>NW_025111162.1:1580000-2780000 GCF_015476425.1 Leptopilina heterotoma
CGACCCATCGCCTCAAATAAATCATCGCGAGAATCGTGACTAGCTGGTTTAAGTGCAAGAGTTTTTTTCTTCTCATTTTATTATATTAAGAAAACTTTTTCTCTGTCAACGATGAGAAAAGTAAATCACAGTAAAAAAATTTATTTACATATAGGGTATTCTCCCCTGCGCTATCGTTTATCGATTTCCATTATAGGAATCAGTTTTAATTAACTCTAATTCTCAATTTTTTTAATTTTTCCCCTTTTTTGTTTCTTTTGTGTTTATTTTCCTTAAAAGCTTTACGCGAGAGGTTGTTAGCTTCTCTTCTTCGGCAAATAAGATTACAATTATATCCCTTCCAAGCGAGTAAATTATATTTCCTCCGTGAATGTCGCTGAAAATATTGCCTGAAAATTAACATTAATCTACTTAATACCGTAAGTGAATTGATTTTATAAAAACTTTTATATTTCTATCAAGTTACATAATTTACTGGGTTGCGAAATAAAATTTTCAGGTAACACTTTGCGTTTAATTGTTAATAAATAAAGGAGAGATAAAATTATGAACCACGAGAAATTTGTAAAATTACAAATTTCGTAATTTTAACTGCAGGGTTGACAGAAAAATTTGTTTTTCCTTTCTCTTTTACTTTTGCCTCATATAACCAGACAGAATTTTGACTTTTTTTGGTCTCAGTAAAAAATACCTAGAGGAGTTCAATTTAAATTAGGAAAAAAATTATTAAAAAATTCAATTATTTTAAGTCAATTTTAAATTGACAATTATTATTAGTCAATTTAAATTATTTAAAACATTTCAATACATTAGGAAATTTAATTATTTTTAGTCGAATTTTTGGAAATTTCAATTATTTAAAAATTTTTTACTAATATTTTCTCGGTTATTTCCAAAAATTTCAGTAAAATTATTAAAGAATTCAATTATTTTTAGTCGAATTCTTAAAAATTTCAATTATTTAAAAAATTTTTAAATTATTTTCCCTCGATGACTAAAAAATTTTTCATTTTTAAATTGAATAAAAAAAATTAAATAAATCTTATCTTAAAAATTACAAATTAATACTGCGTTTAACTAAACTATTTAATAATTATAATCCACATCATCTTTGAAAAAGTTATTCTAGAATTTAATTATTTATAGGTAATTCTGAAAAAATTATGTTTCTGAAAAATTGTAATTTATTTTTTTAAAGACATTTAAATGTAAAAAAAAATTTTATAAAGAATTATTAACCCTTCAACGTTCAAATTTTGTTTTCCATTCAAAATTGATAAAATTTGGTAACTAGGGGTTTTCGGTGTCGCTGATTACGAATCTGATGTTAGATTTTAAAAATTCAAAATGGCGGATCCAATATGGCGGACCGAAAATTTAAAATTTGATGGATTTTCATGAAACTTGGTATCTAGGGGTTCTCGGAGCCTCTGATGACGAATATGATGTCAGAATTTGAAAATTTTAAATGGCAAATCCAATATGGTGGACCGAAATTTTTAAATTTTATAGATTTTTATGAAACTTGGTACCTAATTCGTAATCAGCGACACCGAAAATTCCTTAATACCAACTTTCACAAAAATACATCAAACTTTACAATTTTGAATTTAGAGAATCTGACATCAAATTCGAAATCAGCGTCCCCGAAAATCCGTAGATATCAAGTTACATGAGAATACATCAAACTTTACAATTATGTTCCGCCATATTAGCTTTGCCTTTTTGGATTTTGAAAATCTGACATCAGATTCGTAATCGGCGACCCTGAAAACCCATATCCCAGTAGCACGTAATATTACAGCGATATTGAGAACACTGCCTTAACATTACCAATATTGCCTCAATGTTGTCAATGTTACTGGAACATTACGTGCTGCTGGGGTAGATACCAAGTTTCATAGAAATTCTGAAAATTTTTAATTTTCGGTCAGCTATTATGAATTTTTTAAAATCTGACATCTAATTCGTAATCAGCGACCCCGAAAACCCATGGATACCAAAATTCATGAAAATCCATCAAATTTTAAAATGTCAGTCCGCCATATTGGATCCGCCATTTTGAATTTTTGAAATCTGACATCAGATTCGTAATCAGCGACCCAAAAACCCCTGGCAAGTTTCATAAAAATTCATCAAAATTTAAAATTTCTGTCCACCAAATTGGATCCGACATTTTGAATTTTCCAAATCCGACATCAGATTCGTAATCAGCGACCCTAAAAACTAGTAGGTATCATTTTGCAATTAAGGGGGAGGGTATAGTTTATTCGGCGAAAAAAACGGATTGTTTTTAGAATTTTTTTTTGGTGATACGCAGAAAGTTAATTTATTTTATCGCTTTGCATATAATATTGCAACATTTGATCAATATTTTTCTAAATTTTAATTTAAAAATATTAAGAATTGAGTGAGATAAAGAGATTTTCCTCAGGTCGATTTTCGCTATAAAAAATCGATTAATTTGTTTTTGTAAAATTGGTAATTTTTTTTAAAAAAAGCTCCCGATGTTACCTCAAAAAACATCTCCTTTAACAAATGCACTTTAATTTTTTTGTCTTACATGATACTGTTGCGAGTTAGAGTGTACACCGCAAATCAATTTTATTTGGAGGCGCCTGAGAAAAATCTCATTATCTCGCTCAATTCTTAATATTTTTAAATTAAAATTTAGAAAAATATTGTTTAAATGTTGCAATATTATATGCAAAGCGATAAAATAAATTAACTTTCTGCGTATCGACAAAAAAAAAATTCTAAAAAACATGCGTTTTTTTCACCGAATAGGCTATACCTCCCCCTTAAATATATTAACCCTTCTTGAAGATAGAATTTTTATTTCTTTATGGTACAGCGTATATACTGCTGGACGTTAAAGGGTTAAATTAATTTAAATTTTGTGAAATTGACGTAAAAATAATAATTAAATTTAAAAAAAGTCCTAATTGCATCTAAAATAATAAAATTTTGAAATAGTATTTAAAAAAATTAAATTTTTAACTTTTTTTGAGAAAATTCTTTTTATATTTTAAATTATACTTAAATCTTACACTGAGAGAAAAGAAGGTACACTGCTGTTCATTTGGAGGTTGTGTATTGCAATTCAAATTTGGATCAACTGCGCACTCTAAAGGGGCGCGTTACACGCCCCTTTAGAGTGCGCAGTTGATCCAAATTTGAATTGCAATACACAACCTCCAAATGAACAGCAGTGTACCTTCTTTTCTCTCAGTGTATTAAACTTTTATCTTTTACGTATGGATAAAAAATGATCAATGTGAAATATAAATTTTTCCAAGCTTGTAAAATTAATTATTAAATTGAGCTTTACCAAAATTCGGACTTTATATTTATTTTATTAATTCTTCTCTTTTTCTGTTAATTTTTTTTAATTGTTACACTATATTGAAAAATAAAGCGTTGTAACCATAAATTTGTTTAGAAAAAATTATAGAAATGAAAAAATTTACTTATTTTTAATGCTTCTTCTAGAAGAAAGCAAATTTATTTGCTTATCATAATGAGAAAGATAAATGGTCATGAAATGAACATCTTTATTTAGAGAAGAAGTTAAATTTCTGTCTGGAAATCTGAAAAAGTCAAAGAAAGAAAAAAATAAAATTTTGTGTCAAATCTGTCGAAAAATTCTTTTTTTCTTCAAAATTAGAGTGTAAATGAAAAATATCTCACCTGGAAGAAGTCAAATTAACAACAGTTAATTTGAATTCTTTTGTCTGGATCACGCATCAGAAAAGAGAAATTCGCTCTCGGAGAGAAGAACCTCAAGATCAGAGGGCACAGTATGAAGATCCGATGTCGGCGGTTCGGGAATGCAAGCATTGATTGTTTTATTTGGAGCGTGAATTTGTTTAGCCTGTGTAATTCTAGTTTTATCACGTTTTGTTCTAACCAACACGCCGGTCCTTGGTCCCGCATTTCTCGTTGGTCCATGAACACCAGGAGTTTGTCCCACCTTATCAGCTTTACGTAATTTTACACTAAACTTAAATGGAGGCTTATAGACAACCTGCAATCTCACTCGATCCGTTTTATTATCATTTTTCGCCAATGATCCTAAACTTCGTGATTTTGGATCTGTCAGCCTTCTCAATGTCACATGTTTCACTCGTCCGGGACTTGGCCTCGTCGCAACACCGGTAGGTGTTGTCAGACCAACTGGAGTTGATTTACTCTTCGATAATGCCGATGTTGGCTGATCAACAACACGACATTGCGACGCCAACAACCACGATCGAACTTTACTCTTTGGATCGGCATTGTCAGTGACACCACCAGCACCACCGGCGCCAATTGCGCCAGTTCCATTATTTTCATTTTCAGTTTGCGTTGCCGAATAATCGATCACCTCTTTTTTCTTTCTTTTCTCTTTTTTCTTATTTCCGTTTCCAACGGCAGCACTTTCCATTGGTTGCTTGTCTTTTGTGACCTTCTTTTGCTTCACTTCCGACGCGGTAACTGCCTCGGCCAATCTTTTACGAGCTGGCTCCTCTGTAGTGGCGGGCGCCACCCTCTTCTTCTTGGCCTTTTCGTGACAAGGGTGCAGAAAGAAAGCCCCGTTGGAGAAGGAAGAAGCCATCAAGGTGGTAATGGAAAAAAGAGAACATAACAAAATTATCGCTCAGTTTCACAGAATTATGAGCAAGGAAGGTCTGAGGAGGGGGAAAAGGAATTCTCAATTGTAATTTTACAAACACTATTATTTTTTTCTATAAAAAACTTTGTTTGACAGATGAAAATTATACAGGAGAATTTTTTCTTTATTTATAAAAAATATTAAAAAATTATGATGAACAAATTTTTCAATTTTTCATATTTCTATTTCTCAATAACAATTTGCATTATTTCCATTCCTTAATCACAATTTTTTGAAAAATAATTTTAGTTTTTTTAAAGGAAATAATTTGCATCATTTATATTTCTCAATTACTACAATTTTTTTAAAATATTGCAAGTTTACAAATTCGATTTGTCAATCACAATTTTTTAATTGAAAATAAAATTGAGAATATATCAAGATTTTTATAAAATAAAGGAAAAAAAGTAGCTATAATTTTAATTTATCAATCATATTTTCATGTTAGAAAATTTTTAGTTTCTTATGGAAAACAATTTCTATGAATTCAAATTTTTAATCACAGTTTTTAAAGGAATTATACCTAATGTTTTTTAGAAATTTAATGAGAAAAATTAAAATAATTTCTAATTTATAATCACAATTTTTATATATAATGCCGTTTTTTCTCTTTTTTCCAAAAAATAAATAAATTTGGACCATTTATACTTCTCAATCATAAGTTTTTAACGAAACTTTCAGTTTTTTTAGAAATAAATTAAACAAAATTAGCATAATTTATATTTTTTTAAGCACAATTTTCTTAACAAAATCTTAAATATTTTTAGAAAGAAGATAAAAATTTCTTATAAATTCCATTTGTTAATCACAATTTCTAGTCGAAAATAAAACTAAGAATTTTAAAAGAGTTTTATAAAAAAAAGGAAAAAATTTTTAATAACTTTGATTTGCTAATAATATTTTTTTACAAAATTTTTAGTATTTTTTTGCATAATTTCTACTTCTTTATCACAATTTTTTAACAAAATCCAAGTTTTGTTAAAAAGTTTTGTTTGACTCAAAATTATGGAGGATTTTTTTTATTTATTTCTAAAAAAGAATTAGAAAATTATTTAACAAACTTTCATGTATTTTTTTAAGTTCAAGAATTTGCATAGGGTCATTTGGGGTAAATGTAAACGGAATATCTATTTTTCACCAAAAACATTAGTTTTTTTGTTAAATGGTAAAACGGACGGATTTCTTTTGCATGAACTTGTTACTTTACTTCCCTAGAAAAATTGTATGAGGTACAAAAAATATTGATGTATCTGAATCGCCTAAAACTGACTGTTTACATTTACCCCGAGATTTTGAAATTTATCTAAAATTCGGGGTAAATGTAAACACCACTGAAGTTAAGCGAGGTTTAAGAAACAAGTTATTTCAAGTATACGATACTATACTGTTTTAAGGGATGGAAAAACTGAAAAAAAATTCTTCGTAGATGTATACCCAACGGGAAGTTGCCAATAGTAACGATTGGTTCAATAATGGGCCATGCTTGGTGCCCAATGGTTTTTTCTTGGCAAAACAATTGGCAACCATCATTGGACCACCAATGGTTTAAACTTAGGATGATCACGCTACTGCCAATGATCGGTAGCCAAGCATCGGGCCAATATTAGTTGCCAAGGAATTGCCAAGGAAACAAAATCGATTTTCAAAAGCTTGATTTTTTATTGACAACCAACAAAAAACCAAGGTTTTGAAAATTAATTTTTTCAATTATTAATTTAAATTTATTTTTAAAAACCGCTGCCAAGTTGTACATTTTTATAATTTTGGTGTGCATTTCATGAACACTTTGCTTCCTCATAGAAATAATAATAATTAAAATATAAGAATTACTTTTTATAAAAGTGTTAAAAATCATTAAATCTTGGTCCAAAAAATGTGTTTTTATATATTCTATAAGATGGTAATAATAGTTTAATAATTACACATAAGTTAATAAACAAGAATGTTGAAAAAATGATATTTTCCACAATTTTTGATTTTTCAAATACCAATAATTTTTTTATTTCTGCCCAAATCAGGTTAAAAAATAGGTCAATCGAAGCGTTTTTTAATGCTGTTCAAGTTGATAATAATTTTTTGAAGTTACGTTTACATAATTTAAAAAATTTTTTATAAAAGTCTTATTTTTCAGAATTTTAGATTTTTAAAAGTTTAATATCTCCGGTTAATATGGACGAAAAATGTTCAATTAGGGCTCAAAAGATGCGTCTGAAAAAACTCTACCAAACTCAATACAAAACAAAACTAAACTTCTACATTTTTCAACAAAATTTTCAAAAAAGTCTTATTTTCTAAAATTTTTGATTTTTTAAAGTTTAATATTTCCGGTTAATATGAACAAAAAATGTTCAATTAGGGCTCAAAAGATGCGTGTGAAAAAACTCTACAAAACTAAAGAAAAAAATTTATAAGGGTCCTAATATTTTTTTAAGTTATGTCCAAAAAACGTTTTTTTACAAAATGAAAAATGCAAAAAAAAATTAGTTTAACTTTATGAATCGGGCTGAAAATACTCTCATTTTATGTCCCCCGGGGAGACCTACAATTTAAAAAAAATTGAGGCCTTTAGCTCTTTCTCGTTCTGAGATATTGAGGCAAATGTAATGTTAGTACACACACACACACACACATCGGGACAAATTTTTAAAATCCGTTTTTTGGACTTCAAAGGTCAAAATACGTCGAAATTTTTTTTTATTTATTTAGAACATTTATACGGGGAGTTCCTGTGCATATATAAAGTACTAAAGTATTAGGCATAATAAAAAAAAATTATAAATATGTCAAAAAATGACAATCCAAAATTTTGCTAATACAAAGCTTCCTTTATGAGGAAGCAAAAATATTTTTTTCAAAAATATATTTTTTAAAAAAATATTTTTTTTAATTAATAGAACATATTAATTAAATTTTTCACCTCTGGTAAAACAAAGGTGAAAGACTGATAAAAATTCCCTCACCGTATCTCACAGTGGAGGGATGACTGTGAATGTCTTTGCGAGAGAGGAGCAGGTACTTATAGAGCCAGTGTAACAGGTCACAAGCGAGAAGAAATCACTAGCATGCACTCTGGTGGCGCTTGTCAGAAGTGGCGCAACGTTGGTTGTCAAGCGCTGTGTCGATAATGTCCGGATATGCATGCGCGCCAGAAAACAGTTCCGACAAGCTCAGCCAGAGTGCATGCCAGTGATTTCTTCTCGCTTGTGACCTGTTTCACTGGCTCTATAAGTACCTGCTCCTCTCTCGCAAAGACATTCACAGTCATCCCTCCACTGTGAGATACGGTGAGGGAATTTTTATAAGTCTTTCTTTCACCTTTGTTTTACCAGAGGTGAAAAATTAAATTAATATGTTCTATTAATTTAAAAAAATATATATTTTTTAAAAATATATTTTTTAAAAATAAATTTTAATTAAGGGAAGTGTTCCGGTTGTGGGCACCCTTTTGTTTTTGCCTCATAACATTTGTCCATGTGCATATTATATAAATATATGTGTACGAATTTAAAGCTAGAGGTCTAAGGTGACTGTCAGTGAAGGAATTAAATTGATTCCTTTAAATAAAAAAGTTTTATTAGAAATTTAGTGAAATGGGAATTTTTTGACAAAAAAAAATTTTGTACCCGGTTGTGGGCACCCTTGAAAAATCCGCTAAAAATGGAAAAATATTAAAGGAAACCAACACAAATAAAGAAGAAATGAAAGTTTCTTTATTTTAAGAGAATTTGCTGGGATAAAGAACAAAAATGATGACACGTTTTCACACTATGCTCATCGCTAACAAAAGCATAATGCTTGCATGTGAAGTAGCTAGTACGCATAACATAACGCACTTCTAATGCACTGAACGACTATATTCATCGCATTTAATGGAGTTTGCGGCTGTCACTTTCCTTGGCAGAAAGTTTAGATAGATGAGACATTAGTCCTCATCATTGTCAGATGGTAGAGCCTCCTTAACATAAAGGTGCCCACAACCGGGAATGACAGTCATTTTTTAAAAAGACCAACACATTTTGTGATGCAGGATTTTGGTTAAACACGAAGGTAAATCACAAAATATAATGACAACACTGCAAAAAAAAAAATTAAACCCTTTTTTCTGAACGAATCTACACCCATATGTTGCTCTTCGAAAACAATACAAAATTACTTTTTTATTTATTTAATGCAAATTTTCTTTATTATGCTCACAGCTATTACACAAATGCATATATTTGTTTCGTTATCAATACGAAAAGTCCGTATTGTCAACGAACACGACTTGCAATACTTAGATCAGTAAAGTCTGCTTGCCGTCGAAGTTTACGTAGGGGTGCCCACAACCGGAGGGTGCCCACAACCGGCGCACTTCCCCTAATAATTAAAAAAATCAATTTTCAAAACCTTGGTTTTTTATGGCTGCCAATAAAAAATCAAGCTTTTGAAAATCGATTTTGTTTCCTTGGCAATTCCTTGGCAACTAATATTGGCCCGATGCTTGGCTACCGATCATTGGCAGTAGCGTGATCATCCCAAGTTTAAACCATTGGTGGTCCAATGGTGGTTGCCATTAATGTTCCAATAATGGAACGGAGTTCGCCAAGCATGGCCCATTATTGAACCAATCGTTTACTTCCCATTGGGTAGTAAATCAACCAGTTGAAGTTGACTGATAATGATAAATCGTCCAAGCGCCCATCCTGCCGGAAGGACGTTCCGAAAAAAAGGCTTTTAAAAAAGGGAATTCAACTTTTCTTTTCTGGCACTCTTTGGGGTTAAAGTAGACGAAAAGACGAAAAAATACATATTTTTGACTTTTTAAAATAATAATATTAAACCATTTTTCAAAGCCTTCAAACTTGCTATGTTTTTAAACAGTGAAAAAAACATTTTTTCGTAAATTTAATGTAAAATCCCCAAAAATCAATATTTTTTGACCGGACAAGTCTGTTTCTCTTCAGAAACGTTCAAAGAATTAAACCTTATTTTTTAATTAAAAAAAATTCATTTTTAATATTTTTCAGTTTATTTGAGTATAGACTCAGGCGCGAGTCCCTTAGAAATTGCTCTATAAAATTAATATGGAAGCAGATAAATATAAAACTAAATATATCGTTGGAAAGGTAATGAAACAAGCTTTCAAATGATGTAAATATCGAGTCTTTAAATTTATAAACCTGGGCTAGGTAGTCTCTTAAATAAAGCGAAAAGCGTCCTGCCGGCAGGACCGGGCTTCGTCATTCTGTGACTAAAAATTATGTGAATTTTTGGAACATGTAACTTCTTCAAACTACCCAGCCCTTAGTTTTGAACTTACAAGCTCGATATTTATACGCGCTGAAAGCTTGTTTCATTACCTTTCCAATGATATATATCATTTTTTATTTATCTGAATCCATGTTAGTTTTCTTTAGTGATTTCGGAGGGACTCACCTGAGTCTTTTTCGCCCTGCCGGAAGGACGTTGGACGATCTATCAATAATGTATCATATAAAATAAACAATTAACCATTGCAAAACTAGTAATGTAAAAACTTGAATAACTTGAACAAATCTTAATATATTTTTATTCATCTTGGTAAAAAGAAGTTTTTAAGGTTGCTGAATAAGAATCTAAAATCCAATTTTTAAATTTCAAAATGGTGGATCCAATATGGCGGTCAAACATAAACTATGATTAACTGACTAACACGAAGGAGGTATGAAAGAAGACCTAATTTCCTTTTCTATGTAATTTTACATTGCCAAAGTAATAAAATTGTGAAATAGAAGCAAATTTATTCAATTATTTTCTTTTAAAATGTAGTTCAAGTTCTGTTTACATTTACCCCGAGTTTTAGAATTCTCGGGGTAAATGTAAACACTTAATTATTTATTAGGGGAGACTGGGTGCGGTTGTTACGCTGTGCAGTTGTTACAAATGGAATATCTCAGAAACAGTTAGTTATAGAGATGGGGTTCCAAAGAGAAAAATGTTTATTAATTGAAAAGAAAATTCCCTTCCGAATGTGTAATTTGGTGAAGATAAATTCGATTAATAGGAAGGTATCAAACATAAAAAGGCTTATGTTATATTTAAAGTTGCGACGTTTCGATGTTGTGGTTTACCATCCTCTTCAGGCTGAAAATATTACAATTTAGAATACATTGCAACTAGTCAAGATTAAAAATTAATATAAACATAAAATTGAATAAATAATTAAAACGTAAAGGTAAAACGGACAAGCACACGACGAATGCTGTCATTTCGATACGACATAAGCCTTTTTTATGTTTGATACCTTCCTATTGATCGAATTTATCTTCACCAGAAAAATGTTTAGTTTTTATGTACGAACTTACTGCAATATGTTTTTTAAAATTATATGCAAGCTTTACAAGTAAAAAATATGCACATTGGTTTTTAGAGGCCAAAAGTCAATATTTCTCTGTCAGATATTTTTTAAATAATTAATAGACCTTTATAATTAACAAAGTAAATTTTTTTAATATCAATTCTATGAGGATTAAGCTTTAAAAAACTGCCTTGGTTGTCCACATTTAGTGTATACTTTTTTAATAAAGTGATTTATTGTAAAAAATGTACCTGTTGCGCAGTTGTTACAAGTGATGATAACAACGGATATTTTTCCCAAAATTCAGCAGATTCGTTTGAAATGTAAAGTATTTGTTAAAAATGAAATCACACTCATTTTTTATGAAAAATCTCATGGTTTTTCTAAATTCGTCTTCAAAATTAATGAAAAAAAAAATTTTTTAAGTTTCTTTCATTTCGAAACAATATTAATGCTGTCATCTCTATGGAACTGTCACGTACTATTACGTTGAGTCAAAAATTATGAATAATAATTAATTAAAGTTATAAGAAATTATTTGTCTTGAATTTAGAAATGTAATAGATGATTTTTGGTATTGTAACAACCGACATTCTAAATTGACGAAAATCAAAAATTAAAATAAATTTTTGTTAGGGCATTAATAAGGAAGAATTACAATTTTTAGTTTGGTTTTTTTTATTTATTTTTATGCAAATACGAGACAAAATACTGAAAGAGTAAAACTTTGATTTTCAATCTTTTTTGCATTAAAAGATAACTTACACTATGGCATTGCCAATTGTCAAAATAAAATATTGACAATACTCAGAACATCTTGTAGGTGAGCTGAGGTAAAAATATTGACGTCGTACTTATTTTTAAATTTGTAAATTTAGCTGAAACCGAGGGGGTAATTACTGGTTAAAATGGTGGACACTCTAATACACTAAATTTTCCTGCTATTACGCGTATTATCTAGTATTATAGGGTATTGCATAACTATTACAGGGTATTACTGATTATTACAGAATATTACCTCTATATTATGTGGTATTACACTGACGTAATAATGCTCTATTACACTCTATTACGTGACTATTACGGGAGGAGCGTACACGCTAATAGCTAATACACAAGTAGATACCCCCTCGGCTGAAACATTTACTGTTTACATTTACCCCTTGTTTACATTTACCCCAATTGACCCTACCTAATTTCTTATTTTTTAATCACGATTTCAAAAAATATTTTGATTTTTTATAAATAAATGAAAAAAATAGCATAATTTTCATTTAATAATCTTAATATTCGTTTTCCGACGTTAATTAATTGTTAATGTTAATTAATTTATTCTTTAATTGGTTTTTAAAATTTTATGATAAAAATAAATTATAAACAAAAATTTTAGTTTTAATTAATTGTATTATTTTAATAATTTATTCTAATTGGAAAACTATTTTATTTGCAAATTTTACAATTATTTTTGTTTTTTTAAATTCAATTTTCAAGAGATTTTCAAATTTAAAAGTTTTTTTATTTCATTAATGAAATAAAAATTTGTTGTTCTACATACATAAATGTAAATAAATACAGAAATTTGAAAAAATAAAAAAAAACACAAAAAGAGGAGAAAATTCTTAATTGTTTTTCATTTCTATTATATAAATCATGAAAAATATAATTTGTAATTTTCCAAGAATTTCATAAAAAAATATAATTTCCAAATTATTTTAAATCCTGAATTATGTCAGAAAATAAATTGGCATTTTTGGTGGGTTGAAACGACGCCTTCTAAAATTTATTACATTTCATTAAAAATTCTCTTTGACGGAAGAAACTTTCAAAGAAGAAAATTAAGAATAATATTTTCTTGTCAAAAAAATTAATTTCTCGGCATTTCTGAATAAAAGTTTCGAGAATCATTTTCTCAAGATATTCAAATTTATGTAAAATACTTTTTCTTAAAAAAAGAGTTTTTTTTATTGAAATATTAAACGAGTAGAATTTATTTTTTCTTCTCTTCATTTTTGTCAGATCACAATTTGAATAATTGCAAGTATTAAATAGTTTTTGAAAGGAGAAATTGGAGAACTTTTTGACAGGAATGGGTTATAGTCTAAAATGATTTACAGGTATCATTTTCATTTGGAAGCGTGCAAAAGTTTACCTTTGAAGACTTTTCGTTTGCGGTATTTGCGGATGGGTTGGCATCCTTATGCTTTCGACGATGTCTCTTTTCCCTCACCTTTCTGCTCAGAGGTAGTTTCGCACGAACCGCTGGCGGATGTACAGTTACTCCCTCCGTTCCTTCCGGTGGAAGTCGTACAGTCTCCGTCGTTGAACTGTGGATTATTGTAATCGATTTCAGTTTTTGGTCCGGACGTTTTCCCAATAATCTCGTGCTCGCCACCTGCACATAAATAAATTGCTTCTTATGTATAAAGATTACATCTTTACTTAGCGCATATTTTACTAGCGACTAATCACAGATTTTTTTATTCTTTTTTCACTGTTTTTAATCGACAGTATATTGGAATTTTAATTAAAATTTTTACTGAAAAAATTGAAATTAGAACACAATTTTATATTTAAAAAAATTAGGACACAATTTTTTTATTGAAAAGAAATTAAATTATCTACAATTTTTTATTGATGAAAAACTAAATTAAAAAATTTTGGCTCAAATAAAGCTGAATGCAGAAGGGATTCATTTAAATAAAAAGTAAATAAAATTATAATCGAGGAGAAAATATTTTCATATTGGAGAATCTTCGAAACAAATTAAGATCTGCGTCAGAATTCCTGAAAGAAGCCACCCAAAACCTTTTAATTTTCTTTTTCGTAGTAATGTGGTTATTTTAATAGTATTTTATATAAGAAATCATAATACCAAAGGATTTTGCAAAAAAAAATTTTTTATTAATGTTATTAACTATTAAAAATTTTGAACGTATTTAATTAAAAAATTAATTTCTCAAAAACTTATTGATCGATTTTAATGTTTCAAGTTGCATTTTCTTTGTCTTGAAATGAAGTATAACTGACATTATTTTCAAACAAAAATATATAATTTTAGTGAAAAAAGCAATTGTTTATTTATAAACAATTAAAAATAAATAGTGTTCTGGATGATTTTTTAAGTTGAGAAAATTACTAAAATGTTCTTTATAAACCAGTGAAAAATATCCCGTTGAAAAAAAATGGCACGAAGTTTCAAATTGTTTAAACTTAAGGGCATGTCCAAGTTGTGAAATGTAAACAAACCAAAAGGTAAACAAACCAAGCACTAAAATCGCACTTTTGTAATAGCCATTTCTCCCACAAAAATTAATATTTTTTCACATTCTTTACAAAAATGGAAAATTAGAGTTTCAAAGTGTCCAAAAAAATCATTTTTGGCTATGAGCAATAAAAGGCAATTAGTAAAATAACTAATTAAAATTACCTGTAAAATAGCATTTTTGACGCGTCGCGAAAAATAAACTGTTTGAGTATATCAACCGCACGGATGATGAAGAAGTTCCATGTCAGCGATTGGACCTTCAACATGTGGAAGGGGAAATTTTTTCCTTTCCTCCTGGAAATTACAAGAGAAAGGGTAAAATCTTCTTCATCGTCCGTGCGGTTGATATAGTCAAACACTTTAGTTTTTCGCAACGAGAACTCTGTTGCTCTCTGCGCGTGCGCAGACCGTACTAAGAATGCATTGACAGCACCATGCAGAAGTGCACATTTTGTTTTGAATGAAACTTAGTTATTTTCTCATTTTTTTTAGTTATGCTAGGTATAGTTACCAAATTCAATACTTTAGTTTACCATTTCCATAAAGAAAATGTGAATTTATGTTTATTTATGCATATGAGATGGTCGAAAAAATGCTTCACTATAGACCGAATAGAGAAGCATTTTTTCGACCATCTCATTTGTATAAATAAATATAAATTCATATTTTCTTTATGGAAATGGTTAACTAAAGTATTGAGTTTGGTAACTATACCTAGCATAGCTTAAAGCATGAGAAAACAACAAAGTTATAGTCGAAAACAAAATGTGCATTTTCGCATGGTGATATCATTGCGACCTTGATACAGCCTGCGCACGCGCAGCGAGCAACAGAGTACACGTCGCGAAAAATTAAAGTGTTTGACTATATCAACCGCACGGACGATGAAAAAGTTTTTACCCTTTCTCTTGTAATTTCAAGGAGGAAAGGGAAAAATTTCCCTTTCCACATGTTGAAGGTCCAATCGCTGACATGAGACTTCTTCATCGTCAGTGCGGTTGATATACTCAAGCAGTTTATTTTTCGCGACGCGTCAAAAATGCTATTTTACAGGTAATTTTAATTAGTTAATTTACTAATTGCTTTTTATTTCTTATAGTCAAAAATGATTTTATTGGACACTTTGACACTCTAATTTTCCATTTTTGTAAAGAATGTGAAAAAATATTAATTTTTGTAAGAGAAACGTCTGTTACAAAAGTGCGATTTTAGTGCTTGGTTTGTTTACCTTTTGGTTTGTTTACATTTTACACCTTGGACATGCCCTTAAGCATTTGTACCGCGGTGCAGGGCGCGACTCTGGTCCTTATTGAGCGTACCACGCGCGTGTTATCGTTCCTGCTTGCTGTATAAGGACTGCGCTTCTTAAACACTTCATTTATTTAAATAATTTTTTAATTAATTTTTTTTAATGGAATATTTAATTTATTCTTCTTATTGATTGGTAAATATAGATGTTTTACGTAGTTTGTTAAAATTTTTCATTAAAGAGCAAGTTTTCAAAATCTGATAATCAATTTAAAAAAAAATGTAAATAAACTTGAAGTTAATATTTTGAGAACCTCACAAATCAACATGACACTTTTAAATTTATGAAAATAATTTACTAAAAACGAATTTTTAATTTAAATACTTTTTAAAATAACCAAGAAGAATTATAATTTTTATGTTTTTTGATAGAAAAATCACCATAACCTTTAAATCACTTAATAATTTGGTAAAGATTCATTCCAAACAGAACACCTTACATTTAAGAACATTATAATAAAAATAAATTATTAAAAATTTTGTATTTTAAAATTAACTGTAGGCAGTGGTTATGAGGAAAGCTATTTGTTTCAATTTCTCTGAATAAGAAAATATGGATTATTATTACTACACATTTACGGTACAAGTATTTTCCACTAAAAAATTACAGTAATACCGGTACAATTTTGGTTTTTATTGTTTATTATTTTGAGACATTTACAATAAATTAATATGAGGACAAGAATTAAAATTCAAATTGGATTTAAATATTTTTTAAAACTATTCTTTAGAAAAAGTTATTAGTATACGGGTATGAAAAATTTTAATGTTACTTATTTCTATGTTTTCCAGAAAAAATATTTTTGATCGGTTTATATTTATTTAAAAATACCAGGACCAAACGTGTGCTTTAATTCCTACAAGAAAATAAATCGTAAGTGAGTATAGAAGAATATAAAATTAATTTCAATTCTCATTAATTTAATTGTAAATTTTTCAATTAAATAAACAATAAAAATTAAACATTTGGATAAAAATGGTAAAATCAGTGTTTTAGAAGCAGAGTTCTTATACTATGAGAAAATACGAACGTGTTTCTCATGTCACGTGCGCGGTACGCTCAATAAGGACCAGAGTCGCGCCCTGCACCGTGGTACAAATGCTTAAGTTTAAACAATTTAAAACTTCGTGCCATTTCTTTTTTCAACGGGATATTTTTCACTGGTTATAAAGAACATTTTAGTAATTTTTTCAACTTAAAAAATCATCCAGAACACTATTTATTTTTAATTGTTTATAAATAAACAATTGCTTTTTTCACTAAAATTAAATATTTTTATTTGAAAATAATGTCAGTTATACTTCATTTCAAGACAAATAAAATCACAGTGAGAAATTGCCAATAGACTTTAATCGGTCCAATATTGGTTGCCGTGCTGGGCGCCGATTGACTCCCAATATTGGACCAATATGGGCTGATGCTTGGGATGTAACGGGTTCGCCAAGCATCGGTTGTTAATATTGGTCCAATATTGGCCGAAAATTGGCAACCAAGAGAAAAAATTTTTTCAAATAAATTTTTTTAATTAAATAATAATAATAAAAAATTAATGTTTATAATTTTTGTTTAATATATTTATTTGTTTAATTATTTATTTTTAATAATTCATGTAAATAATAAATAATATATTATTTATAAATTATAATTATTTAAAAATGCAGCAACTATTAGGAAATAATCGAAATAGCATTCTGCAAAAAAATTCTATCATTGAAAAATCAATGATAGGCGAGAGATATCTGCGTCATTAAATAGATTCGCAGATGATAGGCAAGAGATATCCGCGTCATTAAACAAATTCGCCGATATACTCTGGTCTCGCGACGAATCTCTCGATACTTATATACACTGGAGTCGCCGTGTCAGTTGCGAGAACGGTTACAGCGTCCCTCTTGCGGCAGAGATAAGAATTGTCACGTAAACTGCTAAATCGCTTTACCGACGGCCTTATTATACCCGCAGTTTACGTGACAATTCTTATCTCTGCCGAAAGAGGAACGCTGTAACCGTTCTCGCAACTGACACGGCGACTCCAGTGTATATAAGTATCCAGAGATTCGTCGCGAGACCAGAGTATATCTGCGAATCTGTTTAATGACGCGGATATCTCTTGCGGCCTATCATCTGCGAATCTATTTAATGACGCGGATATCTCTCGCCTATCATTGATTTTTCAATGATAGAATTTTTTTGCAGAATGCTATTTCGATTATTTCCTAATAGTTGCTGCATTTTTAAATAATTATAATTTATAAATAATATATTATTTATTATTTACATGAATTATTAAAAATAAATAATTAAACAAATAAATATATTAAACAAAAATTATAAACATTAATTTTTTATTATTATTTAATTAAAAAAATTTATTTAAAAAAAAAATTTTCTCTTGGTTGCCAATATTCGGCCAATATTGGACCAATATTAACAACCGATGCTTGGCGAACCCGTTACATCCCAAGCATCAGCCCATATTGGTCCAATATTGGGAGCCTTTATTGGACCGATGATTGGTCTCTTGGCTCCCAATATTGGACCGATATTGGACTGGTAAGAAATTTCTCACTGGGATGCAACTTGAAACATTAAAATCGATGAATAAGTTTATGAGAAATTAATTTTTTAATTAAATATGTTGAAAATTTTCAATAGTTAATAACATTAACAAATTTTTTTTTTGCAAAATCCTTTGGTAGTAGGATTTCTTATATAAAATACTATTAAAATAACCACATTACTACGAAAAAGAAAATTAAAAGATTTTGGGTGGCTCCTTTCAGGAATTCTGATTCATCTATTAACTCCTCGATTATTACAAATTACCGAAATTTAATGTTCAAACTGCCTAGCATACTACCTAAATAGAACAATTTTCTATTTTTACAATTTTCTTCTAGAATTTTGTGCTCGAACTTAGCAAAAACAACCTTTAATTTAAACTTACAATTTCTACAATCAACTTTCTTCTTCTTCTTCCTCATTCGACTCTTTAAAGAAACGAGTAACGAAAAATAACAGAGATATTAAAATGAGAAAAATTGGAAATTTAATTAAATTAAAATTTTTCTTTTAAAATTTACAATTATTACAAGTTTAAAATTTTATTTTACTTCTTTAGTTACGTAGAATATTGATTGAATGGCTTTAAGGGAGTTGTTTACTTGAAAAGTAAAACTTATGGAATTTGTCGACTAATTGTCAAAAAATATAGAGAAAGAGAAAAAACAGAGATTTATTTCTATGGGGTGGAAAAGTTAAAAAGTTTTGTAATATATGTACCAATAGAGAAATGACTCCCAGGACTATTAGGGCCACAGCATACCAGTGTTCGGCCATCCATCGTTTGAAAGTAGCCAGACTTTCGTCCGATAGTAAAAGTTTTCTTAATGTTGCTAAAGGTCCACTGGGATCCACCTACGCAGAAAATTTTCAACAACATTAAAAAAAGTAACCATATTTTCATTTCTCAAAATTATTACACACATAATTTTTAATTGTTGTTTATTATTATTACTTCTTGGTAAAAAGTTTTGTAATCCATTAATCAAATCGAAAATTAATTGCCCTAAATACATGTAAATAAATAAATGTATAAAGAAATAATAAAATTATTAATTATAGAACTTTGATCAATTTTAATACAAAATTTTTTTAAAAAATTACAGAAATAATAGAAATGACTTACAATTTTGTAAATTGAAACTAATTTTTTTCGGAAAATTTTCTAGGAAAATATACAATTCTATGCTAATTGAAAAATTATTTTATTTTGAAATTTTATAATTATTTTTGTTTTATCGAATTAAATTTAAAAAAATTTTAAAATTAAAAAGTTTTTTATTACGATTGAAAATAAAAATTTTTTTGTTCAAAATACAAGTAAGCAAAATATATATTACTAGTCTTTGCGCGCGAAACGCGCAATTTGAAATTTCTTTTACTTTCAAATATCAACTTCAATTTTTAAATGATTTCAGATTCAAAAATTAAAAAAATTTACTTTCCCAGTAATAAGGGGTGAATTAAAGTGGATTGGTACTTTTATGCCCTTAAATTCCGTTTTTGTCCGAAATCTTAATGAATTCCTTTTCTATTGTTAAGTTGATAATTTCTATCTAATTCAATTCTCTGTAACCACGTGATTAGAGTCTTAATTCACTTTAATGCCGTTTAACGGAATCATTTGTTGTGGAGTTAATGCCTTTTAATTAACATTGAATTCATTAAAGGGGTTTCAAATTCTGATCACGTGGTTACAGAGAATTGAATTGGATAGAAATGATCAATTTAACAATAGAAAAGGAATTCATTAAGATTGCGGACAAAAACGGAATTGGTTTCGAATTTAAGAGCATAAAAGTGCCATTCCACTGTAATTCACCCCTTATTACTGGGTAATTATCAATTTGCAGGAATTTAATTATCTTTAATATAATTTTAATGAAATTTTGTGAAAGAATTCAATTATTTTTTAAAATTTTAATAAAATCCGTTGTAAGAAATTTTGAAAAATTGTTTATACACAATAATTTAATTATTTTTAAACATTTTAATAAAATCTCTTAAAATAATTCAATTATTTCCAAAACTTTTCATAAAATTCATGGCAATAATTATTGCATTATTTTCATGAAATTTTGAAATATTGATTATATCAGTTCAATAATTTTTAAACATTTTAATAAAATTCGTTAAAAGAATTCAATTATTTTTAAAAATTTTGATAAAATTCTTTAAAAGAATTCAATTATTTTTAATAATTTTGATAAAATTCTTTAGAGGAATTCAATTACTTTCACCTTTCAGTACAAATTTAATTGAATTTTTAGAAAGAATTGATTTATATTTTATAAAGTTTGTAATAAATAAAAATTAGTTTTTTTTACAATTATTTATTAGTAACTATTTTTGTTTTAGAATAATGTTATATTATTAATAATGCCTACAACAAATTAAATTAAACAAAGAATGATACATCGATTAAAAAGAAAATAAAAACAAAAGAATAATTTTTAGACTTTACCTTTATATTTCGTAGATATTATTTTGTAGATTATTCAACATTTAACATTGCTTTAACTTCAATTAAGAGGCACTTTTATTTGATCTTTACTTTGAACAGACTGACGATTTTATTTTGATACAGTGTCAACGTGACTGTCAGTGCCGTACTAAGTTTTCATTTAACGTAAAATAAGAAAGAATATTAAATTTGAATTTTGAATGTTAATTGAAAAATAATTAAACCTTAACAAGAGGTAAAAAAGAGAAGTGGATATTGAGATGTTAGGTTGCTTGAAATGAGAGAAAGGAGAAAGAGACAGTGGAAAATATTGAGTGATAAGGTAGATTTCTGGAATGGCTGAGTCTGATTCAAGGAGTGTTCCAGAGAGTGAGAAAAAGGCGTGAATATTTAAAAAAAAGAATAGGGAATAATGGAAAGATTATGACGTGTGAAGTCTGCATGGATTTGATGGAGCTAGTGGAAATGTCAACTGAGGCAATGGAAGAGCGTTTTGTGAGAGTGAAAAAGAATTTTGTAACGGTTTGTAAAGCAGGAGATGAGAGGGGTAAAGGGATTGATGAATTAGATGAGGAAATGAAAAAGATGCAGGAAAAGTGGAAAAAGTGGGCGAGTGAGTTGGAAGGTATGAGACAAAAAAGAGTGCATTAATTGGAAAAATATATAATACAGAAGAGGAAAGAGGATAAAAAATGGAGGTTTTTTAGAGGGGGTAAAAATGAATAGTGAGGAGAGTGAAAGTGTATATTATGAACGAAAGGTTTGGCCTAATAATTTAAAGCCATTTATACTCCAAATTACTTAAGTAATCGGAGTAGAAGAAGAAGAACGAAAGGTGAATGAGTTGGAAAGAAGAGTGGAATGGATGGAAAATGATAAAATAAAAAGGAATATAGAGATTAGGGGTATGAATGCAGGATTAAGGGAAGGACTGGCTGAAGGGTTAGGGATGAAAGTTAATATTAGGCACATGAAAGCGATGAGTGTGGATACGAATAGGATTCCGAGGATATGGTTAGTGGAACTGGGAAGTAAGAAGGATAAAGAGGAAGTTATGAGGTTAAAAGGATGTGTTGAGAGAATAGATGAGAACAGAACGTGGAGAGAGAGAAGTCAGGGTGGCCACTTTTTGTAGAAAATTGAATTTCCGCTTTTTTCCCGGCCAATTTTTTTTATTTCCCGGTCATTATATAATAGATTGAAACAATATTTTAGTTTTGAAAAATTTAATTTATTTTTTAAAATTGTTTAACACTTAAATAAAACAAAAAAGTTTTAAATTTTTTAAACCTTACATCTTTGGTCAGTTGAATCTTAACTTTAAAAATAATTTATAATTATTTAACAATAATAGTCGTAAATAGTTATGGCAACCAGATTATTTTTTTTTAATAAGGAGAATATTTAATTCATCTTGAATTAGCGATGCTTGCTCTGTAGCATTTTGAAGAAGTTTTCGTTCTTTTTCTTGTAGTTTCCTAATACTCTTCAATTTTCTTTTCCTCTCTTCATTTTCCTTTGTTTTTTGTTCAGACATATTTTGCTTCGATTTATTCAATTCCATCCAACGAGAGTGCGCGTTACGGACTGCAAGAATCAAATTTTTGTTTATGGACACTGAATTAACTCCTCCGGCAGCTTTTATACTATCGTAGACCATTCTTAAGCCAATTAAGCTTTCTTCTTTCTGGTTTTCAACTAAGCATTCTTCGTTGATAGAAAATCCCCTTTCTAGGGTAGCGTTGCCGTGTGAAAGAATCAAAATCATTTTTACGAATGCTAATAAATTTTTATTCGACATTCCAGAGTCCGATATGATTTTAAACCAAAACTCATCTAATCGAACAGTTTTTCGATCGAAAGTTTTCATAGCTTCAGTACATTTCGGTAGCTTACAAATACCTTTAAATTCTATTTTAATGTGATCAGCTACAGAACCAGCTATCCATTTATTTTCTACGCTCAGAATATCTAAGCATGACGACAATCGTTTTTTAGCTATTGCAGGATTCTCTAAAATTAACAAAGGATCGAGACACGATACTGCTTTGGTTAATTTGTATTTAATTGGACTGCGATCCATAATTTTTTTAACCATTTTAATATAACACTAGCGACATATCCTCACTCGCTAACGCTCGCTCGGTTGTATTTATAATTATTTGTTTTTTTTATTTGAGATAAGTAAATGTTTACTGAACATAAATATTTTATTTTATAGCATTAAATAAATAGTTATTTGTACCAAATATTAATTACTTAAGTAAAAATATGCAATAATTAAATATAATATTACTTACTATTAAATATAATAATCAATAATTCATTCATTCTGTTTGTCCACATCTGAAGTTTGACTTTTGCGTATGGTTTTGTTTTTTTTCTTTAGAAAATATTGTTTGACAAATAGAAAATATGCAGGTATTTTTTATGATTTATAATAAAATAATATTTGAAATTTGAAAATTAAAATTTTTTTTAAAAGTTATGATTAACAAATAAACTTTGTTTTTTATACGCTTTTTATAAGAAACTTCGTTTGACTGATCTAAATTATATAAATTTGTATGCTTTTTATTTATAAAAACACGGAGAGAAGAAAGTAGTCAATCTTACTCAGCCCTGAGTCATAGTTACTAAACAATATGGTGACTTTTTCGTTTAACAAAACAAAAAGTAAACTTCACTAAACGGCCGTTTAGTTATTAAGACTACTAACTTCATTAGTATCGTCTACAATATAAATAGTCATATCTGCAATTCTGTTTACAATTTACCAAAATAAAATTTAACCTCTTATATAATAATTAATATAATAGTTAACACTTTATAAATAATTAATTATTTAGAAATAATTATTATTAATTAATTATTTTTTCAAAAATTTATTATATATGGGGAACGAGAAGAAAATCAAGTAATATTTTACAAAAATACACTGACGGTGATATAAGGTAACAATAATAAACCAATTTAAAAATTATAATTTCTGTAATTGTTTAGTTAAATAGAGAAAATTATAAGAGCTATATTTCTTTACAAAATATATTTGTCGCATATTTAAATAAACAGCTAAACTTTTTTTTATAATTATTATGATAACAATAACCTAATATTTGTTGTAATAACAAGCATAAATATTAAGTATAACACTGCAAATAAAGTTTTAAAAAATAATATTTTTTCTCGATTTCGTTTAATTTTTAATAGGTAGCTTTTTAATGAATTTTAATATTTTTTTTAAAGTTTAACTAATAATATGATTAAAAATGTAAACAGAATTAGTTTTGTCTGCTTTACTAAGCAGACATTCATCCTTACTACTATGTTTAGTTTGATCGACAAAAAAAAATTGAACGCTGTTTTGTAACCTTTACTTAATATTTATTTGTCACAACTCAAATTTTCTTACTAAATGCGTAATAGTACAACTCACTATAACTCTTCTCTCCGTGAAATATTAGAAAATTGTTAATTGTTAAGAATTATGATTAAGAAATAAGAAATATATCCATTTTATGCATAATTTTTATTTCTCAATGGGTCAGAATTTCTCAAACGGATCACCTGAAACTAAAAAATTTCTTTTTGAACCAAAATAGTTTTTTTTGACTCTTAATATCGTTAAGAAGAATCCCTGAAAATATTAAGGCAAAAAATAATTTTTTGTAAAAGTTATTAACAATTGAATTTTTTAGTACTGCTTCATTAACAAATTTTTTTCTCGAGTTCCAGTTGACGGATTTTAAAATTAAAATATGGGTTTTTTCGTCTTGGATTGTACTATTTGAATATATTTTTTGTTTTTAAATTTTTTTGTTTTTTATAATTTTTTATATAATTTGTTTATAAAATGTTAATAAACAAATATGTTCTTTACGTCCTAACAAAAAAATTAAAATTTTATTCTATTCCTTAAATGTCTCCGAGTGTAAAACCGTTTCGAAAAAAATAAGCCTCAATTAGAAAAAAGTTATTAATTAAAAACTGCAGCCGTGTAGGGCTTTATATCATTATAATTATAACGTTAAACTCGCCCCGCGCACATTGGCATTTTTTACAATTTACTGTTTAAATATGTCTGGAACCTACAAATTTTATCGGATTTTTATGGATTTGGTCTTAAATTGAAGGGAATAAAATTTATAAGAGATTCCTCTAAACCAATTTTTGAATTTTAAATTGTTTATATTTTTTTTTGTTATTCAAAGTTAATAATTTACAATATTTTTAGAAAAAATCATGTTAATTTTTTTATTTTTTCGTTGCAGATGATTGGAATCAATTTAAATTAGTCCAGCATGACCACCAGACAAATAATAATGTGTAATACAATTTATTTAAATTGTTGCAAACAAAGTTAATTAACAAATAGAAATTTTTTTTGTAAAAAATTTTTTTTTCACACAAATTTATGTTTATTTAAGTAATATATGTCGATTTTGGTAAAAATTATTTGGAATTTAACAATTACCATTGTTATTAACAATTACATGAACAATAATCTAGTTATCAATAATCAAGTAGAGCTTTACATGACTTTAAACTCGTTAACATATAAGAAAAATAATTTTTCTTTTTGCCGAAATAAGCCATTTATTTGTTTAAAAAGTAAATAATTTGTTTATAACAAATGTAATTGTTTGTGCTAATAAATTTTTAAAGTTTTTGAAAGAATGTACATATTATATAAACATTTTATGTTTAAAAAATGCATAAAATGTTTACAAATGTCAAAGAAACTTGATTATTGTTCATGTAATTGTTCATAACAATGGTAATTGTTAAATTCAAATTATTTTTACCAAAATCGACATATATTACTTAAATAAACATAAATTTGTGTGAAAAAAAATTTTGTATAAAAGAAATTTCTATTTGTTAATTAGTCTGAATTACCATCTTTCTGCACCCAAGCGACGATATATTGATAAATTTAACTAATTTCAAGAAGAATTTGAACTATTAACATTTTGAAAATATCTAAGTTTTTTAAAGTTTTTAATTACATTCATTAAAAATTGAAAGTTTATGAAATTTTAAATTAAAGCCTTTTAAGTTCATCTATTTTTGAAAATTGTAAACTCAATTCTTTTAAGGATTGTCACGGCGGTGGTGAGGGGCAAGGGGATTTCTCGTTCCTATTGCTCCCATGTTAAATCTTGCATGTTTGCAACCTCAAAAAAAATTTCAGTTTTATAATTTTAATCAAAAAACCTATATATTTATTTTATTGAAAGAAAAAAAAAACATTAAAAAAAGATGTAAAAATTAATGATAAAATTTTTTCAAGATTTAAATATTAAAAAAAGTGTTTAATTAATTTTTTGAAAAAGTGCTAAAAACCATTACACAACATAGTCGACATATGGTTGGTACGACTGGAATATTAGTATATTGTCAGAGGTTAACCTCACATTTTTTAGTCTTGAGAACACGAAAATTATACTTCAGTTTATGATTCAACCGCTTAAACAGTCACGCAGCAGACGACAAGCAGACGTTCACTTGAATTTTCTTGCGCATGCGTGGATTTCTTGGTGTTATAACAGATAAGGTAGTTCAAGTTGGGTGGGGGAAATCCAATATGGCTGCCATCAGCTGATTTACCGGAGGACAAACAATGCATTGAATTCAATGGGACAAATCAGTTTTTTAACCATAACTTTTTAAATATTCATTTTTGAACCATAGTGTAATGGAAAATTATTCTTTATTTATCGAAATCTATTTTTTAAAACAATAAAACCAAAAAATTAAATTTTATTGTTTTAAAAAATAGATTTCGATAAATAAAGAATAATTTTCCATTACACTATGGTTCAAAAATGAATATTTAAAAAGTTATGGTTAAAAAACTGATTTGTCCCATTGAATTCAATGCATTGTTTGTCCTCCGGTAAATCAGCTGATGTCAGCCATATTGGATTTCCCCCACCCAACTTGAACTACCTTATTGGTTTGTGGTACACACAAACCAGCTTGTTGGAAACACAAAACTCGCCTGCATAAAGCACAACTTAACCTATTTGTATATTTTACGAAAAAGTTTGTGTTTTCTATAAGAAATTTTTTTCCGTGTATTCTACCGGTTAGTAATATAATGATAGTGCCGGCTTTAGGAAGAAAACAGACTCCGGTAAAAAATCAAGCATTCCTTGAGCTTGAATTAGGAGAGTTAAAGATTAATGTTTCATTTCTGATTATCCCAAAATTGAGTTCTAATGTTATACTCGGAAATGATTGGCTTCTCAAACATAAGGTTGTATTGGATTTTCACACTCATGCGATGAAAATTGACGGTTATTCAGTCCCTCATTGTTTACTTCGGTATGGTGATGATTCAACAAATAGGATTCGATCTAGCTATGAGGACGATATTTTATTTATTCAAGTTGTAGATTTTGTGGATGCAATAGAAAATATAAATAATAGCGCTAATGAAAGTGACAGGATGCATGTCGAGGAAGAATGTAAGACCGAAATTAATGATGGTTATTTGAATGAAATGACAACTAGACCCGTGAATGACCTTGAAAACGAAAGTGACAATGTAGACATAGATAAAATAAGCGAGTTTAATCAAATCTTTCAAATTTCTCACCTATATGCAGAAGATGAAAATGATTGTTTTATATCGGATGTGCATGAAATCGTAAAAAAAATCTCGTCTTTAAGTTGTCAACAAAAAGAAATTTTATTTGCAACTTTGGTGCAAATATTTATTATATTTTTTTTTTGTGTCTTTTAATTTGATCTTTTTTTTTATTCATGATATTTTTCTATGTTGTAAATGTAATGAAAGAGAGCCGTTTCGTTACAACCGACGCAAATCACCGGCGTGTGGAAGTTCTCAGTTCTCTTCACAAAGTTTAAAATAAAAAGAAAAGTGATTTAAAAGAAAATCATATACTTGTGTGTTCTTATAATTTTCTTTATTCAATTGTTTTACTTGTGTGTTAAATTCATCTTGTCTCTCTCCTCTGTGTGCGGAGGAGAGCCCCATTATTTCAATATAAACGTAACTTCGTGTAAATAAAATATTGAGCTCGGTAAGAGCTAGTCCGGGAAAGTGCTTTGTTTTGTTTCAGTATCGTGACCCGGGTAGTTTATCTACCTGGCGCCAGGGAAGTTCCCTAAGACGGGTCATCGATGGTGCATTATAAGTTCGAAGTGTGGAATTTATAATTCGGCAATTGAAATCCGTAAATTGCCATTTTTGTAACGATTCGCGGGTAAGATCCGCAAGTGAACGTAAAGATCGTTACAAAGGTTAGGACGAAATCGTGAGAAGGAATGGTTGGAGAATGACAATTGAGGTTAAGGATTTAAGTAATTAAAAAGGGTGGGTCATTAATGGAGAGTCAGTCATTATGGACAAGGGGAATTGTAAAATAACTTCAAATTTTGTAATTTTTAAAATTAAAAAAATAATTTTTCTTGGAAAATTTTATAGACTACCTAATAAACAATTCTATTCTAATTGGAAAACTATTTTATTCTTAAATCTTATAGTTATTTAATTTTGCTTTTTGAAATTAAATTTTAAAGAAATGTTGAATTTGTCAAATTTTTATAATGTCAATTAATTCAGTCCTTTTTTTCTCTGAAAAATAGCAAATTAATAAAGACGAAATAAAATTTAGTTTAAAGAACGTATAAAATAAAGAGTAACAAATATACTCGATCAGAGTTTATCTATCTCCCGGTTTTAACCGGGAGATAGAAAAAAAATTAATAGTGAAAGGTGAAAATACAAACTCCAAAAAGCTTTTCTTGTAAAGCTTTAAAATTATTCTCGGACCAAAAATAAAGAATAATATTTGTATTGCCCTACCTTCCTTCAATCGTTCAATTTTCCACCTAGCCGTGATTACAATTTTCTTATATACATTTTTATACCACATGCACAAAAATGGCGCTTTTAGATAGCTGACGACAGGGAGTAAAGTGACTCATTTGTTCGACCGTATGAAAATGGCGACCATTTTCTCCCATGTGCAAACGTAACAGCTGATCCCATGCATTATTGTTCCCAAGGGAGAAAACGGCCGCCATTTTCATATAAGTCGAACAAGTGACTGACTTTTATTCCCTGTCGTCTGCTATCTGAAATCGCCACTTTTGTGCATTAGGAATAAAAAATATCGTAAGTAACATGGGAATAAAGGCAGCCAATTTATTTACGCTGATTTTTGTGACACGAGTGGAGGTCGAGGGAGAATATTTAAAAAAAGGGTGTGGAAAAAGCCGAATCATAACCGATATTTTTCTTGATCAACACGGAGAGAAAAAGTAAGCCGTTTTAGTATGAAAATAGTTCACACTTTCCTAGCGCTAACTTTTACTACGCTTAAAGCAAGAACTCAACTGTTTTTAGTATGAGAATATTTCATAGTTATAAAGAAAGTGTCAAACATACTCTTATAGAAAGTAATTAATACTCGAAAAGCGCAGTAGCGCCACGCGAGAAACGTAAGTAACACAAGCCTACTACGATTGCAAAAGATTCATGTATTTTCGGTATGATACTCATGGAACTGACGCATGAAACTCCTCCAATCGTAGTAGGCTTGTGTACCTACGTTTATTGCTAGAATTTTCCTACTGAAATCGCAAGGGAAAGTTTCATGCATTAAACGTGCGCCTCTTCATACTATAAACGCTTAATTTTTCTCTCCGTGAAGATTTCCGTTTTTAAAAATATATATATTCTATACAAATATTTCCAAAAAAATTTCAATTTACCTCTCTACATTTTTGGAAAACATCACAGTATCCATTGTAATCATTGCATGGAGTGCCAGGCTTCGAAAACATGTCAGGAATGTCGTAGGGAGGCGAATTCCAGTCGAAGGAAGATCTAAAAAAGCATTTGTCAAATAAATCTATAATTCTTAATTTCAAATACTATGAATTTGATTAAAAATATTTACCATAAATTCGATTAAAAATACTTATCATGAATTCGATTAAAAATATCTTTATAAATAAGAACAGACTATTGTCTGTACATTGCATAGAATTTGAAAATTCATGTTTAGTTTTTCTATTCGAGCAGTAAGAATTCCAAAAATGACAATAAAAAAATTATTTATATATGTATGTATTAGGGTGGCTGTTAAAAACGACATTTTGGAATTTTGTCCATTTCCGGGTATCATTTTGTCACAAATTGAAAAAAATTAGATACGTATTTCTTTATTTTTTTTTAAATTAATATTTAGTGGTGCCTGTGATATTAATATTTTTTAACCGAACTACTCTGTTTCTCTTCATAAATGGTCAAAGAATAACATACAATTTTTAACATATAAAATTTGTTAAGTTAACTACTTTTTACAAGACCCAAATGTTGACCAAAAAAAACCAAAATAGGTTACCATTGGCAAAAAATATTAATTCTGAAAAAACAATAAATTTAAACTGCTAATCATGGTTTCTAATGTCTTTGAGGTCACTGATTACAAATCTGAAGTCATATTTCAAAAATTCAAAATAGCGGATCCAATATTTATTTATTTATTGAAAATAAGTCCCTAGGGCGGCCATGAAATTAGATATATGAGGCATTTTACGTGAAATGTCCTAAGTTGAAATTTCAACTTCTTGAAAAAAATTGAAACTCGAGGAATTTGTTGTTCTATCAAGTAGAAATGTGACCTAAAAAATATTTTTGATTTTTTCGAAAAATTGGAGGGGGTAGAGGGGGGTCAATTTGATCAATTTTGCCAACATCGGCTACTATGTGAATTTTTTCTGAACATACTTGTAATGGGAAAAATTTTGTAGAATATGTTTCTGAAAGGTTTTTTTGTCCTCTTTCCAATGGTGTATTTTATTTTTTAATATTTTAAAAATTTACCTTAATTTTTGATAATTTATATTTAATTTTCAATTTCCCAAAAATCGGTCCGTTTTTTTTTAAATAAATTATTGCAAACGAAAGCTGAGGTTTTTTCCTATCTGCATGTAAATTTTCAGAATGCCCTTTTTTTGTTTTTGAGTTATTAAATTTCAAAGAATAAATTGCGTCCCGGGCGGCTCGTTTCACGCCGGTTGCCACGCGGCTCAGTGCAACCGCGACGCAGCGCGCTGCAATTTATTCTTTGAAATTTAATAACTCAAAAACAAAAGAAAAGGGCATTCTGAAAATTTACATGCCGATAGGAAAAAACCTCAGCTTTCGTTTGCAATAATTTATTAAAAAAAAAACGGACCGATTTTTGGAAAATTAAAAATTAAATATTAACTATAAAAAATTAGGGTAAATTTTTTAAATATTAAAAAATAAAACACACCATTGGAAAGAAGACGAAAAAACCTTTCAGAAACATATTCTAAAAAATTTTTCCCATTACAAGTATGTTCAGAAAAAATTCACAAAGTATCCGGTGTTGGCAAAATTGGTCAAATTGACCCCCCTCTACCCCCTCCAATTTTTCGAAAAAATCAAAAATATTTTTTAGGTCACATTTCTACTTGATAGAACAACAAATTCCTCGAGTTTCAATTTTTTTCAAGAAGTTGAAATTTCAACTTAGGACATTTCACGTCCTTATATATATATATATATATATATATATATATATATATATATATATATATATATATATATATATATATATATATATATATATTTATATATTTATATTATATTTTTTTTATTTATACATCTACACAAATCGAATACTCAGGTATACACACACATATGAATTTCTAAGAAAATTCTGAATTTTGGACGACGTTGAAGTCCCCCTACTGGAAGTAAAGGGATAGAAATCCTATCCCTTTGAATATTTTTTTATCTCTGAGATAGAAAGAGATAAAGTTTCTCTATCTTAGTCTGTCCCCACTTTATCACTTCAATCACTTTTTATCTCTCCTTCTGTATAAATGTATTTCAATAACCTTTATTTCATCTCTTTTAATACTTTCAATATCCACACCTATCTCTTTCTAACTCTAATTTCACCTAAGAATATACTTATCTCTTTTAATAATAATCTTGTTTCTATCCCAGGCTATCCCTTTTTTATTCCCCTCAATCTCTTTCTATCTTCCCTTTTTATTCAATCTCTTTTAATAACCCTTACTTTATCGCCTTTTATCCTCTTACTATTCACTTCTTTCCCTTTCTATCCCTATTTAAATCTCAGTCCATACTTGTCTCCTTTTACACTGAGAAAAATAGAGTTTGAAAAACTGGGAGTCAATATTGAAAAAACTGGACTCAGTCCAGTAAAAGTACACTAATTCATTTTCATCAAGCATCTTAGGGTGTTGCGTATAGTGTATAGAGGGCCTTAGTTCCAAATGTCACTGTAAAGAGCATTGAAACACAGGCGAAGATTATAAGGCGCGCTGCAGTGTGCATAATAGAGAAACTGGACTCAGTCCCCTACTTCGAAATTTTCACAATGAGGGAACGCAGGCGCGGAACCTGTCAAAATAAATGGCCGTCGCGACGCGAAACGAGTGTTTCCTTTTATTCACTTCGTCAATTTTATATAAAAAAAACAATAACCAATCATTAAAAAAAAAAGAAAAATATGTTAAATGCACTCTTTATATATTCATATTCATTAATTCACAAGTTTTATTCTTCCCACATCTTCATACTTACAATTAACAACTAAATGCATCGGAAAATCTTACAATCATACGGGATTGAACACCTACCTAACCATACAACTAAATATACGCATATAATTATAAATCGCACGCTTTTACATTAAGCCTTTCGGCTACGCAATCGATGGGTAAAGTGACCATATGGAAATAGTGTCAATGCGGGACACCCGCTTATTTATATGATTTAGTAAACAAAAAAAAAGGTCATTTGTCACAAGAAAATAGAAAAATAGAATTGAAACAAAGGCTCGTCTTATGACATTTACATATTTATATTATGCTTATTTTGTAACATTGAATCACATATGTTTCTGACGATTGAATTTTTCTTAAAATATCACGAAGTCTATCTCTCTCACACTTATATACGCTACTATGTGCTAACCTGTAGATTCAGGATATTCTTAACTATTTTCCGGGATATGCAGGACATTTTATGTCAAATGCAGGACGTTTTGCGGGTCGCTAGCCTTTGCGGGACAAAGGGGAAAAATCCGGGACAGTCCCGCACAATCCGGGACGTATGGTCACTTTATCGATGGGGGAAATTTCCTATTTAAGAAACATCCCTTACCAATGAAATAAATTAGATCATGCGTGGATTTTACTTTGTAATTAATGTAAGTATGGATGTCAACAATATTTATAATATTGAATAAATAATATTGTCAACTAGTTTAAATTTGATACGGTTATTAGAATTTAATAATAAATAAATAAAAAACATTAATTTTTTCTTAATAACCTTGAAACCTTTTTTAAGTTTGACAGTCCTCATGGTAAATTTGATTATTCTTTTTTTTCGTGTACAAAATAGTGAATTGACCTTGAATGAAATGTATAATTAATTATTCTCACAGCAATATTTAATAATTTAATGAACTTAACTGCACTGCATAGTAGTTGAGAGTAGTAAGAGTAAGTGAAACGGTAAGATAAGTGAACGACCATTAGTGTGAGAGAGAGAGAATAACTTGTGGTTTTCGAGTAGGTATCTACTTTATGTGCACGGCGTTCATTTTTCGAAAGAACTGGACTGAGTACTATTTGTTCAATATTCGCTTCTATTATTGACTTGTGTTTTGTACACTGCCGCGTTCTTTTAACAATTACATGAGAAAGTAATTTCTCATTCCAATTCTTTATACTCTTATTCCCTCTTAGACTATATAAACACTCTTGTTTAAGCTGATGAATAGGATAACTTGTGTTGAGTCCCAAAGTGTTCAGCTATGAAACTTCTAATACTATAGTGTGTACCTGTCACATATTATTCTATAAAGGAGTACTACACTGACTGCATAAATCATTTTTCCATTTTTCTCCGTGTGTGTGTACAATGAAGGAGTTTACACCGAGTGGCATATATTTATACTCGTGCACGCATAAACGGATATTCCTCCAGGAGAATAGACTCGCGCCTGCGCAAACACGTGGTCAAGACAAATTCTTTCACTACACAACTGCAGGCAAACATTATGCGCAGGCGCAAGTCTATTCTCCTGGAGGAATGTCCGTTTATGCGCGCACGAGTATAAATATATGCCACTCGGTGTAAACACCTTCAATGTTGGTTAATAATGTGAAATGAAATATAGATTTAAACAATAAATAATAATTTCATAACAAATAAATAAATAACTTGATTTGTTAAAAATAGGTTATAAATAGGTTATAAATAGAAGTACGAAAACTCTAAAAATATTTTTTTTAAATAATAAATTCAATTGAAATTGTAATACTTCATAAAGTCTTTAATATTGTTAATAATATTGGTTAATTAATTCTTTATGTATTAAAAAGGATAAAAATTTGCAGCAAAGAGAAATAAAAAGAGATAAAAGTACATAGGTATAAAAAGAGATAGATAGGGGATAATAGGGTATAAAAAAAGATATAAATTTGGAGATAAAAATGGTATGCAAAGTGACTATTTCAAAGAGATAGAAAAAACTTTATCTCTTTCAATCCCCAAAATTTTATCTCTTTACTTCCAGTAGGGCCTCAACGTTTATCAACAAAAAATTTTTTTCAGATTTTATTAACAGATATCAAAAGAAAAGTCACAAACACAACAGAAAGCAAATATAAAAACTCAAAGTAATAAAAAATTACATTTTTTTACAAACTTAAAATACCAACAATCTGTATGCAAACTAGACCAACTTGACAACAACATATGTAAAAATTAGAGTTATGAATTGACCAAGGATTTTATTTTTGGAAATAACTCCTAGTGAGTCTTCTAATCATAAATCATCCTGGAGAATTTCAAAAAAATCGCTGCCCGGAAACTCTCAATTTTTTGCCCTAAAAAATCGAAAATGGTTTCTTTTTTGCTATGAAATCACCACGAATTCTAATACAAAATCTTTCAAATTTTTCTATTTCCGACAGTAATATTTCTTTTTAAATAACTTCATTCTTAAAAAACAATCATACAATTATTGTTATTTATAAATTATTTATTAAATAATTTTATTTAAATATTTCAATATTAATTGCCATTTAAAAGAATTGAGTTTACAATTTTCGGATGTGTGAATTGGAGAGAATGAGGAATGAGAATATATGCTACACGGAGAAAATTAATTTAGTACATTTTACGAAACTAATTTTGGAATAGAGGATACGGAGAGGAGTTTAGTATAAGATAAAACATAATCAATAGTAATATATGATGACTGCGTTTCTCGAAAACTCAAAAAAAATTCTATGGAATTCACAAATGATCGGTTGGACGTTCTAATTCAAGAGTTTTGCAAAATGTTTAGCCAGAAGCGCATGCGCCACGGAAAAAAATATTCACGGAGAAAAAAACGAATAAAGCAGAAAAAAGAATTTCTTAATGTACCAATGAGCTCTCAAGACCATTTTTTCTCGTCTTCTATAGGAGATAGATGATTGGTTCGACACATGTGACTGCCCTCTACAACGCAATGGTTCGCTTGGATTGGCTTATTTTATTCTGACACTAACTTAACGGAAATACGCATACATTTAAACGAATTCTGACGCAACGCACATACAATATAAGATATAACTCGCACTTGTAGATGAAAGAATTGAGTTTCTTTATATACTAACTAAGGAGATTAAAACTGCGCTTGTGAGAAATGTCAATATACTGAATATTAATTTTTAAAAAAATCATTTTTTTAAAAGTTATACAAAATATTTTATAGTTTTTAAAATAACATTTTTTAATTATAATTGGTTATAAAATCTCTATAAAATTTTTCAATTTTTAAAAAATAATTTTATTCTTAATTTTAAATTATAAATAAATTGCAAAAAAATTTTCAAAATTAAATTCAAACTCAAAAAATTTTAATATTAAATTGTCTAAAATTTGAAGTAATAACAGTTAAAACTAATAAAAATTAGAATTAATTAAAATTTTGAGAAATTAATATATATGTACATTTATTGTCATCGGTAAATATTATGATAAACTATAAAATTTATTGGAATGTAAATTAAAAGAAATTAATAATAATTAAAAGTTTGGATTACAAAATCACATAAAAAATGTTACGAATTTGGAACAATGAAATGTGAAATACGTAAAAGAAAACAATTATCTAAATGTTACCGGCAGGTAAAGCAGTTCTCTTTTTCCTTCCACATATTATCTCTATATACAGCAGACAAGTTAATACCGACGCGACGAGACAAGCTTCAACATATCTATTTATAACGCGACTTTTGGTACACCCCGTATAGAATTTTACGAAACTCTGTGTTCGAGAATTCACGATAGACAGCGAAGTGAAAACTCAAACCACGCGTTTTTAGATTGCACGAAACATTTTTACCATTTTCTGATAAAATGTTCACCAGAAAATACGAAACATTTCTACATTCAAGCTTGTTTTATAAATTACAACACTGGTTGCAGTTTCTCGAAAATTGTTCTGCTTAAAGTAGTGAAAGTTTCTGGGTTTTTGAAAAACTTCGTCAAGGAATCTTAAATATCCGCTAGTGCGAAATTATTTTCGTAAAATCTGCTGAACTTATTTTTTCCGTGTACAACCGAGCGAGCGTTAGCGAGTGAGGATATGTCGCTAGTTCTAATAAAGATTATGAAAAGACATAGTCAACGTCACTTTTGGTAATAAGTCTCAAAGTTTTTTGAATCTTTTCTAAAGCTTTATACTAAAAGTGAAGATCAGGTATATATATATATAGCATATATAGGGTAAGGGTAGACAAAATGCGTTACTAGGCACGTGTATACGTATATATAATACATATGTATATAAATATATACATGATTTATTATAATATTATTACACAATTCAATTGTTTAATCACTAATAACTTTTGAAACGTTTTTAACAAAATACTTTCAAGACGATGATGACGCTCGGTTGTTTGCTGAGTGTTCGCCTAACATTAACTGCACTGTAAAAAATTTTTCGGAATTTTTTCCGAAAAAATACGGACAGCACGGAGCCCCAAACGGTGGAAATTTTTCCGAATAAATAAAGGGAATTATCTTCCATGAATTTCGGAAATATTTCCTACTATTTATTCGGAAATTCTACTTAAATCATTTGAATATTTATGTAAAAAATCAAAACTGTTTATATTGCATTCTGATATATTAAAATAAATGTAAATTAATTAAAAAAAAATTATTATTTACATTTTTACGGAAGTACCTATTTATCTATCTACCACGATTTGAACTCTCAGCCTTATAGTGCTGTCTGTGCGTAGGGTTTTTTTAATGGAGTCTTCAACCATTGGGAGCGCGCGCCTAGACGCGCTCGACAAAGGGAGGCTATGAGAGTCTGCTGCAAAGTATCAGTTTTAAGAAACATGTGGAGTAAAATCTGTTCTTTCTAACTTCAATGGAATTTCGAAAGATTCAATCTCTTTAAAACTGTTGACCAACCGATTCATAGTATTGTTAACATTTTTTTCACATTTATCTAAATATATATATTTAGATTTTTGAGGAATCCCAGATAACAAAATGCGCGTTGTGTGCTACTAATATCATCTGCACGCGTGCCGATTTATCCGCACTATGCGCGTTCACTGGACCACTCAGATGCGTCATCATATGCGATCCATAACTGTCGCATATTGTGATGGGCACATGCGTGACGGTATAATGCGAATAAATTATATTTATACTTCAGCCTTATTTGAATTAAATAAAAAGAAAAGATTATTGACATTAGTAATTTTTTTTAAATTAAAATGTTATTTATAAAAACGATTTTAATTTAATATTTCAGTACAATTTTGGAATTGAAATTGTTAAAAACTTCCAAATTCTTTTTTTGAGGTTATATCTAATACAACAAAAATATATATGTACTTTAAACAAATTAAATTTAACTTTCTTATTTTGCTGCAGTACTAAAAATTAAATCCACAATAATTCCTCACAATAATATCGCAATAAAAAACAATAAAAAATGAAATCACAATAAAAACTTATTTTGATAACACACCACAAACAATGCTGTCGCCATTATAAAATGTGTGATTGCCGATACGGGTGGTTGCGCATCATTAATTGCGTGCGTATTAAGTGCAGTTCACTGCAAACGCATTCACAGCATTCGCACTGTGGATGGTAAAATGCGTATGGATTGACTCTTCTAGCAAGTCGCACTTGTGAACGGAACATGCTTATCATTTTGTATCACAGGCGCTTACGAAATGCAGTTCACAACACTCGCATTATTACCAGCGTCGCAGACGATAGTAAGATGCGTATATGAACCGACTCATCTGGTAAGTCGCAGTTAGTGCAAGAAACATGCGTTTAAATGCGACGCACGATTGTTATCTGGGAATATTTGAGAACTATTTACTGCATACACCGACACATTTTTATAGAAAAATTATGTTTCTAATTTAACAGTTTTTAAATTTAAATCAATAATGTATTCTAAGTAAATTTTCACTTTTTTAGATTTAAAGAGTAGTATATAAATACACATATCGGATTTTTTTCTTTAGTAATTAGTAACTCAGAATGTTTTCAGTACCTTAATTTTTGTCAAATAAATTTGTTTATACAAATTGGACCCAAGGCCACAATATAAACAAATTTATTTAGTAATTAGTGAAAAAAACGTTGACTAATAATTATAAATTAAATGTGAAAAAAATAATTTATTGATATACTTAACAAATGGTTAAAAAGTCAAATTTCGATAATCAGTTAACAGACAATTTTTACTGATTTCTGCTTTCAAAATTGAATCTTTTACTAATTCAGATTAGGAAAAAAGAAATATTTCCTACTAAATATTCGGAAAATCTGTATTTCCTCTTAACTTCAGAAATAGTTCCAATTAAGTATTGGGAGAAATGTTCTTTTACTTCGCTTCAGAAATATTTCATAATAATTGTGGTAAAAAATCCACTATCTTTGGAAACTTTACAAATAATTATGGAATAATATCCGACTTTCCCAGTAAACGAAAACTAATTGAAATGAATTAAAAAGAATTCACAAAGAGCTTTCGTGAATCCCGCTTTGTGACAAATACGAATTGGAGCCATGATGCAATTTTCCTGAATTCGTGAAACTGTATTGAACTTCCGAACCTTCTATCCGTACCAATTCACTGGACAAGTTTTGAGCCTTTAATTTTTTTCAATTCGTTAGCACGAATTCAATGCATTCCTTGGCCATTTCTTTCGAATGCGAATTCGTTTGGACAAATTGGTACATATTGAATTAAATTCAATTGAATATACAAAGAGCTTGAGTGAATCCCGCTTTGTGACAAATACGAATTGGAGCCTACCAAAAATGTTAATTCGTTTCAATTCATTTGAATTAGTTTTTTTTACTGGGTTTGTCGGAAAAATTATTTTTCCATTTAACTTTGGAAATTGTTATAGTAAAACTGGTAAAAAATCCGCGATCTTCGGATACTTTGCCGAAAATAAAGGAATAATTTCCGGTTTTTATGCGACTAGTATTTTTCCACCTACTTTCGGAAATATTTCCTATTCAATATTCGGAAAAACTGATTTCCCCCTAATTTCGGAAAAATTCCCGTTTATATTATCGGATAAAATTCAGAAATTTTTTACAGTGTACGTATGTGGGGCATTCCATTTCAAAACGAACCACCTTATAAACAATTGCCATTGTAAGACAATTTTTAAATAATTATTTCTCCTATTTATTGAAGCGAAACTTTATTTACTATTAGTGATTTTAAAAGAAAAATTTCTCAACTTTATGATGGTAAAAATTTTTTTCAAAAAAATAATAGAATTTATATGAATTATGAAACAAATTAAGTTTGAAAGTTAACCTTTTGAATATCTCAAATCATGTCGCGTCCAATTTTCTTGAAACTTATGTCAAAATGAAGCTTAAAAATTCGAGTTTTATCAGTTTTATTTCCTGTAAACATTATAATGGGCAATTCGGTTGAAATTAAGAAATTAATTAAATTTTACAAGAATTTCGAAGGTTATAATGTATGTATCGAGAGGAATTTGTTTTTTTCAAATTTTTACACAGTTTAACCTCTGACATCTTTGTAAAATTTAATTAATTTCTTAATTTTAACCGAATTGCCCATTATGATGTTTACAGGGAATAAAACTAGAATTTTTAAGCTTCATTTTGACATAAGTTTCAAGAAAAGAGGTCGTACACATAATACGTCACGTGAACAGGGGATTGGGGGGGTCAAGACATTTGTGACCACCTATAGAAAAAATGGCGCTAATGTATGGGACAGTGTGTGACATGGGGAAACGGCGGCATCTAAAATGGTCAAAAATCGCGTGACGTATTATGTGTACGGCCTCAAATCGGACGCGACATGTTTTGAGGTATTAAAAAGGTTAACTTCCAAGCTTAATTTTTTCTATAAATTCTATTATTAAAAAAAAAAATTTACCATCATAAAGTTGAGAAATTTTTCTTTTGAAATCACTAATAGTAAATAAAGTTTCGCTTCAATAATAGGAGAAATAATTATTTAAAAATTGCCTTACAATGGCAATTGTTTATAAGGTGGTCCGTTTTGAAATGGAATGCCCCATCCCGTGTGGAAAATACGACGAGGCATTGGGGAGGCCCTAGCCAATCTCCCTTAGGAATCAAAAGGCACTGGCGAGTTAGGAGACCGTATACTGGCGAGTATCTAGCAAGGCTGTAATGCTGTTTCTGGAGAATGCCTTTAATAGGGTCAACTGCCCAGTGCCTTGTATATTTCTGGCCATTGCCTTGTTTGTTTCTGGCCAATGCCTCGTCTTTTCCTAGCTAGTACCTTGTATTTTTCTGTCCAATGCCTTATTATTTTCTGACTAGTGCCTTGCTTTTTTCTTGTAATTGCCTTTATTGTTTATCGTAAATGCCTTTATATTAAAAAATATTATTTCAGTTTAAAAAATTCAATTAAAATGTAATATTAATACCCTATTTATATTTTGCAATTAATAAGACTAAAATTTTTTATACAAACAAAATTATTTCAATATTAATTGGAATGTACTAAATAAATTACAAAAAAAATTTAAGTTAAATCCAGATCATTGGAATTATTTATTTTTTTCATTTATTGTTTTGAAGCTGGAAGAACTACACACTCACACACAGTATTACATTTTATTTTATATGTAAATCGTAGTTTAACTTTCTTAAACCTATGCCTATATCGGGAAAGTGTCTAACGCAAGGATTCGAACACCTAACTATATATCGCAAACGCTGGATTTGATGACGTAGGAGACGCAAGGGAAACGCTTTAAACCGCTTGACCATTTCGGAGGTCGGAGAGTCATCGCTTAGAGAAATATTACATTCAAAAAGCAGAGGAAATGCTCTCTATCTCTCTTTCACTTATTGCAATCGAAATATGTACGTTAGAAAAATTCGAAAGATACCTAGAACCCCTGCTGTTCGAGTTTGCTTTTTCTCGCTCATTATATGTTTGGGGAATTCCCATAAGTTGTTTTTACAGGGTGTTTTCACTTTCCTCCATTTATTTTGAAAGCATAATTATTTGTACACAGTAATAATTATAAAACTTACAACAAATACAGGGATTTGTTTCTAAGGAAAATTTTTCAAGTACTTAGTTGAACCATTATAAAACCCAATTCAGTTGAATAGATATAATAGGTAACTAGCTACACTGTAAGTAGTTATGATAACAATTTTAAAACTCTTATAGAAGGACATAATACGCTTCGTACAATAGAAACTTGTGGACATACAAAAAAATTTTTTTCGGTTAAAATCTGAACTGGAATTTTAATTTGGCCTGATGTAGCCTGCACGTAAAATCTATTTCTTTAAAGTTTAGAGCAATAAATAAAAATTAAATTCTGAAAAGTGGGAGTAAAAATACCTGCCCAAGCATGAGCCAGGGTTCAGCCTGATTACTTACTCAGTGTCATTTTTGACATAGTCAGTAACGGTTTGTTCATTTTACATCTTTATTAAACAAATTGTATTTTTTTTGTTTATCTAGTGAAAGTGATTATTTGTAAATTGTGTACTTAAAAATATATAGCAATATTTAACCAGAAATGAACAAAACAGAACCGTGTAAAAATTCGCACTGACACATACCTAACCTACAAGCTGAGTCTCAAATATCATGAGTCATGAGTCGACAGAAACGCCATTGCGCATCATTGACGGGTACTATTAAACAAGGCGTTTAAAAGCATTTCTCGTGAGTGCCTTAACTGCGACTATAACGAGAAAATTTAAATGTCATTCACCAGTAATATTGTCCAAAGCACTAAATAAGCCTTGGATAAAAAGTTCTGTACGAAATTCACGAATAATACTATGTCGAAAACCCTTTTTAATTCATTCTCCAGGAATTCTATATTAGCAAAAGTCCTTTTTAAGGCTTTCGCCATTATTTCTCTATGGCATATACAAGTGATTCTGGTGATAGCCCTTTAAAGGCTTTCGTCAGAAATTCTATTTGGCATTCACGAGTGATTCTGACGAAAGCCTTACTTAAGGTTGAGGCCAGAATTTCTGTAAGGCATACACGAGGGATTCTGGGAAAAGCCCTATTTAAGGTTGAGGCCAGAATTTCTGTAAGGCATACACGAGGGATTCTGGGAAAAGCCCTATTTAAGGCTAAGGACAGAATTTCTGTAAGCCATACACGAGGGATTCTGGGAAAAGCCCTATTTAAGGCTAAGGACAGAATTTCTGTAAGGCATACACGAGGGATTCTGGGAAAAGCCCTATTTAAGGCTAAGGACAGAATTTCTGTAAGGCATACACGAGGGATTCTGGGAAAAGCCCTATTTAAGGCTAAGGACAGAATTTCTGTAAGCCATACACGAGGGATTCTGGGAAAAGCCCTATTTAAGGCTAAGGACAGAATTTCTGTAAGGCATACACGAGGGATTCTGGGAAAAGCCCTATTTAAGACTAAGGACAGAATTTCTGTAAGGCATACACGAGGGATTCTGGGAAAAGCCCTATTTAAGGCTAAGGACAGAATTTCTGTAAGCCATACACGAGGGATTCTGGGAAAAGCCCTATTTAAGGCTAAGGACAGAATTTCTGTAAGGCATTTACGAGTAATGCTGGTTAAAACCTTATTTAGGGCTACAACTAGATATTCTGGGGAATGCCTTACATTTTAAAAAGGCGTTTGCAAGTTATGCTCTAAATTGCCCTAAATAAGGGTTTCGTCAGTATTATTGGTAAATGCCTTGAAAAAAAATTTATAAATTATACTTTTATTGTAATATAAATATATTTGTAATAACTATTACATAAATAAAAGTTTATAAAAAGTTAAATATTCTTAAATTTTGTTCAATCGAGAAAAACTGGCCAGGGCCTTTCTAATCCCTTGTTTATAACAAGGCTAAACAAGGCTAAACAAGGAAATTTCCACACGGGATGTATGTATGTCCGCAATATTTTGTCCGGGATAAACACAAAGACAACTTGACCGATTAAAAGGAAACTTTACAGACTCTTAGGTATTAGTCTAACTTGAAATCCTAGCCATATCCTATTAAAAAATATTAAACTAAACGAAAGTTATAACTTTTTTCACAAAATTAAAAAAATTAAAAAATACAAATTGTCTTATTTTTCGTCAAATTGATGTGACACTTTTTGTAGCTACTTTCTAATGTAAATACAACTAATTTTCACTATAAAAATGAAATATAAATAATAAATCCGAATTTTTAAGCCAAAATCATATTTTTGATTTTCGACAAAATTTTTAATTAATTTTTGTTGTTGAATATTGTTTAATTGTTTTTGAAGTTGGTATTGATATCGGTTGATGTTTTTAAATTTTAAATTACGTTCATTACAATCATTTTATTAACAAGTTTAGAGTCATGAATTTTATGACTATTACAAATTTTCTGAAATCAATGAACGTGAGTTTGCATACAATTTCTATATTGATATTTTAAGGTTTTAAGTTTGAAAATTTCATAGTATGTAGTGTCATATTTAACGTAGAAAATAAAATATATATGTTCAATATAAGGGGTACAGTAAAAGTATCAATAAAACTTTTTTTTATTTTTTAACTCCTTATGACTTCTGAAAACACCTCCTAAAGTATTCATAACCAATTATAAAAAATAAAAGTAAATTTTTCAAAAAATTATTCAATAAATATAAAGAGGCATTGACAAATTAAGTAAGTCTTTAAGGGGATGCTGGGGTTCAGCTTTTTGTTACGACCAGTAGAAACATTAGTGCTAATGTATGTAGCCGAGTCTGACATAAAAAAAGTGGAAGGGTTTCAATTTGCAAAAGAATTTTAGGTAATTTATGGATGGCCTCTAACGATACATATAAGGTTTAAACGCGTTTTTCTAAAAATAACGTTTTTTAAAATTGCGGACACTTTATCTCTGAATCTACTAATCCGATTTTAATAAATAATAAGTAGTTTTATTAATTGACTTAAGTCAACTTAAGCCGGTTGTGTTGTTCGCACAAAATCTAAATTAATTTGCGTTTTCTGATGAGGACAGCAGGGCTGTCGAAACGTAAAATTGAGTTTTAATATTTGTTTAATATTTGACTTGGAGGATTGATAAATTTCTTGACAATTAATATTATCTTCTACCGAGTGATAAATATTATACTACTTAATAAGTAGTTTTGTTTGTTAGCATGTCCTGTGTGTGAATTCACCAGAAAATAGTCAAAAAATTAAAAAAAAAACATTTTTGCACACTAGAAAAATACTGAAAAACCTAGTGTATTTTTAAACAAATTATTGAAACATCTGCTATTTTTTCATTTTAGTCGATTTTTCATTATTGGTGGATTTCTATGCAAGACACCTTCCTTTTTAAAAAGCAGTTTGGATTTTTTATTTCCGATTTGTCAATCTTGAAATAAACTGTCCGCAATTTTTGGAGTTTCGATCTGGATGCTGTCTGCAGATTATGATATTAAATAAAAATTAAAAACAAACCATTATTTTTATTCTCCAAATATGTTGTAATATAGGCAAAAAAGTTTTTTTCATATTTATAATAAAAGACCTAAGAAAAAAAAATTTTAAATTTGGTCTTTTAAGAGCCTTCTAAAGTGTAGTAGTACCTTAAGACGCCATTAGAGCAAATTGGGATTTATGAATCAAAATTTTCTGATTTTTGAATTCTAGAAATGTTTTAGAAATGACTTTGAAAATAAATAACAAATTCCTATTTGAGCCGTTCGCTTGAAAAACGACTTAAGTGTTTTTGAGTCATTTTGGGAAATCTTAAAATTAACATTCATTTATAAAGTATAAGTTATTTAAAGCATTATTATTTCATTTAAGGTATTAGTCGCGTAAAATGGTTTTTGTCAGATTTTTTCAAATTTTACATACTTATTCCTGAAGTATTTATCTACAGAATGAGACCAATTTCATTAATTTTGACCGTTTCAAAGCTTCAAAAAATGAATTCAAAGTTCATACATTTTGCAGAAAGGGAACACCCAATGCATGTATTGATTTTGTTTAATAATTATTTATATGATAACTAATCGTCAGATTATGAAATAAAACTACCAAAGTATTCAATTAGATAAAACAAATGAATAAAAAAAACATGACATTTTTTGACCGCCCCAAACTATAAATATATTGACAGAAAGTTAAAAAATAACTAAATTATATGAATTTTCATATGAACGAATAGAGTGGGGGGTTAAACTATCTCTCTCACTCTCACTGCCCCACTCTAGTAAGCTGCCCGGTAAACTTTTGGCCAGAGCCAGCTGCGCGACTACTATCGGTTCAAAAAGTATAGTCAGTTGACTTTGAAGGCTTGTAACTTGAGTAAAAAAAATCGAACAATATTGAAACTGGATGAAATCAGTAAGTAATTTATTTCTACGTTAATGTAGAAAATTAAAAACTAAAAAAAATTATAAGTTATTAATTTTTGAAAGGAAAAAGAACATGTTTTTTGACACTATTTTTAATAAGGCCTTCTTTGGGAACATGTAACTCGTTTAATAAGAGTCCTATGAAGTTCTTGATTTTTTTCTATGTTCCTTAAATCTTTCTGAATAATGTTATTTAAACAAATAACCGTTATTATAATAAATTTTTGAGATTATTAAACGAAACCGTAGTTGTGTTATCTTTGTTGGAAATTAAGGAACGAAGATGAGACAAAGCACACTTTACGGATAATACGACACTTCTTATGATTCACCAAAGAAATTTTGGGAAAAAAATTATTTTAAGTAATTATTTGCAAAAGTATTTTCAGTTTTTTGCTTTATTGCACCATTAGCAGTCAGGTGCATACTACTGTAAGTCTTTTTGTCCGAGACTCCAAGTTTAGCACTACTACCTTTTTTTTGGTTATTTTTTTCTGTGGTTGAAACTGATTTATAACTTTAAAGATCTGGTTTCTAAAGATGTACAGAGGTGTAAACACCCAAAATATTTTTCCTGACTTAAGAAATTCAAAATTGTATGTAGGTTTGGGTAGAAGTGACCTGAAGTCCTCACTTACCTGCTCATGTCTACAATAATACAGTTTCTCGCATTTGAAATGTCGACGCCTATGGGAAATGGTTTATGATGGTGTGCACCTTACCACTAATGGTGCAATAAAGCAAAAAACTGAAAATAGTTTTGCAAATAACTTCTTGAAATAATTTTTTTTCCAAAATTTCGTTGATAAATCGTAATAAGTGTCGTATTCTCCGTAACGTGTGCTTTGTCTCATCTTCGTACCTTTCTTTCCAACAAAAATAACATGACTACTATTTCGTTTCAAAATCTCAAATAGTTATTATAATAATTGTCAATAGTTTAGATATTATTGTTCATAAAGGTTCAAGAAGTCTAGAAATAATTTATGAACCCGATATGATTCTTATTGAATGTTCTACAAGGTTCGAAAGTAGACCCTGTGAAAATGATGCCAAAAAACATGTACTTTTCTGTTTCAAAAATTAATAACTCCTGACATAATTTTTTAAAATTTATTTTATTTTCTACAGTAACGTAGAAATGTTGCAGCTACTGATAGTAGCTATTTCAATAGGGATATGGAAAAATTATACCTACTTGAAAAACAAAAAAAGATTTTACATGGGATTTTTTTTTAAAGAAATATAGGCTTTTTGGGTTTATGTAAGGTATATTTATCACTTAAAATGGTGTCGCAATTTCCCATACGGTTATACATGGGAATCCATATGGTTTCCTTTATGAAAGTGGATCCCATGTAGATTCCCATGTGGGAATCGAAAACGTGTTATAGAAAGTGACCATACGTCCCGGATTGTGCGGGACTGTCCCGGATTTTTCCCCTTTGTCCCGCAAAACGTCCTGCATTTGACATAAAATGTCCTGCATATCCCGGAGAATAGTTAAGAATATCCTGCATCTACAGGTTAGCACATAGTAGCGTATATAAGTGTGAGAGAGATAGACTTCGTGATATTTTAAGAAAAATTCAATCGTCAGAAACATATGTGATTCAATGTTACAAAATAAGCATAATATAAATATGTAAATGTCATAAGACGAGCCTTTGTGTCAATTCTATTTTTCTATTTTCTTGTGACAAATGACCTTTTTTTTTGTTTACTAAATCATATAAATAAGCGGGTGTCCCGCATTGACACTATTTCCATATGGTCACTTTAGTTATAGTTTCTACTAATACATTTATCAGAGTGTCTATCAACCGCGAAGGAAAACCGAGAAATAGCAGGGAATTAAATTCGACCAGGAAAAATCGGAAATTTTCTTATCTAATTAAAAAAAGTTTTATTATATTAATTCGTTTTTAAAAAATTGCTTTTTGCTTTAATTTTTATTGATGTAATATTTTTATTTGTCAAAATTTAAGCCCTACATTCAGCCTACAATATAGGTCTTATTTTAGATTTTAGCAGTCGTAACGTAGGGTCTACTTGCGATACAATTAGTTCGAATTAGACTCTACACAACTCCAAAAGCTGATGGAAAATTAGGATTAATTTTTAATACATTAACTGAAATACTACAAACGCATAAAGTACTACAAATTGACAAATACTGTTCTTTAAATCTGAATTAGTTAAAAATAGTACTTGATAGGAATAGTATATTGTGTGGCAAGGGCAGAAAGTTGTCAATTCCTGACCGAGTTCAAAATTTGCCGCACGAGCGAAAAAAGGGTGGCAATCGTACGAGGTCAGAATTGCCATTTCCGCCCGTGTTGCACACGATGTTTTTTGTCCAAATGCGCGATAAACAAGACGCATCCGTAAAGTCCCAGTAAAAAAGATTCGATACACGGACCGCGGAGTTCGTATACGAGCTCGGTAGCTCGTATGAGAAATATGAGAAATCTCTTATACGAGTCTTTTCCGTAATGAGAAGTGTATAGATGCTTGTATACGAGGTGACTTTTAAAGCATTTTTCTTAATATAACACTATTTTAAAGTAAATGTAGATAATAGAAATGAATTTTCAAAGTAAAACAAAGCTAAATTTATAAGGGAAATGAAGTTTTAAGAAAAAAAGGATAATTTTATTCAAAAAATTTATTCACACTGAAAACAGGTTAGAATTTGATAATTCCTTGTTACTCTAACTAACCGACATTAGATATTTCTCGTATACGGTAAGCAGATTTTGTATTAAATTTAATTATTTTATATAAGAACATTTATATAATAAATAAATAATAATATATTATTAATTAGTAATGAAAAAAACTTATTTATTCTACCGCCAATACAAAATCTGCTTACCGTATACGAGAAATATCTAATGTCGGTTAGTTAGAGTAACAAGGAATTATCAAATTCTAACCTGTGAATAAATTTTTTGAATAAAATTATCCTTTTTTTCTTAAAACTTCATTTCCCTTATAAATTTAGCTTTGTTTTACTTTGAAAATTCATTTCTATTATCTACATTTACTTTAAAATAGTGTTATATTAAGAAAAATGCTTTAAAAGTCACCTCGTATACAAGCATCTATACACTTCTCATTACGGAAAAGGCTCGTATGAGAGTTTTCTCATATTTCTCATACGAGCTACCGAGCTCGTATACGAACTCCGCGGTCCGTGTATCGAATTTCTTTTACTGGGGTAAATCCAAAAATGAATATGTAGGGGAGACTGGGGCTAAACCGGACAAGTGAAATATTTCCGAACCCATGAAGAATTTCAAATAATGTAAATAACCTGTGAATGCACTATTTCGTGATGCATATGTTGCATGAGGTTTTAGGGACATGTCATTTTTCTTGTAATAATAGTTGCCATTAATATATGAAAATGTCGTTTTTCGCAGTAAAAGTAAAAAAATTTTTTTCTTATTTTTTTGGGTTTTTATCGTTATAATTAAAGTGCACATATTATATTGCAATTTTTTTATTAGCTGAAGGTGTACTGAGTTTAGTAGAAAAAAAATTTAATGAAAAACGTTAAGAAGAAAAAATTTATTGCAGGTTTTATTAGATGACGGTGTGGGGCTAAATCGGACGTCGTGATAAAAAAACAATCAAATTTGCTAATAACTAGGGGAGAGTGGGGCAAGACGGGGTACTTAAGGTTTAAAGCGCAAAAAACGAAAATTATCGAATATATACTTTATTATTATTTTTAATTATCATCTTTGGGAATCAGTCTTTCGTAAAAAAGGCGTACAAAGGCCATCTGTTTCTTAAAAAAGCTTATAATTAATAATATTGAAAAAATTGCAAATCTCCCCATCTTGCCCCACCGGCGGGTAAGATGGGGTACCCGTAGGGGCAAGATGGGGTACTGACAAAAAAACAACCTATTTCTGTCGACAAATTTTACAAGTAAAAGTTGCGTCTTCATCTTCATGCATAACTGCAGTGAGCCTATTGGCCGTAGACAAAAAAAGCAGGCCAGCCCTCATTTGAGTCTAAATAATAACCATTACAATAGAGACAAGGTGTATTTTCCACTTTACCATCGCTAATTGATGATTTAACCTGACAAGCTTTTTTCTTTTTGGTCACTCTTATTTTATTCAGTCTTGATTTTTAGTAGTTTTCTTAACTTCTCTTATTTCTCTCTTTTTTTGCTTAATTTGTGAACCCCGACTTGCCCCACTCTCCCCTACCCCATCTTGTCCGCACCTACGAAATTGAATAAAACGATTAATTACTACAATTTACGATTCAACAAAGAAAAAAAAACAAAATATAATCGCGATTGGTTAATTCGTTTGTCAAATAAGGCCGGTACCCCGTCTTACCCGCTACCCCGTCTTGCCCCACTCTCCCCTATAATTTCTTTTCTATTAATGAACTATTTTATATTATATTCTTTGCATAGAACCACTTTATCAATAAATAAATAAATAATTTATTTTAAAACACGAATTAGCAAGCGAGCTGCTGAAATCAAACAAGTCTGAAAACTATAATTCATTTTATATTGTATTAATTACCTATTTTACATTTTATACATATTATATTCTTTGTATAGAACTACCTACAAATAAATAAACAATGAATTGATTTGAATTTTCTATAAAAAAATGAAAATTTGTGTCTCTCTCTTCAATTAATTTGCCGTGTCCGATTTAGCCCCATGGGATGACCGGTTTAGCCCCACCAATTTTGGGATTTTCGTTTTTGAGGTAGTCACCTTCGAAGCAATATATCACCAAAGCTACTGTAGTTTTTTAAAAACGAACAAGTAGTATTTGTAGGTGAAGGAACAAGCTTCAAAACGGTAAATTACTCTTTAGCAAAAAATATTTTTTTCTGAGTTTTCTGGTCAAAGACCAAATCTGTCCGGTTTCGCCCCGGTCTCCCCTACTTTGGAAATACATTGAATGTATTTCTTAATTACGTAGTAATTAAGTTACTATATTATAAAGTTAAATAGTTAGTAACTAATTTAGTTAGTAAGTTAGTTAGTAACTAAGACAGTAAGAAACCAAGTTAGTAACACAGAAAAAAGTAAGTGTTGTTTTAACACCAAATTTGGTTTTAAAACGACACGCAACACTTTTTCACCAGGGGTGTTATTTTAACCCTACAATCGTTATTAGTTTATATTACTAATTACACCAATACTAGTGTTGAAACGACACCACTTTCCACCACACCAATGTCAAACAACACGCAACATATTTGACACCTACTTTTTTCTGTAGTAACTAAGACTAGTAACCAAGTTAGTTACTAAGTTAGTTAATAACTGAATTAGTTAGTCAGTAATTGTTCATTTGGTTTTGATTTTGAGTAATAGAAAGTGATAATATTTTAATTAGTTACGTTTAATTAACACTTCAAAAACACATGGAGGCGGGCGAAAAAGTCATTTTTCCGCCCACTGTTAGTAGTCTGTTAGTAGTCGGGCGGCAAAACCTAACTTTCCGCCCGCTATGCATGTACGGAAAGTCGAGTTTATCGCGCATGTAGGACAAAAAAGTCATTTTTGTCCTACCTGCACGGAAAGTATGTCATTTCGGGCACTTAGAGCGGGCGCAAAGTAACTCATTATTATCACCCAGGGGTAGGGGAAGAGTATTTTGCGCCCGCATGTTAATTATTCGATTTTCTTCATTAAAATGTGATATTTTCGAGTTTCTTTTTATGTTGACTATAAAAATGCAAACATTTTCAACTTGTTTTATTTTGTCCAGAAAAATGTGCAATTTTTTTTCGATTTTCTCTAAAAAAAATTATAAAACATTTGATTTTGTTCACATTTCGGTTATAAAATTGGCAATTACTATATTTCCAGAATACATTGTTTTCTTATTTCTATATTAAAACTTGTATCATTATAGACTTCAAAGAGTTAACATTTATATAGAGTTTAATTTTTAACTAATATGAGCGTTTAATCGCTCGTGCACTCAATGACATAGGGTCAAAATAAGTGAAACCGGCCACTTGAAAAATTTTTATCTCCAATTTTCAAGTTATCTATGATTTTTAGTAGATATATGAGTACACTTTTTCCCCCTAAAATATTTTTCAAAAAAAAATTTTATTTTTGAAGTAATTAGGTATTGAAGTTTTAGGTCATTTTATTTTCATTTTATTATTACTTTGAAACAAATAAAGATAATTAAGTAATTTTTTTTAAAATTAAAGCTTAAAGTCTATACTTTAAAGATGAAATAAAGCGATTGCTAAAAAATGAAAATTTATAATTGTTATTAACAATTCTTTTAAACAATTGCAAATTGAAGAATGTTCTCAATGTTTTTGAAAGATTAAATTACGATATATTGATGCGCAAAACTATAAGGATTCATTTAAAAAAAAGAAAAATGAGTAACTTCCAATATTATAGAAATTATGTAAATTTTGCTGACAAAATGCAAGCAAAAATTGACTCAAGTTCCTGGAAAAAGATAAAATTGCAAACGAATAAATAAGATCTTCTTTTGTTTTGTTAGAAACTTCACGCTTTTAAGCGGATTTTTAAGATTAAAAATCGATTTTGGCCTGCATTTTAGCAGAAAAATCTACACAATTTCTATAATATTGGAGGTTACTCATTTTTCTTTTTTTTAAATGAATCCTTATAGTTTTGCGCATCAATATATCGTAATTTAATCTTTCAAAAACATTGAGAACATTCTTCAATTTGCAATTGTTTAAAAGAATTGTTAATAACAATTATAAATTTTCATTTTTTAGCAATCGCTTTATTTCATCTTTAAAGTATAGACTTTAAGCTTTAATTTAAAAAAAAATTACTTAATTATCTTTATTTGTTTCAAAGTAATAATAAAATGAAAATAAAATGACCTAAAACTTCAATACCTGATTACTTCAAAAATAAAATTTTTTTTTGAAAAATATTTTAGGGGGAAAAAGTGTACTCATATATCTACTAAAAATCATAGATAACTTGAAAATTGGAGATAAAAATTTTTCAAGTGGCCGGTTTCACTTATTTTGACCCCATACTTTTCATGCAGTTATGACAAAAAATTATGTTAGCATCATGGGCGCAAAGGTGATTACGACTTTAGCGAAATCACCTATTTTGCGCCCTTGATACGAAAATAACTATTACTGATTCAAATAGTAATATTTTCCTAATGAAATAGTTAATGATAACTAATTATTAGTTTTTTCTAGTCAAATTAAATTCCCGTTTGGTAGACACCTCTTCAAATATATTAGTAGAAACTAAAACCCGCCGAAGACGCACAGTGGGTGATTTGGTCGAATTTTGTATCAAAATCATATAACTCTGAATCTGAACGTCATAAATGAATACAAGTTTTTATTCTTTCTTTTTTTTAAGATTAGACTCTACAGAATACTCTCTAAATCTGAATTAGCGAAATTCCACTAATTTCCCAGCTATAAGTATATCACTGATTCAATTAGCGTATATACGCTAATTAATCAGTGAAATTTCACTAATTCACAGCGTATATGACGGGTTCCACGTCAAGTGACCCAGGTCCAAATTTTAAATGTTTGGGATCGGGTTAAAAGTTTGCACAAACTGTAGTCCTATTAGATACAATTAAAAATACCAAATATTATTAATTTATTTAAACAAATATCAAAAACTGGAGGGGGTCAAAGTTTAAATTTTTGGTCTAACATGGAATATTTGAAAAATTTGTAGTTTCTTTAAAACAAAACGAAAATACGTTTTCTTTTTTGGGTTTTTCTTCTGTTTTTCAACACTTTTTAATGGTGTAAACAAATGTAGAAAAAAAAATTTTTGACCTTGAAAAATTAAATTAAAAAATAAAATTTCATTTTTTCATCAAATGGGCAGTTTTTATTTTTTAAAAAAAATTTTTATCATAAAGGTGAGGTTTTTTCCTAAAAAAAATGTATAGGTCAAAACGTGGGTCATATTGGATAAATTTAAATTGATTTAGATCATGTGCATCAACGGAATAAGAAAATAAACGTCCTTTTTTTAAAAAGTGTATTAATTTGTTAACTTTGATTTAAAAAAAATTATAAATAATTAAAATCCCCAAAATCGGCCTCGAAGGATGTCTTAAGAATTTATTCCCCTTTAATTTAAGACAAAGAACACTCAAATCGGTTAAAAATTGTAAGCTATAGACATTTTTTAATAGTAAATTGTAAAAAAAATTCCACTGTGGGCTGGTGCAGTGCAGATGTAAATGCTTAATTTGACCAGTTAAAAGTTCTTGTCCCACGTTTTGACCTATATATTTTTTTAGGAAAAAACCTCACCTTTATGATAAAATTTTTTTTAAAAAAAATAAAAACTGCCCATTTGATAAAAAAATGAAATTTTATTTTTTAATTTAATTTTTCAAGGTCAAACAATTTTTTTTCTTCATTTGTTCACACTATTAGAAAGTGTTGAAAATCAGCAGCAAAACCCAAAATAGAAAACGTATTTTCGTTTTGTTTTAAAGAAACTACAAATTTTTCAAATATTCAATGTAAATTTTTGACCTGGGTCACTTTTCGTGGAACCCGTCATATACGCTAATTGAATCAGTGATATACTTATCGCTAGGAAATTAGTAAAATTTCGCTAATTCAGATTTAGAGAGTAGTGAAAAAATAGGGAGAAGCAATAAAGAAAATTTTATAACCTCAAAAATGTACATGGAAGTCAGCAGTTTCGGTAAAAAATCTCTATTATTTATGATCGTGCAAGTATAAAAATTTTGTTTTTTTCAAAACAACTTTTTTCGAAGTAGATTTTGAGCCAATTAATTCATAACAGTCATAAAAATTAATAAAATATTCTTTGGTTTTGAATAAATAAGGTTATACATACCATACTTTATCTCTCCTCGTTTACACAGAACTGAGAACAACTCTATCGGAAACTTAAATGGTCTTAAGGTTTTTTGAGGTCGCTGATTACGAATCTGAAGTCAGATTTTCCAAATTCAAAATGGCGGATCCAATATGGCGGATGACATAAATAAAATTTGATCGAATTGAGTTAAAAATTGCTACTCCATGGTTGCCACAAAATCTAGATTTCAAAATTTCAGGCTTTTTCCAGGTTTTCCAATTCAAAAATATTAAAAATTCCAGGTTAAAATTTAGGAATTATTTGTGATGAAAAAACAAGTATTTTACAAAACAGTGTTAACAATATTCATTATTATGTAGTTATAAATTAATGTCCCCTTAAACAGTTAAAATCACAGGCATTTTTATGTGAAAGTGAGACAATAATACTCACTTACCTATATAAGGGTAATTTTTCTGAAAGTGCTACTTTTGATATTCGATTTTTCAATTTACTTTTTTTTAAATTATATGGATTTTTTCTATTGACACTACTTTATTTCATACTCAAGAGTAAGAATTTAAGTTGCGCAAAATTAATTTGAAAATATTAAAGTCTTTCTTCTTTGAATTTTACTAGAGCCGATAAGTAAAATTTGAATATTTATAAAAGCAATAATAATATTCCTCCTTTTTATAAATAATATATATGGAAAAATTAAACATCAGATCTTTAACTTTATTTTAATGTGCATTAAAAATTTTTTTAGAATATTTTTAATGTATAAAAACATCATTAATCATCATGATGTAATTTTTTAAAATGCACATAATGATAGAAAAAACCTTGTATTTTCTGGCACTATTTTTAAAAATTTTCTAAGAATTTGAAAAAAAACCATAAAAATTTAGTTTTCTTATAGAAGTCCTATTGGAGAAATGTTAAAAAGACTTTGGAGATGAAATTATTTTAGTTATTGCATAAATTCAGTTGAATAAAATTGTTTAATTTTTTTTAATGATAAGTAAGTGCTAAATTTTTACTATGAAAATGGTTAATAATATTATTAGAGAGTAGATTTTATAAAATTTATCGAGACATCAAAAATGTCACTTTTCAGAAGAATCAGTCATAATTAGAACATTCATGTCAATTCTAAATTAAATAATTTTTATCTTTTAACGTATCAAAAAATTTTGACAATCGTAATACTAATAAAGATATAAATTCCTTTTTCTAGAACAATCTTAACAACATTTTTCACAGTTTTAGTCAATAATTAAAAAGAAAAATTAAATTAATTTAAAGAGAAGATAACATGGAAAAGGAAAATTGCATGTTAACATTTTTAAAGAAAAATAACAAGTTGAATGGAATTTTTCTTAATATCTTTCATTAACCAAAAAAAAAATTCCAGAAATTTGTTCAAATTCCATGCTATTTCCAGGTTTTCCAGGTTGTGTGGCAACCATGTACTCAGGGGTTTTCGGGGTCGATGATTGCAAATCTGAAATCAAATTTTTGAAATTGTAAATGAAATAATAAATAATACGTTATACAAAATTGTTCTTATGTCTTATATTTAAATTTTTGTTTTTAACGATAACATTTTTTAAAGTAAGTTTTTATCGAAAAATGTAGTAAGATTATTTAAATAACATTATTTATAATATTTGAAGAAAGGATATTAGAAACAAAAAATGAAATAAATGTTTAGAAATTTATTAAAATCTTTGGCAACACTTTTGGTCAGTTTAGTCACTGTCATAAATCGTTGTATCACTTTCAGAACTTTCTATTTCCTTGTCAATTAGCATCTCGTTTTTATCAATTTTTCCGAAAAATAATATTTAATGTAGGATAATGTCACATTGAGTGGACCACCTGAGTTTTTAAGTTATCTGACAGCGGAAACGTGAAATAAATAAAACGAATAGCAGCACCGCACCTAGAAGCCGTAAGAATTTATGTTCTTCGATAATCATATACGTTATCGTTTCATGTAACGCATTTTTAAGAACACAAACCAAAAGAGAAGTCGCTCTTACAATGAGTAAAGTGATTCGGAAGTGTAAAAGTAGTGTAAAATTTAAGTTTTGAAAGGTAACTAATTTTTTTCCTACTACTTTGGACATTGAAATTGATTGTCTTAGTTTAATAAGGTGATAATTATGACTCAAAAAAAAAAAAATGTTGGTGTCTGCCATAAAAAGTTGCATGTCACCATGAGTGGACCACAGTTTATAACCATGAGTGGACTGCCTGTTTTTTATATTTTTAATGTCAGTTTAACATTTTTATGGAAATAAATTGACAATAAATTGGTTTGAAACTGTTTTATGTTCTTTATTAATTTTTTTGTGATTTTGATGTGATATGTGCCAAAATTATTGAAAATGGTTTCACTTGTAAACAATGCGACACAAACATGGTCTGAAGCTGCATAAGCATAAATTTTGTTTCAATATATCAGAAATATTAAAGACATTAAAGAATTTAGAATAACTTTTACAATTTTTTAAGAGTGGTCCACTCAAGGTTACACTTTTTTCATTTCTTAAAAATGATCTATTTTTTTAAAGTCAATTGTTTTTCCCAAATAAAAAAAATTAAAGCTATTATGGTATAAACACTTATCTAGGGATCTAAACTAAAGCTTGGAATAGAAACCTCCGATTAATTTGCTGTCATAAAGAATTTTTTAGAAAAAAAGCTTAGGCGGCCCACTCAAGGTGACATTACCCTATGAAAGCAATTTTTAACATCTTACAAATTGAAACTGTATTCTTTGTAAATTTATTTCTAGTAATATAAATACATAAATTAGACATTAGATAAATTAATTTCGATCTTATACAGTATGTATTTTTGATTGCATATATAATTAAGAAAAAAGATAGAGTGTATGTTTTCCATTTACCCTTTTGCAATAAATTGTTTAATTTCTGCGATAAAAACTTACTTTAAAAAATGTTAACGTTAAAAACAAAAATTTAAATTTCAGACATTAGAACAATTTTGTGTAACGTATTACTATTTTATTATCAATTTTAAAAATTTAATTTCAGATTCGCAATCATCGACCCAGAAAACCCCTGAGTAGCAATTTTTAACTCAATTCGATCAAATTTTATTTATGTCATCCGCCATATTGAATCCGCCATTTTGAATTTGGAAAATCTGACTTCAGATTCGTAATCAGCGACCTCAAAAAACCTTAAGACCACTTAAGTTTCCGATAGAATTGTTCTCAGTTCTGTGTGAACGAGGAGAGATAAAGTATGGTATTTAAACCTTTTTTATTCAAAACCAAAGAATATTTTATTAATTTTTATGATTGTTATGAATTAATTGGCTCAAAATCTACTTAGAAAAAGTTGTCCTCTATTCTGTAAAGTCTAATCTATACTCTCCAAAAACTTTTATTCATTTATGACGTTCCGATTCAGAGTTCTACGATTTTGATACGAAATTCGACCAAATCACCCACTGCGAGACGGGTACGACGCTAGTTTACTATAAATTTAATTAAAAAAATTAACAATAAATTTGATTTAAAATATTTACTATAAATTCTACTGTGTAAAATCAAACGAAGAAAGCTTCAAAAGTTTCGAAAGAAGAAAACTCTTTTTATTGCTCTTTTTTACAAAAAAAATCTATCTCTAAATACACTAAAAGGGATATATAAATATTTTTTTCCATTTTTTTATCGGATATTGTGAGAAATATACTCGAGAGAAGAACATAAGCAACAAGTTCATTTCAAACATAGGAAAAAGTTTCTGCCTTCTTAAGCAACTTTCTTTTATTTACATTTCATGGGAAATTTGATATACAATTTGAAACTCAATTTTCTTACTCGTTTCTTTTTTATCTCGTTTTTCTTTCTTTTCCTTTTATTCCTGTGAAAATAAATTCACATTGTTTGTTTTTATTGTTTTGAGACTTGGGAAATTTAATAAAAAAAAATAAATATTGAGGTAATGCTAATAATAATTTTTTTCATATTTCTCTTTCAAAACTTACAAACATGGTTGATTTTCTCCAGGTAAACGGCAGCACAATTCACAAGCCTTCGTTGCAGGATCGTTTGGCCCTGGTATGCACTGACAGGATTCCAAGCCGTAAGCTAGACAAATGCTGCCCGTGCACTCCTGAAAATATAAAAGAAGCTCTCATTCTTTGCAGTCAACTCATGAGAATCGAGGATGATCGTTTTCAATGCGGTGAAGAAGGAGGAAAAAAAATTATCATCAATTTTTCCCAATGCTTTCTCACACAATAGAAATAAATTTTTATATTTCATATAAATTCCTTCGTCTTCTTAAATATTTATTTTTCTTCATTTTCTACTTTCTTTTGGGTTGGGGGGGGGGGGGCGGAATTATTCTTCACAATTTCACACAATGTAAAATTAATTTCTATTCTGAATTTTTCATTTTTTTAAAATGTTTTCACAAAAATTGAATATTTTTCGAAACAATTTTTTTATAAACAATTTTATTTTTTTTCATTTTTTAAAAATTAAATTAAATTTCTTTGCGATATTTTTAACTAATATTGTACATTTCCGTTTGTAATAAAGTAATAAAAAAAACATTTCATTCTGTATTTTTATATTCCATTTCTATTTTTTTTTCTTTTTAACATATTGCCGATTTCTAATGTGAGAATAAATAAGGTAAAATATAAACTTGTAATGTGGATATGAAACGAATAAATAAAATAATTATTATTGCCCAGCGAGAAAAAAAGAAATGGAAATTATTTCTTCCAAAAACACAACGTTTTAATTTCTTTTTCTGAATTAATTTTTTATTTCATTAAATTTTCTAAAAATTGAATATTTGAAATGTTTATTTCACTCTCTATATTTTTTTGTACTATTGTCGAATTTTAAAGTATCCAAAAAAATTATCTTGTTGAATAAAAAAAGAAATAAATACGAAAATTTTATTTTCCACAATATCGCAACATAAAAATTATATCTTTTCCTAATATTGATTTTTAATTTTCTGAAGTTATTTAAAAAATCGATTATTTTTCCAAATAAAATGTTATTCTCATTTTTTGATTCTTCTCTTTAATAATTAACTTCTTTTGCTATTTTTAAAAATATTTTTTTTACATTTTTCCAAATAATAAAATTTTATTTTCGATCTTTTATTTTTTCCTAAATAATTATTAACTTTCTTCACTAAGTTTAAACAATTTATATTAATATTATTAATATTTTTCCAAATAAGAGTTTTTTCGTTCTTTGATTTTTTCCTACATAATTATTAATTTTTTTCACTATTTTTAAAAATTGTTTATTAATATTATTAATATTTTTCCAAGTACAAAAATTTGATTTTTCCTTTAATAATAATAAACTTTTTCCAATATTTAAAAAAAAATTTTTTTTAATATTATTATTAGATAGTAGGGTAGGGTGGGGCACTTTTTGTGTGCTTGTTTTTAGGTTAGAATAGTAAGAAATTGGAAGAGAAAAACCAGTAAAAATTCCTTCAAAAGTCTAGTGATACAAAAGAATAAATTATTTAAAATGTTATTCTATTGTCTTATGAAATTAAATTTTAACAAATTTTTAGTATAGGTATCATAAATATAAGAATCTTTTTAAATCATTTTTTTGACACTTTTTTTAAAATTTCTTCTGAAACTTAGGGGCCCGTACACATAATACGTCACGCGTCTAGGGGGAGGGAGGGGATCTGAGAATTGTGACTAAGTGTGACATGGGGAAGGGGGGGATGAACTCATGTGTTACGTCACAATCTTTTAAATTCAAAGATTATAAGAAATTATATGTGACAATGTCACTTTTTCTAAATAAAACAAGTTAAAAATGCTTTAAACTATTTAATATCTATTTTATGTACCTGTTTAACATCTATTGGCATATTATTTATAATATGATAAATAATATATTCTCTTAATTATGTAAGAAATTGGAAGAGAAAAACCAGTAAAAATCCTCCAATTAACAAATTAATTTTTATATTTTTTTACTACTATATCATTAAGGGTACAGTCACACGATCTAATGCATCTGCATGATGCATGCATGCAGAAACATTTGACCGTTCACACCTCATTTTTCGCTTTCGGAAAATCAGATTTCTGGCGGGATATTTAAAATTGATTAAAATTTTAAATATCCCGCCAGAAATCTGATTTTCTGAAAGCGAAAAATGAGGTGTGAACGGTCAAATGTTTCTGCATGCATGCATCATGCAGATGCATTAGATCGTGTGACTGTACCCTAATAGCTGCAAGAATAGTTACACCCCTCGTTTTTTTCGACATAAAAAAAAAATTCGTAAAATCGCTGTAGTTCGGAACAGAATCGAGTTACAGCAAAATAATACATGTCAAAATTGTAGCTAAGAAGTCAAGTTTTCAAACGGTCCTACTCATTTTTTTTTAAATACACTTTTTAGACTCAAAAATCCAAACAAGAATAGTAATGCCCCACTCTACCCTATTTATTAATATTTTTTCAAATAAAATTTAATTTACGTTCTTCAATATTTTTCTGTATACAGTAAACCCTCGTTAACGCGTACTCGGTTAACACGAATTCTCTCTTAACACGAACAAAAATTGTGGTCCCGGCAGAGATGCATATAAACTGTATAGAGACTTCCTCGGTTAACACGAAACCCGGTTAACACGAAACTCGAACAGTTTTTGGGGTCCTCATTTCGTTCTTAGCTCGGCTAACGCGTACAAATTGGTACCATCACACTTAGAGTTCTTTGTTCCAAATATTTTTCCACCCCTTAAAATATTTTTGATAATCTATAATAATTCTATAAATCGTTTGATCAATTTGTATGAAAACGTATTTCCGTCAAATAATACAAGAAATAGTGTTTACATTGCTATGAGTGAAAGAAAACAATCGAATATCGGCCTAATTATGGTACTTTATGTTATTTATTATGAATGCCTCGATAACACGAATTATTTTAACACGAACTGCTAATTTTTCGGTCTCTTCAAGTTCGTGTTAACGAGGGTTTACTGTAGTAATATTGAATTCTTTCGATATTCTTAATTAATATTGTACACTTCCGTTTGTATTAAAATAGTAGAAAAATGTTTATTTCTCCTTTTCTGTATTGTTATTTTTAATTGAGCTACAATTCAAATACGTTGTCGTTTTCTAATATATCTATTTTCTCTTTGTAAAAATAAAAATGAAAAATTGATTTTTCAATTTAAATTTTAGTTCCTTTCCTAATTAATGTTTTATTTTCTGAAACTTTTTTCAAAATTAAATATAGTACCATAAAAAAAATTAATTTTCACATTTGAGACATTCCACGCCAAACCAACATATCGTCAAAATTCACATTTTTTATTTGGACCAAACATTTTTTATCTTTTAGTACTAGTTGAAAAAGGGCTTTATGATTTTTTTCAAATTTTTTTACCCAGCCGTTTACAAGATAAGAATTTTTCAAAATGTTACGTTTTGAAAAAAAAATTTTTTTTGAATGCTCATAACTTCTACAAATGTGGATCAATTTTAAACTTTCTTATATGAAAATTGTTTGTTTTTTCATAAAATTTTCAAAAATTTTTATAAAATTTTTAAAAATTTCAAGATTAAAATTTAATTTTTAAATCTGTTTGTATCCTTCGATTTTTTTTTAAATTCCAAAAAAACTACTACTCTTTAAGCAAATTTTAAGCCTTGTCCCGTCGTGGGTAAATGATTTTTACTATTTTTTCAGAATTTTTTTAAATTATCGAAATTCAGTATTTACTCATTCAGCCGCTGAATTGTGCAACAAACTGATTTTACAGGATTCAGTTTTGCCTAATATCAATTGAAATACGATTCCTTCAAAAGTCTAGTGATACAAAAGAATAAATTATTAAAAATGTTATTCTATTGTCTTATGAAATTAAATTTTAACAAATTTTTAGTATAGGTAGCTAATCATAAATATAAGAATCTTTTTAAATCATTTTTTTGACACTTTTTTTAAAATTTCTTCTGAAACTTTTGAGAAACTAGTTTTTCATTGTACTGACAAAAATAACTTAATAAAAATAACTCATTTAATTAAAAATTATTGAATTAATACAATATTTATTCCATATGATTGGAGGTTTTACCCCCAATTAATGGATATTTAGTTTCTTATCTTTCTTACATTGAAAAATTAACATTTTCCAAAAAAATGTAACACTTTTTTACATTTTCATATTATTTTATAATCCTCATAACTCTATTTTAAAAGTCTTTCTAAACTCTAAATTTATTCTTCTTCTTCATCCATTCTTGCAACGTCGTTGGAGGTAAGCTAAAAAATGCAGCCGCTCGAGCTAGTCTTCAATGAATCAACAAATTTCAACCGCCAAAGAGTTATACAAATGGGCTATTGTAGAATAAAATTTACCAAACGTTGTAGCTAAATTTTCAACTATTTAAAATTATGAAAAAGTAATTGACGCTCTCAATATTCGATACTCAAAGGCTCAAACAGTTTGCAAAATATTTAGAAGACAAAAATATAATTTAAGAACATTCTTATATTTATGATTAAGTACCTATATTTTTCTCTAAATCTGAATTAGTAGAAAGTTACTAATGAAATGGTGAAAAGTCGTCCACCAAATGATTTAGTAATATATTACTAACAAATAGTGAATTTTACTAATTGATTAGTAGATTTCTACTAACAATTAGTAGAACTGTTTTATTAATAGTCGATAAAACAGTTTTACTAATTCATTTAGTGAAATGAGTGACTTTCAATTAGTGAATTTCTACTAAAACATTAGTAAAATTTTACTAAGAATTAGTACCCAAGCAGCACGTAAGCTTACACAGTGAAAAGAAAGTCTTATTTTAAAGCAGGAAAGCAGCCTTTAATTAAGATGCAACATTTTAAAGGCAGTCTATGCTGAATTTACGCACGTATTTTGTATCCTTTAACATTATAGCAGAAAGTGCTGAATTTAAGACCGATCTTAAATTAAGATTTACTTTTTACTGTGTATCTTGACATCACTGTAACAGTACATTGGAGATTCGTCATATTACACTGTAATATTACAGTGATCTTACTAAGATAACAAAATGTCCGCCTGGAGGTAATATTAAGGTAATATTACATAGGAATAGTAAGGTAATATTACTTGGTAATATTAAGGTAATATTACACTGTAATATTAACGTTATGTTAAGGTAATATTCAGATAAAATTAGAATAATAAATTTTATAATTTAGAAAAAAAAACATTTCACAAAGCTAGACTTGAACCCTGAACCTTGTGTACAGTAATCAAGAGTCTTACCACTGAGCCAAACTTACTTATGGTGTATTAAGATTTTTGATGAAATATGAAGATCTTTAAAAAAACTTACAAGGATTATAGACCGTCGAGAATCTTAGTACACTACAAGTAAGTTTGGCTCAGTGGTAAGACTCATGATTACTATACAAATGGTTCAGGGTTCGAGTCCAGCTTTGTGAAATGTTTTTTTCTAAATTAAAAAATTATTCTAATTTTATCTGAATATTACCTTAAAATTACGTTAATATTACAGTGTCCCAGGCAGAATAGTTGGAGGTGTGCCAGCACTAACGACCGGCATGGTACCGAACCGGTTGTAAAGTCGGACATATGCCGGTACCGGCAAAAAGGTACCGGGCCGGATATGAAATAAATACTGGCCCAGTACCGGCCCGGTGGTAAATGTGGATTTCTACCGGTACTGGTAGTGTTTACCGGGCCGGTTGATTAAAAATATCTGGCCCAGCACCGGCCCGGTACTGTCATTTCGCTCTGGTTTATACCGCCGAAGGAGATTTGCCGGTGATAATATTTGTACCGGCGTATCACCGGCCCGGCACTGTCATTTCGCTCTGGTTTATACCGCCGAAGGAGATTTGCCGGTGATAATATTTGTACCGGCCCAGCACCGGCGTATCACCGGCCCGGTACTATAATTTACTTCTGTTTTTATACCGCCGAAGGAGATTTGCCGGTGATAATGTTTGTACCGGCGGATCACCGTCCCGGTACTGCCGACGGAGATTTGCCGGTGATAATATTTTTACCGGCCCAGCACCGGCCCGGTACTGTCATTTCGCTCTGTTTTATACTGCCGACGGAGATTTGCCGGTGATAATATTTTTACCGGCCCAGCACCGGCCCGGTACTACTATTTGGTTTTTTTTTTATACGGACGAAGGAGATTTTCCGGTGATAATATTTGTGCCGGCCCAGCACCGGCCCAGCACAAAAATTTACTTAATGCTTTCTACTGGCACAGAAGTTTTGCCGACAAAAATATTAGTACTAACCCAGTGTCCTCCCGGTTGTTTGCCAATGTTAAACTAGCAGAAAAAGAATTAAAGAAGAGAAAAAAATTTGAAAATTAATTTATTAATTTAATTATTAATAATAAATTAATTAGTTAGTTATGCCGGAAATTATATTAATACCGGGTAGGTTGTTTATTGGTGCCGGCCCGGTATTTAGCCGGTGAATAGGGCGGTTATTATTATTTATAATTACTATTTTTATTTATTTATTTTTAATAATTTAAATTGAATTAAAATAAATTAGAAATACAAATACTGGCCCGGTACCGCACCGTTTGAATATTAGTGCCGGCCCGGTACTGCTGCCGGGCGGAATGTCGGTTGGACTTTATAAGCTCACTTTGCATTTGCTTGCCATATGCAGGTTTAGGTTAGCGGATGTGGTGTCGACTTTGCAGCCTCAGGGTCCGGAGTTTAATTCCTCAAGTCTTCTGATTTTTCTATAATTGTTTATGTTTCTCTGTTTCAGCATTTAATATATTTACTGTGTCCAATTTAAAATTAATAATAACATTGATAATAATAATGATAATTAAACAATTAATCAGACTGAAATATAATTTTTTTAACCGGCCCGGTACCACACCGGTTGTTTTTTAGTGCCGGCCCGGTACTGCGTCAGATATTTATTAGTGCCGGCCCGGTACGGTTGCCGGATACCTACCGAAGTTATCATCCGGCAATTTACCGGTACTGCGCCGGTGGAATGAACAGACTTATGCCGGTACTGGACCAGTACCTAGCCGGTTGTGCAGCCAGTAATAAACCGGCACTAAATGCCTTCCAACAATAACCGGGCCAGTACCGCCCCCGTGGATTATTCGGTACCGGCCCGGTACGTATGCCGGATACCTGCCGTAGTTATCATCCGGCAATTTGCCGGTACCGAGCCGGTAAAAATTACGGTCTTATGCCGGTACCGCCCCGGCACTTATAATCCGCCGTTTGTACCGGGCCGGTACCATCCCGGTCGTCAATTTCTACCTGGGGTAACATTACGTTAATATTACAGTGTAATATTACCTTAATATTACCATGTAATATTCTCTTAATATAACAACGTAATATTACTTCTAGGCGGACATTTTGATATCCCAGTAAGATCACTGTAATATTACAGTGTAATATGACGAATCTCCAATGTACACTGCAAAAAATGATAATGTCCATACATATTACTGTCTCTCACAAACATATGGCTGTTCTACACTGCGTATGGCTGAAACAGCAATACTATATGGCAGTTCCATATCCACCAATATAATATGTGAGAATTGGCTATATTTATGGCAGTACCATAAATATATTTTTCTCAGTGTAATATTACAGTGATATCAAGATAAGCTTACGTGCTGCTTGGGTAATATTCTACTAATTGAAAAGGGGAAAAGTCGTCCATGAAAACTACTAAAAATTAGTCAAATTTTACTATTTCTTAGTAGATTTCTACTAATTCAGATTTAGAGTTGTTAAAATTTAATTTCATAAGACAATAAAATGACATTTTAAAAAATTTATTCTTTTGGATCACTAAACTTTTGAAGGAATCGTATTTTAATTGATGTTACACTGAGAGAAATTTCTGCATAATAAGTTAAAAGCACCAGTACTTGGACATTGGAAAAAATGGAACCAATAAATGGACATCCTGGTTAAAAAACCAGACAGATTTCGGACTAATCCGAAATTTGTCCGAAACAATGCGGTTTATGAAAAATTAATCAAAAAAAAAATTAATTGTTTACGAAATTAATCCGGAAAAATCCGAACTCTATACGGTTTGTGAACAACTAGTAAAACCGGAGTTAGTCCGATGAAGTCCGAAATTAATTAAATTAATTTATTAATTATTATTATAAACGTTTATTATTTTACGTTTTATAATTTATTATTTTTTTTATTAATTTATTTAATTAATTAATTAATTAAATTAATTAAATTAATTAAATTAATTAAATTAATTAAATTAATTTAATTAATTAATTAATTAATTAATTAATCAGTTAATTTTAACTAGTGAATCCGGAATTAGTCCGAAATAGTCAAAAATTAGTCCAGACAATTTAGTGAATGTTAATAAAAAATAATTATACAAGTTACACATATTAATTATTATTACTTTATGGTACATTCAACATATTTTTCGATTTACCTATTCCAATTTTATTTACATCAACTTAAAATTTCTAACGCTTGGGGATTCGAACCTACACCTATCTAACCCCTATTGAAAATCCCCATATGGGAAACCACATGGGAAACCACATGGGATCCTATGTGAAAAACCATGTAAAACCCTACTTTCATGAAGGAAACCACGTGGTTTACCATGTGGTTTCCCATGTCAAACCATATGGGAAATTGAGACAGGATTTTAGTTAGGAATAGACATGGGGAATTTGAACAGTTCATCTATGCATAAAACCATATCAAATCCCACATGTTTTTCCCAGTCAAATCCTAAACCGAATCCCATGTGAAAAACAGTATCATTTATTTATAATTATTTTCCCAAGTCAATCCCCAAGTGAAAAACAGTATCATTTATTTATAATGATTTTCCCATGTCAAATCCTAAACCAAATCCCATGTGAAAAACATTATCCGCCTTATTGAATATCCCTACATGGGAATCCACTTGGGATTTTACAAGGGATTTCACATAGGATTTTATATGGGAATTGACATAGCATTTCATGCAAGATTTCACCTAGGATTTAATGAGATATCACATAGTATTTTATTAAAGATCCAATGAAGAAATTTTCAAAGGATTAAAAATTATTTAATAAAAAATTAAATAATAAATAGTATTAGTGTTACAAGTCATCAAAAAAGTAAAAAAACGATCATTTGAAACACGTCCTCTCTGCTACAGGTTCTCAGCTTTTATATACTTCCAGAATCGTCTCAACAGCGAGAGAAGTCACTTTCGCCACCTAGCGGTGAAAGTATAGGAGCGACAGTAATCTTTAACATTACTAAGGAAACCATGTGGAATACCACGTAGGATTCCATGTGGTTTCCTACGTGGGGATTTACATGGGATTTTACTTAGGAATTCATTTGGGAATTTATTTCTACTTAAATTCCTAAGTAAAATCCCATTCATTTGGGAATTTATTTCTACTTAAATTCCTAAGTAAAATCCCATGTAAATCCCCACGTAGGAAACCACATGGAATCCTACGTGGTATTCCACATGGTTTCCTTAGTAATGTTAAAGATTACTGTCGCTCCTATACTTTCACCGCTAGGTGGCGAAAGTGACTTCTCTCGCTGTTGAGACGATTCTGGAAGTATATAAAAGCTGAGAACCTGTAGCAGAGAGGACGTGTTTCAAATGATCGTTTTTTTACTTTTTTGATGACTTGTAACACTAATACTATTTATTATTTAATTTTTTATTAAATAATTTTTAATCCTTTGAAAATTTCTTCATTGGATCTTTAATAAAATACTATGTGATATCTCATTAAATCCTAGGTGAAATCTTGCATGAAATGCTATGTCAATTCCCATATAAAATCCTATGTGAAATCCCAAGTGGATTCCCATGTAGGGATATTCAATAAGGCGGATAATGTTTTTCACATGGGATTTGGTTTAGGATTTGACATGGGAAAATCATTATAAATAAATGATACTGTTTTTCACTTGGGGATTGACTTGGGAAAATAATTATAAATAAATAATACTGTTTTTCACATGGGATTCGGTTTAGGATTTGACTGGGAAAAACATGTGGGATTTGATATGGTTTTATGCATAGATGAACTGTTCAAATTCCCCATGTCTATTCCTAACTAAAATCCTGTCTCAATTTCCCATATGGTTTGACATGGGAAACCACATGGTAAACCACGTGGTTTCCTTCATGAAAGTAGGGTTTTACATGGTTTTTGACATAGGATCCCATGTGGTTTCCCATGTGGTTTCCCATATGGGGATTTTCAATAGGGACATTATATTGCACCGAAATCGAATACACTAACCACTATACCACGCTCGCATGAGAGTTCAAATTCATAATAGAATTTATGAAGTGCCACGAAAAGAAATGCCAAGAAACTAACACATCAGTGTTAATTTTAATATTGAAACAAGATAACTAATAATACTAGTAAATTTGTAAAAACAAATTGACTGCAGAATTAAATATTTTATTTACCATAAGTAAATACCCTAAATAAAAAGTGGGACCGATTTCGGACTAATCCGGAATTTGTCCGCAACAGTACGGTTTATTGTGGAGTTTCATACCATGAATTAAGTTTGAAATCAATACCGTTTTTTATAACTATTGAATCCGTAATTAGTCCGGTTCAGTCTGCAGTTAGTCAGATAATATGCGACTAGTAAATGCAGAAGTAATCCGGTTGGTTTAACCAGTGAATCCGCAGCTAATCCGAAACAGTCTGCTTATGGACCGGTTTTTGTCGCTCAGAATTTGTCCGGATAAATTCAAACTAAATGCGGTTTGTGTATAACCAGTGAATCCGGAATTAGTCCGATCTAGTCCAAAGTTAGTCTGATAATACGCAACTTGCAAATGTGAAATTATTAAATCCGGAATTAATCTGGTTTTGGTCAGGTTTTTGTCATACGAAATTATAATTACAGTTTGAATTTATCTGCGTTTAATACAAATTGTTTTTAATATACAAATTCAATATTATACCAAAATCATTCCTGATTAAGTCTTTGAATCGGATTGAATATGGATTGTTTTGAACTGTCTGTGGATTGTATATATTTGAAAATTCTTATAATAATAAGAGTTATTTTCGGACTGTGGTGTTTTGATCAGATATTATTCGGATTGACGCTGACTATTACCGGATTCTTTGCATACAGATTTTGGATTGTTCCATACTTGTTTCGGATTAAATCTTTTAACTGGATTAAATTCAGATTATTGCGGACTGATATCGTATTGTTGCATAATAATTACGGACTTAATTCATATAGACATTTAAGGTTACTCCAGACTGATTTAGGATTCAAAATTTCACTCGGATTGATGTTAGATTAACGCAGATTATTTTCGTACAATTATCGGACTAATCCACACTAATATACCTGGATTTAATCCGGATTAGTCCGAAATTTTTACCAGGGATATAATATGATTCGGGTGGCCGTCTATTACCGGATTCTTAGCATACATATTTCGGATTATACCTTTTAGTTGGATTAAATCCGGATTGTTGCAGACAATTTTCGGATTCTTAGCATACAGATTTCGGATTGTTTCGTACTTCTTTCGGAATAGAATTTTGCAACACTTAATTTCAAATTGTTGCGGACTAATATCGGATTTCTTGCTTACAGAGTTCGGATTGCTCCGGACATTTTGCGGATTAAGTTTTTTTTAACTAGATTAAACTCGGATTGTTGCGGACTGATTCCGTATTCTTTACATATTGATATCGGATAATTTCCCGTGTAGAAATTGACATGTTATGGCCTACACAATGATCAAAAGATCTGGCCCCTATTTGGGCCATGGTTAAATTTCTACACGGGTCTGTACTTATTTTAGAAGAATTCCTCACCGGTCATAAATTTGGATTGTTGCGGACTAATTACGGACTGAATTCGTAGACATTCAGGATTACTCCGGAGTGTTTTCGGATTCAGGTTTTCGTTCGGATTGATATTAGACTAGCGCGGATCATTTTCGTACAATTTTCGGACTAATCCGTACTAATCTGTCCGTATTTAATCCGGAATTAGTCCGAAATTTTTACCAGGGCAGTAACAAAAAGAATTAAAACTGCTTCCAATGTAAATGAAAAAATAATATATGCCCTTTCTGAATGTTGGCTTTTGTATTTGTATACCTAATTCAAGTTTTCAATTTCTAAGCCAAAAATTTATCAAAAAAAATTAAATGTCACGAACTACTCAAAATCGAGTGTCCAACTATACCTTCTGCTTTTTAACCTTGAGCACCAGCAGCACTAGTAGAGGGACAAAAACTTCACAGGCATTAATCTAATTAAATAATAAATGAATTGATATAAAATGACTAGCTAATAAATTTAATAGTTGACAATATTAACTAATTTGTTGAGTAATGAGAAGGCCTATATAGATAACAAAAAAAACAAAAATTACAAATTATACATTGGCCTTAAAACTTATAAGATCTACTTTAATCAACATGAATAAGGAATTTTACGAACGAGTTCTCCACCAATTTGGACAACAGACGTTAAATGAGGTGAAAGATTGGATTAAACTACAAATCTAGGCCTTCTCATTACTCAACAAATTAATTAATACGGTCAAACAAAAACAAAAATTACAAAAAATATTAACTAATATACAAATACAAACATTATATGCAAATAAATATTATGCGTATTTCTTTATATATCCAACTATTACGGTAAAGAAGCAATTATTAATTTTCTAGATTTATATTTAACTAAAATAAAAATTTAGACTAATTTCTTTTAAATTGCATGCCCTCACGACAGAGGGCATGCGAAGCGCGTTGAGTATTTCAATACTATTATATGCAGAAATTTCTTTCAGTTTAGGCAAAATTGAATCCTTTAAAATCAGTTTGTTGCACAATGCAGCGTCTGAATGAGTAAATACTGAATTTCGATAATAATTTTAAAAAATTCCGAAAAAATAGTAAAAATCATTTATCCACGACGGGACAAGGCTTAAAATTTGCGTAAAGGAAAGTAGTTTTTTGAAATTTTGTAAAAAGACATCGAAGGATACAAACAGATTTAAAAATTAAATTTTAATCTTGAAATTTTTAAAAATGCAGTAAAAAATTTTATAAAATTTTTTTTTATAAAATTTTTGAAAAGTTTATGAAAAAACAAACAATTTTTATATAAGAAAGTTTAAAGTTGATCCACATTTGTAGAAGTTATGAGCATTCAAAAAAAATTTTTTTTTCAAAACGTAACATTTTGAAAAATTCTTATCTTGTAAACGGCTGGGTAAAAAAATTTTAAAAAAATCATAAAGCCCTTTTTCAACTAGTACTAAAAGATAAAAAATGTTTAGTCCAAATAAAAAATGTGAATTTTGACAATATGTTGGTTTGGCGTGGAATGTCTCATTTATATTCTTCTTATAATAAATTTATTTTATAATTTATTGAATAAACTTTTACGTCCAAGTTGATTTTTATTGGATTAGTAGGTAAAAAATTTTTTACACGAATACATTTGGATTAGTGGTTTTTTAATATAAAAATTACTCCAACGTTTCGAAATCAATACGATTTCCTCTTCAGGTAGTCTATATAAAATAACACAGAAAACAAAAAATAAAAATACGAAAACCAATAAGACGTTAAATAATAATTTAGAAACATTAAACAATAATTTTGTTTTCTGTATTTTTTATTTTTGTTTTCTGTATTATTTTGTAGACTCCCTGAAGAGGAAATCGTATTGATTTCGAAACGTTGGAGTAAATTTTATATTAAAAAACCACTACTATTCCAATTTAATAATTTAATTTCGTTGATATTTTTATAATAATTTCTTTGATATTTTTTTGTAACTACTATAGTTAATGTAGTACTATAATAGTAAGTATAGTACTACTATAGTAAATATAGTACTACTATAGAACTACTATAGGATTACTATAGTTAGTACTACTATGGGACTACTATAGTTAGTACAGTGATTACAATAGTACTACTATAGGATTAGTATAGTTAGTACTACTATAGGATTACCATAGTTAGTATAGTACTACTATAGGACTACCATAGTTAGTATAGTACTACTATATAGGACTACTATAGTTAGTATAGTATATTATTACTATTGTACAACTGTACTTCTCTTTCGTCATACTTAAACCTTGAAAGTTGCAGTTTCAGAGCAGACGTTGGGAAAATGTATATGTTATGTATGTGTACATGTGTATATTTTTTAAGTTTTATTTATTTAAATATTTTTATTAAAGGATGGGGGTGCAGGTGAGTGTTGCAAAAAATGTTGTATAACACTAGTATCATAAATAACTATTAATTATACCCATAATTCAATATTTAAACGAATTTTAAAGTATCCAGAGCAGAATTATTTTCGCTAAGCAAAAAAATGATGCAATGTAAATTTAATTTCCATTCTAAATTTACAATTTTAAGGGGACATTCCAGTTCAAAGCAGGAAAAATAAGGCTTTTTTAGTATATATTATTAAAATAACTATGACATTTATTTAAAAAATTTCTTTTACATGTGACAAATAATTTATTTAAGAATATGCAACAAAATTTTTTTTTCATTTTTACTTCAAAATGGCGGCGATGTACGCCATTTTCAAAAATGTCCATTTATTATGGTAAGATCGATTCCAAACTTTCTAAAACAGATAAAACCAAAAAGGAATTGACATTCTCTTCGTTAGATTTTGCAATAAAATTTTAGGAGAGTATTCTTGACACTATAAGAAATTCGAAAATAAAAAAAATCGATTTTTTTCACATTTTGAACTGGAATGTCCCCTTAAATTCTCTAAAATTATGTTTTAAGATTGAATATTTTTTCAAATATAGGAAACTTTTATTTTTACGCCTTGACTTTTTTCTTTAATAATTAATTTCCTTCGGTATTTTAAAATAATTTTATAAATTCTCGTTTGTAAAAATATAAATAAATATAAGTTAATTCGCATTTTTCTCTATATCTTTTTAATTCATAAATTTTTAAAGTAAACCAGACTAATTATTTTCGTTAGTCAAAGCAGGTCAAGGAAAATAAAGAAATAAAATGAACTAAATTTGATGAAGTGAAATTTATAATTTTTGACTAATCTGATTGAAAGTGATATACATTTGATTAATTATTCAAGACCCTTTAACGGTCCCAGATTTGACATGTATTTTCGGATAACTCACCCCCATAAAGCAAACGAGCTCTTGATTGCAGATGGTTTTGTTCGGCTTGTTAATGGATGGGGGACAATAGGGTGCTCTACCATCGCAAAAACTGGCATCTCTGCATCCGTTGTCATCTCTACATTTATCAGAAAATCTCAGCATGCAATTCGTCGTGCAGCATGGACCCTACGTGAAATAAAAGTAAATTTTCCTTAGTATAAATGACTTCATTTATCATTTTGTACAATAATTCTTTTTACAATTTTCACAATAAATAAGAAGAGAATGTTTCCTCACAATATTATGCTATAAAAGAATTTTTACCACACTTTTTTTATTAATAAAATAATAATGTATATAAAGTTGTTGAGTTTGTATTATTATATTAATTTAAAATAACGAGCGTCTACACTATATTCAGTGTTTGTTCTTCGATACATCGATGTTCGCGATTCTCTATTCATACAGGCCTAACTTCTGTTACTTCTATAAAAATACTTTGACACACAAAGACAATAAATTTATATTCTCACCAGTTAAGTTTCTCATTGTAATTTTACACATTATACAAAAAATTAAATAACAGGTTATGGGTACCAGACCCTTCCCTACTGCGTTGAGATATTAAAAACGAAAGTAAATTGGCGCAATCGACGCAAAAACGATTGATCAGACGGAGGTGAAACTTTCAAAATAGTTGAAAATCATCACAGAAACAAGCGTCTAAACAAAAAACTCAAGTTGAAAGTGCGCGCAGATCTCAAGTTAAAAACGGAAAACTAATAAATAAAAGTGTAAAATTAAGTCGTGTAATGTGAGACGAGTGCTATTTACTGAAAGTTAGACAAAGACAAAAGAACCGTCGAATTGTTGAAAGCAATCAGTGAACAAGTGTAGTGTAGATAATAACGAATATGGCTTCAAGTTTTCAAGTGCAGACGGAAAAATTAAGTAAGGATAATTATAACACATGGCGTTTTCATATGGAAGCAGTTCTTTTAAAAAATGATCACTGGACCCTACTACTAAAAATTCCCGTACAAGGTCTTGCACATTTTTCTGTACAAATAGTTGAGTATCAGAACTTGTACCATCACGATAACGCATTGAATGGATGCAACGTCAATGAGTAAAACCCAGTGTTCTAATACTTTTTTTTACTGGGAAGCCATAGAAAACTACTTCGCAGCCTTTAAAGTTTTTAATTAATTTGTACATGTACATCATCTCGTACAAGAAATTGGACATGAACATTTATTTAAAAGCCAGAAAAAATTTACGTGTACAGGTAAATCTTGTACAACATCTTGTTTCAATTTCGTATGCTGAAATGATACATTTTCTTTGACAGAAATGGTACAAGTTCTGATACTGAACTTGTACAGGAAAATGTGCAAGATCTTGTACGGGGATTTTCAATAGGGGGAGTATGTGAACGGAACCATAGCTAGACCTGATGAAGAGGTTGCAGTAGCAGCGTGGCGTGGGACAGAAGGGATAAGAAAGCTAAAGCTGACATCGTCATATTAAGAAATATAAAACATCAAGAGAGGTATGAGAAAAGTTAGATCTCGTTTATAAGTCAAAAGGTCCATCAAGGAAGGCGACCTTGCTGAAACAATTAATATGTACAAAAATGAACGAGGGAGATAAAATATGGCAGATCATTCGAACAAATTCTTTAGTATCTTAGATAAACTGACAGAATTGAAAATCGTGATTTTAGATGACTTGCTTACCATATTATTACTCTACAGTGTACCCAATACCTTCGATAATTTCAGATGCGCCATTGAAGCACGTGATAAACTCCCCACTCCAGAATCACTGAAAATTAAATTGCTAGTCGAATATAATGCGAGAAAAGAACATGATCCGGAACAAGATACGCAAGGGGCTCATTACGGAAAATCATTTAAAAATTTGCAATTATTGCATGAAATTTGGTCACAAAGCTGCTGATCAAAAACAATTTTCTTCGGATGGAACTGAAGAAGAAGAAGCTTTTATTGTCATTCACTTGGAAGATGATCCTGCAAATGAAAAAGCAACTTTTGCTTGTATCTTTAGTGTCGAATCAACGTCAAACAATATTTGGTGCATGGCTCAGACAAAATGAATTTGTGTGCTTTGTCGAAAACGTTGCCGAGATCTTCAGCCCCTAAGATTATTACAGATGGTAAAGTGGAAAATACACTTTTGTATCTATTGTAATGGTTATTATTATTATTATTCAGACTCAAATGAAGACTGGGCTGCATGTTCTGTCTGCGGCCAATGGACTTTGTGCAGTTGTGCTGGTGTCGATGTCGAAGATAAAGATGGGGAGATTTGCAATTTTTTCCTTATTGTTAATTTTAAGCTTTTTTAAGTAACAGAAGTGCTTCATACGCCTTTATTACGAAAGACAGATTCCCAAAGATGGTTATTAAAAACAATAATAAAATATATGGGCAATTCCACGCAAGATTTACCTATGACCTTGAAAATTCGGTTAAACATATTTTTTTCTCAATCTGTATGGAAAAAAAGAAATATGTGTTTTTTTATTTTTGTTTAATCGCCCAAATTTTCGAGTTATGAATTTTCGAAATTTTGGATTTGTAACTGTAGACATATTTTCAGTAGCTTATAAGTCTATAAATATTGAGTTTAGAAAAAACTTGTCAAGGAATGAAAGTTTCGGTTTTCTTTCAACTTTTAAGAAATGTAAAAAAAAAATTTTTTTTTATAAACAAATTAATTTTTTTTAACTTTGGATCCAATTTTTATTTATTTTTAAAAAATGTATTTATACCTTATAATATACAGAATATTTTCCAAAAAGTTTTGGAGTGGGCCGACGCGTTTAATGAGTTGTACAAAATTTTCAAAAATCACGTGCAAGGTGCTCGCGTTCTACAAAACGCCTCACAATGGGATTTTTTTACAATTTACTTCTCAAAAAATGTCTACAGACTAAAATTTTTAATCGATTTGAATGTTTTTTGTTTAAAGTAAAAGGAGAACAATTTCTCAAGACATCCCTCCATGCAAACCTAAGAATATTCAATTGTTTATAATTTTTTTTAAAAACAAAAAGTTAACAAATTAATTGTGTACTTTCCTTTAAAAATGAAAGATTATTTTCTTATTTTGCTACTACACATGTCCTAAATCAGATTCAATTAATATAATATATGACCACCAGATAAATAGTAAATCATAAAATAATCTATCTAAACTGTTATAAACAATATTAGTTAACAAACAGTTAACTTTGGTTCCTCTCCATCAAAAAAATTTGTTCTTTTATATTCATATTGTACTTTAAATTCATTTAATGAATACATCTCCCTTTCCTTAAAAAATAATTTTTAATCGTTATAAACAATAATAGTTAACAAATAATGAACTATTTGTAAACTTTTTGATTTTAAAAAAAATTATAAACAATTAAATATTCTTAGGTTTGCATGGAGGGATGTCTTGAGAAATTGTTCTCCTTTTACTTTAAACAAAAAACATTCAAATCGATTAAAAATTTTAGTCTGTAGACATTTTTTGAGAAGTAAATTGTAAAAAAATCCCATTGTGAGGCGTTTCGTAGAACGCGAGCACCTTGCACGTGATTTTTAAAAATTTTGTACAACTCATTAAACGCGTCGGCCCACTCCAAAACTTTTTGGAAAATCTTCTGTATATTATAACGTATAAATAAATTTAAAAAAATCGGATCCAAAGTTGAAAAAAATTAATTTGTTTATAAAAAAATAATTTTTTTTAATAAAAAATTAAAAAAAATTTTTTTTACATTTTTTAAAAGTTGAAAGAAAACCGAAACTTTCATTCTTTGACAAGTTTTTTCTAAACTCAATATTTTAAGACTTATAAGCTACTGAAAATATGTCTACAGTTACAAATCCAAAATTTCGAAAATTCATAACTCGAAAATTTAGGCGATTAAACAAAAATAAAAAAACACGTATTTCTTTTTTTCCATACACACTGAAAGAATTTTGGGCAGGCTGCAGGCTTTACATGAGTGCCGCTAGAGCTCGCTGCCTTAAGCTCGCAGTTAACCTCAAAAAGGCGAGAATCTACTCTCGAAAGGTAAGCAGCAACTCCTCAGGGGCAGCTGCTCACCTTTCGGGAGTAGATGCTCGCTTTTTTGAGGTGAGCTGCGAGCCCTGCGCAAGGGGCACTGATTTCGGACATGAAAAGCCAGCAGCCTGCCTAAAATTCTTTCAGTGCAGATTGAGAAAAAAATATGTTTAACCGAATTTTCAAGGTCATAGGTAAATCTTGCGTGGAATTGCCCATATATTTTATAATTTCCGTTCTATTGCGCTTTAAACCTTAAGTACCCCGTCTTGACCCACCTTCCCCTATATTATCTAGTTTTAAAAGGACATAATTATGATTTAGCTCTATATCTATTATTTAATTAACTAAAAGCATTTGCGTGACAGCATGTAAATTGTAACAACTACACAAAGTGAATGTCGGTTGTTACAATACAAAGAATCATCTATAACATTTCTAAATTGAAGACAAATAATTTTTTATAACAATTTTTATTAATTAATCATAATTTTTGGCTCAACGTAATAGTACGTGACAGTTCCATAGAGATGGCAGCATTAGGGGAGACTGGGGTAAACCCGCGCACAGGGTAAACCCGCTCACTAGCGATTTGACGCTATGAACTCAACTTAAGATGGAAATATTGGTACTGTGAATAGTACTTAACATTCAACTTATATTAACGAACTTTCGTTTAGTTTCATCACCCCAGTCCGACTCCTATGTATTTTCACCCCAGTCCGACTCCTATGTATTTTGAAGGAAAAATATGTCAGCTTAGTGGTTTGCGTTTTCATGTGCCAAAAAGTAACACGTGATGGCGCTGTTCTCAACACTCGCTCAAAATTCACTAAAGCAATAGAAAAATATCATAGAAACGAATAAATTATTTGTTTTTATAATGAAATCTTGTTGTTAGTGATGTTAAAAATACACGATAAGAAATAATATTGTATTTTTAACTCATAAAAGATGATAGAACAATTGAATAATTAGTATGAAAATACATAAATGTGTTGTACAATAAACTGATGACTTTCGTTTAAATCGTTTAAATTATCAGATAAACTGATTTATAATAAAAGTTAAAGGAAAGTCATAGATAAATAGTATATTTAAAATAAAGAAAACAAATTTAGATAATATAAATAGCATTAACCCTCCGTCACACACATGAGAAAATATTCCGACCTTACACACGTTCAGAGGGAATCGCTCACCACATTGTAAAATAAGCAACATTACAACATAAACAAAGGAATCAACAAAAATTTAGTTTTAACACAAACTTACAAATATGTAGTAAATTATTCTAAATTATAAAATTAATCAAATTAATTTTCGGTCTCATAAATAAAAATTAATTACACGAATGCAGATCTTCAAAGAAATTCCACTCGACATGTAAAAATAATGTAACATTAACAAATAAGCAAAAAAATCATTAAACAATTTATTTTAATTATATTTATAATATAATTTTGTCATCAACCAACAGTGGAACAAAAAATGTTTTTAAAACTTGATTTTTTTATTTAACATAACCTCACTTTTTCGAGTTTCTTCTGGCTTTGAAGCTTCATAATTAAATATTAATTATGTTTAAACTAAATGTTTTTTTAGAAATGTGTTGAGGAGTAAATTGTCGAAAGGTATAGAAACTGATTTTATTTTGCAATGAGGAAAACAAAAGTTATTTAAAAAATACTGAAACCGTAGAGGGAATCCCTCCCTAGGTGTGTGACGGAGGGTTAACTTTAATCCATTTTTTTTATTTATTATTTGAGATGAAATTTTACTCAAGACAAAAACAAACATGAACGTATACAATGAATAAAAAATATAATATTAAATAAAAATTTAAAAGTTTTAAACTTTTTTTAAAATTTTTAAACTAAGGCAAGCTTTGCCGGCTACTTATTAAAAACATTTTCACTTTTTAAACAATATGCTCTTTTTACAACATTAAAATAGTTTTTAATGTTAATACTTTTTTTACTTTCACATTTTTTTATAAAATTTAGTTGAGATTTCTAACCGATTTCAACACAACAAATACAATAATGATTGAGGTAACGAATATTGCTGACGAGTAGTGAGTACTGCGCCATCTCGAGGAACTTTTTTGCACATTAAAGTGCAAACCACTAAGCTGACTACTTTCTGGGAAAGACGGACAGGGGTGGTTTCATGAATTCAACATAGAATCAGAGACGATCAAATGTTTTTACAGGTGTCAGAAAAAAAACGTATTTTGGATTTTTAAGTTTTTCGATCATTATTTTTGAGTATTAATTTATCTGGCAAATTTTTGTTGTTGCCATTGGATGTCCTTCTTCGAAGTACATATATAGTTTTGTCTTATTTTAAAAAGATTTAATTAAATTTATTCTGAAATGTGAGGAATACACTCGGGGTAAAGTCGCTCACGTGAAGTCGGGGTAAAGCCGCTCACTTAGTTTTAAATTTAAAATTTAGAATAAAATAATTCCCCGTATTATATTTCAACAATAACACAATTTATGACTTATTAAAACCAAAATTATAACTACATTTCACTTTCTCTTAATAAAATATAACACTATATTTAAATCCATAGTTGTAATTCATGAAATCTATGTTCATTATTTATTAAACCAATTTGTTGTTTATAGAATTGTTTATATAACTCATAAATTATCAATAATAAATCATACTTAAGACAGGAATAAGACGAACTTTAATATTTAAAAAATAAAACTGTTCCGTCTTGAAAAGATAAAGTGAGCGGGTTTACCCTGGAAAATTCTGATTTCGAAATTTGGTATATGTTTATTAAAAAGTTTCTCTAAGTAAAACTAAAAAAGATAAATCAAAAACTCTTTTTTATTTTTTTAGTAGAAATCATGAGCTTTCAAATGATATAAATTAACTTGGATTTAGAGAATAATTTCCTAGATTTTAGCCGATCTAAAGAAATGTGAGCGGGTTTACCCCAGTCTCCCCTAATATTGTTTCGAAATGAAAAAAACTTAAAAAAGTTTTTTTTTCATTAATTTTGAAGTCGAATTTAGAAAAAACATGAGATTTTTCATAAAAAATTAGTGTGATTAGATTTTTGACAAATATTTTACATTTCAAACGAATCTGCTGAATTTTGGAAATAATATCCGTTCTCATCATCACTTGTAACAACTGCACAACAGGTACATTTTTTACAATAAATCACTTTATTAAAAAAGCATACACTAAATGTGGACAACCAAGGCTGTTTGTTAAAGCTTAATCTCCATAAAATTGATATTAAAAAATTTACTTTGTTACTCTCTAAATCTGAATTAGCGAAATTCCACTAATTTCCCAGCGATAAGTATATCACTGATTCTATTAGCGTATATACGCTGTAAATTAGTGAAATTTCACTGATTAATTAGCGTATATACGCTAATTGAATCAGTAATATACTTATCGCTGGGAAATTAGTGGAATTTCGATAATTCAGATTTAGAGAATAAATTTAAAAATTTAAAGTATAAAGGTCTATATTCATTATTTAAAAAATATCAAGCAGAGAAATATTTACTTTTGGCCTCTAAAAACCAATGTGCCTATTTTTTACTTGTAAATCTTGCATATAATTTTTAAACATATTGTAGCAAGTTCGTACACTGAGAAAAATTCTTAGTAGATTTGACTACTTTTTAACTACTTTCCTTAGTTCAATAAGTCCCTAAAGATAATTTTGAACTTACATTAATTATCAGATATGTAGTTGAATGAAGTGATAATACAGTTGCATTAACTACTTTTCTTAGTTAAATAGGAACCAATGACAGTTTTGCAGAAGAATTAACTGCTGATATGTAGTTAAAGTTACTAAGATAACTCAGTAATAAAGTAACTACTGAAAATGGTAAAATAAAATTATTTATAATTTATTATAAATATTATCGAGTTGTATTTTTTTATATTTCCCCCTACCTACTTTTGTTTACCTATATCTTATTTATTTAATGTCTATATACCTAACGGAGAAAAATCTCTAAACGTCGGGAGTTGAACGCTCGACCCTAACATTCGTAAACCGATAACCCAACCACCTAACCACGCTCGCCCGCTTCGATGAGTTGCTTAATACTTATAGGCATTCCAGACACAGTTCAACTGATAACTGTAGTTAATTTTACTAGTTAAAGTAGTTGCATTTACAACTTTTCACAGTTGATAATCTTCTATAAAAATCTATAACATAAATTACATGGAAAATAATTCAACTCCTAGAAGAAGTAAAAACTACTACAAAATTAGTCTATCGAACTACTTTAAGTAGTAGAATCTACTACTTTCTGTAGTCATTTCTATAACATACCTGCAGTTACAAAGTTAACTGTAAAATTACATTAATTTAATTAATAATTTTTAACTACATAAAACAGTTAAAATAAGTATCAAAAGTAGCCAGACTAACTAAAAAAGTAGTTCGTTTTATTACTTTTTACTCTACTAAGGGGATGTAGTTGAAAATGTCTCATGTATTTTTTTCAGTGTACATAGAAAATAAACATTTTTTCATTTGGAACCCCATCTTTATAATTCACTGTTTCTGAGATATTCCATTTGTAACAACTGCACAGCGTAACAATCGCACCAAGTCTCCCTATATCCAAAGTAAATTTTAGTATAGAAGTTAGTGAAATTTAATTCGAACTTGGTAAAATTTCGTCCCAAAATAGTAAAATTTGCTATTAAGGGGGTCACCCCGTGTGGCAGACGATTTTTAAGAGTTTTTTTGGGGATTTTCTTTTTAAGAACCATGGAAACTTAGGACTTAAAAATTTTTACCATACCCAGTGAGAAATTTCTTACCGGTCCAATATCGGTCCAATATTGGGAGCCAAGAGACCAATCATCGGTCCAATAAAGGCTCCCAATATTGGACCAATATGGGCTGATGCTTGGGATGTAACGGGTTCGCCAAGCATCGGTTGTTAATGTTGGTCCAATATTGGCCGAAAATTGGCAACCAAGAGAAAAAATTTTTTTAAATAAATTTTTTTAATTAAATAATAATAATAAAAAATTAATGTTTATAATTTTTGTTTAATATATTTATTTGTTTAATTATTTATTTTTAATAATTCATGTAAATAATAAATAATTTATTATTTATAAATTATAATTATTTAAAAATGCAGCAACTATTAGGAAATAATCGAAATAGCATTCTGCAAAAATATCCTATCATTGAAAAATCAATGATAGGCGAGAGATATCCGCGTCATTAAATAGATTCGCAGATATACTCTGGTCTCGCGACGAATCTCTCGATCCTTATATACACCTGGAGTCGCCGTGTCAGTTGCGAGAACGGTTACAGCGTCCCTCTTTCGGCAGAGATAAGAATTGTCACGTAAACTGCGGGTATAATAAGGCCGTCGGTAAAGCGATTTAGCAGTTTACGTGACAATTCTTATCTCTGCCGCAAGAGGGACGCTGTAACCGTTCTCCCCAGTGAGAAATTTCTCACCGGTCCAATATCGGTCCAATATTGGGAGCCAAGAGACCGATCATCGGTCCAATAAAGGCTCCCAATATTGGACCAATATGGGCTGATGCTTGGGATGTAACGGGTTCGCCAAGCATCGGTTGTTAATGTTGGTCCAATATTGGCCGAAAATTGGCAACCAAGAGAAAAAAATTTTTTTAAATAAATTTTTTTTAATTAAATAATAATAATAAAAAATTAATGTTTATAATTTTTGTTTAATATATTTATTTGTTTAATTATTTATTTTTAATAATTCATGTAAATAATAAATAATTTATTATCTATAAATTATAATAATTTAAAAATGCAGCAGCTATTAGAAAATAGCATTCTGCAAAAAAATTCTATCATTGAAAAATCAATGATAGGCGAGAGAAATCCGCGTCTTTAAATAGATTCGCAGATGATAGACAAGAGATATCCGCGTCATTAAACGGATTCGCAGATATACTCTGGTCTCGCGACGAATCTCTCGATACTTATATACACTGGAGTCGCCGTGTCAGTTGCGAGAACGGTACAGCGTCCCTCTTGGACCGATTAAAGTCTATTGGCAATTTCTCACTGGGTCGCAACTGACACGGCGACTCCAGTGTATATAAGTATCGAGAGATTCGTCGCAAGACCAGAGTATATCTGCGAATCTGTTTAATGACGCGGATATCTCTTGCCTATCATCCGCGAATCTATTTAATGACGCAGATATCTCTCGCCTATCATTGATTTTTCAATGATAGAATTTTTTTGCAGAATGCTATTTCGATTATTTCCTAATAGTTGCTGCATTTTTAAATAATTATAATTTATAAATAATAAATTATTTACATAAATTATTAAAAATAAATAATTAAACAAATAAATATATTAAACAAAAATTATAAACATTAATTTTTTATTATTATTATTTAATTAAAAAAATTTATTTAAAAAAATTTTTTCTCTTGGTTGCCAATATTGAACCAATATTAACAACCGATGCTTAGCGAACCCGTTACATCCCAAGCATCAGCCCATATTGGTCCAATATTGGGAGTCAATCGGCGCCCAGCACGGCAACCAATATTGGACCGATATTGGACCGATTAAAGTCTATTGGCAATTTCTCACTGGGTATATTCAGTTACATTTTAACAACAAATTTAAATTTTTACAAGTAAAAATATTTTAATGATTCCGAATTATAAAACTGGAAAGTAATGAGGATCATAAAAACGCTGTCTATCGGCGTCCACGATACTGACTAATTGACTAAACTAAAATCGAAAAATCAAAAGGCATCTTAATCTGTGAGGATGTGGCTATCGCCGGAACTAGGATTATTTGAAAATATTAAAAATTGAATTTTTTATGCGACTTTGAAATTTTTTTTTCAAAAAAACGTAATTTTTTTGGTCTTTTTTCTTGCATAAAATAGAAACAACTTGACCTTTTTCAATTATCCTAGTTCGGGTGATAGCCATACATGTGCTGAACACGCCCTATAAATTTGTGCGATATTGGTCAAACCGTTTTTGAGATATCATGGACGCCAGTTTGAAAAATACAGTTTAGAGAAAAACGCCTATCAAAGCTTAAGTAATACATTGTTCGCTTGGCAACTCCTTGTCTTCTCAGTGCTGTAACTTTCTTAGGATGTCAAATATTAAAAATCCTATTTACCCACATATCCTACACATATAGTAGATGTGATTTATGAAAAAAATTTTTTTTGGATATTTTGAACCCATCACACAGGGGGGACCCCCTTAAGGCGTACTTGCGTTTGCGAAGGCAAAAAATAGGCCCCACTTTACTGTTTTTTTACAGGCATTTTATTTAAAAGATTAAAAACATTTTTTGTACCTTAAAATACAATATTAAAACTACAAAAAGAAAACATTTTTTCGTTTTTCAACTTTTATTTACGATTCGTTGAGGGCGCCAAAAATGGCGATCTCAAATTCGTAAGAGTTTGCGGTGCCCCCGATAGAGCCGCTTCTGACGGTCTAAAATAAAAAAAACAAAATTTATTTCTTAGTATACATTAATACCTAGTGTACTAATTTTAGACTATCAGGAGCGGCTCTATCGAGAGCACTGCAAGCTCTTACGAATTTGAGATCGCCATTTTTGGGGCCCTCTACGAATCGTAAATAACAGTTCAAAAACGAAACAATTTTTTCTTTCTGTGTAGTTTTAATATTGTATTTTAAGGTGCAAAAAAAGTTTTTAATCTTTTAAATAAAATGACTGTGAAAAAAGCAGTAAAATGGGGCCTATTTTTTGCCTACGCCTTAAAAATGGTTATTTCCGAATGACTTTTACTATTTCCGAAGAAAATTTCTTTATAAAAATTAAAAAAATTTGCTCTAAATAATAATTTTTATCTTTTCTAATTTTGAAGAAAATTTAAAAAGATGTTACACAAAAATTTTCTTTGGAAATAGTAAAATTTCCTATTAGAAATCATTATTTCCAGACTAAATTTTATAACATCCAAAGTACATTTTAATAAAAGATAGTAAAATATACTCTCTAAATTTAAATTAGTATAAAAATGTTTACTAATTTAAATTAATGACAGACTTTCTGCTTTTGAGTTAGTAAATTTTACTCATAAAATAGTAGAAATGACTATTTATTAACCTCTTGGCAGTCATGGTGCAGGTGGGCTCAAACTGTCGATGACGTGTATAGACGCAAGCAGATTACTGGCTACAAAAACACATAGTTTTGTCCACAAATTTATACTCGGGGGTTTTCGGGGTCGCTGATTACGAATCCGTTTTCAGATTTTAAAAATTCACAATGGCGGATGCAATATGGCGGACGACATTTTCAATAATTCATCGGATTCACTTGAAACTTGTTACTCAGGGGTTTTCGGGGTCGCTGATTACGAATTCGATATCAAATTTTGAAAATTCAAAATGGCTGATCCAATTTGGCGGACATTTTCTAAAATTTATCGGATTCAGTTGAAATTTTTTACTCGGGGGTTTTCAGGGTCGCTGATTACGAATCCGATTTCAGATTTTAAAAATTCAAAACGGCAGATCCAATTTATCGGACGACATTTTTACAAACTCGTCCGATTCATTTAAAACTTGTTTCTCAGCTGTTTTTGGGGTCGCTAATTACGAATCTAGCATAAGATTTTTAAAATACAATGTGGAGTTTTGAATATGGCTGGCGCCATTTTAAAAAATTTATCAGATTTACTTAAAAGTTGTTACTTGGGATTTATTGATGTCGTAGATTAAAAATGTAATATCGGTTTTGAAAATGGCAGATCCAATATAAGAACAAACAAAAAAAATATTAAAAAAACAAAATAAATAAAGAAGTGTAAAATCCGACCGCATACCTCCACGTGGTAAACTCTGGAGTCCGTTCGTAAGTAACGTAGTATACTTAACAGCTGACTGCGGGGGAAATTTTTGTATTTATTATCATTTTAAAAGTTTTTCGTAATCAGCGAAAACCCTCTAGTAACATGTTTCAAATAACTCCTATAAATTTTAGAAAATTTCGTCCGCTATATTGGATCCGCCATTTTGAATTTTCAAAATCTGATATCGAATTCGTAATCAGCGACCCCGAAAACCCCTGAGTAACAAGTTTCAAGTGAATTCAGTCGATTTTTAATTTTCATGTCCGCCATATTTGATCCGCCATTTTGAATTTTCAAAATCTGATATTGGATTCGTAATCAGCGACTTCAGATACAATAGTATGCTCGTTTGAACAAATTTTAGTTTTCTAAAAAGTTGTCGACATTTTGAGCCCACTTATGAGATTTTGGTCTTGACTGCGAAGGGGTTAAAAAAATATGAAAAAAGTAAAAATAACTAGTGACTGACTTTTTGATTTTGAATTATTAAATCTGACTAATAAATTAGTAGAAATGACTATTTATTAGTAGCATTTACTAAAAACTAAGTAGAAATGACTATTTATTAATCAAATTTACTAGGTAATTCAAAAGCAAAAAATCAGTCTCTAATTCAAATTCTTAAACATTTTTATACTAATTAAAATTTGGAGAGTTTTACAGTAAAAGTTATTCTGTAAATAGAAGAAGTTGAAAAAAATTCAAAATGGTTTGTGTCTTACTTTGTAAATTGTAAACTTTACTCTAAATTTGTTGCCTCATACACAAAAATTTCTAAGTTTAAAAACTCTGAGAAAATAATATAAAAAGATTTTTTTATCCCACATGCACAAAAATGGCGCTTTTAGATAGCTGACGACAGAGAGTAAAGTCACTCATTTGTTCGACCATATGAAAATAGCGTCCATTTTCTCCCATGTGCAAACATAACCGCTGATCCCATGCGTTATTTTTGTTCAAGGGAGAAAACGGCCGCCATTTTCATATAAGTCGAACAAGTGACGTTCGCAAAAAGTTTTTTCTTGAAAAAAGGAACTGAAGTATAGAATGGAAATGGAAATTTGCTATTTTTCTACATAGATATATTTTCTTTAAATATTAAGAATTGAATTAAGTCAAACAAAGTTTTTAAACATTTTTCTGTAAAATATTTACGTGAGTAGTAAAGGTCAGTTAAAGTCAGGCAGAATAATGATAAATTTTTTTTAAGTAGTACGAGTTGATTTTAGTCAAACAATGTTTTTAAACATTTTTTTTGTAAAATATTTATGTAAATAGTAAAGATTTTCTAACGTCCTTTGTAAGTATTAAGAGTCAGTCAAAGTCAGGCAGATTAATAACGAATTGCCTTTAAGTAGTACAAGTCGAATTAAGTGATACAACACTGTTAAATATTTTTAAAATACACAGAGAAAATTTGTTCCTTATATTTTACCGAATTTTTCAATAATGTCCAGGCGGAAAAGTCGGACGAATGTCGGAATTTACAACCGGCTGGGATCCGCGCCCGTACAGACCGCAAGTACCGACGGTCTATACCGATCCGGATCTGAAAAAGCAACCGCCGCGGTACAGATTATACTCCGACTGTCGGATCCGTCTTCCCACTATTGTCAGTACTGGCTCGGTACTGGATTTCTTCCGCCGGCGGATCTTATTCTTCTGCGGCGTCGGAAGAATGACGGACATGATAAGTCTGTACTGGCTCGGTGCTGGGCCGGATGCGACTGCGGATCTCGACATTTATTGTCGCATTATAAATTTATTTTCAATAAATGTGTCATAACTAAATAATTATTACAATAATTAATTGCATTATTTTAGAAAATAATGATTAATTAATAAATGAATTTAATCAATATATTAAGTAATTATTTATTGAGACTTTTTTCAAAACTAAACAATTAAACAAATTTGTTGTGCACTTATACTTTATAATTATTATAAATAAATTTATATTATTAATATAAATTTATTATTATTGAGATATTATTAATTAACATTAATATTATTGAGAATTAATAATAAATTATTAATATTAATATATTCATGTTAATAATTTATTATTAATTCTCAATAATATTAATGTTAATTAATAATATCTCAATAATAATAAATTTATTATTATTGAGATATTAATTAAAATTATTAATATTATTATGTTCAACATTATTATATTGAAATAGTATAGTTTATTTGTAATAAAGTGTTACACTGTTTACAAGTAGAACGAAATAAATACAGTATTAACGAGGGAAGAAATAAAATTAAATATATAAATATATGAATAGAACACACATCATACAAAAAAAAAAAAAAAAAAAAATTAATTTACAGATAGGTTACACTCCTTATTCATTAACAATAAAAGATCTCAACAGCAGTGCATTTGAGGTAAAATAATACAAATCATTTATCTTCTGCAGATTAAGAACACTCAACAAATTAATTACATTCTCAACATCTGACAATTCCTTACGGATATAGGAAGACAGATATTTTACCCGCAGCGGCTCGTAGATTGGGCAACGCAATAAGAAATGCTGGACATCTTCGCATTCCCCAAAATTGCACAGAGAGCAAACAACGTCTGCACTCCATACATATAAATTACCTTTATATGATAGTTTTATTCTCTTTGGGTTTACCAATCTTAATTGGCTTATTATTTTAATTTTCCCCAAAGGGTAGTTAAATTTTAAGTAATTTTCCGTTGAGTTCAGTTGGCTTAAAAAACGATAATTAGGGTTATAATTAGAGTTCAAAATCCTATCAATTGACAAACAAATTTCATTGTTAGACCATTTTTTAAGAATATTTTGCTTTTCCCTTTTTATAAGGTTTACATCCCGGAATTGTAGATCCCACAAATGTCCAACACCAATTGAGTCCAGCAACGTTCTTAACCGCGCCGCCCAATGAGAACCAACCGGAAGCGAAGCTTTTGAACAATCCATTTCACACATTCTAACAAAGCAACGTTTTGGCAGCCTTTCCTCCGACATCTCAAGCAACTTTATCCACCAGTTTACAATGCGCTTAAACAATACTACATTAGGAAATGGAATGCCAGTTTCTAAACGTATAAAGTGATCAGGGGTATTCCGTGGCAAGCACAAAATACCCTTAAAAAAACGGGTCTGCACACAGTCTAAACTTTTTAAATAAGATAGAGACCACACTTCACCTGCATACAAGGCTGTAGCATTCACCACGCTACTCAAAAGCGTTATCAAAGTGTGCCAGGACCTATTTTTACTCTTATATAAGATATCACGGACCCTAGATGTAGCTGCAAGTCCTTTTGTCACAAACGTATCACTCGCCAGCTTGAATTTTCCGGAAACAGTAAAAGGAACTCCCAAATAAATACAAGATTTTACATATTCTATTTCCTCTTTACCCCACATTAACGGTTTTAATTTTTTAAATCTTCCGGATTTCTTACAAGGAACAATCTTGGTTTTTGAGACGTTTAGGGTCAAACTATTTAGATCGCAATATTCTTTTAAGATCTTGAGCTTAAATTGCATGTCATGCCAATTACGGCCTAATAAAACTATATCGTCAGCAAATAAAAGCATAATAACATCTTTACGTGAATCAAGCTTTAAACCCTGGGCCCTCTTTTCCTCAAAAAAGAATACTATATCGGCAAGAAATAAAATAAATAACAGGGGACTAAGCGAGTCCCCCTGTAATACCCCTTCCGTGACATCTATAGCATCAGATTTGCGCTGACCAATTTTCACTCTAAAATTTGCTTTATCATACAAGCTTTTCAAGATTCTTAAAATTTTTCCTGAAATACCCATTTGAAACAATTTTAACCATAACTTCCCATGTTGAACTGAATCAAAAGCCCTTTTAAAATCTATAAATGTTATAAATATATAATCCTTGTTTGTTTCCAAATTTACATTAATCAAGGTAGAAAGAGTGAACAATTGGTCAGCACAACTCCTCTTAGCTCGAAAGCCCCCCTGCTCCTCAGGAATAAGAAGGCAGGACTCCGCCCATCTCCCAATTCTTTCTGCGAGGAGAGAGGTAAAGACCTTTGTAATAGTATTGAGCAATGCTACAACTCTATAGTTAAGTGGATCCGTGTGCTCTCCCTTCTTATAAAGCATAGACATATTAGCCTGTGCAAAAGAGGGGGGTACATTTTCACTCTCCAAAATCCTATTAAACATATTAAGCAAATAATGATTCCATTCAGGCGATAAATTTTTAACAAACTCATTGGCTATTTTGTCTGGACCTGGTGATTTTCCATTACTGCATTTAGATAAAACTTTTTCCATTTCACTCAATGTAAATTCACAATCAAGAAGAGGATGAGTAACAGACACGAAGGTTCTGTCACTCAACACTCTTGCGGGATAAACACCACTATAAAATTCAACCCATGCACCCAAGTCTATATCGTTTATTTGATATTGTTTCTTTTCAAATGATTTAACAATACTCCAGAATTCTTTACTACTACTTAAATTACTCAATTTCATTTAAATTATATTGTTATATTCGACCTTAGCTCGCACAATGGTTTGCTTATATTCATCTCGGGATGCTATATATCTTTGCAACAATAACAAATTCTGCCTATCGTTTTTAAATTTTTTATAATTACTGTTTACTTTGCTTCTAGCCAATCTACATACTTCATTGAACCAGGGTTTTCTACTTCCCACATAATTAAAAGATTCTCGCATTTTTTTTACAATTAACATTCCTGATTTTCTAGCACTGTCCAAAATTGCTATTTTTAAATTATCGAAGAGAAGGTCTGGTCTTTCGCTATTGAAATACAATAGTGTAGAGTTCGTCAATCCGTGCAAATATTCAGCGATCTTTGTTTCCTCCCATTTAACAATTTCCATGGGGTAATATTTAACAGGTTTTCTCGTTTCGGGGTAAGTTACAACATTAAGTTCCACACATACAGCAAAGTGATCAGAACCATCCGATATATTTACAACACTCAAATCACAAAATAATTGAATCATTCCTATATCCATCCATACTAAATCTATTACACTACAGCCTATTTTCGATACAAATGTGTAATTAGCAGTTCTGTCTGAGGGCGAGCGACCATTACATAGAATAAATCCCAACGCTTCCATGGCAAGGGTGAGCCGCCTACCTCGTTTTGTTATTTTACTGTCCTGTGAATTTCTCAACTCACTCAACTCCGTATTTTCAAAGATTTCCCCATCAAAACTATTCAAGCAGCCCAATCTCGCGTTAAAATCACCCGCAATAATTGTGTCCGCATTTTGAAATTTTGAATGTTCTAAATTAGTAAGAAACTCATCTAGTGATTCGACACAATAATCATCGTCTGCATTCGGGGACCAGTATATGTTGCCAACATTATAAAATTTATTATTAAAGATTAATGAAACAAAAATCCATAAATTAGTTTTGTCAATCAAAGTAACTTGAGTAAAAAGACCCTGTCTAATTAACGTAATTAAACCCCCGCTCGCACGGCCCCTACTTTTTTCCTTAAGGGCAGGAAAAGTCGGACGAATGTCGGAATTTACAACCGGCTGGGATCCGCGCCCGTACAGACCGCAAGTACCGACGGTCTATACCGATCCGGATCTGAAAAAGCAACCGCCGCGGTACAGATTATACTCCGACTGTCGGATCCGTCTTCCCACTATTGTCAGTACTGGCTCGGTACTGGATTTCTTCCGCCGGCGGATCTTATTCTTCTGCGGCGTCGGAAGAATGACGGACATGATAAGTCTGTACTGGCTCGGTGCTGGGCCGGATGAGACTGCGGATCTCGACATTTATTGTCGCATTATAAATTTATTTTCAATAAATGTGTCATAACTAAATAATTATTACAATAATTAATTGCATTATTTTAGAAAATAATGATTAATTAATAAATGAATTTAATCAATATATTAAGTAATTATTTATTGAGACTTTTTTCAAAACTAAACAATTAAACAAATTTGTTGTGCACTTATACTTTATAATTATTATAAATAAATTTATATTATTAATATAAATTTATTATTATTGAGATATTATTAATTAACATTAATATTATTGAGAATTAATAATAAATTATTAATATTAATATATTCATGTTAATAATTTATTATTAATTCTCAATAATATTAATGTTAATTAATAATATCTCAATAATAATAAATTTATTATTATTGAGATATTAATTAAAATTATTAATATTATTATGTTCAACATTATTATATTGAAATACAATTATTTAATATATTATATAATAATAAAAATATAGCTGTAGCATTGACGCGTAGTAATTCTATAAGTTTTATTTCAGCTAGTGAGACTTGAAAGCATTTAAGGTTTGAGAGTTCCATGCGAGCGTAGCATAGTGGTTAGCGTGCGAGATTTCGGTGCGTAAATATTCGGTTAGGCGTAGGTTCGTACCCCCAAGCGTTAGGATTTTTCAAATGTCTATGTAATAAAAAATTGCGTTTAAGTGTATAAAAAAATAAAAAAATGTGTAAAGTGAACTGTCAATGAATTGCCATCAGTATTTATCTTTTGCAATTAATTATTTTTTTTTATTCATATTTATTGAAATTATCATTTGGAACCGACCCGGTTGTCAGTCGGTAGAATGCCAGCGCTCAGCTGGCTATTAAATGAAAAATCCGCGGTCGGTAGAGTGCCAGGTCCCAGCCGGTTGAATTATACACGGAACGGCTTCTCCCGACCGGTCAGCGGGCGGCAGAATGCCAGTTCCGAGCCGGTTGCCAGCGCGCTCCTGGCCTAGTCACTAATCGGTAAAATGCCCGTTCTTATTCGGTTGGCAGGCGGTTCCCAGCCAGTACAGTTACACCGGCGTCAATACGGGCTACACGGAAAGAAAAAGTCCGTCAACCATTAATGGATTAGTATATTACTTTGAGACGGGACTCTTTTTCCGTTGATGGTTACTTAACTTTACTTAACGATTGAAAACGAGTCATGGATTGATTAGAATGCCAGTATGTGACCAATTGTTTTAGATTTAATGCTGAATTGTTATCAATGGCTGTTTGAATGTTTACGAATCATTAGTGAAAGTTTGTGAAACGTTAGTTGACTCGTATTCTAAATCGGCGCTCTTCACTAGCGCATTGTTGCGCAGTGTACCGATGCGCATTTCTTCCGGTTTCTCTATAGTCCATGTGTTTTTGCTGTCTGCTATACATATCCCTATATACTATTATGTGTAATGTGAATATTTAACTTAACTAACAATTTGCAGTTGAATTGCGTCTAGAAATTGACCTCGATGAAAATATATTTTCTTTTATATTTCTCGCTAATTAAAAAGTAGTTATTAGTGCAAAATCATTTCTCACAAGTTGTGAAAAATTTTGTTATTTGGTATATAAGAACAGTTCGCTTCTAAACTTAAAGTGTTATAAGTGTGCGTTTCTACGTGTAGTTATTATAAGTGCGAAAATGTGTTGGTCTAAAGCGTCTAAGAGTGTAAATAAAATATCGGAACTGTGCAACGAAAAAAATGTGTTCATTCTGTACCAAATAGTGTCTAAAATTAGGGATAATTCTGAAAGAAGTTGAATTTTTTGAATACTTTTGATAGTCATAGAAAATTTAATAGACAGTTTTCTAAATTTTAGTGAACGAGTTTTATATATTGATGACAGTTTTCTAACTTTTAGCAAGCAACTCGTCACTGATTGTGACTCAAAGTATGTTATCCATTCAATGATTTTGTGTCCCGTCTCAAAGTAATATACTAGTCTATTAATGATTGACGGACTTTTTCTTTCCGTGTAGGATCCGCGCCGGTTGGAAATTTCCGCCTGGGTGTTGGGATATAGTGGCATAAGCGTAATTTTTAATAATTTTTATATTATTTTTTCGGTAACAATATTTAAAATTTAAAGTGATATCTTTATTTCTTACAAACTAGTAGGGGAGAGTGGGGCAAGACGGGGTACTTAAGGTTTAAAGCGCAAAAAAAAGAAAATTATCGAATATATATTTTATTATTTTATTTAATAACCATCTTTGGGAATCAGTCTTTCGTAATAAAAGCGTACAAAGGCCATCTGTTTCTTAAAAAAGCATAAAATTAATAATATGGAAAAAATTGCAAATCTCCCCATCTTGCCCCACCGGCGGGCAAGATGGGGTACTCAAGAAAGCAACCTATTTCTGTCGACAAATTTTACAAGTAAAGGTTGCATCTTCATCTTCGTCATCGACACCACACGGAGAAACTTTTTCTTCTAATATTGAATATATTTGGTTATCTTTATTCTAAAAGTACGTTAGAATGTGAGGATTTTTCGTGCGTTGTGCTAATAATTTCAACATTAATACGAAAATATGATAAGTTCGTTATATATTAAGCAACCTTCGGTGTACAAAAATTACTATCTGCATTAGAAATAGTCCTATTTTTCTTTAGAAAAGAATAAAATGCTAGTTTTTGTTTGTGAAATAATACGGTAATTCTAACCTTTTTTCCACATATAGATAGAATATATAACAGACATTCTAACGTAACATACCAATTTTGGAAGGACTGCGGGCGGACTTAACCGATTTCGCCCGAGCATCACCGAGTCCATCACCTGACGTCGCGAACTAACCCTAATGTTTTCGAAGTTGAAATTCACACGTGTATGAAAGAAAAAAACCTTTTATTAATAAACGTGAATGTCTCCTCATGCCAAATTAAATTCAAGAACTGTTCCTCAATATAACATAATTTTTTTCACGACTTTTACTTATTTACATAATTTGATTAGTAAGTTATTTTAAAAAATGCTCTCTCTCGAAGGCACATATTTTTCCACTCGTTTAATATATAAGGACGATTCAGCTGTGTACTTCTAACGAATCGTGCGATCTTTCGGTTTCCGTGACCAATCGTCGTGTCTTTACTTGCGTGTGCGTGTGTGCGTTAATAATATAGGTTAGGTTCTTACGTCGTGTTAAATATATTTACCTACAGTTACAGTGACATACACTAATGCCATCTACCATCAGATCCAAGTATCACTATCGTCTCTATGGTATCTATAGACAATTAATTTGTTGTGTTTCTTTTTAATTCATGGCTTTCCCAACTTTGCAAAAATTATTATTTTCTTTCTAAAACAACATACTAATTTTCGTTAGTTTCCTTATGAAGAACTGTAAAATATATACTGAATGAGTGTTTTTGATAGTCTCAATAGCAATTTCTATAACCTATGTCGTTTTTCCCTTGAATCTAACCTAACATACTAAAATGTCTCACCAGTTTTAAGAATTAGTGGTATCACCCCTGTCCGTCTTTCCCAGAAAGTAGTCAGCTTAGTGGTTTGCACTTTAATGTGCAAAAAAGTTCCTCGAGATGGCGCAGTACTCACTACTCGTCAGCAATATTCGTTACCTCATTCATTATTGTATTTGTTGTGTTGAAATCGGTTAGAAATCTCAACTAAATTTTATAAAAAAATGTGAAAGTAAAAAAAGTATTAACATTAAAAACTATTTTAATGTTGTAAAAAGAGCATATTGTTTAAAAAGTGAAAATGTTTTTAATAAGTAGCCGGCAAAGCTTGCCTTAGTTTAAAAATTTTAAAAAAAGTTTAAAACTTTTAAATTAAATTTTAAATTTAAATTTATTTATAATTATTTATTTAATTAATTTTTTTTTTTTTTTTTAATTAAATTAAATTTGAGTCTAAATAATAACCATTACAATAGAGACAAGGTGTATTTTCCACTTTACCATCGCGCAATTGATGATTTAACCTGACAAGCTTTTTCTTTTTGGTCACTCTTATTTTATTCAGTCTTCATTTAAGTAGTTTTTTTTAACTTATCTTATTTCTCTTTTCTTTTGCTTCATTTGTGTACCCCGTTTTGCCCCACTTTCTCATATCCCATCTTTCCCGTACCTACGAAATTGAATAAAACGATTAATTACTACAATTTACGATTCAACAAAGAAAAAAAACATATGCTTCCCTTCTTCTGTAACCCTTGCCAGTTATAAATAATTTTATATAGTTCATTAACTGTTATTATTAAATAATAAACACCTCCTAAAAAAGTGAAAAAATCACAAGAAAATCGTCAAAAATAGTTTTTTTAGTAAAACTGATAAAATATTTCTTCTCATGGCTTTTAGGTTTTGTAAACAAGAAACTATCATCTCGGTGCAGTATTATGTAAAATATAATCGCGATTGGTTAATTCGTTTGTTAAATAGGGCCGGTACCCCGTCTTGCTTTACTCTCCCCTACTGTAAAAGTTCAAAAAAATTTAAACTGAACGTTTAATGTAAATTGAATAAATACCTCCTTTATGGGCACTAACGTTTCAGAAATAGTTCGGTAAAACTTTCTTGACTTGCCTAAAGTGTTAGTTTTCTGGATTGAAATACTTTATTTCAAGTGTCTCGCAGTCAAATGAAAGACTTTCACACTAATAGTTGATTTTTCCAACTTATTTAGACTTAATTAATAATAATTTTATTATTATTTAAATTAAAATTCAATTAATTAATTATTTTAATCACTTATTAATTGCCAAATATGTAATAAATGCTTTTAAATTATATAAAAAGAAAATATAAAAGAGCAATAACATACAGGGAAAAAAATTTCCTGTGAAAATTACAAGATTTCCTGTGCCATCTATGAACGGCGGTTGTAGTATCCACAAACGGCTGAGTTTGGGAAATACACAAACCAGAATGAGTCTTGTCACAAACTTCAGTTTATGATTCAACAGCTTAAACAGTCACGCAGAAGACGACAAGCAGACGTTCACTTGAATTTTCTTGCGCATGCGTGGATTTCTTGGTGTTATAACAGATTGGTTTGTGGTACACACAAACCAGCTTGTTGGAAACACAAAACTCGCCTGCATAAAGCACAACTTAACCTATTTGTATATTTTACGAAAAAGTTTGTGTTTTCTATAAGAAATTTTTTTCCGTGTACTTATTTTTTTAACATAATTTATTCATTGTAATTAAATATGAATAATAGTAAGTAAGTAAGCAAACAAGCAAGCAAGTAACTAACTGAGCAAGTAAACATAAGTAAGTAAGCAAAAAGAAAATAAATAAGTAAGCAATTAAACATAAGTAAGTAATTAAGTATGTAAGTAAGTAAATAAGTATGTATAGGTAAGACAGTAAGCAAGTAAGCAAAAAGGAAGTAACTTGCTTGCTTACTAGCTTACTTCCTTATTTGCATACTTACTTGCTTATTTCCTTCTTGCTTACTTTCTTACCTACTTATTTGCTTACTTGCTTGTTTCCTTCTTTCTTACTTGCTTATTTCCTTCCTGCATACTTCCTGCCTTATTTGCTTACTTCCTAATTTCCTTCTTGCTTACTTACTCACGGAAAAAAATTTCTTATAGAAAACACAAACTTTTTCGTAAAATATACAAATAGGTTAAGTTGTGCTTTATGCAGGCGAGTTTTGTGTTTCCAACAAGCTGGTTTGCGTGTACCACAAACCAATCTGTTATAACACCAAGAAATCCACGCATGCGCAAGAAAATTCAAGTGAACGTCTGCTTTTCGTCTGCTGCGTGACTGTTTAGCTGTTGAATCATAAACTGAAGTTTGTGACAAGACTCATTCTGGTTTGTGTATTTCCCAAACTCGGCCGTTTGTGGATACTACAACCGCCGTTCATAGATGGCACAGGAAATCTTGTAATTTTCACAGGAAATTTTTTTCCGTGCTTGTTTCCATCCTGCTTACTTACTTCCTTATTTGCTTACTTTCTTATTTCCTTCTTGATTACTTTCTTATTTGCTTACTTTCTTATTTCCTTTTCGCTTTTTAATACCTCACAATTATTATTTAATATTTCAGAAAGATTAATTTTCTATTAATTAATTTAATAATTTACAACTTGCACATTTTATTCAAAATATGTATATTTTTAATTTTTAACACAAAAATTTAAGAATAATAAGGATTTCCATAAATTATTGTTTTATTCCATTAAATAGGGGTCAGTTTCCCAAAATTATCACTTACTTTAAAGAAATTTCAGTTTTACCAAAGAGTGCAATTTTATGATTTTTAAAAATGTTGGGGAATTGTGGGATACTGCTTAAATTGAGTTCAAAATTAAAAGTAACAATGAAATATATTTATTACATGGTTAGAAATATTAAAAATGTTAAAAATGTTTAATTATTAGTTTAAAATTCGAAAAGAAAAAGTAAGAGAATGAAATTAATCGGAATCACAATTAATTAATTACAAATTTTTAAATAAACAGCTTTATCGCTTGAATCGCAATGAAACGAATTGTTTTTGTTAAATTAATATTGCTATGAGTGATTTTAGTAATATGTACCTCCATTGTGCAATTAAATCGCCAAAAACAATCAATAAATACTTCCCTAAAAAAAGTGGCCCACAATTCCCCAAATGCTTCATTTTACAAAAAGCTTTGTATTATTTATTCATTTTAATGTGACGCAAAGTTTTTTTTTGAAGTCAAAGTACCAATCCCACACAATAATTAAAAAAATATTTTTTATAATTTATTCTTGAAAATACTTGTAAAAACAATAAAAACATGAAGGTCCAAAATAAATATTTGAATGCAATTTTTCAGGTGATTTTTGTTTACGGTTTATAGGTAATTATAAAGCATTGTAAAGTAATGAAATGCTAATGAAAAATTTACTTTGGATGAACAAAAAAAAAAATAAACGAAAAAATTGGATGATTAAACTTATAAATATTATTAAATAATTGAGGTAGCCCACAATTCCCCAATCTCCCCTACAAATTTAAACATTTTTCTTTACAATAATAAAAACAAAATTTAAAAATATTTCATAAATTGACCTTGAATATAGTTAGAAATGATTCATTAACATAAATAATTTTTAATTTTGTACAACGATAGTTTATTAGTTTGAATCTTTCTCACAAGCAGTGAACTAAAATTAAGATTAATATTTATAAGGACAGTTCAAACTTTCTGAAGCATTAATGTAAAGTGTGCGATGTGAGTATTGGCGATTCAAACAGTTCAAGCAGCGCCACTGTTGAAACTAATATAATATGCAGGACAGCTGGTCTATGTTTCTGTTTGTTTACTTAAACTTTGTAATGATTTTAATAAAATAATTTATTTAATTGTATAATATACAGTTTATTTATTAAAATAATTATAAAGTTTAAGTAAACAAACAGAAACATAGACCATCTGTCCTGCATACATTAGTTCCAACAGTGTCGCTGCTTGAACTATTTGAATCGCCAATTAGTGTATGTGTTTAGAATGTACTGTAGGCAGGTGTATCAATTAGTATTTGTTCGTAAACAATTGTAGGGGGTTTATGTAGAGATTGAAGTAGATAAATTGAGAGTTACGGCAGTATTAATATAGATCTACTGAAGTAACATTATTTTTTATTTTTGTTCTTCAAGTTTTACCGAACATTCAGTAAATTGCAACTGATTCCATTTTACCGAAGACTTTATCTTACGTTTTACCGAACTATTCAATAAATTGCAACTCGTCAGTTTTACCGAAGACTTTATCTTACGTTTTACCGAACTATTCAATAAATATAAATGTAGCGAGCACTTAGCTTACGTTTTACCGAACTGTAAGTGAAGCGCTAATACATGTATCATAAGGTTTATGATTTTTACATTATTTTTCAATGCAATTTCTTTTATAATCTAGTTCTTGAAAAATTACTGTTTCGACAGTTTATCCCAGTTTTACCAAACTAAATTCAGTAAAATTTCAGGAATAAATTTTCTCCGTGTAGATAGTCTGTGTAAGTAGTAAAAACTAGTTTATGTCAGACAGGTATTAATGATTTTTAATAATAAAAAATTAAATAATAAAAATAATAGATTAATAGATTCGTTAAAGAATAAAATTAAGGTGAATTTGCAATTTTAAAAATATCAAAATTTGATAAAATTTGAATTATTTTTGAACGAATAGTAATTAATTAGTAGTTACCTGACTAGGACTGCAGACTGAACCAGGAGTTAATGTGCAGGGTGTTTCATCGGTTGGTGGATATCGACGTTGAGGGAAGCAACACGAGTCCTTGCAATCTTCTTCCCATCCACAATCGCACTCCTCTCCATCCTCGACAACTCCATTTCCACATAACGATGCCTGGGGCTCTAAAAATTCACAAAAGAAAGCCGATTTTCAATTTAATTCTTTTTCATGTTCATCAAACTCTTTTCCTATTATAATAGAATAGAAAGAGACTCATCCTCTTGTGTCAAGAACAAGTGGTTTTATTCTAATTGAATATTTATTACAATTTTCTGTTATATTACATATTAAATTTTTTCTAAAAGTAGTTTTCGTTTGAAAATTATTTTTAAACGTTCGTATACAGGTAATTAACTTCTTCTCTTTCTCTCTCTCCCTTGGGTTTAAATATATTTTTATTTTGTTTAAATTTTTCTTTTATAATTTCAAAATTTTTTATTTTTTTATTTTATTTATTACTTGCTGTTTTATTTATTAATTCTAATTTTCTTTTCACTTAATTCTTTTTCATTTAGTAATTTCATTTTTTATTCTTTTATTACTAAAGTTTTAGTGAAAAATTAATTGACTCTAGAAAATTTGTAAAATTAGGAAGACATTTTGGATAATGATTTGGTGATTTAATTTGTGAAGAAAGTGTGTCTCGGGGGACGCATCTTTGACAAGTATATCATTAAATGTCAAATGGGTTTTGGTTAAGCTGGGGGACGAGCGTTAAAGCCAAGTTAACAAGCCAATGGAACAACTATTATCGTCGGCTTTGCATACAGGCGACATCCTCTGTTCTCCAATTCCCTCACAACCTTTGTGCAGATATATACATGCAGATATGTATTATATATATATATATAATATACAACATATACGTATACATATATTTAGTAGTGTACATGGGTTGTATAGGTTGCAAATATATGTGACCTGGTCTATGAAAAGGGGGACCTTACGTGTCAAAAAATCATTTTTTACTTTTTTGTTGATTCGGATAGCGTTTGAAACGCTCTTTAAGATGGTGAAAACCAAAAAATCATAAGTTGATTGGAAGTTTAAAAAAAAGTTTTTAAGTTAAAAGAAACAAGAGTAAAAATACGAAAAAACTGCCCAATGGGAAAAAACCATTGGCGCATTAATGGCCCAATAATGGGAGCCACTATTCCATTATTGTCCCATTTTTGGCACCCAATAATGGACCACTAATGGTAAAATCGTGGGATGTCCACGCCGGTAAGTAATTGTATGTAGTTCGCTCAACGCTCCGTAGGAGGTGTTGTTTCAAACTCTTTCGCAACTAACATGAAATTTGAAAAGTATATAAGGAGGCAGCATTCTCACGAATATTTGTGGAATTTTATTCTGCCCGTCCTCTCCTATTTTTGCACTGATGGATGTGAGGTAAATAATTTTTAGACTCTGAACGAAAGGGTTATTCACATTTCGATGTGATAGAAAATAATAACCATTTCTATAAAATAATTAATTAAAAAAATTATTATTTTTAATAATAATAAATAATAATAATAATAATAAATAAAATAATTATTAAATAAATAAATTTATTATTTAATAAAATTTAATAAAAATTTTTTTTATTATTATTGGTTTTATAATGGCAGCCAATAATGTGCCAATAACGGTTGCCAATTATTGGCATCGGCGTGGACATCCCACGATTTTACCATTAGTGGTCCATTATTGGGTGCCAATAATAAACCTAAAGAAAACCAATGGCTTCCAATATTGGTCCATTAATGCACCAATGGTAGACTAATGGCTATTTCCCATTGGGTGATTTTTCGTTATTATACAAATTAAAATAACGAAGACGATAATTTTTTATTATTTAGAAAAGTTGACAGTTTCTTTGACAACTGTCAGCAGTTAAAATTCAAATTTGATATCATATTCGTAATCAGCGACCTCAGAAACCTTATTACTGTCTTTTTTACAAAAAACGATCACTTTTTAGAGAAGTTGACAGCTGTCAACTGTCAAATTGTCAATTTAACATCATATTCGTAATCGGCGGCCTCGAAAACCCTTACAAACATGTGTCACTTATTTATACTTATTTTTGCAAGTTAGAAAACTTAGATTATTTTTTCTATATTTGGGGAGTTTGTTATTAATTTATATAAACAATTATTAAAAAAAAATTTTCATTACTTGTTTGTTATTTATTTAGATACTGTGATTCACGGTGAAGAAAATAAGCCTAAATTTATTAAAAAATATTAATATTTAAAAAAGTTACAAGGGTTTTTCTAAGTTAAACTTTAACTGCTGTTTTCTCGAAAACTTGTTTTCGCACGTAAGGTCCCTTTTCACTGTCCAGGTCACATATATGTCATACAGCTAGACCATCACTCAACTAAAACAGAATCGATCTGCTCCAGCTGGGCTCTTGTAGCTTTCGCAAAATGGATGACATTATCGAACTTGACACATAAATATCGTTCCAGTCAACCAACATATTATATAATTATACACACATATAAATAAATAGTTTTTGCCTCAGTAGTGATATAAGAAATTTACAATTTTATTATAATATGGAAATTTCATACATATAGGGGAGCGTGGGGTAATGGGAGCTTTTAAATTTCACGTACTTAGAAGCCTTAAAATTCGCTGCAATGTCTAGAAAATCTTTTACAACCTTTATTTATATCATTCGAAAATAAACGATCACTTTCTTGACAAATTTTTAGTAAACACAAGAGAAAATGTATTTTTTGAGTTTTTGTTATTAAATGCAAAATATTTACAAACATCACAATAAGTAGTTAAAATCGTATTATTTAGTTATATTTTTTTATTATGTTATATAGATGTATAAAAATCGAGATAATAATAAAATTTGTTTATATTTTTATTTCTTTATACAAATTTTGGCCTGTAAGAATTATGTGGGGTAATGGGAGAATTAGTGTCAGCCCACAGAATGTTCGTTACCATGTTACGGCTTTCGTTACTTCTTTGAAAATTGTAAAAGATATCACCTTATGAAAAAACTGTTAATTAAAAAATAATTTTTAGTGGAAAAAATGTAAAACTTAAATTTTTTATTCAATTATAATTTACACTGAGAAAACATATAGTCAAACTTAGAGGGTTAGGTTTCGGGTGTTAAGCCTGACTCTCTGGAAAGTTAACTTTTCCCTCCGACTTAGTCAAATTGATCATCGGTGTGTCTATTTATTCCTCCGAGAGGGTTACGAAAAAGTTAACCTCAAATATAGTCTGATTGTATATCCCTCCAGATAGTTAGTTGAATACTCCATTTTTCTCCGTGTAGGAAAGAATTTATTCTAAGTCTAAAGTTTTGGCTTTATTGTAAGTATTAACACTTTTTTCTATTAGAAAACTAAAAATATTCCTAAAAAATAAAAAATTTTAAATTTCAAGTGAAAGATCCCAATACGCTACAAATTGGGTGATGGTAGAAAATGAATTTTTTTTTTCAATTTTACTTTCTCTTTTTAAGTTTCTAATTAAACATAATTAAAGATAAATAACGAAATAAGTAGAAAATGACGAAAACAATATATTATTATAAAGATAAGTTGGTTTTTTTTAATAATTTTCCTTAAGGGGCTCTAATTCCCCCACGCTCCCCTAATATTGTTTTGTACATTCATTTATATTTGATATAAAATTAATTCAAAATATCTTATCTTATATTATATTAAAATATTTCCTCCGTCCACAAAATTTTTCGTTCAACGTTTTCAGCAATATGTACACTAAAAAAAAAAATATAATATATGTATATTATATTATTAATCTCCCTATATTACAAAAAGATATCGCCGTTGACGCCGCTGCCGCTGTTTCAAGATTTTGTGACCTAAAGGTCACGAGTTGATCTGTAGCTTATCTGACCTCAAAATTTAGGTCAATTTTAAGGCCAGTTTTAACCTACAGATCAAAAATTGACAAACAATACCCTCTGCCCTCACAATTTAGGTCGATTTTAACGCCAGTTTTGACCTAAACGTGAAAAATTGACAAACAATTTCCTCTGCCCTCAAAATTTAGTTCAAATTTAAGGGAAGTTTTAATTTACAGGTCAAAAATTGACAAACAGTTCCCTCTGCCTTCAAAATTTAGGTCAATTTTAAGGGCAGTTTTAACCTACAGGTCAAAAGTTGACAAACTAATCCCTCTCCCCTCAAAATTTAGGTCAATTTTAAGGGCAGTTTTCATCTACACCGCAAATATTGTCGAGAAAACTCCCCCTGACCTGACATTCCCTCAAAATTTAGGTTAAATTTTACATATTTTTTAACCTACACATCGAAAAAACACATCTATATGTCCTCGACATTCATTCGTGTCACAAAAATCATCGTAAACAAGTTGGGCTGCCTTTTTTTCCATGTTACTTACGATATTTTTTATTCCTAATGCACAAAAGTGGCGATTCCATATAGCAGACGGCAGAGAGTAAAAGTCATTCACTTGTTCGACTTGTATGAACATGTCGTTCATTTTCTGTCGTTCAAAAAAATGAATGACTTTACTCCCGTCGTCAGCTATCTGAAACCGCCATTTTGTGCATGCACGGAAAAAATCGATGATATTTTAACCGACTAATCGAAGACTCTCGGATATGAACAAATAATTATGGAGTTTTGTAAATACTCTTCGATTTTCGCAGAAATTCTCGAAAAAAGTCGAGGATTTTTTAGAAACCTAGTGCGGAAAAAAGTTGCTGAATTATTGTAATACTTTGATAGGAAGTTTCTTCGACGAGTCGAGGAAAATGGTGGTCACAAAAAAGCTCAAACTCTCAAGCGATAAACGTAATGTAACACTGTTTATTCTACCGTTTCCAATGTACTACCTATTTATGACAATTGATTAACAAGACTTTGAATTATTATTAATATTGTTTATTGTGTTGATATAAGCAAATATATTAAACAATTTAAATTTGAAGTTAAGATAAATAAAATAATGACAGTAGTAATATAATAAATAATCGTTAAAATTTTTTAAAAATAAATTAAGGACGTTAAAGATTATTTAACTAAATTTAGACTAAATGTAGTCTATTTCTTCGATAACTCGTAATATAACTTCTAATACACTTTACTCTATATCCAAGAGTCTTTTAAAAATTCGGGGAAACTTTGAGCGAATAATTTTTTCCGTGTGTGGGATAAAAATATGTGTTTTATAATATGTATATATGAATGGGCATTTTAATAGTTTTTATTCACGTACTGTAAAAATGTAACGTTGAATTGTACAGCTTTAGACATTGAAAAGAAGTGACCAAAGTGTAATAGTACATTATGCAACAAGGGAGGTAAGTCCGAGTTTATGTACCGAGCACAATATTGAAAAACGAGTCGTAGCACGAGCGAAGACGAGTTTTTCAATATTGTGCGAGGTCATAAACGAGGTTACCTCCCTTGTTGCATACTTTGCTTTAACAACAAAGGCGTATTATGGTTACTCTATGCTACGTGTACCGGTGCATGCTAAGTTCTCCCATATAACCCAACTGGTCAATAAAGTAACCATTATCTCCCTAGGGCTATTATGGTTACTTTATTGACTGCTAGATTATAAGGGGGAACTTAGTACGCGCCTGTACAGGTAGATAAAGTGACCATAATAGGCCTGAGTTGTATAAAATTAAAATATACACGGAGAAAGTTTGTTCCTTATATTTTACCGAATTTTTCAATAAAGTTGGGATATAGTGGTATAATCGTAATTTTTAATAATTTTTAAATTATTTTTTCAGTAATAGTATTTAAAATTTAATGTGATATCTTTATTCCTTACAAGCTGAATAATAGTAAGTAAGCAAGCAAGAAGGAAATAAATAAGTAAGCAATTAAACAAGTAAGTTTGTAAGTAAGTTAAGCAAATAAGTAGGTAAGAAAGTAAGCATATAGGTCTACAGCAGTAACATTATTTTTTATTTTTGTTCTTTAAGTTTTACCGAACTATTCAGTAAACTACAACTCGTCAGTTTTACCGAACACTTTATCTTAGGGGAAAGGCTTGCCGGTTTTTGCACTTGAGTTATTTTTTATTCTAGAAGTGCCATAATTAAAAACGCGACTAATATTGTTGTCAAATTTCATTATTTATTTATTTATTTAATAACATAACGGGACATGCCCTTTCGTACATTACGTACTCCCTAATTCTAAGAGTTACATTTGTTACATATAAAAACAGATACAATATGAAGGTTGGCGCTTCGAAAGTTTAAGTTCGGTATAGATGTAAAACACCGTTGTAGTGTAATAATGAAAATAAAGTAATATAATTAGACATTTTTGTTTTTCCACTGAGTCCATTAGAAAGTTAGTTATTGTAGTGAATCTTACAGTTTAATAGAAGAATATCAAAATAATATTAATAAATGACAAATTTGTATCTCTATCCGAATTAATTTTAAACAATTAGTAAAAATTATATGAAAAATATAATTAAAAATTCTGAATGAAATAAGATGTTTAAAACGGTCTAGAAACTGTAAGAATATATAGAAATTCAAAAAGTAACATAAAAAATGAGGAGGGTATTATACACATTTTTTGCTTAACAAAATGTCATTTTGAGAAATAAATTACAATACTCTAAAGGAGTTTAACTTAAAAAAAACCATACACAAAAAGTTTGCTGAATACATTTAAACACTGAAGAGAATGATGACAGAAGAATTAATCCAAAACCAGGGGCTGGAGTTGGATTGGCCAACTGTTTACCCGCCTATCTGAAGTGTGAGAGTAGAAGTACGTTTACGGGGAGGGATTTTAATAATTGTGGGGACTCCACGACGAAAAACCAAAGAAATGTTTGCTTCTCCCTCTCGTCGACGCACGGCTAACTGCTCCTTTACTCTCCTAATCTCGTCCCTCTACATCTTCGTTTTGTCATTCGACAACCATAGATTCTCCAAGTCCGATGAATTTACAGAGTCTCTTTTAGCAGCCACGAACGATCGCAAAATCGCCTGTGCCCTCTCCTCCGTCGCACATACGATTTTCACCGGGCGTGGCTTTTGAGAGACCTGCGCACTAGCACCAATTCTGAATGTTCGAATTCCATCAAGATCAGCTGATTTAGTAAACTTTTTAAATTTGTTGCTGACAACTGCTTTCAAGGTGTTAGAGTCTGTGTTAGGTGTTTTATCTTCAGGAAGATTAAATAGAACTAAGTTACACTTTCTTTCTGACCGATCCACTATTTCATAAATACAGGCATTAATCTCGACTGTTGGATTGTCCAACATTGAACATCCCGCCTCAATCTTGTCAATTCTTTCCTCAACCAAAGCAAGACGATTCGTCAAATCAACCACTCTACCCTCCATATTTATTACTCTGGAAAGTGTCTCATCCAATTTGACATTTACTTCCTTAAAATTCTCATTCATTGTAGAGACATTACGAGATATTGTTAACGTCATCTGATTTAAGGCGTCCACAATAGTATCCAAATTGACAGCAGAGTTTGAGAATTGTGAGTCAGCTGACGGGGACAATGACCTCGGCTTACAGCAATTAAAAAAACGATCCGTCAGGCAAAGTAGAGGTCTGTATTGCACAGCTCCGATGGTAAGGAAGTTTACATTTAGAACAAAACGTAGGAATAGCACGTGCAATATCTTTACCACACTTTGTACACTTCTGAATATATATACTGCAGATGCCATTATTAATTTACTAGAAAGTACCAATTAGTTAAAATGAGAAGTTCACAAAAAAGAATTGCAAATTGCAAACTCACTTTAATGAAAGAAAACCTTGTCAATGAACGAATGTCCTAAATGAGGTTAGGATATGTAGACCCAAGTTTACAATAAATAATGCAGGATTTAAGTGAAAAAGTCACAAAATATAAAATCAGGAGAGCACCACAATATGAAGACACTCCACAAAAAAATTAAACCGAACTTATAAACCGGTTAAACTATATAAAAAAGCCGAGACACGCAGAAACATGTGCTCAAAAGCCGCCACCTACCGGCGAAAATTGAGTGTAATGTTGTGTAATGTTGTCAATATCAGTCGCGTTTATAATTATGACACTTCTAGAATAAATAAAAATGCAAGTGCGAAAACCTGCAAGCTATGGCAACCTGCAAGTCAGACAAATAATATTTATGTAATTTTTTATACTGAAATAATTTTAATATATTTTTCTACTGTTCTTGAAACTACTACGAATATTAGGTTTTATCAAATTTGAAAAAAGTAGAAAAAAAAGAATTGACTTCTCGTAAATTCTCATGTAGGTATTTTTTGAAAAGAGAGAAAAAACCTTATAGAAACAAAAGAAAATATGTAGCATTGTAAACTTGGTTAGCTGAGGGTTCATTATTTTCTCCAGTATAGTGTTCAAACTTGAATAAAGTTTTACTATAGTGAACAAGGTTTACCACTCAAGATGGGTTTTGTTGAAATGGACAACTGTGATTTACTTGATGCAAGATAAAATAACTACGAGACTTTTAACGAAAGCCACTCTATTTTTGCTAACTGAAACAACATTCACATACATATGCGCGGTGAAATAAGTAAATCGAAAAGTCAATTAAGAGCCAAATGAAATAAAATGTTAATAATGAAAAATTGTTGAATAGGGACGCATGATTATTCCCCAAATGTCATTTTTCCGAAATGTCATTTTACCGAACTGCACTTTTGCGAATAGTCATTTTTGCGAGAAGCCAATTTTGCGAAATGTCACTTTTGCGAATTGTCATTTTTGCGGAAAGCTATTTTTGCGAATTGTCATTTTTGCGAATGGCCATTTTTACGAATTGTCAATTTTCTGAAAAGTCATTTTTGCGAATCGTCATTTTTACGATTTGTCAATTTTTCGAAAACTCATTTTTACGAAAAGACATTTTTGTGAAATGTCATTTTTGCGAAAAGCCATTTTTGCGAAAAGTCATTGTTACGAATTGCCATTTTTGCGAATGGTCATTTTAAAGAAATGACATTTTTGCGAATTGTCACTTTTGCGAATCGCCATTTTTACGAATAGCCATTTTTACGAATTGTCATTTTTGCGAATAATCATTTTTGCGAAATGTCATTTTTACGAATTGTCATTTTTGCGAATTGTCATTTTTGCGAAAAGCTATTTTTGCGAATTGTCATTTTTGCAAATCGACATTTTTACGAATTGTCAATTTTCCGAAAAGTCAATTTTTGCGAATCGCCATTTTTACGAATTGTCATTTTTCCGAAAAGTCATTTTTGCGAATTGTCATTTTTGCGAAAAATACAATAGTGAATTTATAGACCTACAAGTTTTCTATTGTATTTTTCGCAAAAATGACAATTCGCAAAAATGACTTTTAGGAAATTTGACAATTCGTAAAAATGTCGATTCGCAAAAATGACTTTGCGGAAAATTGACAATTCGTAAAAATGGCGATTCGCAAAAATAACTTTTTGGAAAATTGACAATTCGTAAAAATGGCGATTCGCAAAAATGACAATTCGCAAAAATATCTTTTCGAAAAAATGACAATTCGCAAAAGTGGCATTTCGCAAAATTGGCTTTTCGCAAAAATGAGTATTCGCAAAAGTGCAGTTCGGTAAAATGACATTTCGGAAAAATGACATTTGGGGAATAATCATGCGCCCCTGTTGAATATAATATTTCTTTTTTTCTTTTTCTTCAAAAGGAAAATAAGGGACCATCCATAAACCACGTAGCCTGTTTTTTGGGGGGAGGGGGTTCGGTAATGTGCTACGTTAGACCACATGGGGGGAGGGAGGGTTTTTTAGTCTGAGCAACGTAGCTTTGTATTTTTATTTGACATACATTTTTTTTAAATTACGCGGGCAGCTCGAAAGTCAAGTCCAGAAATATATGTGGACGTCCACATGAAAAGGGTCCATTTTAACACTATTGGAGTTATCTATATGGGCGTATTCCTGGCAAAAGTTGGAAAATTTTGAGTGGTCTTAGAACTTTTTTGGTTAAAAATTCGCTGAGTTACGAATTTAAAAGTTTAGAACGCCAAAAACCTCATTTCGAGAAAAACGGTTACCTTGAAGATATAAAACCAACAGGTTTTAAATTTTTAAAACCATCCCCCCCCCTCTTAATTTTGAAAATACGAAAAACTTTTTTTTTCTAAAAAGGACAGTTTTTCTATTAAAGAACCATTTTTTAACAAGATTAATTATTAGGTACAGTTTAATTGTGTCATTTGAAGAAAAAGGATAGATATTAAACTTATTTAAAAATTTTTGACAGTTTCTATTATGAAAAAATTAACGTAATATTCAAATTTTCAATTCGACAATTACGAAAAAAAGACTCTAACATCAATATCTCTGGTTCTTCTGGCAAGTTATTCAGATAAGAATTGTTTACAGTCCAGGATACCTTAAAGATGAAAAATCAAGAGGTTTTAAATTTTTTCCACACCTCTATTTTTAAAATACGGATTAATTTTGCAAATGACCGCCAAAATGGGCCCTTTTCAATTTTCTAAAGAACCAATGAAATCAAACAGTTAAATTATCGATAAATTAATGAAAACCGCATGAGTCGACTTGTCAAAACATGTAGATTGATAATAAAAAATTTTTAAAAATTAAGATTTTGCTCCAAAATTACTAAATTGTGATTATCTCGAAAACTAGAACCGACAATATAGGCCCTTTTCATGTGGACGTCCACATATATTGATAAAATATATAGTGATAAAAAAATTTACATATGTATAGAAAAATATCGATTAAAATTAAGAATTAGTCTTGTATCAAACTCTTACTTGTCAAAGAAAAAAATAAACTGTGATTTAAAAACATTTAATATTGTTTACTATGTTTCAATACGATTTTATTGATTATTTTTAGAAAAGAGAATTTAATATTCATAAAAAAAGAAAAAAGCTACGTTCCATTAGGTAGGGGGGGAGGGGGTTCGGTAATATGCTACGTTAAGCTACGTGGGGGAGGGGAGGGGTCGAAAAGTTCAAAAATCGGAGCTACGTGGTTTATGGATGGTCCCTAATCAAAAGTTGCTAAAAAAGAAAAAAATCTAATTTGACGCAAAAATTTATCAATTAAATATAAACATATTATTTGAAGAATAGGTGCATTTGTTTTTTGCAAACTCGAAAATAATTAATTTTCGATTCGACTCTATCGTTCTATACAAATTCAGTCATTCATTTTTGCTATCAACAAGAAAAGCTCACTGCTCACATTACTGAATATCCATCATAGAAAATTTAATCGTAAACGTATGAATTAAAAAAAATTAAATAAAACACAGTTTTCTTGAATATGGGTTAGGTATTTGCGTACAGCACGTGCGCTGTTTATAGGCATCTTCTCCCCCGAAGATGAATACCAGCTACACATGCTGTGATTGGTTACTTAGTGATCCGGATCACTTTTCGTATGCTGTGATTGGTTACTGAGTGATCCGGATCATGATCCGTGAACATGCCGAAAACACCCAACCCAGCAAACACTGTTACAGATCTGTTACAGAACTGTGACAAATAATTAAAGAACATGTTCTGTAACTGGTGACTCACAGGGGACTCACTGGATACGCAAAATGTCGTAGTCAGGGGGATGTCACAGTTAAGTAACAGATCTGTAACATGGTGACAAAGATACTTGTCACAGTTCTAGAACAGTTACAAATATATGTTACTCATATCTGTCATTAAAAAATATTTAAATTAAAATTAAAAAAATATTCCACGCTGTTCTCGCATGTCATACATACCCAGAATGTTTATACATGTCGAAGAAAATTTGTTTTGCTATTTATTTAAATATTTACAATCACGAGGTCTCGAACGCAAGACGCAGCTAGGAGTGGATTAGAAATCAAACGCTCTACCAACTGCGCCACGGAGGCTCATGAAAGGAAGTTTAGAATTTACATATATAACGAAAAAACTATGAAAATGTATTTTGTAACTTGAAAAAGGATACTGTGTTTGCAACAATAGTATAATTATGTTATGTATAATATACATTATATTTAATAATGTTAATTGAAAAATGTAAATTTTCAAAGTAACAAGTATAAGGAAAGGCTTAAAAATTAATTTTTAAATAAAAGATTAAAGCAATAAATTTAAGCTTAATTAATGAAATTTCTAAATTTTTAGAACAAATTTATATTCTATAACTTTTCATTTAAATATAAATAGATTTTACAAAATAATAAATTTTCCTGCTATTACGCGTATTATCTAGTATTATAGGGTATTACACGGAGAAAAATTATTTTTAATGATTACAATAGTCTACATTACAGCTCGGATATGTGACCACTTTTTGGAATGATTACGAAGACTATGTAATATGTTAAGAATTTAGTAGGAACGATTACTATATAGCTGTTGTAAGGGATACCTTTATGTTTGTACTCCTTACAACAGCTATAGTAATCATAACAAAAAGTGGTCTCATATCCGAGCAGTAATATAGACTATTGTAATCAGTACAAATAAATTTTTCTCCGTGTACAGAACTATTACAGGGTATTACTGATTATTACCTCTATAATATGTGGTACTACACTGACGTAATAATGCTCTATTACACTCTATTGCGTGACTCATACGGGAGGAGCGTACACGTTAATAATTCACAAGTAAATACCCCCTCGATTACATTACATGCACCATTAAAACATTTATGAGACTTTTATACATAATACACTGAGAAAACTGGATAGTCAAACTTAGAGGGTTATGTTTTGAGTGTTAAGCCTGATTCTGTGGATAGTTAAGTTTTCCCTCCGAGTTTGTCAAATTAATCATCGGAGTGTCTATTTATCCCTCCGAGATTGTTACGAAAAACTTAACCTCAAATATAGTCTGTTTGTCCCTCCAGATAGTTAGTTGAATACTCCAGTTTTCTCCGTGTAATATTGTTTAAATAGTCACCAGAAGAATAATAAAACTGAAGAAAATTTAAAGATAGAGTAAAAAATGCTACTAATAGTATTATAAAAGAAATAAGAAAGCAATTTGTTGTCAATAATTACTATATAGGTATTTTTTATAAAGTATTATGAATTATATTATATTAAAAATTATATGAACTACACCACATTGTTCGGACATATTTCCAGAACTAGATTAGAACGACAGTTGTTAGTTTTAGTTATTTATGACTTTGGCATTATAGAATTGACACGTAACGTTGTTACAGAAATGTTCTTAATTGTAATTGCAAGTATATTACAGAACTGCATTGCAACAGATGATTAGACCAGTTACATAACAATGTTCCTACACAGTTATAGGACAAGGTTGGAACAACCGTTACAGAAAATGTGTGACATTAAAGTTATGTAACTCTTACATCACATTGTGATAAAACTGTGACATAAGCATAATACAGAAATATTCTGTAACTAACTTGTAACTATGTTCTAGAACTCTGTTACAATCAGGTAATATCACAGATCTATAACTAGTTAGGAACAACTGTTCTATAACACTGTGACCTCACTGTTATAGAATACTTATATAACGTGTTTGCTGGGAATGCATAGACAGCAGGGCGTGGCCACTAGTGGGCAGCTACTGCACAAATTTTTTTCCTGTGTGATTAAGATTTTATTATACAGCAACATAGTTTTGTCGAAAGAACTCATTTTTTGATAAAACTGCGAATTTTTCATCTTTAATTGTGAATAACTCTATAAATTCTCATACAGTTTATACTTTGTATAGACCAATCGATTCGTCTTGATGCAAAGAATAAGGTTTTATTATATATTAACTTCAATAACCCACTTAAAAAATGTTTTTTAGTAAATAGTCAAAAAAAATTTATTTTTTGAGAATTTTTCAAAGTCTATCAATCCATTTCGAGATATTTTTATGATAAATATACCTGTCAAATTTTAGCCAAATTCGTTAAAACCTCTTCGAGTTATCATGCTCACAAAAAACGAGATCCACATACACACATACATTCACACATATACATACATCCGGACAATTGTTCAGGGTCTTATATAACATAGTCTTATATAGGGTAAGTCCGGGGGAGATGACCATAGTTTTTTTAAAATACTGCAAAAATTATAAAAAAGCGATTTATGTTTAAACTTTTATTGATAATTAAACATTGAACACTTAACTTCAAAGAAACGAAAAATAAAATATTTTCATTAGAACAATCTCAAAATTTACATTTTGTAAAAAGTGCATTTGGCCATCTCTCCCGGAATGTCCGGGTGAGATGGCCACATGTGTGCGGGAGAGGTGGTCAATGCTTATAATGTTTTACTTTTAGCTTAAACTTCATTTTTAATCGTTCAAATTACTTTTCTCTTATTCTGGTCACATTTTGAACATTTATCATGGGATTGAGTGCACTTTTTATGTAGCCAAAAATTACAAATACAATCTTCAATCAATGTCGTTTGTTTGTAACTTTCGAGTTTCGACTCAACCTACAAATATAACAATTTGTTGTTTACATTTATTAGTAGTCTCAAAAGGTTGAATAATATCCTATAATAAGGGATATTTCTTTACAAATTCTGTAAAATATTTCAACTGGCCATCCCTAGAAGAAAATTTGTTTAAAGGATTTTTAAATATTTTGTAAATTAAACGACTACAAAGCTTCCTTCACGAGGAAGCAAAACTGCAAAAAGTTGCTTTTTTATGTTAGGAAATATTTATTAATTCCTGCGGGTGGCAGATAACCTCCAAATAAAACACAAGGAATATTAGAAAGAGATTAAAGAAATATTGTTTATTGAAAATAACTGATGAAATATATTATATTTAAGTGAACACTGACAATTATAGAAAAATAATATATATTAACGACAATTAGAATTAAATCAAACGCCACTTTTAGGCCGCACGCACGCACTCGTCGCTCTCGACTTTCTTAAGGCCTTTCTCCAATAGGTTTTAAAAAGTGTGGGAATGACTGCGTTGCGTTTGATTTTAGCATGTGTTGCTATAGCAACCGACGCAGACACAGAGTTTTGGGAACCTATTGGAGAAAGGCCTTTAAGGCCTTTCTCCAATAGGTTTTAAAAAGTGTGCGTTCGTTGTCGCAGTCGTCTTCGCTAGGCCTCACACCTTAATCCGCATTCATACTCGTTTACAATCATTAAGCCTAATTCACATTCAAACTAATATTCTTCGCCTAACATTTACAAAATTACTTACTTTTTATGCATACAAATAATTAATTTTTCTATAAAATAATTAAAGCCGATAAAATTGTACGTAAATTAAAAAAATCGAACAAGTGCGAGTTAAACAGGAACAAAAATCACCTGAAAAATTGCATTCAAATATTTATTTTGGGCCTTTATGTTTTTATTATTTTTACAAGGATTTTCAAGAATAAATTATGAAAAATATTTTTTTTAATTATTGTCTGGCATTGATACTTTGATTCCAAAAAGAAATTTTGTATCAAATTAAAATAAATAAATAGTACAAAGCTTTTTGTAAAATGAAGCATTTGGGGAATTGTGGGCCACTTTTTTTAGGGAATTATTTATTGCTTGTTTTTGGCGATTTAATTGCACAAAGCAGGTACATATTATTAAAATCACTGATAGTTAAAGTAATTTAACAAAAACAATTCGATTCATGCGATAAAAATGTTCACTTAAAAATTTGTAATTAATGGAGCCTATTTTACCCAGTGAGAAATTGCCAATAGACTTTAATCGGTCCAATATCGGTCCAATATTGGTTGCCGTGCTGGGCGCCGATTGACTCCCAATATTGGACCAATATGGGCTGATGCTTGGGATGTAACGGGTTCGCCAAGCATCGGTTGTTAATATTGGTTCAATATTGGCAACCAAGAGAAAAAATTTTTTTAAATAAATTTTTTTAATTAAGTAATAATAATAAAAAATTAATGTTTATAATTTTTGTTTAATATATATTTATTTGTTTAATTATTTATTTTTAATAATTCATGTAAATAATAAATAATTTATTATTTATAAATTATAATTATTTAAAAATGCAGCAGCTATTAGGAAATAGCATTCTGCAAAAAAATTCTATCATTGAAAAATCAATGATAGGCGAGAGATATCTGCGTCATTAAGGTCATGTTATTCAGTGGTCACGTGTTTCCATAGTGAAGTATATGGAGCACGTGACCACTGAATAACATGACCTTAAATAGATTCGCAGATGATAGGCAAGAGATATCTGCGTCATTAAACAGATTCGCAGATATACTCTGGTCTCGCGACGAATTTCTCGATACTTATATACACTGGAGTCGCCGTGTCAGTTGCGAGAACGGTTACAGCGTCCCTCTTTCGGCAGAGATAAGAATTGTCACGTAAACTGCGGGTATAATAAGGCCGTCGGTAAAGCGATTTAGCAGTTTACGTGACAATTCTTATCTCTGCCGAAAGAGGGACGCTGTAACCGTTCTCGCAACTGACACGGCGATTCCAGTGTATATAAGTATCGAGAGATTCGTCGCGAGACCAGAGTATATCTGCGAATCTATTTAATGACGCGGATATCTCTCGCCTATCATTGATTTTTCAATGATAGAATTTTTTTGCAGAATGCTATTTCGATTATTTCCTAATAGTTGCTGCATTTTTAAATAATTATAATTTATAAATAATAAATTATTTATTATTTACATGAATTATTAAAAATAAATAATTAAACAAATAAATATATTAAACAAAAATTATAAACATTAATTTTTTATTATTATTATTTAATTAAAAAAATTTATTTAAAAAAATTTTTTTCTCTTGGTTGCCAATTTTCGGCCAATATTGGACCAATATTAACAACCGATGCTTGGCGAACCCGTTACATCCCAAGCATCAGCCCATATTGGTCCAATATTGGGAGCCTTTATTGGACCGATGATTGGTCTCTTGGCTCCCAATATTGGACCGATATTGGACCGGTAAGAAATTTCTCACTGGGTACTTGTCTAAATTGTGATTCCGATTAATTTCATTTTCTTACTTTTTCTTTTCTAATTTTAAACTAATAATTAAACATTTATAACATTTTTAATATTTCTAACCATTTAATAAATGTATTTCATCGTTATTTTTTATTTTAAAATCAATTTAGGCAGTCGCCCACAATTCCTCAACATTTTTTAAAATCATAAAAACTTGCACTCTTTGGTAAAACTGAAATTTCTTTAAGGTAAGTGATAATTTTGGGAAACTGACTATGATGTATGTTAGTTTATCCCTCCTACAGACACGAAAAATTTGAAAAAAGAAATTTTGTGTGTAAGATATTGAGCTTAAAAAAAGTGTGGCCCACAATTCCCCAATCTCCCTTACTAAAAATAATTAATCAATAATAATTTATTATTATATTACTATGATATACCTGTTAATTAATAATTAACGATAATAATAATAATGACAATTATTGTCGAGGGTGAACCAATTTCTCGAGTCAACAAATTCTGTTTTTGCTTTAAACATGGAATTTCAATTTAAGTGTGAAAAATAATTAGTGTTATGGTTTTTAAGAGTTATAAATGTCAAAAATAATACACAAATAAATTAAACATTTTAGGCAATATTTTTGGTTATCACCATGATAACATCGACTTAAGACATCCCTCGAGGCCAATTTTTGAGTTTTTAATTGTCTATAATTTTTATTTTCAATCAAAGTTAACAAATTAACACAATTTTTTAAAAACGGACGTTTATTTTCTTATTCCGGTACTGCACATGCTCTAAATTAGTTCAAATTAATCCAATATTATCAGCAGACAATTAAAAAACCATAAAGTAATTTATTTCAATTGTTATTAACAAAATTAATTAACAAATAGTTAACTTTGATTCCTCTCCAATAAAAAATTTTTTTTCACATTTTCTTTTTAATTTTAGTTCATTTAAAGAATATTTTTCCTTTATGATTAAAAAATAACTTATTTAAATTGTTATAAACAATATTAATTAACAAATAGTTAACTTATGATCCTGTCCAACAAAAATTTTTTTTACAAATTTTCTTTTTTACTTAGATTTATTTAAAGAATATATGTCTTTTTTTATTATAATATAACTTATTTAAATATTTAATATTATATATCCGTGGTCTTATAACATTATCTAAAAAAAAGGTAAACGTGAAAAAAAATTTTAATCAAAAAGGGCAAATATTCTTTAAATGGACTTAAATTAAAAAAAGAATGTGAAAAATTTTTTTAGTGGAAATAGGAATCAATGTTAACTATGTATTTGTTAATTAATATTGTTTATTACAATTTAAATAAGTTATTTTATAATCAAAAAGGACAAATATTCTTTAAATGAACTAAAATTAAAGAAAGGTGAAAAAAACATTTTTTAGTGGAGAGAAATCAAAGTTAACTATTTGTTAATTAATATTGTTTACAACAATTGATATAAATTACTTTCTGTTTTATTAATTGTGTGGTGGTCATATTGTATTAATTTGAACTGATTCAGACCATATGCAGCAACGGAATAAGAAAATAAGCCTCCTTTTTTAAAAAATTGCATTAATTTGTTAACTTTGATTGAAAATAAAAATTATAAACAATTAAAAACTAAAAAATTGGCCTTGAGAGATGTCTTAAGAATTTATTCGCCTTTAATTTAAAATATAGTATACTCAAACCGGTTAAGAATTGTAGGCTGTAGACAGTTTTGAACAGTAAATTGTAAAAAAAATCCCATTGTGCGCTGTTTGTAGATCCTTGGGCAAACCCGGCCTGGTCCTGGTCGGGGCCAGATCAGAAAACCCAACCGGGGCCAGGGCGGTAATCGGGAACAAAAGTGTCGATTTCTGCATAGGTAAAAACTAAGATGATTTTAGGATTTAACCAATTAACGCCCAAATGACCAAAATTTTTACTTGGACTTCAATACACAATTTGAAGTATTTATAAATAATAAATTTTAGCAGCAATGAGATGTAGGGGGTTTTGGGGTTCGCGCTTTCAGATTCTGGGGTCAAAATAGCGATTCGATCAACACAAAATCCAATATAGTGGCTATTTTGAAAAAAAAATAAGTACATTTTTTTTATATATTTTTTTTCAGATCTAAAAATTTTTTTTAAACCTTTCTTAAGTATGCTATTGGTGATCAAAATAGTTGTTCTTTCAAAATAGAAAATAGAAAAATTCTGATTTCAAGATAACGGAATTAAAATTTTGAAAAAGTAAATGCATTATAGTAAAAAAATCAAAATTTACAACAACATTCAAAAAGTTTGCAAATTCGATTCAAAATGTATACTCGGGGGTTTTTGGGGTCGCTGATGACGAATCCGATGTCAGATTTTTAAAATTCAAAATGGCGGATCCAATATGGCGGACATTTTTTTTTAAAATTTGCATTCGCTTGAAACTTGTCACTTGGGGGTTTTTGGGGTCGCTGATGACGAATCCGATAACAGTTTTTCAAAATTCAAAATAGCGGATTCAATATGGCGGACATTTTTTTTTTAAATTCGATTTGCTTGAAACTTGTCACTCGAGGGTTTTCGGTGTCGCTGATGACGAATAGGATGAAAGTTTTTCAAAATTCAAAATGGCGGATTCAATATGGCTTATCGTAGAGATCCACTTAACCCATTAACTTATTGGAAAGGTGAAATGCGTTAGGGAATTTCAATGAAATTTTAATTTTTGCTCTCTCTTTATAGCTCACGGTGGTCTTCAAGCACTTTTAGGGTTACCTAAAATGAGTCAAAATTGTGCTAACGCAGTTTTATCTGGAATCGTCCCAAGATTCCAAATTTTCATTTCCGAAAATCGTAGCTGATTCTTTTTTCGAAAAAAACATAGGTATATATGGGCAATTCCACGTGAGATTTAAGTCCATCTTTTAAAATCGGCCAAAAAATATTTTTTTTCTATTCTGTATCGAAACAAATTAGATTTGTATTTTTTTATTTTTGTTTAATTGTACAAATTTTCGAGTTATGAATTTTCGAAATTTTTGACTTGTAATTGTAGACTTATATTCAGTAGCTTATAATTCCGAAAATATTGAGTTTAGGATACCTTCTATTATAGAGGAGAGTTTCCAAAAAGTCCCGAAATGGGCCTGATGTGTTAAATGAGTTTTAAAACATTTTCAAAAATCACTTGCAAGCATCACATGGGATATTTTTACAAATAACTTTTTAGAACTGTCTGCAGCGTATAAATTTTAATCTATTTGTGTTCTTTGTTTTAAATTAAAGGGTCTACGCTGTAGATAGTTTTAAAAAGTTAATTGTAAAAGAATCCCACTGTCGACTAAAATCTCACGTGGAATTCCCCATAGGGTAATGTCACCTTGAGTGGACCGCCTGAGCTTTTAAGTTATCTGACAGCGGAAAAGTGAAATAAATAGTGCGAATAGCAGCACCGCACCTAGAAACCGTAAGAAATTAAGTTCCGCGATAATCATATACGTTACCGTTTGATGTAACGCATTTTTGAGAACACAAACCAAAAAAGAAGTCGCTCTTTCAATGAGTAAAGTGATTTGGAAGTGTAAAAGTAGTGTAAAATTTAAGTTTTAAAAGGTAACTTATTTTTTTCCTACTACTTTGGACATTGAAATTGATTGTCTTAGTTTAATTTAGTGATAATTTTGATTAAAAAAAATTGTGATGGCTGCCATAAAAAGTTGTTTGTCACCATGAGTGGACCACTGTTTATAACCATGAGTGGACTGCCTGTTTTTTCCATTTTTAATGTCAGTTTAACATTTTTTTAGATATAAATTGACAATAAATTAGTTTGAAACAATTATTTATGTTCTTTATTAATTTTTTTGTGATATTGATGTGATATGTGACAAAATTATTAAAAATGGTTTCACTTGTAAACATTGCGACACATACATGGTCTGAAGCTGCATAAGCATAAATTTTGTTTCAATATATCAGAAATATTAAATACATTAAAGAATTTAGAATAACTTTTACAATTTTTTAGGAGTGGTCCACTCAAGGTTACACTTTTTTCATTCCTTAAAAATTAGCTTTTTTTAAAAGTCAATTGTTTTTTCCAATAAAAAAAAATTAAAGCTATTATGGCATAAACACTTATCTAGAGATTTAAACTAAAGCTTGAAATAGAAACCTCCGATTATTTTGCTTTCATAACAAATTTTTTAGAGAAAAAGCGTAGGCGGTCCACTCAAGGTGACATTACTCTATATATGTTTTTTTCGAAAAAAGAATCAGCTACGATTTTCGGAAACGAAAATTTGGAATCTTGGGACGATTCCAGATAAAACTGCGTTAGCACAATTTTAACTCATTTTAGGTAAACCTAAAAGTGCTTGAAGACCACCGTGAGCTGTTCTATGAAACCAGCATTTGTAAAATTTGTTCTACTTTTATGTTAAAAATAACACGAGATCCCAATGCAATTTTTTTCCATTTTTTTACCTTTAATAAAGTATTCTTTTCACAATACAATTATTAATTCAACAATTAACCTTCTGATGTTTTTACGATCGTTAACATACGCATACACTTACATAAAGTTGCTTCGTTCTTCAATTGTTTTCCATATTTCCATATGAAATTCCATTGAAATTTCCTAACGCATTTCACCCTTCCAATAAGTTCATGGGTGAAGTGGATCTTCACGATATGCCATATTGGATCCGTCATTTTGAATTTTAAAAAACTGACATTAGATTCGTCATTAGCGACCCCGAAAACCCCCTAGTGACAAGTTTCAAGGAAATGCAAATTTTTTAAAAAAAATTTCCGCCATATTGGATCCGCCATTTTTAATTATGAAAAACTGGCATCGGAATCGTCATCAGCGACCCATAAAACCTCCAAGTGACAAATTTTAAGCGAATCCAAAATTCTTTTTGAAAAATGTTGGCCATATTGGATCCGCCATTTTTAATTTTAAAAATCTGAAATCGGATTCGTCATCAGCGACCCCAAAAACCTCCGAGTATACATTTTGAATCGAATTTGCAAACTTTTTGAATGTTGTTGTAAATTTTGATTTTTTTACTATAATGCATTTACTTTTTCAAAATTTTGATTCCGCCATCTTGAAATCTGGATTTCTCTATTTTATATTTTGAAAGTACAACTATTTTGCCCACCAATAGCATACTTAAGAAAGGTTTAAAAAAAATTTTTAGATCTGAAAAAAAATATTAAAAAAAATGTACCTTTTTTTGGGGTTTTTTTTCAAAATAGCCGCCATATTGGATTTTGTGTTGATCGAGTCGCTATTTTGACCCCAGAATCTGAAAGAGCGACCCCAAAAACCCCCTACATCTGATTGATGCTAAAATTTATTGTCTATTAGTATATTAAGCAACAAGGTACGTAAAGGTAGCCATTTATTAACGGTGATTTTTGTGACACGAGTGGAGGTCGAGGAGACGCATGATTATTCCCCAAATGTCACTTTTGTGAAATGTCATTTTTGCGAATTGTCATTTTTGCGAATGGACATTTTTACGAATTGTCAATTTTCCGAAAAGTCATTTTTGCGAATCGACATTTTTACGATTTGTCAATTTTTTGAAAAGTCATTTTTGCGAATTGTCATTTTTGCGAATCGCCATTTTTACGAATTGTCAATTTTCCGAAAAGACATTTTTGCGAATCGCCATTTTTACGAATTGTCAATTTTTCGAAAAGTCATTTTTGCGAATTGTCATTTTTGCGAAAATTCCTATAATAAACTTGTATGCATATATAGATTCACTATAGGAATTTTCGCACAAATGACAATTTGCAAAAATGACAATTCGTAAAAATAACTTTTCGCAAAAATGACTATTCGCAAAAATGACAATTCGGAAAAATGTCAATTCGTAAAAATAGCGATCCGCAAAAGTGACAATTCGCAAAAATGACTTTTCGCAAAAATGACTAATCGTAAAAATGACATTTCACAAAAATGGCTTTTCGCAAAAATGACATTTCACAAAAATGTCTTTTCGTAAAAATGGCAATTCGCAAAAATGACTTTTCGGAAAATTGACAATTCGTAAAAATGGCGATTCGCAAAAATAACTTTTCGGAAAATTGACAATTCGTAAAAATGGCGATTCGCAAAAATGACAATTCGCAAAAATAGCTTTTCGAAAAAATGACAATTCGCAAAAGTGACATTTCGCAAAATTGGCTTTTCGAAAAAATGAGTATTCGCAAAAGGGCAGTTTGGTGAAATGACATTTCGGAAAAACGACATTTTGGGAATAATCATGCGCCCCAGGTCGAGGGCGCCGTAGGCGCCCCGGGACCGTAACGAGTGACACAAAAAACATCGTTAATAAATTGGCAGCCTTTAAGTCCCGTGTTACTTACGATATTTTTTATTTCAAAGGCACAAAAGTGGAGATTTCAGATAGCAGACGACAGAGAGTAAAAGTCATTCACTTGTTCGACTTGTATGAAAATGGCGGCCTTTTTCATTCAAGTGGACAAATGAATGGCTTTTAGTTCCTGTCGGCTGCTATCTAAAAGCGTCGATTTTGTGCCTGAGGTATGAAAAAATAGTTCAAATCGTGTATTGAAGTCCAAGTAAAAATTTTGGTCATTTGGGCGTTAATGGGTTAAGACCCATTTTTTGTATCAATTCGTTGAAATTTAATACTTTCAAGTTAACAGTGACAAGAAATCATACGTATTAAAAAAAAGAATGCTAAAAAATTACAATTTATTTCTATTTCTGACGCTATAAAAAAAAGAGTTTCTTTTTTTTGGGGGGGAAAAAAGAAAAAAAGTGACGTTAAAGTAGAGTTTATTTAGTGCGCATAAATAGAACGTTATAAAAGTGTCACAATTTAATAAAAACTCACCGGTAAAACATCCTTTATGAGATCGAGCTTTCGTGTTCAGAACAGGATTGATGGCATTAAGACTACAAGGACTAAAACGATTATTGTTTCGCTTGTCACCGCTGGTAGCACGAGCAAACATTATAAAATTTCCGTCCTCTCCACCAGGTGTGCATTGCTCTGGATCGTGCTAAAGGAAAATAAAAAAGATAATAATATAGTTTTCCTTCTTTCCTGTTTTTTATATTCACTCTCTGCGTAAAAAGTAATTTTTGTAATTTCCTTTCGACCAGCAAAATTTTACACAAATAAACCGTTTTTCTTTAAAAATAGACACACAAAAATATATTTAAAATAAACATTTTTCAAATCCCTTGACATGCGCTACATATAGCTATGAACATGCTAAATCTAATAAAATTTGGATTTTTTGTTTTAGACCATCCATGCTAAAAATTTCATCAACGGCGCACTTTTTCAAATATTTTTCAATAATTATTTTTAAATAAAAAAATACATATAAAAAAATTAAAACTGTTTTTTTCTTGCACTTCGAGAGTGTATTTATTTATGTATGAAACCTCGCATGTCAATATTTACAATTTAAACCTGAAAAAAAAAATTCAAAAATAGCCTTTTTTAGCGAGTCTAAAGTGGGTAGAGCCCTTAAATTGATAACTTTAAGTAGAAAAAGTCTTATGCAATAAGACCGAGACACAGGGAAATGAGTGAGTAGTAAAAACTTTTCGAGTCAGACGGGAAAGTACATACATACATATACTTTAGAAGCTTAGTTAGTAAAACTCCATTTACACTGCAAAAATATAAGATGTTTTGGTAGTCATTTCTATGTTTTTGTACACTTTTTAGTTACTTGAAATATCTTTATATGATACATGCATAAAAAGTCACACTTCTGGTGCAAGGAAAATGTGCGAGAAAGGGCGTTTTATAGCAAACGATCATATAAATATTTCCGCGCATGCGTATATTGTTCCTAGTCTCTTTATTTCACACTTTTTACTTTATTTTACACTTTTATTTCACAGTTTTCATTTAACAGCCAATCAGAAACGTTGTAGTGACTTGCTATTTAAAGCGGCGGAAGCACAACTAAAAATGCGCCATCTGTGAGAAGAAAATCAAATTAGAATGCATGTCGGTAAAAAAGTCTACACGACTCGCGCCATTTTCTGAGAGTTTCTAACCTTCTTGATGAGATCGCTCACGTGAAAAATTCTGTTTTTATTCTTTTATCATACTTTTTATTGATATGTCTAAGTACTCGATTAGGTTTCGGGGGGCTTTGCCCCCCGACGCGTCCGGTCTCTTGATGTATTAGAAAATGCTGTTCTTTGAAATGTCATAAATTATTATTCTTTTGAGTTGGTTTTTTTGTAGTCGGGGGGCTCCGCCCCCAACCCCCTGGCCGGGGCTCCGCTCCTGGACCCCGTCGGAGGGGGGCGAACCCCCTGCGCGACCAGACGTTTATGAGGACTTGATAGTATAACAGTGCAATTGTTTGTGTCCTTCACTGTATATGCGTGCAATTTCTTTGACTTTTTATACATTTATTATATAAAGTAGTATAATATGACACTCGTTCTCGAAAGCGGAGTTTATATAAGAGCGACATTAGCGCCACGAATCGGAAGCGAGTGCAACAGGCAACATGAGTTTAGTAACTTTTATTTTTGACGCATTGTAGGGGAAGTGCGCCGGTTGTGGGCACCCCTACGTAAACTTCGACGGCAAACAGACTTTACTGATCTAAGTATTGCAAGTCGTGTTCGTTGACAATACGGACTTTTCGTATTGATAACGAAACAAATATATGTATTTGTGTAATAGCTGTGAGCATAATAAAGAAAATTTGCATTAAATTAATAAAAAAGTAATTTTTTATTGTTTTCGAAGAGCAACATATAAGTGTAGATTCGTTCAGAAAAAAAGGGTTTAATTTTTTTTTTGCAGTGTTGTCATTATATTTTGTGATTTACCTTCGTGTTTAACCAAAATCCTGCATCACAAAATGTGTTGGTCTTTTTAAAAAATGACTGTCATTCCCGGTTGTAGGCACCTTTATGTTAAGGAGGCTCTACCATCTGACAGTGATGTGGACTACTGTCTCATCTATCTAAACTTTCTGCCAAGGAATGTGACAGCCGCAAACTCCATTAAATGCGATGAATATAGTCGTTCAGTGCATTCGAAGTGCGTTATGTTATTCGTACTAGCTACTTCACATGCAAGCATTATGCTTTTGTTAGCGATGAGCATACTGTGAAAACGTGTCATCATTTTTGTTCTTTATCCCGGCAAAGTCTCTTAAAATAAAGAAACTTTCATTTGTTCTTTCCCGTGTGGAAAAATATTGTGGCAGTCTAGAGTCCAATGATTTCCCGATTAGCAATCATCAAGTCCGTCTAATTCTAGACGGTCCATCAAGTCCCGAATCAGTGACTTAACAGATTGGCTTATTAGAAAAAATCTAAGTCAAATATGTCCGTCTAGTACGGTGTTATTAAGACCGTCTAGATTTGGTCTAGGATGTTATATGCGCATGCGTCGATGAATGCCCAGCTGTTAAGTAACATGGCGCCTAATGGCGTCGCGTCGTTTGGCGTCGTTAGATCAGTCAGTGTGTGATGCATTTTGTTTGTGAATTATAGTATTTGTTGTGGTTTCTGTTTTACGTGAATAATAATGTGCTATGTTGTTGTTGTTTTCTGTATAATTTAATTTTAAATGTGCACTGAAAAAATAGATTTTGATGTGTTTCTATGTGTTTTGATTAGTCGGCTGAAGCTAGCAGTCGTACTCAGCATCAATGTTTAGGCGTCATCTACAAATATGCCTCTCCTTCAAATTTTGTAATACTTAATGATTTAAAAAACCATCGAGTATTGTTATTTGAGAATCAATATTCACTAAATAGCAAATTTAGTAAGTTTTTATTTATTAATTTCATTAATTAGTGGTTGACGCCTAAAGATTGGTGCTGAGTACGACTGATAGTTTCATCCGGCTGTTTTGATTTGCAGTAAATTTTATTTTACAAAAAGACTACTATCTCCAATGCCAAAGATTGGGAGGGACACAAAGCCTTATGCTTAAAGAAAGTTGAAGTGAAAAATACAGAAAGTTAAAATATTTTTTAATACTTTTTATATAAAAAAAAGTCATTAAAATTATTTCAAATATAATTAAGTTTTATTATTCTAAGAATAGTTGTCATAACATATAATGAGAAATTTTGAATAGACGTAGATTAGAATTTACTAGCACTGCTGATCAGACCAGAAACGCTGGTCTATTCTAGACGATAGCGTGGAAGTTTCGTTTCAATTCTGAACAGCCGCTCGACAAGACCGTCTGCCCTGGGTCTAGAAAGACGTTAGACAGTCTATTAAGCGCTTGGTCAGCGCCCTAAAATTTTTCCACACGGGTTATTTGTGTTGGTTTCCTTAAATATTTTTCCATTTTTAGCGGATTTTTCAAGGGTGCCCACAACCGGGTACAAAAATTTTTTTGTCAAAAAATTTCTATTTCACTAAATTTCTAATAAAACTTTTTTATTTAAAGGAATCAATTTAATTCCTTCACTGATAGTCACCTTAGACCTCTAGCTTTAAATTCGTACACATATATTTGTATAATATGCACATGGACAAATGTTATGAGGTAAAAACAAAAGGGTGCCTACAACCGGAACACTTCCCTTACAATTCACAAGTAACTTATCGCTAAACATTTTATTGCGCGAGAAACATCTTAATTTAAGATACTTTAAAAAACTTGCCAAAGTAACTTACTTTTCTTAGGGTACAGTCCCATGTTAAGCAGAAAACACAATGCAAAGCAGAATTTCGTGAGAGTGGAAAGGATAGTGATATCTGACTACCTCTCTTGCACTCACGAAATTCTGCTTTGCATTGTGTTTTCTGTTTAGCATTGGACTGCACCCTTAGATGGAAGAAATATCTGGATCACTACCGTCAAATATAGGGTAACTTCGGACGGTTTTCGATGTTTTTTACACTGGAATCTAGATCGGTGAGACTAATCGGGGATGGCTTCTCACCGATCTAGCGGATTAGTTGAGACTGAGAAGCAACACAAACAGGGCCGTACGAAGTATTTTTTGTTTGCACCATTCTTTTAAAAAATAATTCATGTTAGAAAATTAATATAAATAACAAAATATTATAAAACATTATACAAAAATAAAATGTATTTATATTAAAAAGAAAAAAAAGTAAATAATGATGAAGTTATCAAATAAAATAAATAGCATCGGGCACTGAGAACCTTTTTCTTCTACAATTAGGCACGGCATTGATCGACATTTGAAAGTCCCCGCTAGCCCTCCACCTTTCCTCGCCTACAAACTATATAAACAGAGTCTCAACGATCCCGAGCTCACCGATCTAGATTCCAGTGTATTAATATTTTTTATAATATAATATCTTGCAGTTTGACGTTCAGAATATATCATCCTTAGGGTCTTGTGTGTTGATATTTCTAGTTAACATTTTTTTATTTATCTCTGTTATTTTCTGTGAAGTAAAAAACAAGTGTCCGGAGTTAGCCTTCAAAGGGGGGTAAAGTTGGGACACTGTATAATTTTTTGTGTAATTTAAAATTATCTTGGATAATTACATTATTTACGTATTTTTGTTTTTACAAGAAACTATTCTAAGGTTCTCAGACTATTTATTATAATTTTTTTAGACGAACAAAAACTAATTAAATTCAATTAATGGTGCATTTAAAAAAAGAACATTTTTAAAATTTAGCAATTTTTAATATAATTTTTCGGACATACGAATGTAATACAATTTTAGAATATAAACAATATATATATTTAAAGCTTTTAAACATTTAATAAAAGTAAAGTTTGACTCAATTTACTGTAATCAACGCCAGAAGACGTGTATCTGACCATTACATTTTCTTAAATAAAAATAATTTACGAAATAATTTTCGAATTGAGGTTATTGAAATTAGTGTTAATTTGATGTCAAGGCATAGTAAATTAAATTTTAAAAAAGAAATAGCTTTTACCTCACATATGTTCGTTTATATAAATAAGTTTTTTCACAAATTTCAATAACTTCCAGAAATCTCTTCCAACTAAATTAATTTTTTTCTTAAATTTTTTTGATCATTTTTATTTCTCAACTGTCATATAATGTTCCTTGAATGTTCGATAAAGCAATAGAAATGCGAAATCCTTATAAAATTTTTTAGGTAGAATGGAAATACAAAATATTTACAGAAATATACGAATGTCCGAAGTTAGCCTCCTGTCCGGAGGTACCCTATTTGACGGTACTAAAACGTATAAAGCATCTTAAATATCAGTAAGATACTTTAAAAAACAACTTATTTTAAAATGGAAGATGCACTGAGAGAAATGGATGGTAAGATTTTGATGTTAAAAAGTAGATGTTACCCAGTACCATCATTATGTTACTGAGTACTATTACACAGAAAAAACGATAATCTAATTTTAAGAAGCTCTTACTTAAATAGGAGCCAAGAATATTGATATTCTTATTGTAAGAATATTTCCCACTTAATTTAAGTAGGGAATATTCTTGGCTCCTATTTAAGTAGGCGATTCTTAAAATTAGATTATCGTTTTTTTTTGCAAAGATGTTACAAAAATATGGTTAGGTATGTTACCCACTGCAATCAAAGATGTTACTCCGTACAATCTGATTGTACCTGATACAATATAGATAGCTGTCCGTATCTGTAACATCAAAGGTGGTACCCCGTACCATCATTATGTTACCCAGTAATATATTTTTCTCTCAGTGTGCCATTTTTCCATCTTACATCTTATTTTAAGATGTAAAAAAAAGACATCTATTTTTGCAGTGTGATCAGACAAACTAAATGATCTACAAATTTACACTTGATAAAACCTAAATAACAAAATAGTCTTCTCTTCATCAATATGGAAAAATGAGTTTTTTTTACAAATTAGATAGGAGAGAGTTGTCAGGGTTGGGCAGTTTTTAGGGTTGAGCCACCGCCTTTATTTTGTTTTATTCCCTTAGTGTCACTCTATCATTTGAAGGTAATTTTTAATTATTTACCTACATATTTCATTTGTTTTTTACGGTGGCTCAACTCTGACAACCGTGTTCGTCCCTAGCAACTTTTTTTTTTAAACATTGCGTTTGAGTAGATCTTTCCAACAATATGCGCAAAATCGCGAAAAATTGTACTACAGGGGAAGTTATGAAGAAAAGTCAAAACTATACCCAACCCTGACTACTCTCCCCTATACTTATAAATATTATAAAAATAAATCAAAAAAATTAACGTTTTTTTTTAAGTTAAATTAATTAAAAGTAATTAGTTTCATAGAAAAAAATTAATCAATTCTGGGAATATATTTCAAATTATTACTAAAATTAATTACTAATTGAAAAGCCAAAAGTCATTCACTAATTCAAATTAGAAAATTTTTTTACTAAATCAAAATTTCAAATATAGAGAGAATAACTAAATTGAACTAATAAATAATTTTAACTGGTAACTAAATTTAACTAAGAAAATATTGTAACTAATAAGTAATAACTGAATGTAACTAACAAGTAATTGTACTTTATAACTAAATTTTACTAATAACTGAATTTAAATGACAACTAAATGGAACTAAAAACTGAATGAGAAATTAATAACTGAATATAACTAAAAATAATTGTAACTAATAACTCAACTGAATTTAAAAAGTTATATTGACTACCGAAAAGTAGTAAAAAGAACTAAGAATGTAGTTGGTATAATCAGATTTTGTAGTTGTTGTTGTAATTTAACTACTTTTTTTTAGTCATCTGAACTATATTCTTTAATTACATCAAAAGTAGTAAAATCATCTACACGAAAATTGTTAGCAAAACTAAAAAAGTAATTAATTTAACAACTTTCCACTCAACTAGGTAATGGTAGTTGAAGATTTGGACCAAATTTTTTTCAGTGCAGTAACTAAATGTAACCAATAAGTAAATATATGTAACTATTAACTAAACGTACATAATAACTAAATGAAACTTATTTATTTCATTCATAGTTAGTATTTTTCATCCAAAATAGTTTTCGTTCTCTACTTATTACTACACGGAGAGAAATCTGTTGCTCTTAGCGCATGAAGAGAGTTAAATAGTCCTTCTAAAATAAATTTTGAATTGATAATGGAAATCTAATTGTATATTCTCTCCCATTATATCTAAGGGTTAAAAATTGCGCAGAACATGTATACGATCTGATGCGCGCGAACTTATTTTTGTGACATTTTATGTATTTAATTTATGGGTTAGGTTGCCATATTTATTTATTTCGCGCCGGATAAGAAAGGGATTTCTCAAGATGGTTAATTTGTCCCTCTGTTATGAACTCATTTTCCCTCCAACAAAAATGGCACGAATATCTGTCAATGGTGTATTTGAATATTTAGATTGTTTTCCAATAGTCAACTTTCAAATATGAACGATTAGTCTCTCTAAATGTTTAGTCCAATCCTTCAGTTTTCTCAGTGTAAGTTGCAAGAAATCCATGCTGATTTTTCATGGATTCGAGCAACTGTGGCACAAGTGGGCACAAGCTTTGCAAAGTTAGCACCGGCCTTTGCAAAATTAGGTAGCGACGTCTATGCGAAAAGCGAACCAACATGTCTCTAGCATTATTCGTAACACATTTCTCTCCGTGTATACCTAGTTGCTTTTATTCAACTAATTTGTTAAATTTAATTTTTAATGAAATGTTTTACGAATTTAATAATTTAATTTAGCAAGAGAAAAAGAAAAAAAGTGCCTCGACAGCTGCATGTGTTCTAAAGGTAGCGAAAAAACTTTAAACTCCACTTACCGGTGAGCCAAAGTTGTGACCAATCTCGTGGGCCAAAGTCACGTGAGAAACTGCAGGAGGGACGTGCTTCCCATAATTCAACAAGGTCACTATGCCCGTATTTAAGGATTTCATGCTTCCACGATAATGCTGCAAACCATAATTTATTACTACATTTCATTTATTTATTAAAGAGCGAATATAAAATATTGTGCGCAAAAATTCAACGATAACGTCTTGGGCATTTGTTTCTTAGTTTTACTGATATATAGGGTAAAGTGCGGATAGATACCCCCTTTCTCAGAACTCCAATATGGAAGAAACTATATATTTATATGTATTATTGGTTCTTTTTATACCTATTGGCCATAACAATTTTGCTATAAAGTTCCAGCCCGCTGGCACCCCGGGGTTATATTAGGTATAATAGTGCAAAAATTTTAGATTGCTGAAAATGTCCAAAAATATATAGGGTATTATACATATTATACTGAAAAAAATTATTTGATACAATTAACTTATTTATTTCACTCAACTAATTGGATATTTGATATAAATAAACATTATTTGACACAATTAATTTATTTTATCGGTTCAAGTAAACTAAATTATTTAATTCAAATAATCCATTATTCAATGCAAATATAGTATTTAATAGAAACAAATAAAAAATATTTGGATCAAATAAATAACTTATTGAAACCAAAATAATGAGTTATTTGAAACATTTAATTTACGGGGAGGATGGGGCAAGGATAGTTAGTTGCTGTCATGCTTAAACGGCTTGTTCAAAAAGCGCGTCTTTCATGATATGTTCGCGTCTTCACACCAATAGCGCAGAAGATAGTAAACATTGGAAGTCAATCTGTCACCATTTGCGAAGTCAGGAGTTTATTTTTGTAAAAAATCTGTTTTGATAAAATGTCAACATAGTGTTTATCATATTGTTTTCTATATTAGTGCTCCTGAATATTTATTTACATAAGTGTTTTCCGGAGTGGAATTTCCTGCTGAACACGAATATATTGTATTTATTTTCAAATTAATTCACGTCGTTCCTTAAAATTTAGAAAAAACTGAAATATGGGCTCACGGGGCAAGGATATTAGAGCTATTGCGCCTCGATAAAATCCTGCTAATGCGACTGCAAATTATAAAAAAATGTTTAATTTTTCTTTTTAGGTTAATATACATAATGGTGCGTAATTATATACGGAAAACGAAGCTTATTGACCAAGAAATTGGTGGTCGTCTGAAGAAAATTGTTTAAACCACAGTTTCTAGTTCAGACGAATTTTAATGCAATAATAATTAATATTTAGAAAATGTTCAAAACATGTTGTTAATACTTGAGATACCAATATTGAAATAGTCTAAATGCAATAAAATAGAGAAAACGAAAATTTACTGATTTTCTATGCCATTTTTGTCATTAGGATTCTTTTTTTTACTTTTTTATTCGTATCTCGTAGGGATTGCAGTCTACAGCAAAATAATGTATAGCAAAATTATAGCCAAAATAACCAGGCATTTCAAAAATACTACTCGCTTGCAGATACATGTTCAGGTTTGGCTGCTAGATCCGAAAACGTCTTACCTAACTATCCTTGCCCCATTCAGACCTATTTATTTGACTCAATTAATTAGATATTTAATATGAATAAAAATTATTTGGCGCAATTAATTAATTTTATGGCTTCAAATAAACTAAATTATTAAATGCAAATAATGCATTATTTAATGCTAATAATGCATTATTTAATGCTAATAAAATATTTAATAAGGACAAATAAAAAAATAATTGGATCAAATAATAAATCACTGAATCTGAATAATAGTAAGTAAGTAAGCAAACAAGCAAGCAAGAAAGTAAGCAAGTAAACATAAGTAATAAGAGTAGAGATGATTCTATCACTCAGTCGTATTTTAATAAATAGTGAAAATTAACGATCACTCCGAGTCAAGGAAAATAAAAATAAAAGAAATTCAATTCTTTTTACGTTTCGGCAGCACAGCTGTCCTCTTCAGAAAGAAAAAAAGAAAATTAGAAAAATTAAAATTATAAATTAAGATAGGTACATCTTGAGTGTCATATTGTAATCGTAGCGACAAAGATGTACCTATCTTAATTTATAATTTTAATTTTTCTAATTTCCTTTTTTTCGTTCTGAAGAGGACAGCTGTGCTGCCGAAACGTAAAAAGAATTGAATTTCTTTTATTTTTATTTTCCTTGACTCGGAGTGATCGTTAATTTTCATTATTTATTAAACATAAGTAAGTAAGCAAGAAGGAAATAAATAAGTAAGCAATTAAACATAAGTAAGTATGCAAGTATGTAGGTAATAAAGTAAGCAAGTATATGCAAAAAGGAAATAACTTGCTTGCTTACAAGCTTACTTCGTTATTTGCATACTTACTTGCTTATTTCCATCTTGCTTACTTTCTTACCTACTTATTTGCTTACTTGCTTGTTTCCTTCTTGCTTACTTTGCGTACTTGCTTATTTCCTTCTTGCTTACTAACTGCCTTATTTGCTTACTTCCTAACCTGACATTTTTTCATTTTGAGTCACTTGAAGTTGCCGATTACTCATTTCGAGTCACTTTAAGTTGTCAATTACTCATTTCGAGACCGATTTCCAAATGCGTTACAACAAAAGTGAGTCGGGTTTTTTTCTGTGTTGCTTTTGGCTTATAATCACAGAATCATTAGTTGCAAACTCTAATTTTTACTTCTAAGAAGACATTCTGATATATTGTTAAGTATTATTCTATTTCATACATTAAAAACTAAATTATTTTATTATTCATCATAAAATTTTCCGAATCGATAAAATTTACATTTTCCATAATATATTTTGATAAATATATTACATCGTAAAAAATTTTAAAAGTGATTTTACATAAAAACGCATGGTGGCCACCTTAGGGCCAGGACGACATTTTTTAAAAGTTATCAAAAAATTGTATAACACACATTTTTATCGATATATTCATTTATAATATTATATTATATGTAAACAAAATTACCACAAAGTTTAGAACTTTTAAACTATTAACTGTAATCACAGTATGCCTTTAAAAACAATGCTTTCAAACTTTTTATAACCGAAATTTAACGATGTCTATGTTAGAAATCAACGCGTTTAGTTATACACGTCTAAACATAACCAAAAATTCCGTCTTCATAAACAATGAAAATAACCTGAAGCATTCAGTGCTGCCAAATAATGCACAAGAATTTCCCTAGGATGGCCACCTTGGGGCCCTCTACCCTATTTATTAGATCAATTATTTATGTTGAATAATAGTCCAATACTTCTTTCAAAATATCTGTTTTACTACTTTCAAAAAAAATTTCATTTGTGAATATAAATAGGTATTTAATTGAATTAAAAATACTAATAAATTTTCACATTTAGTTAAAAATAATATTTATGCTTATAAAAAATTCTTTTCATTCAAATAATTTAAATTTGATACAAACTACTATTTACTTCATACGATAAAATAACATATATTTATACAACTCAGGCGTATTATGGTCACTTTATCTACCTGTACAGGCGCGTACTAAGTTCCCCCTTATAACCCAGCAGTCAATTAAGAAACTATTATAGCCCTAGGGAAATAAAGGGTACATTATTGACCGTTCACAGGTCAATAAACTACCCTTTATCTCCCTACACGGAAAGAAGGTTTCACCCATAACGACAGTGCCTCGTTTGACAGGTTAGAACAGTCTGACAAGCACGGCGAAATCCAGTGAAGGCACGGGATTTTATGGTGAGCGTCGCCGAAAATTACGGTGACGTCACCGAAAATTTCGGTGCATTCATAGTAATATCTCATGCGTGTACCCTCTTATCTTCTTACGTGCACCGTCAGAGAGCGGTAAAAGGCACGAAAAAAGATACTGCTAACTTTGCACCCTACTTCTATGTGTCACAAACATAGAAATAAGGTGCTTGCACAGTGTTTATATGGTGAAACCTTCTTTCCGTGTAGGGCAATAATGGTTACTTTATTGACCGGCTGGGTTATATGGGAGAACTTAGCATGCACCGGTACAGGTAGCATAGAGTAACCATACTACTCCTTTGTTGTATAAAGCAAAGTATGCATAATGTTATATTGTTGCATAATGTACTATTATGCCAAGTGAATATTTATTTGGTTCAAATATAGATTCAATTGACCAGATTCAATTGAATTAATTGAGGGCTCGGATCCAAGAACCGAAGCACAGTAGGAAAAAAGCAACTTATTTTATTCAAAAATTCACCGACAACACAAATTTCAATGGATCTCTATGATTTTTATTTTCAAATTCTCAGAAAGGATTGGGCTAAAACATGTCACTGCGGAATCGTGTCAATTTCTTAAAATAACCTTAAAAAATGTCAAAAACTAAGAGAATTACAAAAACATGGTTGTATAAATTTGTTGCTTATTTTTAAAAAAAGATAATTAAAAATGGCGCATCAATTTTCCGAATATTGCTAAATACTTACGAAACTTATTATATGAAAATTTTTGAGATAACTGGTTTCGAAAATATGGGGTTGAAATTAAAAATTTAAGATTCCAGATAGCACGTAACCTTATAGCAATCTTGCGGGCAAGCTTGCTGCAAGATTAAAATTTCTCACCTTGCAAACATTTTTCTGTAATTCTCTTAGTTATTGACATTTTTAAGGTTATTTTGAGAAATTGACACGATTCCGCAGTGACATGTTTTAGTCCAATCCTTTCTGAGAATTTTAAAATAAAAAACATAGAAATCCATTGAAATTTGTGTTGTCGGTGAATTTTTGAATAAAATAAGTCGTTTTTTTCCCACTGTGGCTCGGATCGAAGAACCGACGCTTCGCAATGTTCTGTGCGTTTACAAGCGTCGCGACGCTTGTAAACGCACAGAACATTGCGAAGCGTCGGTTCTTCGATCCGAGCCCTCAATTAGAATTTATTTCATCCAAATAATTTTTTTTCAGTGTACTTATTTATTTTAATGTTATTTACTATTATTAAATAGTTATTTTAAATAATTTTTACTATGTATTTTGTATTCAATTGTAATTGTTATTTTACACAAAGAAAAAGCTTTTCTAAATGAAAAAAAAATTCCACAACTCTATTTCAAATGTAATATAAATTCAAGGTGTTTCGTAACAAAACGTACTATGAAGAGCATTTCAAATCGATATTCAATATTCTAGATAGCTTTTACTTGACAAAGGTTTCAGTAATCGCATCTTCATTTCAACAATAAAAGTTCTTCTCTTTTTAAATATTTTTACTCTTTCAAGTAACAATTAAACAAAATTACAGTGAAAAAAATGTATTTGATTCAAATAATTCCGATTACTAGTCTATTTATCAAATAAATATTTACTTGAATCAAATAAATATCTACTCTAATCAAATAATTTTCACTTGAGTCAATTAACTTGTAACTGAAACAATAGTTTCAGTATTTGAAGCATTTTTTTCATCATTGTAGAGGAAAGGCTTGCAGATTGTCCAACTTGCGTTATTTTTTATTCTAGAAGTGCTATAATTAAAAACGCGATTGATATTGCTGTCAAATGATTAGTTATTATTACTTTCTACACTCTTTTAGAGCAAAAAGAATCAATAAAAATGTTCCTGTTAAACAAATTCTGAAATTGAATTTTGGAAATATTGAAAAATTATCTCTCTAAACCTGAATCAGTGAAATTTGACTGAGAATCAGTGACTTTATTCTCGCGATTTGAATCAGTGAAATTTCACTGAAGATCAGTTAAAAATGATTGAAATTTCAGTCATTTTTCACTGATTGGTCAATTAAAAAATAACCGAAATTTTCAATATGTGTGACAGAAATTTTCAGTAGTTTTTTAATTGTCAAATCAGTGGAAAATGACTGAAATTTCAGTTATTTTTAACTAATTTTCAGTAAAATTCCACTGATTCAAATCGCGAGAATATAGAGTCACTGTTTCTCATGAGAAACAGTGACTCTATTCTCTGAAATTTGACTGCAGTCAAATTTCACTGATTTTCAGTGGAATTTCACTGATTCAGATTTAGAGAGTAAAATTGCTTTTTTAATCAATTTTGATAATCCAAAAGGAATTTTTAAAATATCATGAATTAGTATTTTTTTCATTGATTTAAAAATAGAGTTCAAAATTGAAGGTTGACTCATTTTATGGCTTGCAGGTTGTCCCATCTCTTTTTCTTCTTATTTACACAAAAAAGACATTGTTATGTTTGTTTATTGTTTCGAATGGTTATTATCAAGTCAAAAATGAAGTGTATTTATTTCATTTTACACGGAGAGAAATTTATAGTAGTGGGTAACATAATTGTGGTTAGGGTGACCATATTTAATGCTACGTATACAGACAGCTATCTAGATAGTCACCGTTACCATCAATATCATCAGGAGTAACATCTTGGTAGTACGGGGTAGCATAACTATATTTTTTTAGCATCTGTAATGGTTGGCAGTAGCATAATGATAGTATCGTGTAACATCATCTTTTTAACATCAAAATCTGACTATCCATTTCTCTCAGTGTAGTTTTTCGTTTGGTTTTAAATTGAAAAAAATTTTTATGTTTCAAAAATTTAGTTTATTTAAAAAAAAATTATTTTAATAAATTGTTTAAAAAATTTTAATTAAATGTAAGTGAAATTTAATAAATTTTTATAAATTTATTTGAGTTTCTCCATATTATTATCAATTTTTCAAGGTGGGTCAACCTGCAAGCCTTAATTTCGAAACGTTGATTTTACATCCTTTTAAAAGTTTTATTTTTAGCCAATTTAAATTATCTATGGGTCAAATTTGTCGCTTTTTAGGTCCTCTTTCAGATGGTATGTTCATATCAATAAATTTTTTTGTAATGAGATATGAGCAAAAAAGCTTAGGTGGGGCAACCTGCAAGCCTTTCTCCTATATTTAATATCTCAACAGAAATATCTTCGATGCAAAAAATTCCGCTTTAAATTTTTGCAAAAAATTCTTAACGGCGAATCTTGATAATCAGGAATATAATAAATATTTTTGAATTAAATAAAGAAAATAAAAATATTTTGCAAAATTTTTTCTACCCAATTTTTTTCCCTCGAGAGGGAATAAAATAAAATTTTAGATGCAAAACTATTGAACAAAAAGAATATTTCTTTTTCGTGTAATATTATGTATATTTTTGATAGGCATATATATCGATACAATACGTTAAGAGTATTCTGAATGTTTCAATCAACGACTTGACATGCAAAGCATATGTGTATACTTAAGTCTTTCTTATACATTCCTGGCACTATTGAAAAAGGTTCTTTGAGCTTATCTATGGGTTTGAACTTTGAATAAAAGAGAGGATGCTCCACGTGAAAACAATTTTTATATCATCCAAGAAGCATTTTATTGTCAAGATATTTAACATTTTTATTGTTTAAAATATTATTTATATATTATTATTTAGGGGAGAGTGGGGCAAACCGGCCATACTAATGGTTTTTTTTACTCTTGTGACTAAATGAATCAACCGATTTCATTTTTCGATGGCTTGTTTGAAAGATCATTTGATTGCGCAACTTTTTCCCAGAAATACCTATACTTTATCTTTTATTGTTTAGTTGCTGTGTTAACTTTAAAAAATTTTGCAAACTGTCCACCCCCATGGGCCAAACCGGCCAGTTGGGTTTTTTATCTATAAATATTGCATTTGTATAATTTACAATAACAACAAACATAAAGTATCATGTGAACAATGGTTGTAATAATGTAAATAATAATACAGGATTGAATTTTAATTAAATAAATAATTTTTTTTAATAACAAAACAAAAATGTTTGAAATTATCAGATAAACAATATTAAAGGATCTAATTCTCATTGGAAGATAATTATTTTTCATTGAAAGTAAATATTTTAATGAAACAAGCATTCTAATTAATAATAATTTTCGTGAAACTCTGATACAATGAAAAAATCATATGGCCCATTTTGAGAATAAATATTTGTTTAAAAAAAAAACGCTTTGCAAATTCATCAAAGTATTTGGTGGTAAATATTCCTGAGGTGTGTACTTTCAAAACCTAAGACCTAATATTTGAAAATATTACATGATTTCCTCAGAATTTCCTGAACAAGTTCGTAAAAGTACTAAAATTTTTATTTCTACAGTTGCAAAATGATAAATACTTTCAAACCCAAAAAGAAAAATCATTTTCAATTCTAAATATATTTTATTTAAAGTTATTTATTTAACTGTCAAATGCTATGCGTGAAATGATGTATTCAATTCATTATTATTATAAAATTTAAAAATGTTTTATTCTTAAATATCAGCTTCAATTTCAGACGAATTGATTTACATTTTTAGGACATGTTTGGGACATTTTCAGGACACATTGAGGACATATGTGGGACATTCTCATGACACACTGAAGACATGTTTGTGACATTCTTAGGACACGTTGAGAATATTTTTAGGAGATATATGAGACATTCTATAGAGATTTCTGAACGAGCTTTAAACACATTTGGATTTTTCGTTATAAATTTTATGCGATCTAAACATGTCTCATACACTACCGTCTAAAAGTATCAGGACGATTACATTCGACTCTATGAAAAAACATGCCATCACTTTTTCAATCATATCTCGTAAATAAAAGGACATACAAAAAAAACTTAAATACGGTTAGGAAGCTGATTAAATTCTGCGTAAAATAAGCCGTCTTTGAAGTCATTTCGTTAATAATAATAAAATAAAAACCCACATTTTTGAAGGGCACATGTTGAATTTGACTTCTAATCACTTTTAACTCATTGTAATCTCTTCTCGTACATTATAAAAGTATACAGAAAAATCGTTTACCTCTACACTATTCCTAAAAAGAATTTATCTAAGAAAGAATATGAGCTTCTACTGTTATAATCATTGCTTTATGGAAAAAGAAAGCATTAAACTTGCAAGTTTGCCTATAATTTATTATATTTACTAGCAGAGCTACGCGCGCTGAAGCGCGCGCGTTATTTCTGTTCTTGTTTTATGATACTCAAGACCTTATTTTATTGTGTGTATATAAAAATGTGACTAAGACTTTATGATCCGTTTTTTTCTTCTTCTGAAATAATGGAAAAAGATTACAATTTTTATTGAAGAATTTAAAAAACATTAAACACGAAAACCAAAAATTAAATTTAACACACTGAGTAGTTTTACGACATAAATATAATAATATTTTTTTATTTTTATAATTATTTCCTTAAATTGTCAGTTTTCTGGAAAACTGTATTATTTCAAGAATTCGTTATCAGCGAAAAAAATTTGAAAGTCAGTTACAAAACATTCCTTTTTTAACCCTCCATCCGTCGCACTTTTTTTTGTAACGCGATCCGTCGCAGGTGAGGGAAATTCTCACCCTCATAAATTAGTCCAAACTTGTTCTAAAATGCCAAATTTTTTTTTGAATGTTCATTAGAATTTCTAAACAACCTATTGGCAGTAAAATTAACTTTTTTTTCCTGTTAATTATTTAAATAAAAAATTAATGACAAATGAAATCGAGTATACGCGGTCAGTCGCATGGTGAGAAGTTCCCTCACTTCGCGTCAAAAATCCCCGACATTTGCTGCTTTCAAATTCAATAACAAAGAAATTAAAATATAAAAAAACACCAAAATTGTTTTAATGTAAAGAAGAAGAGTGCCGTAAAAGGTACTGAGAATATGAAATTATAATTTTTTGTATTTTAAAAGTTATAAATAAAAAAAACTGGGTGAGGGAAATTCTCACCATGCGACGGATGGAGGGTTAAACTCGTATAAACTATGCTATATTGGAAAATGTTTATAAAACGTTAAGGCAATTACAGATCTTCTTCAAGATGATAAGGAGGTTCTTTCGCAAATAGAATTAAAATTACCAATTTTTTAAAATTTGTACCACTGTTAGATAAAGGTTTTAAAACAATGTAGTTAAATTTTTGAGACCTGTTGGTACTTGTGAAAAAAATTATAAGCGTCTTTGTTTTTAACTTTTAACATTGAGTTTTGTGGGAATTGAGTACATTTTCAAACATATTTACTCACCACAAAGTACTTAACATTAAGAAATTAATGAAACATTTTTCAATGCGAGACAGATATATTGATTAAATATTTGTTAAAAAAGGTGTCATTAGGTACCTGTGAGAGTTGCAATAAATTAATTTGTAAAAATATTTCATGTTTTATACAGTATATTGAACAGTTGTTTAAACGTCTGGCAACATTGCACACAATTTTCTACTCAAAACTAAATGTAATCAAGTCATACCAAATATTTGCAACAAGACTAAAGAAATACGGTGTTGCCAGACGTTTCAAAGTACCAAGCAAGTCAAATTACAAAATAATGGTTTTTGTTTCGATTAGTTTAGTCAAGCAATAGAAAAGCTTTATATAAATTCATTATGCATTAGAAGAATTATTTTATTAAAGTATTCTTCCTTCTTTGTCAAAACATTTTATGTAAGTTTTCATAAATTTAAAATGGTGTATTCAATATGGCAGAATTTTCTTTTAAATTTATGCAATTGATATTAATTTTGTTACTTGAGAGTTCTAATACCATAGTCAAGTAGCTGTAAATGTCCTAGGAGCGCTCACTTTGAAATTTGGAAAACAAACATAATATTCGTAATCAGCGACCCTAAAAACCACTGAGTGACTAAATTAAGATGAATTGAAAAAGTAAAAATTTTGTTCCATATTGGATCCGACATTTTTATATATAGGAGACTAAAATCGAAATCGTAATCAGCGACCACGAAAACCCCCGAGAGACAAAATTAAGGTCAATTGCATAAATTTTAAAAAATTTTGTCTCATATATTGGATCCACCATCTTGAATTTCTTAAAAATAACATTGAATTCGTAATCAGCGACCCCAAAAGCCTTCGAGTAAGAAAGCTTAGGCAAATTTTGTTACATTTTGGTATTTTGAAAAATAGTGAACAACCCTTTCAAAGTTTCCTTCATGAGTAAGAATTTTTGAAACGTGCCACCTAAAATTCAAAAAATTTATTTTTAGCCAAAATGTTGTTTTTTCTACAGTGATTTATATAAAAAACACTATATCAAAGGATTTGCCAAAAAAAAAGTTTTTTGTTTTTGTTATAAACAATTAAAGTTTTCAGACACTTTTTTTAAAAAAAATTTATTAAAAAGAAACTTGTTAACCGATTTTCATAATCCAAGAGGCATTCTTTTTATTTGAGTCAAAGTTTTGAATAAAATTTTTTTCGTAAAAAAATATTGAAATTTAATAAATAAACAAATTATTTATTTATAACTAATTAGCAAAAAACCATGTTCGCAATCGAATTTTAAAATGAAAAAAATAGTACTTATTCTCTGATTACCACTGAGTAATGTTCCGTTGAGAAAAAAAATGGCACGGCTTGGACAACTGACTTATTTAAACATTGTTTATCCCGAGCAGAACGGGATTTGCATGTGACGTCACGCGCAGCGCAGCGGTCCTTTGACGCGGGAATATAAGAGAATATCAGAGGAATATAAAAAAATATTAAAATAATGTTTAAGTGTTTCTTATGGACGAAAAAATCTATAACAGTTTATTTAATTGTTTAAACAATTAATTTTTGTTATTTTTCATAAACTGAAATTAGGGTTAGAAATTACTATTTTTTTCTATATTATGCATTTTTTGTAACACGGAAAAAAATAAATTAGCTGCAGCAGTAAACATATGTTTGCTGTAACATCTCTGAAAATTACCTACCACAGCTAAGAAGTTTGCAGTGGCAGCGAACATGTTAGCTGTGACAGCAAACATTAGTAAAAATTTATGCGAGTTTGCTGTCATAGCGAACTTGTTTGATCTCACAGCGAACTTTTTTGCTGTCCCTATTTTAACGTACAAGGTTTGATGTGGCAGCAAAATGTTCGCTGCCACAGCAAACCCTTTCTATGCGTGAACTAAAGCACTTAAGTATAACAAAACTAAAAGTTATCTAATTATTTAAACATTATTTAAACAATTTATTTTGTTAATTTTGCAATTTACTGTACTTAACTAGAAATTCCTTAGTTTTTCTCAATTGTAAATTTTTTTTATTATTTAAACTGTTACAATCCAAGAAAGGAAAGTAATATTATTACCAAGAAGACTATATACAGGAGAACCAACTCGCCTGCTTGTTCATAGAGAGCAGTGGTCCCGTTTTTAACGGACGATTGGGCGTACTACCCCGAGGCGCACTAGTCTTCTGCACATCGCAACACATGCATAACTGTATAAACTCTATCTGTGTATCTTTAAATAAATGTGTGTTTGTTTTGTTTACAATTTTCTTGGTTATGTGCAAGTTCTGTGACAGTTGATTTTGAAAACACTAAATGAAATGCCCCAAAAGAGACAGTGTTGCATAAATAATTGTACAAGTGGCGATAAAAATTGTACAGAAAATTATCGTCATCTTTATAAAATCGTTATCGTTATCGTTATCTTTATATTATCCAGAAAATGAGGTAAGTACTAATGAAAATATATAATATTAAACAAATTAAATTCATTGACGTAATCCGTCAGTAAAAAATTTTTTTAAATGCTTTTTTTAAATTATTCTGTTCATAAATCGTAAAACTAACATTTATTACAAATACTCTTTACAATTATAATTATTCATTAGTTTTTATAATTTATATATCCCTTTTAAAATCTTTGAAATATCGTAGAGCGTTAAATCCGAAAACTTAGTTCAGTTGGAAAAATTCCTCTTTGGAGGTTATGGTTAACCTCAAATACAATGCTATAACAGAAATAAATATAATTGCAGCAATAATAAATATATAATAAATTATATATTACAATAGGATAGATAATAATTTATAATATAACATACCCTTTTTTTATTGTAAGATAAAAAATGGTTATGAAAATCCCATTACAACTTTTATTATTTAAATTAACACTCTTCATCCAGACGAATCATAATTAAAAACACTAGTGTTAAATAGACTTCTCACTTTTTTTAGAAATTTCTGTATTAAAAATATTAAGTTCACTTAATATTTACACTTATTATTCAATATGGAGGAGATAATAAAAACTTGCAGCTGTTACAGCTGTCAGATGGAATATATATAAAATATACACAGTTATGCATGTGTTGAGATGTGCAGAAGACTAGTGCGCCTCGGGGTAGTACGCCCAATCGTCCGTTAAAATCGGGACCATCGGAAATACTCGAGTTGTTCCTCCTGTATATAGTCTTCTTGATAATCTCCCGAAGGAAATATCGACAATGCATAGAGAAGTTCTTTCGCTATTAACTAGCACAAGGAGAAACAAATTTTAGCACGTGTACAATTTTTCGGGATCATTACAGTTATGAAAATTCAATATAAAAAGGGCAAGCAGTTTCATTCAGGCAGAGAGTAATAATTTGAAGGCCAACCTCATAACATCTTTAGTACAGAGAGTAATGATTTGAAAGCCAACCTCATAACATCTTCAGTGCAGAGAGAATAATTTGAAAGCCAACCTCATAACATCTTCAGTACAGAGAGTAATAATTTGAAAGTCAACCGCATAACATCTTCAGTGCTGAGAGTAATTTTTTTAAAATCAACCTGTACACATCGCGAACCATCGCTCTAGTATAAAGAGTATATCATCAACGAGTGAAGTATATCTTCAAGTTTTATTTTTGAAACGAAGTTCGACTCAGTATTTTAAAGTACAACTTAATAATTTCCAAAAAATATTAAATTGGAAATAAAACCAAGTATCAACGAAAGTTTAATATTGAAACCCAGTTCCAAGTTTCAACAAATCTTATATCGAAGTATAACAAATTTCGAAGCATCGAAATTTGTTCAAGAGGCGACAACTGTCTGGAAGAAAGCAGATATTTTCAAAATACAATACACTATCTCATTAGTGTAAACAAGAGGATCAACACTCAACCATTAAGGACAACTGTCACAGGCCCCATTGCGTTTAGCCCTCAACACCATTGGAGATCGGACAACCAGATACACCCACCAGTTCATACAACACCAATAATCGTTATTCTTTAAAAGTAGGATTTTCTAAACTCAATTATACTCATTGTATTTTGTCAATTCTTTTCTTTCTTGTTGGTTTTTGAATAAATTATTCTCTCAGTACATTTAGTAGGCTCATTGACTTATCCTCATCCCAAATTAGACTCATTTATGAAACTAATTTAAAACGAGGAACGTTAGGTATATTTAAAAAGGTTTCTTGTTTATTTGACGTAACAAAACACTTAAGTATAATAGTAAAACTAAAAGAATATTATTTAACCATTATTTAAACAATTAATAATTTTTCAATTGATTATAAATTTAGGGCTAGAAATTCCTGCATTTTTGCCAATAATGCAACTTTTTATAGTAAAAAAACTATATATATGTCGTAGGCAACTAGAAGAATCAGGCATTAAGCTTAATTCCTAGGCAATAAGCTTACTGCCGGCAATTAGACGAATACACGACGAAATCGTTCAGATTTGTCTATTTGCCTAGGCAGTAAGCTTAATGCCCGACAGTAAGCTTATTGCCCGATGAAGATTCGGCAATTAGACGAATCACATTAGAATCCATTTGCAGTGCACAAACGTCCTATAAAAAATTAATTAAAAACAATAATAATAATAATAATAATAATAAATCATTCTGGACAGAATTAAACATTTCTTGGGTAAAAAAAATATTTCTTGAGTCTAGTAAATATTTCTTGGATCAATTAAATAATTCTGGACAGAATTAAATATTTTTTGAGTAAAAAAAATATTTCCTGAGTCAAATAAATAATTTATATTTTCCTAAGAAATATTTTTTTTCATCCAAGAATTTTTTTTCTTTTTGAGTCAAAAAATATTTATTAGACTCAATAAATATTTCTCAATGATAACAAATATTTATAAGAGTGCCTGCCGTGTGATATAAAAACTTAGTTAACTGACATTTTGGTGAAAAATGAGTTTTTGGTATCAATGAACTCGTAAGAAAAATTGCGTCTAATAGTTATAGTTTAAATTTTTTTGCAAATTATTATTATTATTATTATTGTTTTTAATTAATTTTTTATAGGACGTTTGTGCACTGCAAATGGATTCTAATGTGATTCGTCTAATTGCCGAATCTTCATCGGGCAATAAGCTTACTGCCGGGCATTAAGCTTACTGCCTAGGCAAATAGACAAATCTGAACGATTTCGTCGTGTATTCGTCTAATTGCCGGCAGTATGCTTATTGCCTAGGAATTAAGCTTAATGCCGGATTCTTCTAGTTGTCTACGACATATATATATATATAATTTATATTTATTTTTAAATAAATTATTTTTTATCTTCAGTAGATTTTTTTTCATAAAAAATTGCACGATTGAAAAAACTAAATTTCTAACCCTAAGTTCAGTTTATGAAAAAAATAACAACAATTAATTATTGTTTAAACAATGTTTAATTAATTAATTTCTTATTTTTTATCATTAGTAGATGTTTTACTTATTGAAAAATTGAGCAATTGAGAGAAGACTAGAAATTTCTAGCGCTAACTACTGTTTATGAAAAAATAACAAAAATTAATTGTTTAAACAATTGATACCGTCAATTTTGGGCTTTAACAATATCTGCGAGTTTTGGACCCTTGCGAAAACAAGTTTCCGACAACTCGTGAAAACGGTGAATTTAAAGAGAAAGAAATCTCGGACCCTCCGTGAGTTCCCGAAGATTTCTCTAATTTGGTATAATTGGAGGAAATAATTTACGCGCAAACAAAATTAAAACAATAAGAAAAGTGAATAAGAAAAAAAAGAGGGAAACGATTATGGACCCTCAGAAAGTTTCCAAAAATCGCTTGAAGGGAAAAAAATAAACAATCGAAATGGGAAAAAAGAAATACCAGTTTTAGGACCCTCCGTGAGTTTCTACGAAACCAGAATTTCTCTATATTAAAGAAATTTTAAAAGGAATAAAGGAAAAACACAACCTCGGACCCTCTGTGAGTTTCCGAAGTTTGTGTTACTTGGAAAAAAGGAAGTTTAAGAATTTTAGACCCTCAGAAAGTTTCTAAAAATTCTTCAAGGAAAGGAGAAAAAGAAAGGAAATTTTGGACCCTCGCAAGAATTTTCAAAAATTCTGTTAATTTATCGGTTATCACAATTAAATAAATTGTTATAGTTTTTTTCGTCCATAAGAAAAACTTAAACATTATTTTAATCTTTTTTTTATATTCCTCTGATATTCTCTTATATATTCCCGCGTCAAAGGACCGCTGCGCTGCGCGTGACGTCACATGCAAATCCCGTTCTGCTCGGGATAAACAATGTTTAAATAAGTCAGTTGGGGACCATCCATAAACCACGTAGCCTGTTTTTGGGGGGGAGGGGGTTCGGTAATGTGCTACGTTAGACCACATGGGGGGAGGGAGGGTTTTTTAGTCTGAGCAACGTAGCTTTGTATTTTTATTTGACATACATTTTTTTTAAATTACGCGGGCAGCTCGAAAGTCAAGTCCAGAAATATATGTGGACGTCCACATGAAAAGGGTCCATTTTAACACTATTGGAGTTATCTATATGGGCGTATTCCTGGCAAAAGTTGGAAAATTTTGAGTGGTCTTAGAACTTTTTTGGTTAAAAATTCGCTGAGTTACGAATTTAAAAGTTTAGAACGCCAAAAACCTCATTTCGAGAAAAACGGTTACCTTGAAGATAAAAAACCAACAGGTTTTAAATTTTTAAAACCATCCCCCCCCCCCTCTTAATTTTGAAAATACGAAAAACTTTTTTTTTCTAAAAAGGACAGTTTTTCTATTAAAGAACCATTTTTTAACAAGATTAATTATTAGGTACAGTTTAATTGTGTCATTTGAAGAAAAAGGATAGATATTAAACTTATTTAAAAATTTTTGACAGTTTCTATTATGAAAAAATTAACGTAATATTCAAATTTTCAATTCGACAATTACGAAAAAAAGACTCTAACATCAATATCTCTGGTTCTTCTGGGAAGTTATTCAGATAAGAATTGTTTACAGTCCAGGATACCTTAAAGATGAAAAATCAAGAGGTTTTAAATTTTTTCCACACCTCTATTTTTAAAATACGGATTAATTTTGCAAATGACCGCCAAAATGGGCCCTTTTCAATTTTCTAAAGAACCAATGAAATCAAACAGTTAAATTATCGATAAATTAATGAAAACCGCATGAGTCGACTTGTCAAAACATGTAGATTGATAATAAAAAATTTTTAAAAATTAAGATTTTGCTCCAAAATTACTAAATTGTGATTATCTCGAAAACTAGAACCGACAATATAGGCCCTTTTCATGTGGACGTCCACATATATTGATAAAATATATAGTGATAAAAAAATTTACATATGTATAGAAAAATATCGATTAAAATTAAGAATTAGTCTTGTATCAAACTCTTACTTGTCAAAGAAAAAAATAAACTGTGATTTAAAAACATTTAATATTGTTTACTATGTTTCAATACGATTTTATTGATTATTTTTAGAAAAGAGAATTTAATATTCATAAAAAAAGAAAAAAGCTACGTTCCATTAGGTAGGGGGGGAGGGGGTTCGGTAATATGCTACGTTAAGCTACGTGGGGGAGGGGAGGGGTCGAAAAGTTCAAAAATCGGAGCTACGTGGTTTATGGATGGTCCCTTATGTCTTCTTTTAGATATTTACATTAAAAGTCACTGAGGTTCAACTGCAATAAGTTAAAAATATTAGGATTTATAATTAAACTTTTAATTGAAGACTTTAAAATGTTAAAAATGTATGCAACAATTATATAAATAATAATAATATACGGTCAATTCTACGTCGCAAGTATATTTTATTTATAGTATACTAGACGACAAATTGCGCGCGCCAACAGTGTTTTGAGTTTGACGATGAAAAATTAATTTTCAAAACATAATTAAAAAATCAAATAATTAAACATAATTTATAAAAAATAGACATATTTATATAAAATAAATGATCATATTTTGTTTATTATGAAAAACATTTATTACATGAAGTAATACGAACAAAATCATCAAAAATTAGGCCTAATTTTATTAAAATTTACTCTCTAAATCAGAATCAGTGAAATTCCTACTTAGGATTAGTGAAATTTGACTAAGAATCAGTGACTTTATTCTCGCGATTTGAATCAGTGGAATTAAACTGAAAATCAGTTAAAAATGACGGAAGCTGAAAATCAGGAACTAAAACGAAACTCAAATTTCGAAACGGTTCTTGGTATTTATTCAAAAATTAATTTTATTTACTTATAAAATACTCATATACATTTATTTTATAATTAATTCAGGGTGACCTGCAAGTACTAAGAAAAAAATTTCCTGACTTTCCCTTGACTCTTCCCTTCCCTTTTTTATAACAAATCTTTAACAAAAAAAATTATGTGAGCTGGTAAATATTAACGTAAGTTTATGATAGTGAACTTAAACACTTTATTTATCATCATTATAAACCTTCTTTTGTTGTAAACAAAATATTACACACATAAAATCTAAAAAAAACAAAGATAAAATAATCTAATTATTTGTTTATTGAAAAACCACGATCTAAAGCCGCGTTCCCATGAGATAAAATTAAAATCATTTTCACAAAGTTTTCCAAATTAGAAAAGCCTTTTGATGATGATTTCAAAAATGAAAGAGAACCAATAAACGAAAGTGATTCACTCATTCAAGTATCTGGTCGACTGAAAATTTAAAAAATAAAAAAAATCGATTTCTCATGAAATTTTAAAAAAATTTCCTGATTTTGATTAAAATTCCCTGACTTCCCTGACCGCTGGACACCCTTATTAATAATTATTTATAACAAAAAATTGTAGGATAATAAAAAAATTAATAATAAATAAATCTTAAAATACAATATACCGTCAGAAATTGTCAGTACGAACGACGGGCGAGCTAAGAAAAATTGCTGCTGAAATTAAATTAACATAGTTTATTATTGGAAAATGATAGCTACTTCACTAAGAAAACATTATACTTAATTCAAATACAAAAATAATTTTAGATTATTTTGTAATTGAAATTAGTTTATAAGTTAAATCCCAATATATAGAAAATATCTACTGCTTTCATTCAAAAGTATTATTTATTTGAATAATAAATTATATTTAATTATAATGTATTTTCTGTTTTGGTTTAAACAAAAAATATGGTTAAAAATATTATGTTTGAAAGCCTATTAAATTCTGCGTCGACTGATATGTAAATAAATATTATTTTATATTTTTGAGAGATTTATCTCCTAAGACATTTTGAAAAAAATTGATTAATTTTTCTAATTTCGTGCACCCTAAAAAGAGTAATCTCATAGTTAAAGAAAAAATCCCCTTCTAATATCCTCTAAAGTTTTCTTCTCCAAAGGAAAATATTCCAATTTAATGTATATTATTTTTATTCTTTGGTGGTTAATAATAGAACAAAACAATTTTTTGATGTTCAAATGTCAGAAAAATTGAATTCAAATGAAATAAATAAAGGAATAAATATATTAATAATTGTAAGTAATAAACTATTAGTTTTTAATTATATTTATTTAATTAAAAACATTTAATTCAGTGCATCAAATTAACTTTCCTTCATAAGTTCATAATCGTAATTAGTAAATAATATGCGAGAGAAAAATCCTCTAAAGTGAAGAGTATTAATTTTTATACCATATATGCGAGGGCAAAAAGAATCTTCGTACTGTCCTGCATATTTATACTTTTTCGTCAAGGTTAATATTATATTATATTAAAATGCTTCCTTCGTCCACCAAAAATTTTTCGTTCAACGTTTTCAGCAATATATGTATACTAAAAAATATATATATATATATATATATATATATTAGATATTATATATATATATATATAATATATAATATATACATATATATACTAATTTTCACTTAAAAATCCATTTTATCGATTTTAAGGGTTTTTTTTTTAAAAAGTTTTTTTAAATAGAAGATTTAACTAATATAACAGATATCAAAAGAAAAGTCACAAACACAACAGAAAGCAAATATCAAAACTCAAAATCATAAAAAAATTACATTTTTTTACAAACTTAAAAACTTAAACTTGACAACAACATATATAAAAATTACAGTTATGAATTGACCAAGGATTTTATTTTTGGAAATGACTCCTAGTGAGTCTCCTAATCATCCTGGAGAATTTCAAAAAAATCGCCACCCGGAAACTCAATTTTTTGCCCTAATAAATCGAAAAATTAGGTAAAAATAGAGAAAAAAATGGCAAAATTAGAGTTATCAATTGACTAAGGATTTTATTTTTGGTAATGGCTCCTAGTGACTCTTCTAACATTCCTACACAAATTCAAAAAAATCGCTGCCCGGAAACTCTCAATTTTTTGCCCAAAAAAATCAAAAATGGTTTCTTTTTTGCTATGAAATCACCACGAATTCTAACACAAAACTTTCAAATTTTTCTATTTCCGACAGTAATATTTCTTTTTAAATAACTTCATTCTTAAAAAACAATCATACAATTATTGTTATTTATAAATTATTTATTGAATAATTCTATTTAAATATTTCAATATTAATTAATTGAGTTTACAATTTTCAAAAATAGATGAACTTCAAAAGGCTTTAATTTGAAATTTCATAAACTTTCAATTTTTAATGAATGTAATTAGAAACTTTAAAAAACTTAGATATTTTCAAAATGTTAATAGTTCAAATTCTTCTTGAAATTAGTTAAATTTATCAATATATCGTCGGTTGGGTGCACACGGAAAAAAAAAGTACGTGAATCCTTCCTTGAAAGTGCTTGACTTTTGGATAGAACACAAAGTACAAGGCTGTATCATATACTTTTTATTAGAAAATATAGAAAAGTCCTAGAGTTATTTTAGTACTAGTATGGGCAACAGTGTTTTTTAAATTTTAACGAAAAGTCATTTGTTCAGTTTTATAAAGTACGTGAAAGATTAGTTGACTGCGCTTGAAAATTCTGTAGAGCATGCGCAGTGTGCGTTGCGCGTTTCTACCCAAGGTAAATGCCAGCTGATCGTCTGTTTCCGTTTGTGTTAATTTTAGATGTGAATATACTATTATTTTATGAAAAACAAATAGTGTTAATATATATTTGTCTTCAAGAATTGACTTTCAAAAAAATATTTTTTGTTTTGTGTTTCTCACAAAACAGAATGTTATGTAAGTCTCAGTTTTCAGTGAAATAGCATGTCTCAGAAGTCGTGAAAAATTTCACCATGTGGTATATAAGAACAATTCGATACGTACTTTTAAGTGTTAAGTGTGTGTTTATATTTAAGTTATACGCGAATATATGTGTGTGTTATAGGTTAGTTCATAAGTGTTGACGAACGTCGAAAAGTGATACAATAATTGTTCTTTGTTTGTGTGATTAATTATCCAAATATGTGAATGAATGAGTGAATTTCAGAAAAACGGTGTGAACAAGTGGAAATTATTTTTTTTATTTTACAGTTTTTTTGAAAGTCAATGAAATTCTCAAGCAAGGTACTAGAAATTTTCATTGACTGCTTTTGAAACTCTCATGCAAAAGTACTAGACTGTTTTTAGTATTTTGTGTCGTATCCAAAAGTCAAGTACCGAGTCAATGAAAAATTCACGTACTTTTTTTTTCCGTGCAGAAAGATGCCAATTCAGACTAATTAACAAATAGAAATTTTTTTATACAAAATTTATGTTTATTTAAGTAATATATGTCGATTTTGGTAAAAATTATTTTGAATTTAACAATTACCATTGTTATGAACAATTACATGAATTTCTAATAATTAAAATAATTCAGGATTATTATGTGTAATAATTTTAGTCATAGTTTTCACTTCGTCCTTATTAGCAACAGAATATATGACACTAGCATTGATATAGTTAATTAGGAGAGTTCACACCCAGACTTCAGTGGCCGTGCGGTTTAAATGCTTCGAGTCGGGTCGTCAAGGGTGGGGGGCGTGAGTTCGATCCCACATGCGAGCGGATATTTTTCATTGTAAGTGTTATATAAAATAATAAAATTACTATATTTAATCTGTATAAGTGTTATAAATTAAAATTGTAAACATGTTTGTAAATAATGTTAAAGGCCTGTTAAAGAATGAATTCAAAAAATGTAGGGGAACATAGTCTAGGTCGGCCACCTTTTTGACTTTTGTTTATAACTTTTTTTAAAAAATGAATTTGGACAATTGAAGTATATGGTTGGAAAGTCCTGTTTAATAGGAACATTTTTTCTGTACAAAGTAAATTGACAGGTTTAAAAATGAAAAAGTTATAAAGATTTAAAAAAAAAAAAATTTGTAGTCCAGGTTGGCCATTACAGTCAAGGTCGGCCATGTTTAAAATTTAAAGGGCATTAATCTTTAAAAAATAAAATAACATGTTTGGAGTTACGGAAAATTGATTCTTTATTGTTTACAGTTTGTAACTTAATGAAATAACAAAATAATAAAAATAAACAATATAAAAAAATAAATATAAATAAAAAAAAATTTTGCACTAAAATATTAATAAAATTAAATAAAAATATTAATAAGATGATCAATTATATTATGAGTTATACAGAATTGCAGTTTTTGCAAATGAAGTAGCTCGTCCTCATCTTTGCGCATTTTAAACACATAGTGGCCGACCTTGACAGTAAGTAACATTACCGAATTGTTGTAACCATAAAGAAATACGTTTCGGGATTCGTTCTTTTACTTTGTTTTTCTTTCAACCATGAGTCCCACAAATGTTCTGCATACTTGCCTTGACGATTCAATTTGTTTTTTATCTTTTATTAATGGTTTTTCACATTATGCACAAAACTTTTTTTGAGCTTTTTTTGTACCGACGTCACAGAAAACACAATTTTCGATCCTCCGAAAATGTAATTGAACAAAAAGTTAGGTTTTACTAAGACAAGCTTCGACAAGCATGCGCGTAGGTGGCGCTAGTGAACTTGACAAAAAAACGCGAGTGGCCTACCTAGACAGTAGACCAACCTTGACTACATTCCCCTACCATAACGCAAATTGGTTTTTTATTAAAATTATTTTAAATAAAAACAAATAAAAATAAATAAATAAAATATAAACCGAGCGAGCGTTAGCGAGCGAGGAAAATATCGCTAGTTATAAATTAAGATGGTACATCTTTGTCGCTACGATTACAATATGACACTAAACAAATATACAGACAAGTACGAGTGAACAATGTACAATTTTTCGGGGTCAATGCCCCATCGATAAACAAAACTAAGAAAGAGAAATGTCAAGGTTTTGTTTATCGATGGGGCATGGACCCCGAAAAATTGTACATCGTTCACTCGTACTTATTATCTGTATATTTGTTTAGTGTCATATTGTAATCGTAGCGACAAAGATGTACCATCTTGATTTATAATTTTAATTTTTCTAATTTTCTTTTTTTCGGTAAATATTTTATTTTTAATTTTTTATTCTTAATCAAAAGATTGTAAAAAATTGTAAAAAATCTTTTTTTAATATTTTGTTTTATAATAAATTATAGTTCTGAAGAGGACAGCTGTGCTGCCGAAACGTAAAAAGAATTGAATTTCTTTTATTTTTATTTTCCTTGACTCAGAATGATCGTTAATTTTCACTATTTATAAAATTAAATTGATATAAATTTCATTTGGCATAAATGCCATTTAACATAATTCTCATTTGATATAAAATTTACTTGACATAAATTTCATTTGGTATAAATCCCATTTAACATAATTCTCATTTGACATAAAGTTCACTTGATATAGATTTCATTTGACGGATAAGTCATTACACATAATTCTCATTTGACATAAAATTCAGTTGTCATAGATTTCATTTTACATAAAGATCATTTGACTTGTTGAAATTGTCGAATCATAATGTTGTGGATAATATCTAATTGGTTACTTTTTAAATTTGCGCCGATATTTTTATGTAAAATGTAATTAGTGTAAAATGATTTTTATGTCAAATGAGAATTTTGTTAAATGACTTTTATGTCAAATCTAATTTATGTCAAATGACTTTTTTGACAAATGAGAATTATGTTAAATGTCTTTTATGTCAAATGAACTTTATGTAAAAAATGAAATTTATGTTAAATAAGAATAATATTAAATGACATTTATATTAAATTAAATTTATGTCAAGTGAATTTTATGTCAAATGAAATTTTTGCCAAATGAATTTTAGGACAAAATAAAATTTATTAAATGTATATTATGTCAAATGGCGTATATGTTAAACAAATTTTACCTTAAATTAATTTTCTGTTAAATAAAACTTATGTCAATTGAAATATATGTCAAGTGATTTTTATGTGAAATAAAATTCAAGTCAATTGTATTTTTACGTTAAATGGGAATTATGCTAAATGATTTTTCTATCAAATAAAATATATGTTGAATTAATTCTATGTCAAATGACATATATATGTTATATAAATTTTATGTCTATTGAAATATATATCAAATGGATATCATATTAAATGCCATTTATGCAATATAAATTGTATGCTTAATGAAATGTATGTCAAATAAATTTCAAATTAAATGTTTTTTATACCAAATAGATTTTTTGTCAAATTAAATTCATGCTAAATGGTTTTATGTCAAATGACTATTATGTCAAATAAGATTTCGGGAATAGTCATGCGTCTCGCAAAATGTTTATGCAATGAACATCTTGTTATACTCTAGAACACAGTAAACTTAAATTAAGATGTTGTAGATACAAAACGTACTCATCGATAAGAGACTTGTCATTCGAATGATGCTCTAAAGACGACAGCAACAATCTCCTTTTTGGAAAAAACGGGTTCTCTTTTTGGAAGTAAGCAGCTCTATTGGTGTGGAGAAGAGAACGGATACTCCTCAAAAACTAAAACCGTTCTACGTTTGCGGCGCCACTGCTGCTTTTTGTACAGGGAAAACAGCGCTCTCATGCCAAATCAAACGGCTCTTTTTTTTCTCTCCGTGTATGCCCACAGTTAATATCAAACTTCTCTTACAGAAAAATATGATGATATCACAATATGATAAAAAAGTAAATCATTGATAAAAATTAACTAAAGGTAACTCAAACAACATAAAAGTGACTAACAAAATAACCAAAATTAAGATATTTTTTCTCAAAAAATAGTAAAAAATTACGTCTGCAGCAGAAAAAAATATTTGAACGAAAATGGCTGGTTATCGAATTTAGCCTTTATTCCTACACCAACTTTAAGTGTGTTAAATTTAAAAACGATCCGATAAGTTTTTCAAAAGTTATTGTGTTTACAAGGTTTTTGTCTACAGACAGGCGCAATCGCTGGACCATGTTTTTTGGGTTCAGAGGATCCCAAAACGTGAAGATTTAATAAAATTAGCAAAACTCAATTTTCGACTAAAACTAATACTTTCTCATGTGATAAGAATGTAAAAAATTTTTTAAAAAAGTAAAATAATTTTAGAAAATAAAAATTACTTTCTGCGTCGTAGTTAAAAATATTTATAAAAATTTAAATACAACATTTTCTCTATATTACCTATACAATTTCCGCATGCAGAGTTTCAATATCGAAATTTTTTTTATCGGAAATATTAAAATTAAATTATTAAATTAAAACTTTATTATCGCATTTTTTAATATCAAAAATCCAATATTTATATAAAGAAAAATTTAATTTAAGTTTAAACATTTTTTATCATATTGGCCATTACTTTATATCCATCACTATAAAATTAAAAATTTTATATGTAAAATTTATGTTTATTTTATGTTTCAAACTCTATCGAGATGAATATATATATATATATATATATATATATATATATATATATATATATATATATAAAGTTCATGAAATACTCTGTTCCTTTTAAAAGCCTAAATTCTCTTTCTGTTTAAAAAGTAAAAAATATATACCTAACTTTTTTCCATCGGATTTCATTTTTCATTGTTAAATAGTTTTTAATTTTTTATTACTAGGTATATAAACGTTTTAAACATTCATATAATAAATGCACTTTCTGCTATACAGGTACCGTAATAACATTCGTTTATATTATAATTAAAAAAATTTAATTACAATTTAATAAATAAAATAAAAAATGAATGAAATAAATTTGCATGAAAAATTGTTTTTAAAAAAAGAAACTTTTAAATTTCAAAGTTGATTAAAAAAAACTCACCCCATTTTTTTCGCACACACCGCCTGCATTTTTTAGGTCACCTGTCCAAGCCAAACCCAAAGTGCCCATTTCAAAATCTCGATAGGTGAACATATAAGCCAGACAGAAAGCATCATAATCCTCTTCTGAAAAATGTAAAACAAGAAATTAAAAATTAATAAAATTATATTAACAAGTTCTATAAAAATAAAAATGTTTTCCATTTTTTTCATTTTTTACAAAATAGATTTTAAGAAAATAATTTTCAGCTTTGATTTAATTATTAAATAAAATTAAAAAAAAAATTGGACAAGTGCGAGTTGAACTCGCACTGCAATGGCGGGTTCCGTACACAAAAAATATTAAAACAATACTTGCAACATTTATCGATAATTGGTAGAATTAAAATAAACAATTAAAAAAATATATTAAAATCATTTGATAAAAAAAATAACTAAAAGAAACTAAAGTATTGTATAACTAATATTGTAAACAATAATAAGTACCTAGAGGAACAAAATTTTCAAAATTAGTTCCTCTACTTATTATTGTTTACAATATTAGTTATACAATACTTTAGTTTCTTTTAGTTATTTTTTTTATCAAATGATTTTAATATATTTTTTTAATTGTTTATTTTAATTCTACCAATCATCCATAAATGTTGCAAGTATTGTTTTAATATTTGTGTACGGAACCCGCCATTGCAGTGCGAGTTCAACTCGCACTTGTCCAATTTTTTTTTTTTATTTTTAAATTTTTGTAAAAAATTTTTAAAAAATCTAAAAAAAAATTTTTTTAATTTTTTTTTTAGATTTTTTAATATATTTTTTCTGATCAGACTGTAAAAATATACTAATAAACCCATTTTTAGTTAATTAGATCAAATAATGTGGAAATTAGACAAAACAAAATTTTTTTCAAAAAATTTTTTAGTTTTTCCTTGACAACGCTATGGCTATTATTACATAGCAAGTTCTCTAAGATATTTTTCCTGTAATATTCGCGTTAAAATACACCAGTATGCCAAATTTTAGCCCTCCATGTTGAATAGTTTAGAAGTTAAGTGGAGCGAATGGTCACTTTTTATGCATTTTTGGACAAAAATCTTGTTATTTCCTTGACAACGCTATGCACGGTGAGCCTGAACCAGACTCAACCCAAAAGTCTTTGCGCAGTAACTTTTTGTTTTTGCTGTAAAAGTATAAGCAAAATAGAAGCCTTTCCTGTAAAAATTAAAATAATTGTCGGAGCCGTTTTTTAGAAATGTCCATTTGAATTTGGGCGATCGAAATTTCTTTACACATTATAATATGTGGACGTCCACATGAAAAGGGCCCATTTTGGCACTATTAGAGTTATCTATATGGGCGTATTCCTGGCAAAATTTGGAGAATTTTGAGTGGTCTTAGAACTTTTTTGGTTGAAAATTCGCTGAGTTACGGAATTTCAAAGTTTAGAACTCCAAAAACCTCATTTCGAGAAAAACGTAATTAAAGATTGCGATACCAACTAATTGTTGTATTTCTGGTTCCTCTTGGAAGTTATTCAGATAAGAATTGTTTCCAGTTCAGGGCACTTTGAAGATAGAAAACCAACAAGTTTTAAATTTTTAGAACCACCCCCTCCCCTTAATTTTGAAAATACGAAAAACCGACAATATGGGCCCTTTTCTAAAAAGGACAGTTTTTCTATTAAAAAACCATTTTTTTACAAGATTAATGATTGAATATAATTTTATTCTGTCATTTGAAGAAAAAGAATAGATATTAAACGTATTTAAAATTTTTTGACAGTCTCTATTATGAAAAAATTAACGCAATATCCAAATTTTCATTTTGACAATTACGAAAAAAATGACTCTAACATCAATATCTCTGATTATTCTGGGAAGTTATTCAGATTAGAATTGTTTACAGTCCAGGGTATCTAGAAGATTAAAAACAAATAGGTTTTAAATTTTTAAAACCACCCCCCCCTCTTAATTTTGAAAATACAAAAATCGATAATATGGGCCCTTTTCTAAAAAGGACAGTTTTTCTATTAAAAAACCATTTTTTTACAAGATTTATGATTAGGTTAAATTTTATTGTGACATTTGAAGAATAAAATTTAACCTAATCATTAATCTTGTAAAAAAGTGGTTTTTTAATAGAAAAACTGTCCATTTTAGAAAAGGGCCCATATTGTCGGTTTTTCGTATTTTCAAAATTAAGGGGAGGGGGTGGTTCTAAAAATTTTAAACCTGATGGTTTTTTATCTTCAAGGTGCCCTAAACTGGAAACAATTCTTATCTGAATAACTTCTAAGAAGAACCAGAAATACAACAATTAGTTGGTATCGCAATCTTTAATTACGTTTTTCTCGAAATGAGGTTTTTGGAATTCTAAACTTTGAAATTCCGTAACTCAGCGCATTTTCAACCAAAAAAGTTCTAAGACCACTCAAAATTCTCCAAATTTTGCCAGGAATACGCCCATATAGATAACTCCAATAGTACCAAAATGGGCCCTTTTCATGTGGACGTCCACATATTATAATGTGTAAAGAAATTTCGATCGCCTAAATTCAAATGGACATTTCTAAAAAACGGCTCCGACCATTATTTTAATTTTTACAGAAAAAGCTTCTATTTTGCTTATACTTTTACAGTAAAAACAAAAAGTTACTGCGCAAAGACTTTTGGGTTGAGTCTGGTTCAGGCTCACCATGTATGGCCATCACCTCCAATCACATTCTCTATATTTTTCCTGTAATCTACGTGTGAAAATACGTATCTGTACCAAATTTGAGCTTTCTAGGTCAAATAGTTTAGCCGCTAGGGGGGGGAGGACACGATTTGGCTACGGACACAAGAGTCTCACCAATAGGGTTCCGCCGATAAACCGTAGGTGTACGGAACCCTAAAAATAAAAAAAAATTATCAATATGACTGGAAAATATTTTTCGTATTTTGTAAAATTCTCTTCAAATTTTTATAAAAGAATTTTCAGTCTTAATTTAATTATTTAAAACTAAAAAAATGTTTAGGTACACGGAGAGAAAAATCTAGCTTTAATAGTATGACACTACCTATACTAATTTCGCATGGACTATAGTCACGCTTCAAACGCATGAAAACATACCGAAAAACCATGGTGAAGCGTGGACCCATGGTTTTTGGGTATGAATTCATGCGTTTGAAGCGCGACTATAGTCATGCGAACAGGGTTGCCACTTTTAGTACAATTGTACTAAATTGATACAATTTATACAACGGCAGTACATTTAGTACCTCTTTGATATATTCAGTACAATTAATGAAAACAAAAAATTTCGAGATCCGGTAACGAATATAATATTCACTTGAGCGCCTGCGTATATTGTTTCTGTGGTAACAAGTATATCTAAGTATGTACTTAAATTTGATTGGCTGAACTTGAGAAACTTCCATGAATTGGAGTAGTTTCTAAAAGAAAATCCAATCAAATCTGTTAACGCGTGAACACACAACACATCCTTGACCATCTCTCCTCCGGCGGTCGATTCTCATCTCTGCTTTTTTTGGAATGTTTTTCCAATTTGCAAATTCGGTGTTCGTAAAAAGGTAAACAAATCTTTAATAGTTTTCCCTTTTTTTAAGAATCAGTTTTGAAAGATTAATTTACTACAAATAATAATGTACATTTTTAACTTTGATATTGAAAATAAGCGAGGACTTTCTTGAACATTATTGTGCCCAACATCATATCTTCCTCGAATTTTAGGTTATGTTTTTACTTTTTAGCATGCTGAAAGCGTTATTAATTTTCAGATGGCTTATTTGGTGAATTTTTCGTGATATTTCGAAACAGTTTAATGCAAAATTACAAAATGAACAAGTAAGTGGAAAAATTAATGGGTTTTTACAATTTTATACTTGAGAAAATCATATCTTTATGTAGATGTTTTATATTTCAAGGTTCGTAATTAGAAAGGAAAAACAAGGAGGTCAGAATTCTGACAGTGAAAATGTTGATAGCAATAGTAATACTATTACAAAAGCTCCCGCTGACACGGACACGGCTGTGAAAAAAAACCAAACTCGAGAATTGGACACTGATATAAATTCTAATTATGTTGAGGAGACGGGAAAGAATTTGTCAAACAAAGCAAAAAACGTAACTAAGAAAAAATACAAACAAAAATTTAGTGTTCACTGGATGAGTGAATTCAAATGGGCCTCGGAACGCAATGGTTCGACATTCTGCACAACTTGTAACCTGAAAATATCTGGCGGGGCATTTCATCTGCGGAGGCATGCTAATAGTTCCCATCACATTTCGAATGTTACAAAAATTTCACATTCATCAAATATAAGTGAATCGATGAAGAAAATGTCTTTAAAAGACAGAATAGCTGATGTTGAAATAAAAATTACGTGTTTCATCTGTGAAAATAATCTTTCATTTCGAGTTGCTGACAACATGGTGCAAGTGTGCAAACTTGTTTTCAACGACTCTCAACTGGCTCAGAGTGTGAGAATGGGAAGAACAAAATGTTCAAATCTCGCTATTAATAGGATATCTCCATATTTAAAAAAGAAATTAGCGATGGAATTGAAAAGTCATGAATTTAGTATTATTATTGACGAAACGACGGACGTCTCAACCACAAAAAGTTTGGTTGTCATCGTCAGGCTGTGGTTAAAATCGTCAGGGTCAGTGCAAGATAGATTTTTTGACTTGATTGAAGTATCTGATGGGACCGCAGAAAGTATATATACTTCCTTGATAGCATTATTGGATTCATACGAAATACCACATGAAAACATTGTGGGCTTTGGAGCTGATAATGCTAGCGTTATGATGGGTCGCTTAAACGGTGTACAAGCTCGATTAAAACAAATTTGCCCTAATTTGGTGGTACTGGGATGTGGGTGTCATTCGGCTCACTTGAGTGCATCTGCGGCGTGTCTGAAGTTGCCAAAGACAGTAGAACAATTCGCTCGCGACATTTATAACTACTTTGCGAACAGTAGTAAACGTCAAAATGAACTACAAGAATTCCAAATTTTTGCTGAAGAAGTAGTGCATAAAATTTTGAAACTCAGTACAACCAGATGGTTATCTTTCAATGTACGTAAAAATTTATTATCATTATTATTGTGTAAGATTAATTTTCATTCTATCGATTTTATAATTTGTCTTTGGATTTTCAGAATGTTGTAAACAGAATATTGGAGCAGTGGAATCCTTTGACACTCTACTTTCAAAGTGCAGTTTTGGATGACGATTTGCCTGGTGCGAGACCAATCCTAGAAGCTTTGCGAAATCCTGCTTATAAATTATATTTTAAAATTTTATCACATGCTCTGATATGGATAGTCAAGTTAAATCTCGAACTTCAACGTGAAAGGCCACAAATTGCTACATTGCTTAAAAGTGTGACAGAATTGTACAAATCAATTCTAAAATGTTATATAAAGCCGGATGTTCTCAGTTCTAACGAACTGTCAAATATTCAAGTCGATTATCCTCGGAATTTGAAAGCACTGGAAGAAATGTACTTTGGTGCAAAAGTTGACGCATTTATTAAAAGCGGTATATCCATCGACCAAAGAGAATTGCACAACTTTCGATTGCGTGCACTTGACTTTTACATCGAGTTATCGAAACAAATCAAAATGAGATTCAATTTTCAAAATCCTCATTTGGTGTATGCGTCGAACTTTTCTGTTGAAAATGCTTTAAGCGGCAGAGTTGTTTCAATTTCAGAATACTTAAATTTGTATCCGACAATAGATGCTGATGCAGAATTTGTTAATTTGGAATGGCAATTGCTTCCAGAATTATTCTACTTACAAGAATGTTCAAGTTTGGAAACGATCGAATTTTGGTATAAGGTTGAACAAAAGAAAAATGGAGCTGGCGAATTTGTTTTTTCAAATTTGATAAAAGTAATCAAATATGTAATGGTGTTTCCTCATTCCTCAGCTGCTGCAGAGCGAAGTTTTTCGCAATATAGTTTGATTAAAACAAAATTGAGAAATAAGTTAAAAGTATCGACGGCTGCTGCAATATTACGCATTAAAGATGGTTTGCGGTATAATGATTTATCTTATAGCAGAATTACTTCAAAAGAAATTTCCGCATATTTAGAAGCACAATTTCAAAATGTCGATCAAGTGGAAAATGAAGATGTTGATGACGTATTTGCATTGTTATTGTAAAGTGTTTCGCTTGTTTGTAAAACTATTTTTAAGTGTTTCAAGTTGAAAATATTTAAAAGTTTTTGTTTAAAATATTTTAAAAAATATCTACGTTTTTTATTAAAATGTATGACCAAAGATAAAGATAATAAGACATAAAAAGAGATGTAAACTTATTAATTTCTTAATAAAATTTTTTAAAACATGATTAATTTTAATAATTATTACATTATTAGAAAAAATTAACTTATTTATCTAATGAATTCATATTTTAATTAAAAATAATGCATATAAACTTTCTCATAAGTAGAATAAGTATATATTTAGATATATTTCTGATAGTTTCTTTATATAATTTGAATTTCGCGCCAAAAATACTAATGCTTATACACATCAGTACAATTTAGTACATATTAGACCTAGATGTCAGTACAATCCGTCATTCCAATGTGGCAACCCTGCATGCGAAGGTAGTGTCATACTATTAAAGCTAGATTTTTCTCTCCGTGTATATTTAATTAAAATATTTTTTATGTTCCGTAAACTGGGGCTATTAGGAACAGATTTCAACTTTAAAGTCTTGCAACTTTTTTGTGTATTGAAATATTGCCTTAATTTTTTGTTTCTTTTCTTGATCTTGGCGAGCACATTGAAAGGTTTTATAATTGTCTTGATCAAAGCTGGAATTTTAAGCAAAAAAGTCGAAAAACACGCATTTATTCGAAATTACAAAATGGGGCTATTAGGAACAAGGCGGTAAAAACTATTGGAAAACGTATTTAAATTAAAGAAGTTATTTTTTATTGCTCGAAAGTAAACACAGAGTAAAAGACAAATGTAAAAACAAAATTAAAAGAGCGAATGTGTGTTTTAAACGTTGCTGGTATCATCAGTTGAGGTCGATGATGGAATCACTGGTGGTTTTTTGCGACTTGTCGGTCTCAACACTCTTTTACAATTTTGAACCATCTTTGAACACTAAAAACCAATTTAAGTGATAAAAAACAAAAAAAATTACGAAAAACTTACGTTTTGACAACACACTTTAACAATTCGGAAGAAATAATTGTGTTTTTTATATACCCGCCGTTTGTGAATTTTGTTTTTTGTTTCTAAAATCTTACTGTAAGTACAAAATAAACATATTTATTACTTAGTGAACTCAATAAAGTTTCCCATAAGAAATCCCATTAATAAAAAACAATCACATTGAGAAGATAAAAATGAAACAACTTACCTCAACAATCAAATGTTTTACACGTTTGAAACTTCACTAAAACACATTAAGTCACTTCCAAGCTACTATTGTTCACAAAATAATTAATAGTCACAATTATTGCATTGAAATGTGTTGCCAGTTACTGCAGCAGGGTCAAAATAAGTGAAACCGGCCACTTGAAAAATTTTATCTCCAATTTTCAAGTTATCTATGATTTTTAGTAGATATATGAGTACACTTTTTCCCCCTAAAATATTTTTCAAAAAAAAATTTTATTTTTGAAGTAATCAGGTATTGAAGTTTTAGGTCATTTTATTTTCATTTTATTATTACTTTGAAACAAATAAAGATAATTAAGTAATTTTTTTTTTAAATTAAAGCTTAAAGTCTATACTTTAAAGATGAAATAAAGCGATTGCTAAAAAATGAAAATTTATAATTGTTATTAACAATTCTTTTAAACAATTGCAAATTGAAGAATGTTCTCAATGTTTTTGAAAGATTAAATTACGATATATTGATGCGCAAAACTATAAGGATTCATTTAAAAAAAAGAAAAATGAGTAACCTTCAATATTATAGAAATTGTGTAGATTTTTCTGCCAAAATGCAGGCCAAAATCGATTTTTAATCTTAAAAATCCGCTTGAAAGCGTGAAGTTTCTAACAAAACAAAAGAAGATCTTATTTATTCGTTTGCAATTTTATCTTTTTCCAGGAACTTGAGTCAATTTTTGCTTGCATTTTGTCAGCAAAATTTACATAATTTCTATAATATTGGAAGTTACTCATTTTTCTTTTTTTTAAATGAATCCTTATAGTTTGCGCATCAATATATCGTAATTTAATCTTTCAAAAACATTGAGAACATTCTTCAATTTGCAATTGTTTAAAAGAATTGTTAATAACAATTATAAATTTTCATTTTTTAGCAATCGCTTTATTTCATCTTTAAAGTATAGACTTTAAGCTTTAATTTAAAAAAAAATTACTTAATTATCTTTATTTGTTTCAAAGTAATAATAAAATGAAAATAAAATGACCTAAAACTTCAATACCTAATTACTTCAAAAATAAAATTTTTTTTTGAAAAATATTTTAGGGGGAAAAAGTGTACTCATATATCTACTAAAAATCATAGATAACTTAAAAATTGGAGATAAAAATTTTTCAAGTGGCCGGTTTCACTTATTTTGACCCAGCAACAATTTTTCAAAAGCAAGTAAAACAATTTATCGATGAACGGCACCGATAGCATCAACTCCACCCGAAAACAGAATTTTGTTCCTAATAGCCCCAGTTTACGGTATTGATAAATTATGTTGAAAACTTTATTAGAGGAATTTGTAGACTTTGTTTAATTATTAAAAAATAAAAAAGTATTAATATTAATAATTAAAGTATTGTAAATAATAAATGTAATAATTTTTTTTAAATGTCTCAATTCAAACAGTTTGAAGATGGGTGCAAAAAAACTAAAAGCAACTTAATTATAAATTTTTTATAACGCGGTGCAAAAAAGCTCCCTGCCAGATTTGGATTTACTATATGTCCACTTTTAAAGTGGACAAATGGTAGACATACGGTAAAAGTGGAAATAAACTATTTAGAAGGTGTTTGACAGCAAAAGGAAGTGTTAAATATGTAAAATGGATGTTTAGAGAATAGATTTTAGCAAATATTGCAATAAATAAATCTCTAAATAATTAATAATTACTTGAAATTCCTGACAGATTCGATAAACATAAATGGATAGGTGGTTAGACTTTAAATAGTAGAAAAAAGTTTATCAAAAAAACTAAAAATGTTAGAAAAAGCTCTGATAATTAATAAATTAACTATTGTACAGTCGATTTATCCATTATTTAAGTTGAATTAAATCGTAAATTGTTCAATTATTAATGATAAATATGCGAACTGTGAGACCTGTCAATGTATTGGTAACATGCGTGATACTTGTAGCAGACTACGATTGACTACGATCATATTCTGAACGGCGGAACGAAAGGAACTGATTTGGATAAACGCGCGAAGTTTCAAAATGATGTGTAAATATAGTAAACATTGAAAAAAATTGCTTTCTTTGATTTAAGAGATATTACTAATAAATCATATCTTTTACTTTTAAAAAACGTTTTTTTAAAACAATGTGATCAAAAATTAGAAATTTAGCAAAACTTTTTCCATTATTAAAATAAATGAATTTATTTAAATAAATATTATTCAAAGCTAAAAATCAGTATTTTACTTAGAAAAATAAATTTGAATAAAAATTTTTTAAACAATTTCATGTAAAAAATAAATAACATGAACAATTAATTTTGATTAAAAATTAATTATTATTATATTTAGTAGAATATAAAAAATAAAAATGCAGAAAACAAATAGAATTAATGCTACAATCAATTATACTAAGAAAGATAAAATAGACAATATTTTCCCGTTTTTCTAAAATAATTAGAAAATTTACTTTTCAGATCAATTAAAATGAGATTCTAACTCCTCCTACTTTAAAAAAGCAATTTTTTTATTTGTTGCATCAACAGTATAAAAAGGGAGAAAATATTTAATTTTTAAAAAGTTATACATTTATAGTCTTAACTCATTAAGAAAAAAAAGACTTCTGGCTAATAAAAATAAGCTTTATGTTCTGACAGTTGGCTATGCCTCAAGTCATTTAAGAAGAAGAAGAAGAAGAAGAAGAAGAAGAAGAAGAAGAAGAAGAAGAAGAAGAAGAAGAAGAAGAAGAAGAAGAAGAAGAAGAAGAAGAAGAAGAAGAAGAAGAAGAAGAAGAAGAAGAAGAAGAAGAAGAAGAAGAGAAGAAGAAGAAGAAGAAGAAGAAGAAGAAGAAGAAGAAGAAGAAGAAGAAGAAGAAGAAGAAGAAGAAGAAGAAGAAGAAGAAGAAGAAGAAGAAGAAGAAGAAGAAGAAGAAGAAGAAGAAGAAGAAGAAGAAGAAGAAGAAGAAGAAGAAGAAGAAGAAGAAGAAGAAGAAGAAGAAGAAGAAGAAGAAGAAGAAGAAGAAGAAGAGAAGAAGAAGAAGAAGAAGAAGAAGAAGAAGAAGAAGAAGAAGAAGAAGAAGAAGAAGAAGAAGAAGAAGAAGAAGAAGAAGAAGAAGAAGAAGAAGAAGAAGAAGAAGAAGAAGAAGAAGAAGAAGAAGAAGAAGAAGAAGAAGAAGAAGAAGAAGAAGAAGAAGAAGAAGAAAGAAGAAGAAGAGAAGAAAAGAAGAAGAAGAAGAAGAAGAAGAAGAAGAAGAAGAAGAAGAAGAAGAAGAAAAAGAAGAGAAGAAGAAGAAGAAGAAGAAGAAGAAGAAGAAGAAGAAGAAGAAGAAGAAGAAGAAAGAGAAGAAGAAGAAGAAGAAAAGAAGAAGAGAAGAAGAAGAAGAAGAAGAAGAAGAAGAAGAAGAAGAAGAAGAAGAAGAAGAAGAAGAAGAAGAAGAAGAAGAAGAAGAAGAAGAAGAAGAAGAAGTATTTGTTGTTTGAGTTAAAGAAAATGGAGAAAGTAATTAATATTTGAAAAATAACACATATATTACCAACCCCCAAAGAAAAAATGGATGATTTAGACCACTAGATATGTTTTCGTTGCCTGCACTTCTTACACTTTAACACCTAACCTGCACTATGCTGTTTTCTTTGCCGGATGTGACGTAATTTTACCATACATTTCGCTACACTTTCTGCACCTACTCTTGAGGTGGTGTAAAAGTTACACTTAGTGCAGGCAACGAAAACGTACCTAATAAAAATAATAAACAAACTCCTCCCATTTTCAAAATCAATTTTTCTATTTGTTGGTTGAGTTAAACAAAATGGAGAAAAAATTAATATTTAAAAAATAAATCATATAATTCCAACCCCCAAAAAGAAAAATGGATGATTTAGACCAATTAAAATAAAATTTAAACTCCTCCTTCTTAAAGAAAAATATTTTTTATTTGTGGCTTCAATAGAACAAAATGGAGAAATTATTAATATTTAAAAAATATAAAATTTAGTCCCAACCCCCAAAAGATAAAATGGATGTTTAAGACCAATTAAATTAAAATTTAAACTCCTCCCTTTTAATAAAAACTATTTTTCATTCGTAGGTTCAAAAGAACGAAATGGAGAAAATATTAAACTTTAAAAAATATAAGTCTCAACTCCTCACGAAAAAAAACTGCTATTAGCCAATAAAAAAATCAAACTCCTCCTAAATTTTTATTTCGTTCGTTTGAACCCACGAATGAAAAATAGTTTTTATTAAAAGGGAAGAGTTTAAATTTTAATTTAATTGGTCTTAAACATCCATTTTATCTTTTGGGGGTTGGGACTAAATTTTATATTTTTTAAATATTAATATTTTCTCCATTTTGTTTTATTGAAGCCACAAATAAAAAATATTTTTCTTTAAGAAGAAGGAGTTTAAATTTTATTTTAATTGGTCTAAATCATCCATTCTTCTTTTTGACGGTTGGAATTATATGTTTTATTTCTTAAATAATAAATTTTTCTCCATTTTGCTTAACAGAACCAATGAATAAAAATTTAGGAGGATTTTGATTTTTTATTGGGTAATAGCAGTTTTTTTTCGTGAGAGGTTGAGACTATTATATTTTTTAAATTTTAATATTTTCTCCATTTCGTTCTTTTGAACCTACGAATGAAAAATAGTTTTTATTAAAAGGGAGGAGTTTAAATTTTAATTTAATTGGTCTTAAACATCCATTTTATCTTTTGGGGGTTGGGACTAAATTTTATATTTTTTAAATATTAATATTTTCTCCATTTTGTTTTATTGAAGCCACAAATAAAAAATATTTTTCTTTAAGAAGAAGGAGTTTAAATTTTATTTTAATTGGTCTAAATCATCCATTTTTCTTTTTGGGGGTTGGAATTATATGATTTATTTTTTAAATATTAATTTTTTCTCCATTTTGTTTAACTGAACCAATGAATAAAAATGTAGGAGTTTGATTTTTTTATTGGCTAATAGCAGTTTTTTTTCGTGAGGGGTTGAGACTTATATTTTTTAAAGTTTGATATTTTCTCCATTTTGTTCTATTAAACACACGAATAGAAAATAGCTTTTATTAAGAGGGAGGAGTTTAAATTTTAATTTAATTAGTCTTAAACATCTATTTTATTTTTTGGGGGTTGGGACTAAATTTTATCTTTTTTAAATATTATTATTTTCTCCATTTTGTTCTATTGAAGCCACAAATAAGAAATAATTTTCTTTAAAAAGGAGGAGTTTTAATTTTATTTTAATTGGCCTAGAACATCAATTTTTTCTTTTGGGGGTTGGAATTATAAATTTAAATATAATTTTTCTCCATTTTGTTTAACTCAACCAACAGATAGAAAAATTGATTTTGAAAATAAGAGGAGTTTGTTTATTATTTTTATTGGTCTAAATCATTTATTTCTTCTTTTCTTTCTATAACACATATAGTAATATGTGTTATTTTTCAAACATTAATCACTTTCTCCATTTTCTTTAACTCAACCAACAAATAAAAAATTGCACTTTGAAAATAGGAGGTGTTTATTTTTATTGCCCAGAAGTCTTTGTTTTCTTAAGGAGTTAAGAATAAATGTAACTTTTTAAAAATTAAATATTTACTCCCTTTTTGTGCTATTAAACCAAAGAATAAAAAAAATTGCTTTCTTAAAGTATGAGGAGTTATTTTTTGTATTTAACTAAATATAATAATAATTGATTTTCAATCAAAATTAATTGTTCAGGTTATTTTTTTTACATGAAATTGTTTAAAAAATTGTTATTCAAATCTATTTTTCTAAGTAAAATACTGATTTTTAGCTTTGAATAATATTTATTTAAATAAATTCATTTATTTTAATAATGGAAAAAGTTTTGCTAAATTTCTAATTTTTGATCACATTCCCAGATAGCACGCAAGCTTGCTGCAAACTTGCAGCAAACTTGCGCTGCAAGTTTTGCAAGATTGCAGTGCAAGCTTTCTGCAAGTTTGCAGCAAGCTTGATATGTCTGGACTGCTGCAAACTTGCACTGCAAGCTTGCAGCAAGTTTGCACAGCAAGTTTGTAGAAAGTTTTCAGCAAACTTGATGCAAAGTTGCAAAAATTTTTGTATGCATAAAAAATTATGTTTTTTTTACCCTTTTTTGCAAATATTTTTAATTTTATTAAATTTAAAGAAGGTACATTTCAAGCTTGCTGCAAACTTGCAGAAAGCTTGCACTGCAATCTTGTAAAACTTGCAGTGCAAGTTTGCTGCAAGTTTGCAGCAAGCTTGCGTGCTATCTGGGTTGTTTTAAAGAAACGTTTTTTAAAAGTAAAAGATATAATTTATTAGTAATATCTCTTAAATCAAAGAAAGCAATTTTTTTTAATGTTTACTATATTTACACATCATTTTGAAACTTCGCGCGTTTATCCAAATCAGTTCCTTTCGTTCCGCCGCTCAGAATATGATCGTAGTCAATCGTAGTCTGCTGCAAGTATCACGCATGTTACCAATACATTGACAGGTCTCACAGTTCGCATATTTATCATTAATAATTGAACAATTTACAATTTAATTCAACTTAAATAATGGATAAATCGACTGTAGAATAGTTAATTTATTAATTATCAGAGCTTTTTCTAACATTTTTAGTTTTTTTGAAGAACTTTTTTCTTCTATTTAAAGTCTAACCACCTACACTGAAAAACTGTTGGTAGAGCTGTTCGCCCAATGCGGTGAACTGCTGCGTAAAAAAGAAACGCACAGCTCACTTTATTTTTTGGCGAGTTACTCTCCTTTTTGATAGAGCTGCTGCCCTTTTTGTCAAGCAGCCGCTCGCCAACGTCATTGGTAGTCAAGTTTAGGAGAGCAACTCGCCTAATTTTGATAGAGCTGTGAGTTTAAAGTTAAGTAGCGCTGCACAACAGTCAATAGCGGAACTGCTCTACCAACAGTTTTTCAGTGTATACATTTATGTTTATCGAATCTGTCAGGAATTTCAAGTAATTATTAATTATTTAGAGATTTATTTATTGCAATATTTGCTAAAATCTATTCTCTTAACATCCTTTTTACATATTTAACACTTCCTTTTGCTATCAAACACCTTCTAAATAGTTTATTTCCACTTTTACCGTATGTCTACTATATGTCTACCATTTGTCCACTTTAAAAGTGGACATATACACGGAGAGAAAAATCTAGCTTTAATAGTATGACACTACCTATACTAATTTCGCATGGACTATAGTCACGCTTTAAACGCATGAAAACATACCGAAAAACCATGGTGAAGCGTGGACCCATGGTTTTTGGGTATGAATTCATGCGTTTGAAGCGTGACTATAGTCATGCGAAATTAGTAATAGTGTCATACTATTAAAGCTAGATTTTTCTCTCCGTGTAGTAAATCCAAATCTGGCAGGGAGGGCACTTTTTTGCACCTTGTTATGAAAAATATCGTTCGTATCTAGTGCTAGCAGTTGCCAATTTTTGAACGAACCCCTTTTTTGGAACAAACTGTAGGTTTGTTTCAAAAAAAGTGCTCATTCAAAAATTGACAACTGCTTGCACTCGTTACGAAATATACTATTTTTGGATTTCTATAAGAAATAATTTTAATTACAGTGAGAAAAAATATGTTTTAATCCATCATAATTATTTTTTTTATAAAGTCAAGCAAAAATTATTTTTAAATTAAACATAATAATGTCAATTCAACACATAAAATGTTTCATTGAATAAAAATTATGTTTAATTCAAACATATTTTTTTATGTTCATAAGCAAAGGAAACATACACTTTTTGAACCTCTGAATTTGACTCTCCAGTTTTCTCAGTGCAAATGTAACTTTTTAAAAATTAAATATTCACTCCCTTTTTGTAATGTTGAACCAACGAATAAAAAAATTGCTTTCTTAAAGTAGGAGGAGTTAGAATCTAATTTTAATTGTTTTAAAATGTAGATTTTCTAATAACTTTAAAAAACGGGAAAAAATTGCCTATTTTATCTTTCTTAGTATAATTATTTATTTATTTCTGCGTTTTTATTTTTCATATTTTATTAAATATACTAATAATTGTCTTTGTCATGGATTAAATTAAAAAAAGGTTAATTTCAATATCAATTTATAGAATTGATTTAAATAAAATTCATCTTGAAAAGTTGGTTTTGCTATTTCTTGTTTTAAATGTGATAAAACACAAAGCAGTTTGAATGTCAGTCCCGCCATCTGTCGTGACAAATGCGCGGCGATATATCAGTAGTATATTATTATCGCTTTACACACACAGCACACATCTCACGATAGAACTGACATCTACAACTTTAAACATTAATTATTTAATAAGTAAACATTAATTTGTCCTAAATATGTAATAAATAAATGCTTTAATGATTACTTTTGTCAAATATAATAAGTTTTCCTAATTTTTCCTTTTTTTATTCACTAAATATTCTATTTAAAACACCCTATATTCACTGGAAACTACATTTTGTCAATTTTACTGATATTTTTTCTAAAAATATCGACCTACACAGTTAAATACATAAAAAATTATTAAACATCAAATAACGGAAACCATTATTATATATATATATAACATAAATTATAATTATTTATACCATTTGATATTAAATAACATCGAATTCATCAACAATCGTAATAATCAAATTTTAAATATAAGAACGGAATGAACGCACCCTTAAATATTTCACTACACAGTTTTCTAAAAAGTATCAAATTGATAGTATATTGCAAATCAAGTTGTGGCAACGTTTTGATACTGTATAAGGTATCAAGTTGATACGAATATAACTATCTTTTTTAAGGCCTTTCTCCAATAGGATCCAAAAACTCTGCGTTTGTCTGCGAATACGTTTGCTGCATTCTCTCTCATTACAACGCAACGCAAAACGCTGCCATGGGACTGCGGCCACAGGCCTTTAAGAATGATAGTCAATACAGTATCATTTTTTGATACGTGCATTTGTATCAACGTAATACTGTCATGGCCGGTTCGCATTAACTGGAAATTTAACTTATCAATTTATTTAGTTTTATATACTCTTAAGTATTAAAAATTGTTTTATTTTACATATTAACAGTAAGAAATGTGCGAAATTATATAAAATGAGCACATTATTTAGAAAAAACTTGTATTGAAATACACTAACCTCAATTCACGTTGTTGTGACATTTCGATTAAAGGTAACTTTACAATTTCTGGAGATTTTTGGCTCAAGGTATAGTGAAATATTTAAGGGTGCGTTCATTCCGTTCCTAATAGTATGTATTTAAAATTTGATTATTACTATTGTTGATGAATTCGATGTTATTTAATATCAAATGGTAAATAATTATAATTTATGTTATATATATATATATATAATAATAGTGGTTTTCGTTATTTGATGTTTAATAATTTTTTATATATTTAATTGTGAAGGTCGATATTTTTAGAAAAGAATATCAGTAAAATTGACAAAATGTAGTTTTCAGTGAATATAGGGTGTTTTAAATAGAATATTTAGTGAATAAAAAAAGGAAAAATTAGGAAAACTTATTATATTTGACAAAAGTAATCATTAAAGCATTTATTTATTACATATTTAGGGCAAATTAATGTTTACTTATTGAATAATTAATGTTTAAAGTTGGAGATGTCAGTTCTATCGTGAGATGTATGCGTGTGACCCTATTTTTATCACATGAGCGCATGCGCGAAACAATCAACAATTTCTCGCGACTGATAAAATTTGTCGAGGGAAAATTTGATAATATGAACGTTTAATACTTAGATTTAATCATTACATCTATCTCGACGCTTTTCAAACTACAGTTGTTTTCTTTACTTAGTCGGGAAAAACCCAAAGGACAATAGCACGTAGGAGGTAATGCGTAAAGCAATATTCCTTGTCCTAATCCCTCGAAACGAAATTTTATTGCTTGACATCTTGTAACGATCCAAATCGTTTTCCTTATTTTTGTAAATATGCCGTTCTCGTAGTTTCTCCATCTTACAACTTATCGCGCCCAGCGATAGCCCATAAGGTACCGTAACCTTCGGTAATTAACCGAATTATATATTCGGGTGTCATCGAGCCACACACGAAACGTGTTATGGGTTACGATGACGATCTCAAGCGATTCTCTCATAAGAGAGAAGCGAGACTTCAAACCGCGATTTTCCGCGCGTAATCGATGCGCTGCGTCGCATCCTCGTTATTTTGTATATAATTTAAGTTTATTCTTTTATTAAATGTTTTTAATTTTTAATCTTATTGTTTTCTTGTGTTGTGCGCCTTCTTCATAATAGGATTATTTTTCGTCTTATCAGCGATCCAACAATCTGCGAACTTGGTAAGTTTGATCAATCTTTACTGATCTGTGTTGCTTGTCTCGACTCGCAATTCATAAATTAGAATAAATTCGTTTTCTTTTAGCGTGTTTTCATTGGAAAGTTTCATCGACGCCGTAAAAATGTCGTGTCACATGGATTTTTCCATATAGAGAATCGCTTTCTTGTGTTTCTAACGCGATAAAATGGTGATATTATCGTGCTTAAAATTTTCCTTTCCCTCTCGGAAATTTTTTCTTATTTTCTATCGCGTTCATACAAACAAAACTTTGAGCGAATTTTCCATAAATCCAATGCGCTAAATTTTTATAATTTATAAAGTTAAAAAAAACACATGCTCGCTTCTCTCTCACTACACCGATTTAAAAAAAGCGCATATAAAATTTTTGCGAAAATTTTCTATATTATGTTCTGCGCATTTATTCTGAAAGTTTAAACATTTATATTTTTTAAGCACCACGAGGGATATCTACGTGTAAATTTTTGGAAATTTCTCATTTGAAATAATATTCCAAGCATATTAAATTTTATTTTATTTCTGAAATCGACGATACAAAACCTTATCTCTTTCTTGTTCGCTCGATGTAAACATTCCGAGCCTTTCAAAAAAGTAAACACGCTATTTTGCTAAATCTCAGCCTTACAAAATCATTAATTATTCTCATTTTTAAATATTTCAAATCAAATTATTTTGAAATTTATTTTCAAAAAATAAAACAAAATTTTTGCAAACAATTTTAGAAAATTCTAATAAACAATCTCCTTTGTTAGCAAAACTCTGAAATTTGTTAGAATCAAAATTCAAAAACTTGCAAAAAAAATTTTTTGATTTGAATTGCAATTAAGTTAAAAATTTAATAGAAAATTTTACACAAAAAATCTCCACCTTGAAAAAGAAAATTGCGCAAATAAAAAAGGCGCAATTCGGATAGGAAATCCACGAGTAGCCCAGTGAACAGCCTTAGTCATCGTTACACCGGCAACCTCGCGCCCCTCCCTCCCACCCTTTCTTCGACTTCAGTAAAGGTAACCCCCTCCAGCGGCTTACCAAATGTGGGTTTGAAATTTAGAATTTAGAAATGCAGAACAATGACGCTAAATTGTTTTATTCTACAGCCCGCGCTGATTCAAACAATTTTTTTTAGTCTTTTACACTCAGTTCGCCTTGTCAATCTAGTTTGGATTAGTTTTGCTCACTCAGCTCCACTTCATCGCAGAAGGGAAAAGAGAGACATCTATTGCCAATGCGTACAAATCGCAAAAGCAACGATGAAAAATATTATCCGGATAATTATCACAAGCGACTAACACCTAACGACGAGCATCATAATCGCCCGCGGTGTACTAGTAACAAAGACGGTCGGTATAGTAAACAAATTAGTTATAGTAAACAAATTAATTATCAGCGGAAAAATTATAATTTTCAATTAAATAAAAATAAATTCAACTTTCGCAAAAAGTATCACAAAAAACAGAATTATTGCATTAAAAATTGCTTTCTAAGTCATCATTTGCCATACGCAACGCATAATCCATACGTAAATGCACGTGATGTATCTGGCAATTACAGAAGCGCTTAATTATCTAAAAAAAGAGCGAAAATTCAGAATGCATTAATTGTGTTTTCAAAAATAAAAATATTTTAACTAATCCGAAAAATAATCCTATTATGGAGAAGGCGCACAACACAAGAAAACAATAAGATTAATAATTGAAAAACATTTGATAAAAGAATAAACTTAAGGGTGCGATCCCATGTGAGCAAAATACGTCGACCGAAAGCAGAAAATCATGAGTGCAGAAGAGATAGGGAGATATTGTTGTTCTTTTCACTCTCATGATTTTCTGCTTTCGGTCGACGTATTCTGTTCATATGGGATCGCACCCTAAATTATATACAAAATAATGAGGATGCGACGCAGCGCATCAATTACGCGCGGAAAATCGCGGTTTGAAGTCTCGCTTCTCTCTGATGAAAGAATCGCTTGAGATCGTCATCGTAACCTATAACACGTTTCGTGTGTGGCCCGATGACACCCGAATATATAATTCGGTTAATTACCGAAGGTTGCGGTACCTTATGGGCTATCGCTGGGCGCGATAAGGCTGGAGTCCCATGGCACCGTTTTGCGTTGCGTTTTGTAACTAGGCCATGAGTGCAAATATAGCAAACATATATCTCCATCTCTCTCACACTCATTGCCTAGTTACAAAACGCAACGCAAAACGCTGCCATGGGACTTCAGCCTGAGTTGTAAGATGGAGAAATTACTAGAATGGCATATTTACAAAAATAAGGAAAACGATTTGGATCGTTACAATTCCCCCTTGTTAAATTGCAGTTTCCGGTCGTTTGTCTAGGTTCGATCAATCGTTCCCATTTGACTCAACAATTTCACCTGGTACTCACTCGTCTTAATAATTAAGAATTTTTCTAAATGAAATTTAAATAGAAAATATTAAATAATCGTTAAGTATAGGGGAGAGTCTCCAGTTGTGAGACGGGTTTCATTTTTGACCCGTAAATTGTAAACGGGTAAACGAAATTGTAAATAAAATACACCGTTCGAAAGGTAACAGAAATACGCAACTTTTATTAAAAGAAAGTGTAGTGTTTCGATGAACTCAAAAAATTTTACGATACGTTTTCCGAGCACATCGCTTTTGTCAAAAAAAATGTCTCGAGTTGTGAGACACTCATTAAAAATTGCTAAAATTTAATAAGTTTGACATAAAACGTTATGTTTAGTAAAAATAATTGAATATATTAATAATATATATTATTATATACTAAATAATAATATTTATTCGCCAAAATATGACTATCAAATAAACACAATTTAATAGCTTCAACAAGAGCATTCAAATTGATTTCTTCTGAATCAATTGACTTTTTTCCACTTGACATGCCCAAAAATACTAAAAAAAAATCAAAACAACATTTAAATAGTATACCTGCAAAGTCGTATTTTTTATGCTGCCCAGATGGGTGTTGACACCGTCTCACAACTGGTGATATGCTGTGTCTCACACCCAGAAATTGGCGCTATTTTTAAAAAGGAAAATTAAATTATTTTCAACCGTAGATTGGAAACAATGCAATATTGCATCACAAAATATAAGGAAAACACTAAACGAAAATGCATTACATTTACCTTTTCCAATTAATTAACTTGGAAAAAAAGTACTTTGCATTTATTGAAAAAACGCTTTTTAGTCGATTATCACACACAGTGTTGGTATTTAACAAAAACAGTTTATATATCCGCTTCGGCGTACACGAAAAAGTTGGCTCATATAAAAAGAAATGTTTTTATATAAACCAATCGGCTTTTTAATATTGCATGTTAAAAAAAATTGACTGTCTCACAGCTGGAGGTGTCTCACAACTGGAGACTCTCCCCTATCAAATAATAAAAATTAAAATGTTTTAATAAATGATGGCTCGCAACTGCTTATTTTTTAAATTATAATTTTTAATTGATATTCGATATAATAATGATAAACGCATGACCTGGTTGATAAGAAGTTAACAAAATTCACAAAGAAAAAGTTGACTTCTGCAACAACGCCGATAACATTCATTTGCTTATTCGCAAATACTCAATTCGCTAAGTGAATCACCAGGACTTCAATCATCACGTTCGTTAATTATCGTTTTGTAACACTCCGCATCACAACAAAAAAATTTTTTATAGAAATTTTCTTTTCAATATAAAAATATTTTCTTTTGTCATTTTCACAATGTTTATTCTAATGGCATTCGCGCCGATATTACGAACGTTAATTATTTAAGCGATTTAAAAGAAATGCGTTTATCATTATTATATCGAATATCAATTAAAAATTATCATTTAAAAAATGAGCAGTTGCGAGCCATCATTTATTAAAACATTTTAATTTTTATTATTTGATATACTTAACGATTATTTAATATTTTCTATTTAAATTTCATTTAGAAAAATTCTTAATTATCGAGACGAGTGAGTACCAGGTGAAATTGTTGAGTCAAATGGGAACGATTGATCGAACCTAGACAAACGACCGGAAACGGCAATTTAAGAAGGGGGAATTGTAACGATCCAAATCATTTTCCTAATTTTTGTAAATATGCCGCTCTCGTAGTTTCTCCATCTTACAACTTATCGTGCCCAGCGATAGCCCATAAGGTACCGCAACCTTCGGTAATTAACCGAATTATATATTCGGGTGTCATCGGGCCACACACGAAACGTGTTATGGGTCTCGAGAAGTTCGTCACAATCTGTATATCAGCTCCAAAATTTCTTAAGCTTAACCCAGCAATAAAAAATATAACATAGAATAGCTGAGAAAAACACATCCACATGTTTTGAACTTTGAAGAAGAATATAAAAGGTATTGTTATAGTTACTCTTTTAAATTTAATTTTAACCATTCCAAAAAAAAGGTTTCGCAAAGATTTTATGAGCAAGGGTATTTGGGTCTAAAAACTTTTCTAGAATTTATGAATTTTAATAATCCGGAGTAAAACGTTTTCCTTTTGTTGAATTTAAAATAGAAAAAGATAAAAGATTGCTCACTGCACAACCCATATGTGACGATCCTGACACTAAACAGGATCGTATCATTACAAATTATGCGGCATAATTCAAATTCTAATTCGCGAACGATTAAAATATAATTATCAAAATTATATTAACATGGCAAAGTTTATTATATTATATATCTATAATATATAATATAAAGAAATATTAATTATAAAAGCAACGAAACTTATTGTTTAACTGAATGTTTATTTAACAATTGGCAAATGACACAAAGGACAAATCAGCAAAAGAAATGTTGAGTAACATTTTACTTTAGAATTATCATAACGAAAATATGGTTGAAATTTAAGATGTATTATTGTAAATTATTATTTTGTAAGAATTGACTAAAATAATTTCTTTACTTTATTAATATACTTTATCGTCGATATAGCAAAAGTTATCATCTATGTATGTGTATATATGCATGTATGTGTGTATGCATACACACGGAGAGAAATCTGTTGCTATTATTGCTTGCAGAATCTTTACAAATTTTATTAGTCACTGCTGAATAGAATTTTAGCTTGAGGTTATAATAATTTATATACGAAATCATCTATTTAATGTAATGGAGAGTTCGATGCAATAAAAACAAAAAGCAGCTGCTAATTTTGCACGAAATCTTTATTATAAATATAAAGAGAACGTGCTATAAAAGTATTAGATTCTTCTTATAAGAATCGCTCGAACTCCGACTGATTTTCAGGCGGACTTTATACAACACAATCTTACTTGCGTGTACGTTCATATAACTCACACACACATATATTTCTCTGGATGGTTTCGAGGAACGGAACGCGTACAAAGCGGTGACGTTTGCAATAACATAACCTAACAATTTTCACATGTTGCTTAAATATATTCAAACACAAATAAAAATGCAATAATTTTTAACTAATATACTTACTATTAAATAAATATTATCTTTTTATAACAGCAACAAGTATTAAATACTACATATAATATATGTTTTGCAGGACAGAGAAATATCAAATACAGAGAGAGAGAAAGAAATATATGTGTGTGTGAGTTATATGTGCGTATACACAGGTAAGATTGTGGTGTATAAAGTCCGCCTGAAAATCAGTCGGAGTTCGAGCGATTCTTATAAGAAGAATCTAATACTTTTATAGCACGTTCTCTTTGTATTTATAATAAAGATTTCGTGCAAAGTTAGCTACTGTCTCTTATGCTTATTGCATTGAAAGTATTTTTACAATAAGTATATGAATCCATGCTAAAAATATAAGAGAAACATTAAGCAATTTAAGTAATGTGCTCTTTCGAGTAATATTAGCAGCAGATTTCTCTCCGTGTATATGTCTTTATATATTTAATTTTATTAATTATCTTATTTAATGATTATAATAATTTTCTTTCTTAATATTAAATTTACTTTTTAAAACTTCACAAAATTAAAACCTATCAGCACTCAGAAATAAGGGCGGTGCACCTAAAGGACCCAGGACCGACCGCTCCACAATATTGTCTACGAGAAAGTTGGAGTGGGAAAAGGGAAATTCCAAAAGGGGCTGATTTTACCAAATAATTTGGTACGATTGGCTAAGTTGCGAAAAGTAAAATAAGTGGGGATATTGAAGGAACACTTCGACGAAATTCTTCAGGCTTGAGACGAAAGTTGAGAGCAGTAGTATTAATTCTTATTCTGTACGAAAAGCATCTCTAATAGAAGTCTTAATAAATATTCAATAAGTAGAAACTATTGACTCAACATTAATTTTTCCTTTATCATTTAAAGTAAATTCCATCGTGGGAGTTGGGTTTCTTAACCCTTTATTGTGAATTGGACCTTTATGTTCATAAGATATTTGAATTTTACATGCTTTCGCGCTCTTTCTGAATACGGCGTGTTAGGCTGGAGTCCCATGACAGCGTTTTGCGTTGCGTCGTAATGGGAGAGAAAAAGACGCAAATATACGTTTGCCGCATTCTCTCTCATTACAACGCAACGCAAAACGCTGCCATGCGACTGCGGCCTTACACGAACTGCTTTCTGTTTGGTAAGTTCTCAAATGCGCCACCGGTCAAATGCGCCACGGATCAATTGCGCCACTGGACAAAGGCCCCACATTTGTCATATTTGAGGAAAGTGAAAAGTTTGTTCGAGAGATGGAGCTAGGTGTTCTTGGTATAGAAATTTGTCAAGTGAATTCAATTTCTTGCTAATTTCGCTCCGTATAGTGAAAATAAATTTAAGTGAAGTGTTAATTAACTGGTAATTAATTAAATGTTCTATATCAATTGCGGATAACATTTTTGAGGTAAGTTGCTGTTTTTATTTTATATTAATAATAATAAAAATTATAATAATAAATATTATTATTATTGTTTAAAGAAATGTGGAAATTTTTTTTAATAACTAATTTATGAAACATTTTATTTTTAAATCGTTTTTATTTATATTTTTTCTTTGGAATAATTTAATAATTCCTTTAATAATAAGATTTTTTGATATTTTCAAAAGCTCTTTATTTTTCTAGAATTAGTTTGTATTTTAATTAAATAACGAGATTAAGAATTCTTTATTGTATTATACTTAATTTTACTTTCATAATTATAAATTAATTGCATTTATTTTAAACTTAGAAAGTACTTAAATTTTCTTGAAGACAAATAAAATATAATTTATTAACAATTGTAATATTGAATATAATTCTATTTTCTAATTTGAATTTCATTTAATTAATTTTTTAAATTAGCTAACGTAAAAGTTTTTCTGAATTCACGTTTATACTTTTAGAAATGATAAGACTTCTTATAAAGTTTCAAATATTACGGAAGTTTAGAAAAATTATTCCAATTTTTATTTTATAATTAATAGTATTTATATTAAAAACAGTAATATTTTGAAAAATAATTTTTTTTTGGAAACGTAATATATAAAAAAAGCAGGCTTCGCACTCATCTACTAAAATCTATACTATTTACTCCTTTTTTTGGCAAATTTCTGACACTAAATTATAATTATAATTGATATTGAAAATTCTTTTAAACAATTGGAAATTGAAAAAAGTTCGCAATGTTTTTTTAATATTAAATTACCATGTATTGATGCGCAAAACTCCAAGGATTAATTTAAAAAAAGACAAATCAGTAAACTCCAATATTATAGAAATTGTGTAGAATTTTCTGCCAAAATGCAGCCGAAAATCGACTTTTAATCTTAAAAATCCGCTTGGAAGCGTGAAGTTTCCAAGAAAACAAGAGAAGATCTTATTTATATTCGTTTGCAATTTTATTATTTTCCTGGAGCTCGAGTAGATTGTCGTCTGCATTTTGACAATAAAATAATTTTTTTGCCAATAAATTTATATTCTTAATTATGTTACAATTTTTATACTCACTTTATAATTTTTCTATAGTTATTAATATAATTTTTCTATATAATTTTTCTATATTCTATCTATATAATATATCTATTTGTAATTGTTTTTGTTTAATATTTTTGCGAGATAGGATAGATATTAATTTAGCAATAATAGAGGGGTAAATAAGGATTTTATTTAAAAAAATTTAATTGACGAATAAAGTTACAAAATTTGGTCGAAAAATTGAGATTCAATTTTAACATATTTTTTAAAACTTTTAATTACATTATTTGGCTTTAATATAATTTTTAAAATTGTAACGGTCTGTGATGCCTAATTATTTATAATTTTTTTTTATCGTCACTACATCTTAAGGCTCGATTTTAATCATCAGAGCTTCACTTTGATCAGAATCTAAAAAAAAGAAGTCACATATTTTAAGAGGTTAAAATAATGAAATATTTATAGAATTCAATACCATTGTCAAATAATTAATAAATTATAACTCTTTCAAGCTTCGCACTCGACAATTACTTTTAAAAAAGTAGCAGAAAGTAGCTTTAAATCTGAAAATAGTAGTAAAAAGTAACAATCGAAAAATCAAAATTTGACAATTAAAAAAATCTCGGTTTAATCGAATCACAAAAAATTGATTGAGAATAATTTTTGTTTAATCATTAGAGGATTTAAACTAATGTAATTTGTGAAAATGTATCTTTTAGTGTTAGAAATTTGACAAAAAAAGGAGTAAATAGTATAGATTTTAGTAGATGAGTGCGAAGCCTGCTTTTTTTATATATTACGTTTCCAAAAAAAAATTATTTTTTAAAATATTACTGTTTTTAATATAAATACCATTAATTATAAAATAAAAATTGGAATAATTTTTCTAAACTTCCGTAATATTTGAAACTTTATAAGAAGTCTTATCATTTCTAAAAGTATGAACGTGAATTCAGAAAAACTTTTACGTTAGCTAATTTAAAAAATTAATTAAATGAAATTCAAATTAGAAAATAGAATTATATTCAATATTACAATTGTTAATAAATTATATTTTATTTGTCTTCAAGAAAATTTAAGTACTTTCTAAGTTTAAAATAAATGCAATTAATTTATAATTATGAAAGTAAAATTAAGTATAATACAATAAAGAATTCTTAATCTCGTTATTTAATTAAAATACAAACTAATTCTATAAAAGAAAGAGCTTTTGAAAATATCAAAAAATCTTATTATTAAAGGAATTATTAAATTATTCCAAAGAAAAAATATAAATAAAAACGATTTAAAAATAAAATGTTTCATAAATTAGTTATTAAAAAAAATTTCCACATTTCTTTAAACAATAATAATAATATTTATTATTATAATTTTTATTATTATTAATATAAAATAAAAACAGCAACTTACCTCAAAAATGTTATCCGCAATTGATATAGAACATTTAATTAATTACCAGTTAATTAACACTTCACTTAAATTTATTTTCACTATACGGAGCGAAATTAGCAAGAAATTGAATTCACTTGACAAATTTCTATACCAAGAACACCTAGCTCCATCTCTCGAACAAACTTTTCACTTTCCTCAAATATGACAAATGTGGGGCCTTTGTCCAGTGGCGCAATTGATCCGTGGCGCATTTGACCGGTGGCGCATTTGTCCAATGGCGCATTTGAGAACTTACCTTTTATCACATTCAAAACAAGAAATAGGAAAACTAACTTTTCAAGATGAATTTTATTTAAATCAATTCTAGAAATTGATATTGAAATTAACCTTTTTTTAATTTAATCGCTTACAAAGACAATTATTAGTGTATTTAATAAAATATAAAAAATAAAAACGCAGAAATAAATAAATAATTATACTAATAATGTTAAAATAGGCAACATTTTCTCGTTTTTTTAAAGTTATTAGAAAATCTACTTTTTCAAAATGCAATTTTTTATTTGTTAGTTGTGTGACGTCGGAAATAATTTTCTTCCTCCTAAATTTTTTTTTCTTCTTCTCTTTATTTTACTTTCTCTTTCTCGTTTGATAAACTTGAAAAAAAGTTTAGAGAGTTTAAAATTTGTTTCTGAAAATAACAAATATTGATTTCTCTCGAAGAAAGAATTTTCGTCAAATATCATATTAACATTTTCAATGAGAAAAATCAATATTTGTTAGCAAATTGATTTAAAAATGCGTTACGTATTTCGGAAACCATAGAGCGATCTCATAGTAGAAAAATCTGGGCCCTTCAGTCTAAATTTGCGTGGACAGATCCTGGCGCAAGATAATGATCGGTTGACGGCAAAGCGGGAAAAACCCAAAATTCGCCTGTTTAATGACTTTCTCTTATTTTTGTAAAAATTATGTTAAAAATGAATTTTGTGTTTTTCTTGTTTTTGCAACAATTATTAATTTATTGCATGAGGAAAATATTAATTTTTAAACCAAATTTTTTTTTATTATTATTTACTCATTATGCGATTTCATTTATATTTAATAAGATTTGAATTTTCTTTTTATTCTCTTTCTCTCTCTTACTTATAAGTACCAAACGATCAATTAAATTTATAAACATTTAAATAATTGAAATTTCTTTTTTTATTAACAATAAAGTTTAAAATTTGTTTAAACAATCGTTACCTTTAATAAATATATTCAATAAAATATTAATTCTATTCATGATTTCTATTTGTGTGTAAAATAAATTCTAAAATAAATTAAAAATTACTAATTAGTAAAATTCAATTATTTAATTGTTTGAATAATATATTATTACAAAATTAAGAACTTTAATAATCCTTTGACTAATTTCAACCTAGCAAAATAATAAAATTGTTTAAATTAATGATAAATGCTAATTTACTAAATTTTGTAAAAATAAAATGTTTGATACTAATACTCTACAAAATTAAGATTTAAACAATTTTAATTTAAAATGATGAAATTAATTTAGTTTTAATAATTCCCAAAATTTCAAATTTAGTTACTAAAATTAGTAATATACAAATACTCGATCATTTTTAATAATAAATACTAATTGTAATCAAAATTAGAAGTTACTCTATATTTTAAGGCTTACTGTAAATAATTTAAGTTAACTAATTTTAAATTGTTTGTTAAAAACGTATTAATTTTTATATAAGATTTTTATTCGATTTAATGTAAAAATCTTTGATAATTTCTCAAAAGGTTTCAACCTTTTGAAGGTTTTTAAAACTTTGAATTTACGGAAAACCTAACAATGTCTCCATCTTTTATGAAAACTCTAAACTTTTACCCCACTCTAAAGATTTTCAAATTCAAAACGCCCACGCAAAATTTGGCAACTTTCGGAGGGACGAAACTAAGGGTCCTAATCATAAGACCCTCGCTAATTAGTTTTTACGCCTTCTTCTTTTTCTATTCGACAAAACCGAATTTTGCCATGCCCATACTCCTCCGCTAGAAAATTTTTAGAGGGGACAAAATAGTATAAAATTTGGAACTTTGGCAAAAATCTTTTTCTTCTTCTCTTCTTCATTTCTTTTTCAATTTACACACTACATTTTTTTTACACTCTACACACTTTTCTTTTTACCAATTACAACTACAATAACTTCCTTTTTTATTACACGAATTAAAGACAACCTTAATTAATCAAAATTTGGACTAAAAGTTTCCCGAACTATTGGACTTTATAGTCCAGGTTCAAATATCTAGTTAATAATTTATTATTAACTATTTTTAAACTATGTTATATCTTCGGACACAACAGTTGAGTTAAACAAAACGGAAAAAATAATTAATATTTAAAAAATACATCATATTATTCCAACTCCCAAAAGGAAAAATGGATGATTTAGACCAATTAAAATAAAAGGACCACGCACTTTTTATATTGAATTTGGCTTTCAGCAAATTTTTCTTATATTTTGTAGTTTTGTAGTTTATGATCCCCTGAACAAAAAATGTATATGACAAATTAAAAAATAATGAACAGTTTTTGAGTTATTAAGCCCGAAAGTTGCAAAAAACTCCAAAAAAATGTAAACTACAGTTTTTCGTAATTCTTATTGAAATCGGCCAAATTGTTTAAAAAGTTGTTACTCTTGTGTTTTTGAGGTTGATCAGGACAAAAATAAGAGATGAGATTTTAATAATTCAGGATGGCGGATATAAATAGGCGGCCAAAAATGAAACTTATTGCTTAGAATTGCTTAAAACTTGTTACTTATGTGTATTTAGGATTGTTAATAAGCTATACTCTAAGTTCTGTTTTGCAGGAAATAAACATTAATAATTCATTGTTTTGCAAAATGTAAACATGTACTTATTGTGTGTTGGGTTCGCCGTCAGGATTGTTTCTGGAGGACATTCTGCATCTCACAGTCACGCACCAGATCCAGATGAGGTACAAGCTGTTGATTACCTCCGCGTGGTGTGTCTTGGAAACAATATCGTTGAAATTTAGATTTAAATTTTAACGATTTTGGCTAAATATCAATCAGAAAATCACTTCCTTCATTGGTTTCGAATAGAAAAAAAAATTTTTTTTAACTTTGGACAATCCAATTTTTTGGACATTAAGTCCTTTTGACTTTACAACTTTTGGACAATTTGACCTTTGGGCTTTCCGTCCATTGGACCTTCCGGTTTGGACTTTCGGTCTTGGACCTTTTGTTTTGGACAATCTGTAGTGTAATCATCGTTTGTCCAATTATTATTATTTTTATTAAGAACAAAGCTATCAATAATCCGAATCAAATTTATACAAACAAATTAAATATCTTAAATAAATCTCTATAAGCTCTTAGATTTCATATGTATCGACAGCACAGCTGCCTGAATACAGAAACCTGCTTAATCTGAAAAATATTTTCGAAATTAATTAATAATTTCAAAATTATCAAAGAATCCAGAAAAAAACGGTAGCATGGTGGGATACGAGCCCACGACCTTTCTATTGCCGGTAGACTGCTCTGACCACTGAGCTACATGCACCCCGAGATTCTCCGAATTCCTTGACATATACTATCCCTTCCTACGTTATTTTAATGATAACGCAGGAAGTTTAATTTAATTTAATTATTAATTATAATTAATTATTTATTTATTTATTATAAATTATAATTTAATTATTAATTAATTTCGAAAATATTTTTCAGATTAAGCAGGTTTCTGTATTCGGGCAGCTGTGCTGTCGATACATATGAAATCTAAGAGCTTATAGAGATTTATTTAAGATATTTAATTTGTTTGTATAAATTTGATTCGGATTATTGATAGCTTTCTTCTTAATATTTAACTGCCGAATGATAAATTCACTTTCTATAATTATAATTGCCTATGAATTGAAATACTAGGCTTACCATCTTTAAGAAACTTCCTGCGTTATCATTAAAATAACGTAGGAAGGGATAGTATATGTCAAGGAATTCGGAGAATCTCGGGGTGCATGTAGCTCAGTGGTCAGAGCAGTCTACTGGCAATAGAAAGGTCGTGGGCTCGTATCCCACCATGCTACCGTTTTTTTCTGGATTCTTTGATAATTTTGAAATTATTAATTAATTTCGAAAATATTTTTCAGATTAAGCAGGTTTCTGTATTCAGGCAGCTGTGCTGTCGATACATATGAAATCTAAGAGCTTATAGAGATTTATTTAAGATATTTAATTTGTTTGTATAAATTTGATTCGGATTATTGATAGCTTTGTTCTTAATATTCAACTGCCGAATGATAAATTCACTTTCTATAATTATTATTATTTTTATTGGCCAAAAGTCTTTTATTTTTTAAGGGGTTGAGACTAAGAGTTATATTTTCAAAAATAAAATATTCTCGCCATTCTTTTAATGGAGAAACGAATAAGGAGACAGTGTTTTTTAAATAGGAGGAGTTTAAATCTCGTTTTTATTGGCCGGAAGTCTTTTTTTAAGGGGTTGAGACTAAGAGAAATATTTTCAAAAATAAAATATTCTCAACATTTTTTTAATAGAGAAACGAATAAGCAGTGTTTTTTAAATAGGAGGAGTTTAAATCTCGTTTTTATTGGCCAAAAGTATTTTTTTAAGGGGTTGAGACTAAGAGTTATATTTTCAAAAATAAAATATTCTCGCCATTTTTTTAATGGAGAAACGAATAAGAAGACAGTGTTTTTTAAATAGGAGGAGTTTAAATCTCTTTTTTATTGGCCAAAAGTCTTTTATTTTTTAAGGGGTTGAGACTAAGAGTTATATTTTCAAAAATAAAATATTCTCGACATTTTTTTAATGGAGAAACGAATAAGGAAACTTCTTTTTTAAATAGGAGGAGTTTAAATCTCGTTTTAATTGGCCAAAAGTCTTTTATTTTTTTAGGGGGTTTAGACTAAGAGTTATATTTTCAAAAATAAAATATTCTTGCAATTTTTTTAGTGGAGAAACGAATAAGGATACCTAGCACCTAGTCTCCCCTACTGTAGGACAGACATAACCTATCACGTAATTTGTAGGACAATGTGACTTTTAAATTATATCAATATTAAGGAATGAACAATTACAAAATCAGCTGGTTAGTAATAATTTTTAATGACCTCGTTATCAATACATGTTGGAAGGGGAGGACTCTTTCATCAAACTATAACATTTGTAAAACAACAAATTTTTTTTAATAATTCTTCTAATTTGCCTAAGATTTGCGTCTAAGTTTAAATAATAATTTTTCTATTTATTATTCACTAAAATAAAGGAAAAATATACATATTCCTTTTAAAGTTTGCTTTTATAGTAGTGGCAGACATGTTAAGGGGGGACATCTAAGTAACTCACGAAAATTAGACATATTTTTAGGAATTTTTTTTTGGCTTAATGAAATGGTCAATTAAAAATCTATAAAGTACGTTTTATTCCATGAGTATTGATATGCAAAATATATATATATATTTTTTTAAATTTCATTACAAAATGGCTGCTGTGCAGCATTTTATTGGAAGACGTCTGTTTTTTAGGGTTCCATGGCCGGACAACTAACGTCCTCAATTTTTGATTTGGAAAAAAACCAAAATGTTGTCATTTCTTATATATATCAACAGCTATCGACAAACGTAGGATATTTTCGATATTTTGATTTTTTGCAAAATGGTGCGTAATTGAACAAAAAAGTGACAATTAAAAAAAAATTCACAAAATTGTTGATAAAAATAAAAGTAAGTAATATAAAAAAATCCTACGTGTGTCGATAGCTGTTGATATATAAGAAATGACAACATTTTCGTTTTTTTCCAGATCAAAAATTAAGGACGTTAGTTGTCCCCTACTAAAAATAAAATCAGGAATGATCAGACAAATGGTCAGGCCGCCTGACCACTTTAATCCAGTTTTCTTACGATTCTGGATGGATCTCGTCAGAAATCTATCACAACTGATCAGGAGGAAGTTTAAAGTGGTCACAAGTTTGCTACTATCCCCTCCTCTTTGTTGACCCCGCCCATAATTGGTGACTATTTGAGACCATTTGTATCTCATTTTTGACCATATTTTTAAGCCACTTCTGTTTTATTTATTTAAACAATATGCAAAAAGTTGCAACAAATTAATTTAAAAAAATATATTTTATTAATTAATATCAGTTTGTTTACATACGGAACAACTTGAAACTAATTCCCGGAATTAAATTAAAATTTGGACCCTACGGGGATCGAACCCCGATGCATGGCCTAACCTAGTGCCTAAACTAACTGCCCTAACGACTGCGACTACCGAACCGACTTACATATTTCTGGATTCAACTGTCTATATAAAGAGCAACTGTAAAATAGTAAAATTCAATTACCAATATTACCAATAAATCAGAATAAACTGTTAAATAATTTTTATTAATTAATTATATTTCAATTTAGTCATAATAGGTTATGTGAATTAATAAAAATTAACATTATTAATTGAATCAATAATAAATTAAGTCTTAACTTTACAATTTGGAATGTTTCATAAACTATAATACGAATACAGATTAATAATAATTATTATTATATCTGCATTTAAAATAAATTTAGTATTTAATATTAATTTAATTTAACATTATAATTTATAATAATAATGAATTATTAATGCAATATTGAAATTTTTATAAATTTTAAATTTAAATTATTAATAATCATTATAGTAAGAAATTATTCTATTAATGATTAATAATAATTTAAATATAACTGTATTTCAATTATAATGCAAATACTTCTCATAATAAGTACTGACTGGTATAGTAAATTACTAATATTATGAAATAAAATTTATTATTAATTAACTATATTAAATAATTACAAGTAAATATACATATATTAAATTAATATATTGGGTCAAAATAAGTGAAACCGGCCACTTGAAAAATTTTATCTCCAATTTTCAAGTTATCTATGATTTTTAGTAGATATATGAGTACACTTTTTCCCCCTAAAATATTTTTCAAAAAAAAATTTTATTTTTGAAGTAATCAGGTATTGAAGTTTTAGGTCATTTTATTTTCATTTTATTATTACTTTGAAACAAATAAAGATAATTAAGTAATTTTTTTTTTAAATTAAAGCTTAAAGTCTATACTTTAAAGATGAAATAAAGCGATTGCTAAAAAATGAAAATTTATAATTGTTATTAACAATTCTTTTAAACAATTGCAAATTGAAGAATGTTCTCAATGTTTTTGAAAGATTAAATTACGATATATTGATGCGCAAAACTATAAGGATTCATTTAAAAAAAAGAAAAATGAGTAACCTTCAATATTATAGAAATTGTGTAGATTTTTCTGCCAAAATGCAGGCCAAAATCGATTTTTAATCTTAAAAATCCGCTTGAAAGCGTGAAGTTTCTAACAAAACAAAAGAAGATCTTATTTATTCGTTTGCAATTTTATCTTTTTCCAGGAACTTGAGTCAATTTTTGCTTGCATTTTGTCAGCAAAATTTACATAATTTCTATAATATTGGAAGTTACTCATTTTTCTTTTTTTTAAATGAATCCTTATAGTTTTGCGCATCAATATATCGTAATTTAATCTTTCAAAAACATTGAGAACATTCTTCAATTTGCAATTGTTTAAAAGAATTGTTAATAACAATTATAAATTTTCATTTTTTAGCAATCGCTTTATTTCATCTTTAAAGTATAGACTTTAAGCTTTAATTTAAAAAAAAATTACTTAATTATCTTTATTTGTTTCAAAGTAATAATAAAATGAAAATAAAATGACCTAAAACTTCAATACCTAATTACTTCAAAAATAAAATTTTTTTTTGAAAAATATTTTAGGGGGAAAAAGTGTACTCATATATCTACTAAAAATCATAGATAACTTGAAAATTGGAGATAAAAATTTTTCAAGTGGCCGGTTTCACTTATTTTGACCCTATTATAAATATACATTAAATAAATATATTAAATAATGTTAAAAGAATGGTCCGAATGTTTTGATTTATTTACCTACTTTTGCTGTATAATTAATTCAATAATTATACCAATTTGAAAAATGAGAACTTTTGTTAAGTTAAAAGAACAATTTTTTATAATAGAATAATGTATTCTGAAATGTAAAAAATAAATTTGAAAGATTTGTATATATAAATTTTCATGAGACTTTACCAAAATTAGAAAGATGTACCAAAATTTTTATAGGTTATGTGTTCACACATTTCAGAAATAGTCAAGAATTTCAGAAATGGTCAGAAATTTCAGAAATGGTCACAGCTTCAAAAATGGTGGGAGTAAAGTGGGAGGAGCTTGGCAAGTATTTGGTTAGGAATGGTGAGAAACGTTCGAAAACGTCAGAAGTGGTGAGACTGTTCAGGAATGTTGAGAAATTCTGACCATTCATGACGATTCCTGATTTTATTTTTAGTAGGGTCTGGCCATGGAATCCTGAAACGAGACGCTTTCCAATAAAATGCTGCACAGCCACAATTTTTTAATAAAATTTAAAAAATATATTTATTTTGCACATCCATACTCATGAAATAATCAAAAATATTTAAAGTACGTTTTATAACGTACTTTACAAATTTTTGATTGACCATTTCATTCAGAAAATTATAAATTTTCAAAAATATGGTAAAAACGTTCTCCTATCTACAAAAACAAACTTTTTGATTAAATGAGGTTCCGGATCTTAAAAGGGCACTTTTAGCATTGATTTTAAATGGTAAAAGTGCCCTTTTAAGATCCGGAGCCTTAAATATAATTTTTTTCCTCATATCTGTCGATAAATCTATCATAAAAAATATCTCAAATGTCAGGCGCAAATTTCATGTTGACTTGTGTTATCTATCAATGCTTTAAAATTAAATTAATGCTTGGTTATTTCTTGGTTACCAATACTGAACCAACTTTTGAAATCAATATTTTACAAAGTTAAGTAGTATATAAGTATAAGCAACACTTCAGTCTTTTGTGTGCAGAAAAAAGCTTCTCTGAAGTATTACATTTTTTACAGCAGTAGTGAAAGGTAATTTAGTTTTTTTTAAGTTGGTAATAAAATATTTGTGGCAGTAGTTAAAATCCAGTTTCAGCCAGACTTATCTTCTGTCGATTATTCCAATAATCGCATTTGCAGCAATAGTCTTATCAGTTCGAAAGAAGGCGTTAAAATTTTTTTTCATAAATGAAGCTTAGATATTGCAAGAATATTTTCCATACCATATATATAGCACAATAGAATTTACACATGTGTACAAAATCGGATTTTATTATCTATATTGAGTAGATACGTGTCCTTGTGTGAAGAGACATATATATCTATAAGTATGCCTTTTATCTCCCTTTGAAAAATAGCATTCGAATATAGGGAGAAAATGGGGTCTTGAAGCTGGGTTTGTGTTTTCCGCCTTGTACAAATTGACTGACTGAAAAAGTGTGAAGTTCGAAGGTAAAGCTTGAAAAGCTTTTGGTATCCACACTTGAGCCTCTCAACTATGTCATATATATAGGGGAATAGCAGGCGCAGTCCTCTTTATACAACACGCTAAGGAGAAAGAAAACTGTGTGTGTGTGTGTGTGTGTGTGGGGTGCTTGTATTATGAACGTGATGGGAATTCCCTTGCAGCTGAAATAGAGAGCCAGTTTCGTTCGTTCACGGTCGAATTCCCAGTGGTAAACATTTCTCATTATTGACGGGTGATTCGCTAGTAGTAGTACTAGTAGTAGTGGTGGTAGTCACTGTCGTCGTCGTCGTCGGCATTATAGAACTCACAAAACTTCCGAATGGAATAAGTTTCTTTCTCTGTACACTGGGCACTATCGTTTACCTTTACCCCCACTCCTTTCTCTCTCTTTCCATTTTCCCACAGCAGCCCTTTATACAAACTTCAGTATACACCTAAATTGAGGGATTTGCTGGAATATTCCTGTTTCCTGGCAATAGATATATATGCAAAGTCCTTTCGGAATTTATCGAATAGCGTAAATACAAAATTTTCAAGTTTCACAAAAAACAAAATTACGTCGATTTTTATTAGTGTTTTATAAAATAGTATATTAAGCAACAAAAGGATAAAGGCAGCCATTTCTTTACGGTGATTTTTGTGACACGAGGGGAGGTCGAGGGCGCCGTAGGCGTAAAGAAATTGGCTGCCTTTATTCTCGTGTTACTTACGACATTTTTTATTCCTTATAAAAAAGTGTCGATTTCAGATAGCAGACGACAGGGAGTAAAAGTCATTCACTTGTTCGACCATATGATAATGGCGTCCATTTTCTCCCATGTGCAAACATAACCGCTGATCCCATGCGTTATTTTTGCCCAAAGGAGAAAACGGCCGCCATTTTCATAAAAAAATATTAACTTACACTACCAGCGGAAATTGTGCGAACGCTAACACCTCGAGCTATTAAAAAACACACTCGCACAGAAAGAGTGATTTTTTTCAGAATTTCTTACCCTTACTTTGACTCCTGGCAAAATTTAGAAAAGTTGATGAAAAAAATTGATACTTTTACAGACTATTTCTTGTAACCTAAGCTTTAAATAGAGACCAAGAACAGCAAAAAATATTAACGGGTTCCCGAGATATTACAAAAAGAGTCAGACCGTGCGAGACAAAATTTTCAATCATCGATTTCTCTAATTCGCCGTTGAGTCAATTGCGTGGTTGTAAAAAAAGTGTCGAAAATAAATTTTACCAAGTACATTCTTACTGGGATCCACTTTTTAAATATCATTATATAATAAATTAAATTAAAAAACGGATCCCAGTAAGAATGTACTTGCTAAAATTAATTTTCGACACTTTTTTCACAGCCACACAATTGACTCAACGTCGAATTAGAGAAATTGATGATTGAAAATTTTGTCTCGCACGGTCTGACTCTTTTTGTAATATCTCGGGAACCCGTTAATATTTTTTGCTGTTCTTGGTCTCTATTTAAAGCTTAGGTTACAAGAAATAGTCTGTGAAAGTATCAATTTTTTCATCAACTTTTCTAAATATTGCCAGGAGTCAAAGTAAGGGTAAGAAATTCCGAAAAAAAAATAGAATTATTTTTTTGTCTTTCCAATGCAATTTAAAAAAGCATCTAGCTTCATTTTTGACGTAGTTATTATAGAAAGGTAGTGGGAATAATTTATTTTACAAGAATTTATAATTCGATATTTAATTAATGTTAACTCTACAAAGTATACACTTAAACTGAGACACAGCAGAATACGCAGTAGGTATATAACAAAAGATATAAACATTGACCGATGGGTAATCCCGTCTACCTTCCCTCTCATTATACACGCAGGTATAAGTTTCAATTATTATTTCGTAGCACACTTTTGGATCTTTACAAATAATATTATTTAACCTTTATTAAGATAATAAACGAAGTGAGGAAAACTAACAGTTATCACTCTTTTTGTGCGAGTGTGTTTTTTAATATCTCGAGGTGTTAGCGTTCGCACAATTTCCACCGGTAGTGTAAGTGCAATTCACTTCTACTGCTAATTGAAAAGCTTTTTTCCTTAAATAATCCTTTACTTCTCCTACTACTACTTTAAATACTTCATAAAATGTATGTCTGACTTGAACTGCCTGTTACTACTGTTATGAAAGTTGTACACGGAGAAAAAGGAATAGTTGACACATCCAGATACATGGATATCACAGCCATATTATATTGAAAAATACGGGATATCCATAGTTAAGGTTGCTGCATCCATATTCTATGGCTGGCTGTATATTGTTGGAGCAGCAAAAGATCTATGGTTGGGTGATCCATAGTAATGGAAATGGGAAACAAAAAAAATTAGAATCACTCAATTAATTAAATTCTATGTCACTTGAGATATTTTATACACATTTTTGTTAATTAATACACACCACTTATTGAATAACCGCATATTAACGAAATAAATTATTAACCGATGGGGGAGACACGAACCCTAGACCTAACGCATACTAAACACTAACGCTATCTACTACACTATACACGCAACTACAATATTTGAGCATATAATATTCTTTATATACTATACACATATTTCATGAAAATGAATTTACATAAACACTAATAGACAATAACGATAATAAATAATGAACAATTGTAACACTATTTATACACAATAAACTCACAACGTGATTATAGGGGAAAGGTGTACGAGATGATCCCCTGGGGCAAGATGATCCTTTTGAATTTTGGCGAGCCTATTAGCGCCACCTTTTAGGCAAATACGGTAATACGTTGCCAATGACATATCTATGAATCAGTCAAACTGTCATGACAACACGCGTCATTAAAAAAATTCTATTGGAAAAAATAAAAATTTCATACTTTTGATCTAAGGAAAGCTTAACTTTGGGCTTAGATAACTTTTATTGTAGTAGCTGAAATTCCATGTTTCTTGTACTCACGGCTTCAGTATATCTTCAACTAAGTGTTCTGATTGGTTTTATGGAATAACAGAGCTTGTAGGTTAAGTTACGAACAAATTACAAAATAGTGGCATTTGGGGCAAGATGATCCCTCAATGGGTGTACAAGATGATCCCCCCTGATTCCCATGTATTTCGCCTCACCTCAAAGTGAATTTTCTAGTATTAATAAAAAATTCAATTTTTCTCGCTTCTTATATGTTTTTATTATGAAAACTAACTTATCTAAAATAAAAAATTGACATCTACATCTATTTTATTAATTTTCTCGTTGTAGACAATGCCTCGTAATTATAAAATAGGAAAACGAATCGTGGTGAGTGGTCAAAAGCGTTTATGGCCTAAATAAAGTATATTTAATAGTGATACACTGTTATTCCTTCAATTTAGACTCATTTTCCAATAATTGGGGTAAGATAACCCTACGGATCATCTTGTCCATACCATGGGGATCATCTTGGACACCCCGGTGTCCAAGATGATCCTTTTGTAAGGTTTTGGAAAAATTAAATTTAATAGTAAAATATTAATTAGCTGCAAATATTTCAAATCAGAATAGTTAGATAGATTAATTATCTAGTAGTGCGTACAAAAAAAACTCGAATATGTTGATTTTTCTTTGAATAATAGGTTTTTTCCCTTAGGGGGATCATCTCGTACACCTTTCCCCTATAGACGTGACAGGAAACCGACGCGACGGACAAATTGAGACGACCATTTTTAAATGGATGCCATGATAATGAATTGAGCGCAACATGTATCGAAATTTTGAACTAACTATGGATCTCCCAACCAAAGTTTATATGGATGAGGTAGCTTTTCTTTCCGTGTATTAAATCGGAAAACTGTTGTCCGAGTACATTGACTTTCACTACTGATGTAAACATTATAATACTACAGAAAAATTTTGTCGGGTTAAAACTGAATTTTACTACTGATACAAAAATCATAACAATTCGAAAAACTATCGTTTCACTGAAACCAGCTTTCTATATATATTCACCCATAAAATTTTAGTAAATCAGGGTTACCTTAAAATTTTAATTTTGTTTTTCCCTGACTTTTCCCCAGTAGCACGTAATATTACAGCGATATTGAGAACATTGCCTTAACATTACCAATATTTCCTCAATGTCGTAGCATATATTGCTGGAATGTTCCCAATATTACGTGCTACTGGGGTTTCCTGATTTTCAGACAAAATTTTAATTTTTTCCTTGGCCCTAAAGAACATTCTAATTCACTCTAGAAATGATTAGACAATCAGAAAACCGTTCTAATCGATACCTCCATGCCTTGGTGGGACGGCGGAACGAAGGTTGCTTCTAGCTATAATGTAACAGGGTCAAAATAAGTGAAACCGGCCACTTGAAAAATTTTTGTCCCCGAATTTAAAGTTATCTATGGTTTTTAATAGATATATGAGTAAACTTTTACCCGCTAAAATATTTTTCAAAAATTTTATTTATTTTGAAAGTTATCAGGTGTTAAACTTTTATGTTACTTTTTATTCTTTTCATTATTACTCCGAAACGAATGAAGATAATTTCAATTTTTTTTTTGGAAATTAAAGCTAAAAGTCTGTAGTTTAAAGTGCAACTGAAAAAATTGCTGTATAATAAAAATTTCTAATTGTTATCAACAATTATTTTAAACAATTGCGATTTAAAGTATGTTCTCAATGTCGGAAAAAAATCAAACTATACTCATGTGATGCGCAAAACTCTAACGAGTAAATTAAAAAAAAAAAGTGAGTAACCTCTAAAATTACAGAAGTTATGCATATTTTTCTGACGACGCGCGGGAATTAACTGATTCGCAAACTCTCGAGCGCGCGGGAATACGCCCGCGCCCGCTCCCGCCGCACTGCTCACACTTGTGTTTTCAAACAATTTATGTTTACAGAGAAGGAAAAGTAATTAAAATATTATTTTCTTACTGAATAGTTTATTAATATTTTTACTTTTGGAGTAATTATATACATAAAAACCATTTTGTATGTACTCATAAACTGCTTTGCAGTTTTTATGCTTTGATAAAAAACTTTTTTCGTGGGTCTGATATTCTTGAATCGTACAAAAATCGAAATCGATATTGTTTGTGTAGAATTTCATCAAAAATTTTTTTAAATAATTGGATTTCTAAATAAAATAATTAAATCATTTGTCACTTCTCCAAAATTCAATTTTTATTAGTGTTTTAACTGAAATTTCTTCTATAAATTCGCTATTTTTAATAATTTATTATTTCTTAAAATTGTATTCCCATAAAGAATTTTATTAACAAATTTTTAAATAATTGAATTCTTTGAACGAGTTTTAATAAAATGTTTAAGAATAATTACATTTTTCGAGGAATTCGATTATAATTGTACACGGAGAAAAATATAAAGTAACTTTTACTACTTTTATAGTAAAACATTTCTGATAACTTTTACTACTTTCGGAATAAATTTACTCCGAAAGTAGTAAAAATTATTTGACTAATTTTTAGTAGTTTTCATGGACGACTTTTCCCCTTTTCAATTAGTAGAATATTACTAATTCTTAGTAAAATTTTACTAATGTTTTAGTAGAAATTCACTAATTAAAAGTCACTCATTTCACTAAATGAATTAGTAAAACTGTTTTATCGACTATTAATAAAACAGTTCTACTAATTGTTAGTAGAAATCTACTAATCAATTAGTAAAATTCACTATTTGTTAGTAATATATTACTAAATCATTTGGTGCACGACTTTTCGCCATTTCATTAGTAACTTTCTACTAATTCAGATTTAGAGAGTGCGTTTACAATTTTCGTAAATAGATGAACTTACAAATGATTGCAAAAATTCAATTATGATAAAAATTTTTTTTAAATTATCGTCAACATTTCAATAAACTTTATAAATAATAAAATTCTTCTCCGAATATAAGTTATTTTCAGAAGTTTTCCTCAATTCAATGATTTTCAAAATCTACTATTTTAATAAAATTTTCTAAGAGAATTCAATTATATTAAAAAATAATTTTAATACCTACAATTCCAGGCAAAAATTTAATTATTATTTATTATTAAGAAATAATAAATTATTAAAAATAGCGGATTTATAGAAGAAATTTCAGTTAAAACACTAATAAAAATTGAATTTTGGAGAAGTGACAAATGATTTAATTATTTTATTTAGAAATCCAATTATTTAAAAAATTTTTTGATGAAATTCTACACAAACAATATCGATTTCGATTTTTGTACGATTCAAGAATATCAGACCCACGAAAAAAGTTTTTTATCAAAGCATAAAAACTGCAAAGCAGTTTATGAGTACATACAAAATGGTTTTTATGTATATAATTACTCCAAAAGTAAAAATATTAATAAACTATTTAGTAAGAAAATAATATTTTAATTACTTCTCCTTCTCTGTAAACATAAATTGTTTGAAAACACAAGTGTGAGCAGTGCGGCGGGAGCGGGCGCGGGCGTATTCCCGCGCGCTCGAGAGTTTGCGAATCAGTTAATTCCCGCGCGTCGTCAGAAAAATATGCATAACTTCTGTAATTTTAGAGGTTACTCACTTTTTTTTTTTTAATTTACTCGTTAGAGTTTTGCGCATCACATGAGTATAGTTTGATTTTTTTCCGACATTGAGAACATACTTTAAATCGCAATTGTTTAAAATAATTGTTAATAACAATTAGAAATTTTTATTATACAGCAATTTTTTCAGTTGCACTTTAAACTACAGACTTTTAGCTTTAATTTCCAAAAAAAAATTGAAATTATCTTCATTCGTTTCGGAGTAATAATGAAAAGAATAAAAAGTAACCTAAAAGTTTAACACCTGATAACTTTCAAAATAAATAAAATTTTTGAAAAATATTTTAGCGGGTAAAAGTTTACTCATATATCTATCAAAAACCATAGATAACTTTAAATTCGGGGACAAAAATTTTTCAAGTGGCCGGTTTCACTTATTTTGACCCAACACTTATTTAAGACTGACGCTCCAGTCTTTGTTGTAGATTGGCGTTTAATGTTCAATCAATGCTGCGGAACCCTAATGCAGGACTGAAACAAGGCTGCTTCCACTGTTCCCAAATTTAGGCGTCTCTCGCGCTCATTCAATATAATATGGATATATGAATTGTATATAATAATAATAATAATAATAATAATAATATTAATAATAATAATAATTATTATTATTATTATTATAATAGTAATGAATATTATTGATATTATTTTTATTAATGTTATATGCGTTTGTTTGGAAATAAGTTACTATTATAATAATTATATTATTTTCATATAAATAATATATTACTAACAATAAATGTCATTTGAAATAGTAATATTAAAAAAATAATTTTAGTAAAAGAAACCAATTTTTCTGTTAATCGGTACATTTTTTTCTCGATTTTTCAGCAGACTTTTTAATATTATTTACAAACATATTCACATTTTTTTATTCACAACACAACACACAATTTTATTATTATATATAACGCTTAAAACAAAGAATGAAAAATATTCGCTCGCATGTGGGATCGAACTCACGCACCCCGCCCCTAACGCATACCCGGAAGTCCTAAACACACGCATTTAAACCGATCGGCCACAGAAGGCTGGAAGGCACCTCGCCTAATCTACTATTTCAATGCCAGCGCCGTATATTCTGTATATACGGCGCGTCACTCAATATTTGTTCAGCATGGGACACCAATGTTCGTCCCATGCTCGATTCAAGACTCGGTCAATCTTGATACAATTTTCACTTTCTTTATTACCGTGTGCACTGAACAATATTAAATATCAATATTTATAAATTATTTATTATTAAAATATTTTTTATGATAATTTTATAAGTTAAATTATATATATTATTGTTTTTCTTGTATACAGTGTCAAATTATTATTTTCAAAGTTTAAGAGTTTCATTTATCTGAAAAATTATTAGTAAAAAAAATGTTCATTAGGTAGTGATAAATATATGTGGACGTCCACATGAAATGGGCCCATTTTGGCACTATTGGAGTTATCTATATGGGCGTATTCCTGGCAAAATTTGGAAAATTTTGAGTGGTCTTAGAACTTTTTTGGTTAAAAATTCGCTGAGTTACGAAATTTCAAAGTTTAGAACGCCACAAACCTCATTTCGAGAAAAACGGAATTAAAGATTGCGATATCAACTAATTGTTGTATCTCTGGTTCTTCTTGGAAGTTATTCAGATAAGAATTGTTTCCAGTTCAGGGCACCTTGAAGATGTAAATCAACAGGTTTTAAATTTTTAAAACCATCCCCCCTCTTAATTTTCAAAAATTTCGTACTTAAGTACTAAAAATCGACAATATGGGCCCTTTTCTAAAAAGAAGAATTTTTCTATTAAAAAACTATTTTTTACAAGATTAATGATTAGGTACAATTTTATTGTGTAATTTGAAGAAAAAGAATATATATTAAACTTATTAAAACATTTTTGACAGTCTCTATTATGAAAAAAATGACGCAATATCATAAGGGCCCATATTGTCGGTTCCAGTTTTCGAGATAATCGCAATTTAGTAATTTTGGAGCAAAATCTTAATTTTTTTTTATTTTTTATTGTCAATCTACATGTTTTGACAAGTCGAATCATGCGGTTTTCATTAATTTATCGATAATTTAACTGTTTGATTTCATTGGTTCTTTAGAAAAATAAAAAGGGCCCATTTTGTCGGTCATTTGCAAAAGTAATCCGAATTTTAAAAATGGAGGTGTAGAAAAATTTAAAACCTCTTGATTTTTCATCTCTAAGGTGTCCTGGACTGTAAACAATTCTTATCTGAATAACTTCCGAGAAGAACCAGAGATATTGAAGTTAGAATCTTTTTTTTGTAATTTTCCAAATGAAAATTTGGATATTGCGTCAATTTTTTCATAATAGAGACTGTCAAAAAATTTTTAATAAGTGTAATATCTATTCTTTTTCTTCAAATGACACAATAAAATTGTACCTAATCATTAATCTTGTAAAAAAATGGTTTTTTTAATAGAAAAATTCTCCTTTTTAGAAAAGGGCCCATATTGTCGGTTTTTCGTATTTTCAAAATTAAGAGGGGGCGGATGGTTTTAAAAATTTAAAACCTATTGGTTTTTAATCTTTTAGGTACCCTGGACTGTAAAAAATTCGTATCTGAATAACTTCCCAAAAGAACCAGAGATATTGATGTTAGAGTCTTTTTTTCGTAATTGTCGAATGAAATAATAATAATTATTATTATTATTATTATTATTATTAATAAATTAATAATTAATATAAATATTATACACTAGATAAATATTAATATTTATTTATCAATATTAATAAACTAATCAATAAATAAACTGTCAAGATTGATTCAGGCTTGAATTAAGATCAGATGTTCGAGCTTCACTCACGAAGATTGACCGAGTCTTGAATCGAGCATGGAACGAACAGTGGTGTCCAATGCTGAATCAACATTGAGTGACAGTGGTATAAAGACTGCTTCAACACTGGGTTACCCAGGCTGGGCGTTCAAGGCTCAATAAATCTTCAATCCATCGTCAGCATTGGTCTTTCGCGCCTGGGCACTCTTCTGTTGGTGAGTCATTTAAAATATAAAATGTTTACAATGGAATATAATAAACATTTATACTCTATCATCAATAGTAACTGATTATAAATTGTGTTTAGATTTTCTTGCAAATCATAACCTTTAAGTAAAAAATGTATAAAACAAAATATTACCAGGTTATGAGAAAAAATACATAGTGGTTACTTTAGAGAACCAACGTGAAAAAGGTTTTTTTAGAGAACCAAAGTGAGAGTGATTAGTTTTGAACAAAGGTATCGTATACATTCATTTCCGAATTTTTTTAAATTGTAAAATTATTCCAAAACATCAATAGTTTTATTTAAAATAAATATTTAAATTTTATTATTTGTCCATAGGAATTAAGATTTTCAAAAATTTCAATTTCAAACCTTTTTAAAATTTAAAAACTTATAAGAATATTAATATAAAACATGAGGAAATCACTAGATCCAACTATTATTTTCTAGGGTTTTTAACTAAAATTTTTCTTTAAACTCACTTTCACTACTGATCAAAAAATGAAAATTTATTTAGTTAATAATAAATGTTACAGGCGACTTATATTGACCTATTCTACTTACAAAAATATCACAAATATTTATACAAGGGCTGTCTGAGGACATTTGTCCATTTGGACTGCAATTCTTAATGTGTAGATATTTTTAAAATGGGAATTGTCTCTCTGGTTTAAATTGACTTGTATACAATATATACAAATTACAATTGAATTCGAATGGAATTATAAAAGGATGAGAATAAAATTATAATAGTATTCCACTGAAATTGCAAATAAAATTTTAATAAATTTACTAAAATACTTTTAAAAAATTCTGTGAAAAAATTATACATAGAGTAGAACGGGGTGAAATAGCCATGTTGCAAAAAGCCATTTGACTTTTATTTGAAAACTATTAAACCGATTTATCAGCTATTTAGAATATAAATACTATCAGTTAATACGCAACTTTTGATACTAGTTTGGATGTTGTACCTATATTAATATAATTTTTATTGTAATTTTAATTTTTGAGTTGCTCTGCGTATAATATTTCGATGAACTTTTCGAACATATTACAACCTGTTTAAGTGAACGGGTAATAAAAGTAAATGTTTGTACATAAGGAGAAAACTATACTTAAATCGTATACAATGTTAATTTTTAGAAATTGAACTGAATTTAAAATTTATTTTAGCTTTTAGAAAAACTGGTCTTGGGGGTGAAAAAGCCAGGGACAAAAGCCATTGAATATTATGTGAAATTCATTTGTTTTCTACTTAAACTAACCTTCTAATTTTACAAAATTTTCGCTTGTTTACTTAATAAAATTAATTAAACACGACGAAAAAATAGTATAAAGTGCGTTAAAAAATAAACAACGAAAAAACGGTTGCAACAAGATATGGCAACTGTGGTGTAAGGAAGACTTTAAAAAAAGGTACAAAAACTTGGCAGTGTAAATCGAAAACAGGTAAACTTAACATAATATTCAATTTTCCTTGAGAAAAGCTCTTTAAAATTTATTAAAATATTTTTAAAATAAGATTATTTGTCATGTAAATAAAGGAAAACTATAAAAATACCAAAATTAATAACATATTTTGATAAAATCGCGAGGTCGCTTTCTCCCCCCACCAGGTGGTACAAAAAAGCCATTTGCAGAGGTTTCGTAAAACTCTTATATCTTAGTCCTTTCGTGGAATAAAAAATATTTCCGTCAAGAATATTCAAGCTTAATAACTAAACTTTCAATGCCAATTAGAAATTTGAGAAAAAAATTTTCAATTCAGATTTTATAAATTAAAATGTAAAAATGTGGCTATTTTACCCCGTTCTACTCTACTCCTATATATTTATACGACAATTAGTAACAAATATACCATTCGAAAGTTTATAATATTCTGCGTTAAATAATATACAATTAAAAATTTTAATAAATTACCCGAAGATTTTAGCAATCGACAAATTTGAAAAAAAAAATTAAAAAATAAAAATTTTTTTGACAATTTTTTCAACTTTGGCATATTTTTTAATAATTACAAAAACATTTAAAATTTATATGAAGTCTTATCTTTAATTTAAGACCAAAAAGATTAAAAAATCTTATTCGGCTCGCGAGATAAATAAAATAAAGTTCGCGAGATAAATGTCAGAGCATGTTTTTGGACAAATGCATTGAAATAGTCAATTTGGTACGGTTTTTGACTGAAAATGCTCTAACATTTATAATGATATCTCGCGAACCGAATAAGATTTTTTAACTTTTTTGGTCTTAAATTAAAGATGAGACTTCAAGGATGACGCCCATATAAGTTTTAAATTTTGTCTGTAATTATTAAAAAATTTTCCAAAGTGGAAAAATTGTCAAAAAAATTTTCGTTTTTTAATTTCTTCTTCAAATTTGTCGATTGCTAAAATCTTCGTGTAATTTATTAAAAATTTTAATTATATTTCCGATTATACTTCGGCTTAGCCATTACATTTGACATATGTGTGCAACCTCACCGATTTATGCAATATATATAGCCAACCACCTAAGCTTGGGACTTTTGGCCGCGAGGGGGGGCGTACAAAGGCCATCATTTCTTAAAAAAGCATAAAATTAATAATATGGAAAAAATTGCAAATCTCCTCATCTTGCCATATGGGGTACCATAAGGGGTAAGATGAGGTACTCAAAAAAGCAACCTATTTCTGTCGACAAATTTCACAAGCAAAGGTTGCATCTTTATCTTCGACATCGACACCAGCACAACTGCACAAAGCCTATTGGCCGCAGACAGAACATGCAACCCACCCTTCATTTGAGTCTAAATAATAACCATTACAATAGAGACAAGGTGTGTTTTCCACTTTACATTCGCTAAGTAATGATTTAACCTTACAAGCTTTATTCTTTTTGGTCACTTTTATTTTATTCAGTTTTGATTTTAGTAGTTTTCTTAACTTCTCCTACTTCTCTTTTCTTTTGCTTAATTTGTGTATCCCGTCTTGCCCCACTCTTCCCTACACAGAAAAAAACTGAACTCAAAATGAGTAGCATATGATACTCATTTTAAAGTGCAACAAAAATGATACCCCTTCGACTCATTCTGAGTTTCTGGGGAAAAGACTTAAAATGAGTAAAAGCGGTATCATTTTGGGTTTATGATAAAATTACAATAACATTGGAATAACTGGGAATAATTCATAAAAATATGAATTAAAATAATTGTATATAATGAATAAACACGTTGCACTTGTCAAAACATTAATACTTAAAGTCGATTTACCGCATTTATGAGAAATGAAAAACAAATTTTTAGGTTAGGCACTTGTGAATTCACTGTCAGGGATGGCAACCATGTAACACGAAACATGCGAAACACAAAAAGTAACGGCGCAACGCGCAGGAGACATTTTCTACAGTTGTTGCCAACATAACACACAAAAAAAAACTAGAACCTGACATTTTTTTCATTTTGAGTCACTTGAAGTTGCCGATTACTCATTTCGAGTCACTTGAAGTTGTCGATTACTCATTTCGAGACCGACTTCCAAATGCGTTGCAACAAAAGTGAGTCGGGTTTTTTTCTGTGTACCCCATCTTGCCCGCATCTACGAAATTAAATAAAACGGTTAAAGTACTACAACTTACGATTCAACAAAGAAAAAAAACATATGCTTCCCTTCTTCTGTAACCCTTGCCAATTATAAAAAATTTTATATAGTTCATTAGTTGTTATTATTAAATAATAAACACCTCCTAAAAAAAGTGAAAAAATCACAAGAAATTCTTCGAAAACAGTTTTTTTAGTAAAACATATAAAAGATTTATTCTCATGGCTTTTAGGTTTTGTTATCAAGAAACTATCGTCTCGGTGCAGCATTAATGTAAAATATAATCGCGATTGGTTAATTCGTTTGTTAAATAAGGCCGGTATCCCGTCTTGCCCGCAACCCCCCGTCTTGACCCACTCTCCCCTAAACACAAGAAATAAGATATTTAATAATATCTTAAACATTTATACAGAAAAAGTTTTTAAAAAAATTCTCACATACTCGAGAACTTTCACAATACATAAAAGATTTTCATTTTTTTTAAGAAAAAAAAAGGTTTTTTGCATTTGCCTTCAAATATAAATATAAACATAGAGAAAAGCGCATTTTCAGAATTTTTACGATTGTTTTTCCCCTCTTTTTTATTTATCTCGATCGCACGTGAAAAAGCATCTGTCTTTATTCCACTTGGTTGCGATTGCCAGCAATAAAATTGAAAGGCTTTCTACTTTGAATATAGAATAAAGTAAATAAAAAAAAAAAAAAATTCTCCACGAAGTTTACTTGATGAATTGATTGAAAAATAAATCCACAGAAAAGTCAGAAAGTCGATCCTCGTCTCACGCCGGTTACCACGCGGCTCAGTGCAACCGCGACGCAGCGCGCAGCAATTTATTCTTTGAAATTTAATAACTCAAAAACCAAAAAAGAGGGCATTCTGAAAATTTACATGCCGATAGGAAACCCCCTTTACCCCCTTCAATTTTTCGAAAAAATCAAAAATTTTTTTTAAGAATTTGAAATTTCAACTTAGGACATTTTACGTAAAATGCCTCATATCGGGTGTGTCCGTATAACCGGTAAAGTCACCTTGACGGAAAAGTACAAACTTGCAGGGCCTTAAGGAGGTTCTCCGGCTGCTACTCTTGAAAAAATCGATTTTCTTCCAATTTTATTTAAATTTTGAGGAAATGTTTCTTCGAGTGCGCTCTAAATGTGGTAGAAATTTCAGAACCCTTTGCCATGTCAAAAAACGAGATATGGTAGTTGGCATTTTTCATTTTCAAAATAATCGCATATGTAGAAGCTGAAGTTTGAACTTAAATATTTCAAAATTTAGCATGGCAAAGGGTACTGAAATTTCTACCACATTTAGAGCGCACTCGAAGAAACATTTCCTCAAAATTTAAATAAAATTGGAAGAAAATCGTTTTTTCAAGAGTAGCAGCCGGAGAACCTCCTTAAGAAACACTATGTATGCAATATAAATTAATTTCTGCAGAAAAGACAAATTTTATTTAGAAAAATTGGCACCCGGATTATTTATTGATTATAATATTAATATAACATTAATAAATTCTTGCAAAATAAAATTTAATAACAGGGGGGAATACGGTTTCTTTCATAGCTACACTAGAGTAGAACGGGGAGAGGCAGCCAAGACGGCACATTTTAGTTTGCGATGCAGTTATTTGAATAGGTTTTTTCAATTTTGATGTCGCGTTAGAAAGCTTTTCCTTTTAGCTAAAAAATCGTCATAGAACATTTTAATGTAGGTTGCACTTAAGGGTTCATACCACTTTGTCATCTTCAAAAAAGAAAAATTTTTTTATTATGGATTTCGAAAGTAAAATATGTCAAAAATGTGGTGTAACATTTTTAGAAAGATCCCAGCACTCAAAATATATTTTTTGTCCTACTTGCACGAAAAGTATGTCATTTCGGGTACTTAAAGTGGGCGCAAAGTAACTGATTCTCGCCCGGGGTCGGGAAAGCGCATGGAGAGACCGAGATTATTAATTTTTGTATAAAATCACACTAGAATTTACTATTTTCACATTGCAACCACCGGAAACAAGGGGACTTTTTGTATTTTTTTACTATTTTCTACACTAAGTCACTAATCCGACAAATGTTCACCAAATTAGCAAAGTTTCTTACTACTTCGTCCAATAGTTCCAAACAACTGTAGTAAACTCAGAAATATTGTGTACGTAAAATTACTATAGTCATTTGTAAATGCAGAAAGAAAGAGCGAAAGAAAAAATACGGATTTTTGTCGCCGGTTTCCCGTCAATTCTTGACTAATGGAGATGAACTGGAAGGATTTTTACATACACAGACACACACACACACTTATATATTTGTTGGATAAATATTTGAAGACACACACATGTTTATTCACTTATATGTATAGACGCGGTTAATTAATACACTAATACACAACTGCACGCATGACAACGAATTTCACTGAAAGTATACATCTTCTTTTCCTTATATATTGAATGATGAAAATTTACAGCACTTACGAGAAAGCAGTTTACTTTTAACAACTTATTATAAGACATAGTTCTTGGGACAGGAATAAATGCAAAATTTATTAATTTATAATGGTCAATTTCTGAGATAACGAACGACCTACGATTCACTTTATATTTAATTATTGTAGATAATATCCAAATTTATTTTACATACGCGAAACATAGTCACTGTCAATGATCGGATGGCATCGGCTCATTTACGGAGATTGGCGAAGTTAGCAACCAATAGAAATGCAAGCGCCATATGACTGCACTCGCTAGCCACACTTGCTCACTAAAAATTACTACAGTGGATAGAAGGTTTTAGTGGAAAATGTTTTCATTTGTCAGATTTTGTCTAATGAAATTAGATAAAACTATAATCAATTTTGCTACATTTACAACTCTTACACAAAATATTAAAACTTGCTATTTCAATGTAGCAAATTTATATATTTCTTTTGTAAATTTATCTAATTCTGTAGTACATTATGCTAAAAGTCCCCTTATTTCCGGTCATTGCAACCATTTTTAGTCATTTTAAGAAATGTGGGTCTCTCCGCGCGGGCGCAAAAGTTCGTTTACACCATCGTCGCAATCACCTATTTTGCGCCCTTGATACGATAATAATTATTTTTTGGTGCTATTTGAGCACGTCCACGGCTATGTAAGTATACAACACATACTTTAAACGTGTGGGTATCGCCGGAACTAGGATTATTTAAAAATATTAATTTTTACTATTTTTTTAAACCGAAAAACTGCAAAAAAACATTAATTTTCGAAATTTTTTTTTTAAATTGACGCTATTTGGTTATTTTTGCATAAAAATTAAAAATTCTTGTTCAGGCGATATGCAAAGATAAATTAACTTCAATTTTGTGTTTTAGATTTCTCTAATCTGAGAAATCAATCCCGCAGCTGGCATCGGTATTTTTAGCAGACGTCTAAAATTGTTGTTAAATTTTAAATATACAAATAATATTTTTTAATAAAATAAGGTTTTCTATAAAGTTAAAGAGTGTATTTATTAAACTAAAAAAATGCAGAACAATATAATCCATAGGAATCGTAAAAAAATTCTAGAAAATAGCTTCATTTTCAAGCGTGTAAAGTAGTATGAACCCTTAAAAATTTCTACAACCGTTTTCCCAAGGGACCACGTTTTTGGCATATTTGCAAAAACGTGGGGTGAGGCGGCCAACTGTTTTAATAGCTAAAAAAACATAACTTTAAGTTAAAATCAGTGAAACATAACACCCAGTTCTACTCTACTACGTTCAGCGAAGCAAACTCGACCTTCCTCTTCACTCCTCGTCCCGTTTCAATACCACCACTTTCCGAATAATCGGTTTCCGTATAAATGGATGGATACCTCGCTTGGCGGACGTTTTAGAACCAAGGGTACTTGGTTCGCGCCCATTAGAACTCGACTGTCGATAAACTGGTTGTACTCGGAGAGGTTTTCTACAGTTTCCCTCTCCACTGTCGAGAAAACCTATTAGACGGGTGGTCCTGGCAAATGCGAGTACTCCTAATTTCAAGCCGTTCTGTAGACGCAAATTTTAGTATTAGGAAATGTATATATTATAAGAAATATTTGTAAGAGACAGGTGTATAAACCAAATAAATAAAAATCGGTTTCCGTATAATCAGCGTTCCAGTGTATATCCCAATTTATAAATTAATATCAGTTATTGACTCTATTATAAATTAGTCAAAATGAATAAATAAAATATATAAATTTTTTCTATCAGTAATTTTTAAAAGGGTTATACTACTCAGCAAAAAATGTTTTTTTTAATTTTCTTATTGGATTAAATAATGCATTCACAGAAAAAACTTGACTCACTTTTGTTGCAACGCATTTGGAAGTCGGTCTCGAAATGAGTAATCGACAAATTCAAGTGACTCAAAATGAAAAAAATGTCAGGTTCTATGTAGTTTTATTTTTGTGTGTGTTATGTTGGCAACAACTGTAGAAAATGTCTGCTACGCGTTGCGCCGTTACTTTTTTTTGTGTTTCGCATGTTTCGTGTTTAAATGGTTGCCATGTCAGTCAATTCACAAGTGCCTAACCTAAAAATTTGTTTTTCATTTCTCATAAATGCGGTAAATCGACTTTAAGTATTAATGTTTTGACAAGTGCAACATGTTTATTCATTATAAACAATTATTTTAATTCATATTTTTACAAATTATTCCCAGTTATTCCAATGTTATTGTAATTTTATCATAAACCCAAAATGATACCGCTTTTACTCATTTTGAGTCTTTTCCTCAGAAACTCAGAATCAGTCGAAGGGGTATCATTTTTGTTGCACTTTAAAATGAGTATCATATGCTCATTTTTTTTATATACTCATTTTGAGTTCAGTTTTTTTCTGTGTTAACTATCCAAGAATGATATGTAAATTCTATTTTGTCGACAAAAATTCATTAGAATACTTTTTACATGATAATTTAAAATTTTAAACATATTATAGTTTGTTGATAATTCTTGGAGGTACAAATCAGTTTAATTATAATATAAAATATAAAGCAGTGGTTATATGGTGCTGGGATATCAAACTAAAAGTGAAAACTTTTTTAAGTCGCTATTTTAAATATGTCATATAGTAAATGCGTCCTGAAATTTTAAATGCGTATTACTCAAAACTACATTTTTCAAAACTGCGTACACTGTACACAGAGAAAAATGGAAAAATGATTTATGCAGTCAGTGAGGTACTCCTTTATAGAATAATATGTGACAGGTACACACTATAGTATTAGAAGTTTCATAGCTCAACACTTTGGGACTCAACACAAGTTATCCCATTCATCAGCTTAAACAAGACTGTTTATATAGTCTAAGAGGGAATAAGAGTATAAAAAATTACAAAACACAAGTCAATATCACAGGTCAACAAAAAAAAACATGAATTTTTTTTTATGAGATAGCGGAATGGTTTCCGATGTATTTTTAGACGTTGATTACGATCCCGACTTCCAAAATTGCCCATCACGTCAGAATTTTGAAAAAAGTGGGGGTAAAGACCTCAAAAACGCTTTTTTGAGGATTTTCAAAAAAAAAATTCTCTTTAACCTGACGCGTGTTAGAGACTTCCACAAGGTCTTAAATTAAAGCTTGCACTACAAGATCCATATCCATTAAATAAAAAAAAATTAAAATTTTTTTCAAAAAATGGGGTTGAATACACCAAAAATTTGTGTTTTTGGATTGCTTTAATAGACTTCTTGCAATTGCTTGGATTCGCTTGAAAATGGTTACTCGGGGTTTTTGGGGTCGCTGATTACGAATCCGATTAGTTTTCAAAAATTTAAAATGGCGGAACCAAGATGGCAGATGTAAAAATTAAGAATTGCTTGGATTTGCTTGAAAATTGTTATTCCAGGGTTTTTGGGGTCGTTGATTACGAATCCGACATTTAAAATTTTTGAAAACTAATATCGCATTCGTAATCAGCGACCCCAAAAACCCCGAGTAACCATTTTCAAGCGAATCCAAGCAATTGCAAGAAGTCTATTAAAGCAATCCAACAACACACATTTTTGGTATCTTCAACCCCATTTTTTAAAAAAAATTTTAATTTTTTTTCATTTAATGGATATGGGTCTTGTAGTGCAAGCTTTAATTTAAGACCTTGTGGAAGTCTCTAACACGCGTCAGGTTAAAGAGAAATTTTTTTTGAAAATCCTCAAAAAAGCGTTTTCGAGGTCTTTACCCCCACTTTTCTCAAAATCCTGACGTGATGGGCAATTTTGGAAGTCGGGATCGTGATCAGCGTCTAAAAATACATCGGAAACCATTCCGCTATCTCATAAAAAAAATTAAGTCTTTTTTTGTTGACCTGTGTAATAGACGGGAATATTGAACAACTAGTACTCAGTCCAGTTCTTTTGAAAAATGAACGCAGTTCACTTAAAGTAGATACCTACTCGAAAACCACAAGTTATTCTCTCTCTCACACTAATGGTCGTTTACTTATCTTACCGTTTCACTTACTCTTACTACTCTCAACTATTATGCAGTGCAGTTAAGTTAATTAAATTATTAAATATTGCTTTGAGAATAATTAATTATACATTTCATTCAAGGTTTATTCACTATATTTTGTACACGAAAAAAAAAGAATAATCAAATTTACCATGAGGAGTGTCAAACTTGAAAAAGTTTAAGAAAAAATTAATGTTTTTTATTTATTAATTATTAAATTCTAATAACCGTATCAAATTTTTTTTGCAAAACTGTTTGGCACAGTTATTTAGTACCCCAAGTACTACAAAATTACAAACTTTAAGAAAAATCGTCGATCCACCATTTGCTTTTCGTATGGAACTGCCCTATAAGCTTATTTTAAGATTTTAAACAACCTCTCGCATGGAGTTCCAAAAATATGTAACGAGTTAAAAGATAAAAATTCTAACCTCTTAAAAAATTCAGTTTTTAAATTTTTTACCTTCCTATATATTTTTAGGTTAAAAATGGTGTAAGAAAAAAAATATAACCATCTTTGATAATGGAAATTTAGAGGGGTCAAAGTTGGGGGTAGTGCCTTCCCTTAATTTGTTTAAATAATTTATTATTTATAAAATTAGACAATTACACTACCGTCCACGAGTATCAGGACGATTACACGCAACTCTATAAAACAACATACCATCACTTTTTCAATCATATCTCGGAAATTAAAGGAGATACAAAAAAAACTTAAATACGGTTAGAAAGCTGATTAAATTCTGCGTAAAATAAGCCATCTTTGAAGTAATTTCGTTAATTATTTTTTAAGTTGAAGAGTGAGAAAGAAATAAAAAAAATTATCAAATTTTCTCATTTTTGTCTCTTGACCGTCTTCGATATATCATTACAAATGTAAAGCCGTGTTTCGACCGATTGGTGCATTGAAATTTAACTGTGACGACTCGATTTTGTTTTTTGCTTTTGGTGATATTCGGAGAATGTTATGTTGTACGCAGATTCGCTTCTCGAAAAAAACTTATTTTCCATTTATCATTAGTCAAGGCCCTATTTTGTATCAAAAGTTATAAATAAACATTTTTTTATACCTCAAAACATGAATAATAAAGCCTCAAAATTTTATTTTGATCCATATAATAGCTTCCAAGAAAAAAATTCCTAAAAAACGTTCATTTTTCAGTGCGCCTGGGTAGTATAACCCTTTAAATCAATCCACAAAGTTTTTTAGCTCTTGCGGAATTTTTCTTTTGAACAAAGGAAATTTGAATCAAAAAATATAAATCGAAATAGAAATATTGATTTTTAATTTAATTTTATCATTTCTGTTATTAAATATTAAAAATTGAACCGCCGGCGACCAAAAGGGCTTACGCAAGGTTTTCGTTGGCCACTCGTCACGCGTAAGCCCTTTTGGTCGCCGGCGGTTCAATTTTGGAAAAAACTTTTTTCCCCGAATTAAAGTTCATTTTAATCTGACTTCTTACTTAAAAGAAAAGTAAAAATAGTTTCAAAACGAGAGTCGGCTTAAAGTTTAAAGCACTGAAGCAATTTCCGCTTTCCGGGCGACGTACATGACACAGCACGCAGTAATTTAAAGCACCCTTTAACTTTGTGAAACATGGTATATCAGAGGTTTTAAAGTGGCCGTTGCTATTATGGTCCTTTAGTCAAACTAGTTTATATATTTAAACAATTTTTTCACGAATAATTTTAATTTTTAAATAAAATAAAGTCCACTAAATTATTATATAATTTAATTTTTTATAATTTGAAACATTTTTAAAATTATTTTACTTTTTTTTCTTTATATTCATTCTTCTTAATTCTTTTTAGGGTTCCGAACACCGTAGGTGTACCGACGGAACCCTATTGGTGAGACTCTTGCGTCCGTAGCCAAATCGCGTCCCCCCTAGCGGCTAAACTGTTTGCCCTAAAGAGTTCAAATTTGGTCCACATATGTATTTTCACTCGTAGATTACAGAAAAAATATAGCGAATGTGCTTGGACGTGATGGTCATAGTGTTGTCAAGGAAATAACAAGATTTTTGGCCAAAAATAGATAAAAAGTGACCATTCTTTCTCTTAACTTCTAAACTATTCGACATGGAGAGCTAAAATTTTGCATGCTGGTGTATTTTTACTCGAATATTACAGGAAAAATATAGAGAACTTGATATGTAATAATGTCCATAGCGTTGTCAAGGAAAAACTAAAAAAAAAAATTTCCCTAACTTTTACATTATTTGACCTAATGAGCTGAAAATTGGTATACTAGTAGTATATTATTACAGTCTGAAGATAAAAAATTTATTTAAGGGGACATTCCAGTTCAAAACAGGCAAAAAGAAGGCTTTTTTAGTATATATTATTGAAATAACTATGACATTTATTTAAAAAATTTCTTTTACATGTAATAAATAATTTATTTAAGAATTTGTAAAAAAAAAAATTTCATTTTTATTTCAAAATGGCGGCGATTTACGCCATTTTCGAAAATGCCCATTTTCGGTGGTAAGATCGATTCCAAACTTTCTAAAACAGATAAAACCAAAAACGAAGTGACATTCTCTTCGTTAGATATTTCTTTAGGTGTGGAACCTCAAAAAAGTGAAATTTTCTTCCCCCCCCCCTTTTTTTAAGAGTACTTTTTTCTCAAAATATGCAAAAAAAGGTGTTTTTATTCAGAATTTCTCTAATAAAAAAAGAGGGAGTTGGAAATTTTCCACTTTTTGAGGTTCCACTTATAGACATGATGACGCTGAATCAAAAGCCGTTTGATTTTTTAAAATCGCTTTAGAAGAACTCGAGATATCACTCTTACCAGATCAAAAAAAGACATTGTGAAAAAAACGCATTTAAAGTTTTTGTTCATAAGTATCGAAATTTTAAAAAAAAATTATCGGATTTGCTTGGAAATCGTTACTCGGGGGTTTTTGAGGTCGCTAATTACGAATATGGAATCAGATTTTTGAAATTCAAAATGGCGGATCCAATATGTCGGACATTTTTTTTTCAAAATCATTGGATTTGCTTGAAAATCGTTACGCAAGGGTTTTTGGGGTCGCTGATTACGAATATGACATCATTTTTTCAAAATTAAAAATGGCGGATCCAATATGGTGGACGAAAAAAAAAATTAAACAAAAAAAAAATTAAAATAAAAAAATTTCCTTTTCCGCCATATTGGATCCGCCATTTTTAATTTTGAAAATTTGATATCTAATTTGTGATCAGCAACATCAAATACATTTTTGTTTGTCTTTTTTAAAAAATGCAAATGAGAAAACATTTAAATCATTCGATTGCTTATCCGCATACAAAAACATCTTTGACATGGCGAAGAATAAGGATGTATAACTTTTGTTTTACTTTGAATTTTGCAATAATATTTTAGGAGAGTATTCTTGACACTATAAGAAATCCGAAAATAAAAACAAAAAAAAATCGATTTTTTTGACATTTTGAACTGGAATGTCCCCTTAAGAAACTTTTTGAAAAAAAATAAAAAAAATGTTTTTAAAAAATTTTTTTAGTTAAAACATGTGTTATTAAATATTTTAAGGAAGAGTGAAATTTTAAGAGAATAAATAAGAGATTGCTTTCCTCCTTTAATTTCTTAACTAAAAATAAAAAAAATTGGACAAGTGCGAGTTGGACTCGCACTACAATGGCGGGTTCCGTACACAAATATTAAAACAATACTTGCAACATTTATCAGTAATTGGTAGAATTAAAAACAAACAATTAAAAAAGTGTATTAAAATTATTTAATAAAAAATAAATATTAACCCAAGTGCGAAATTAAAAACGGCCCAATAATGGTCAGGTATTGGCAAAGTTGGTGCCGAATCTTGGCAGACAATACTGGACTGACTCTTGGGAGGTTAACCGCGGTTGGCCGTCGGCAGCCAGATCTCGGCAGACATTAATGGCCCAATATTGGCTGCCATTACTCCCCCAGTACTTGGAAAATTAAAAAAAATAAGTAAAACAATAATATTTTTTAATTAATTAACTAATTAATTTATAATATTTATACGGCTTATTTACTTAAATTAAACGGAAACTTACAAACATTTGAAAAATTCTTACCACTCGCGTGGATCGATACCTCAACCTGACGCACCAAAGCCTAACACTCTGACCACTCTGCTACTCTGACATGAAGACGAGGAAGCAAAAGGATCCTTATAAGCTACACTAGTGGCAGATAATGTGCCATTATTGGGCTGATTACGTCCCATTGATGGCAATTATAATTTGCCATCAAAGATATTATTCAAGCTAATATTATTCATATGATATACAAGAATAATTTAAATTATTATTATTATTTATTTAAATTAATTTTATTAATAAATTTAAATTAATAAATTATTAATTATTGTTATTTAAATTTAAATTACATATTATTCAAAGATATTCCTTTGACGAATTTTAATAACATTTTTAAGAATACTTACATTTTTCTACAAATTTGATTAAAATTGTATTAAAAATAAATAATTATAATTTACAGTTATAGATACAAAATTTTTTCCTTTTATGTGTCGCTAGTGGACCGAGCTACGACCCATTAATGGCAACTATAATTTGCCATCAAAGGTACAAAATTTTTGCCATTAAAGTACCAATAATGTACCATTACTGGACCAAGCTAAGTCCTAATATTGACTATCATAATTTGTCATCGTAGATAAAAAATTTTAGCCATTAATGTGCCGTTATTGGGACGAGTTACGTCCCATTACTGGTAATTATAATTTGCCATAAAAGATACAAAATTTTTGCCATTAAAGTGACATTAATCAGTCATTACTGGGCCAATCTTCGTCACATCACTGGCAATTGTATTTTGCCTTTAAACATTGATCAACTTTGACGTTAACGTGCCATTATTGGGCCAAGAGTCGGCCCAGTGTTGGAAAATTAGAATATCTGACAATCGGCACCATCATTGGTCCAGCAGTGTGACGTTTTGAACACCAGAAATGGCCCAGTAACATTACCAATTCTCGGCAGACATTACTGGACCAATGATGGACCATTTTTGCATTTCGCACTTGGGAAAGTATTAAATATTTTATTATTTAAAATATTTAAATATTTAAAATATTTAAATATTTAATACTTTAATATATCTTTTTTTATTTATTTTTTTATCAAATAATTTTAATACATTCTTTTAATTGTTTGTTTTTAATTCTACCAATTACTGATAAATGTTGCAAGTATTGTTTTAATATTTGTGTACGGAACCCGCCATTGCAGTGCGAGTACAACTCGCACTTGTCCAATTTTTTTATTTTAGAACTTTATTTTTAAATCAATGATCCAATTAAGGAGCGAGTTTACAAAAGCGGATAAATCCATTTTTAAAAAATATTGAGATATAAACATAACTTTAATATTTTAAGGACCTCACAAATCGACATATTACTGTTAAATTTGAGAAAAAATTTATTAACAAAGAATTTTCAGTTTTAAAACTTTTTGACATAACCAAGATGACTTATAATTTTTATGTTTTTTATTAGAAAAAATTTTCAAAAGCTTTAAATCACTTAGTTATGATGAAGTTTAATTGAAAACAGAACGTTTTAAATGTCAAAACATTGTTATGGGCCAAAATACAATAAGTGAAACCGGTCACTTGAAAAATTTTTGTCTCCAATTTTCAAGTTATCTATGATTTTTTGTATAGATATATGAGTACACTTTTCCCCCTACAATATTTTTCAAAAAAATTTTATTTTTGGAGTAATCAGGTGTTGAAGTTTTGGGTCATTTTATTTTCATTTTATTATTACTTTGAAACAAATAAAGATAATTGAGTTAATTTTTTTTAAATTAAGGCTTAAAGTCTATACTTTAAAGATGAAATAAAGCGATTGCTAAAAAATGAAAATTTTTAATTCTTATTAACAATTCTTTTAAACAATTGCAAATTAAAAAATGTTCTCAAAGTTTTTTAAAGATTAAATTACGATGTATTGATGTGCAAAACTCCAAGGATTTATTTTAAAAAAAGAAAAATTAGTAACTTCTAATATTATAGAAATTGTGATTTTTCTGCCAAAATGCAGGCGAAAATCGACTTGAGTTCCTGGAAAAAGATAAAATTGCAAACGAATAAATAAGATCGTCTTTTGTTTTGTTAGAAACTTCACGCTTTCAAGCGGTTTTTTAAGATTAAAAGTCGATTTTCGCCTGGATTTTGGCAGAAAAATCTACACAATTTCTATAATATTGAAAGTTACTGTTTTTTCTTTTTTTTAATTAATCCTTGGAGTTTTGCGCATCAATAAATCGTAATTTAATCTTTCAAAAATATTGAGAACATTTTTTAATTTGCAATTGTTCAAAACAATTGTTAATAACAATTATAAATTTTCATTTTTTAGCAATCGCTTTGTTTCATCTTTAAAGTATAGACTTTAAGCTTTAATTAAAAAAAATTTACTTAATTATCTATATTTGTTTCAAAGTACCCAGTAAGAAATTGACAATAGATAATAGTCGGTCTAATATCGGACCAATATTGGTTGCCGAGTTGGCAGCCAATTGACTCCCAATATTGGACCAATATTAACAACCGATGCTTGGCGAACCCGTTACATCCCAAGCATCAGCCAATATTGGACCTATATTGGACCGGTGAGAAATTTCTCACTGGGTAATAATAAAATGACCCAAAACTTCAACACCTGATTACTTCAAAAATAATTTTTTTTTTGAAAAAAATTGTAAGGGGGAAAAGTGTACTCGTATATCTACCAAAAATCATAGATAACTTGAAAATTGGAGACAAAAATTTTTCAAGTGGCTGGTTTCACTTATTTTGGCCCTTATAGAAATAAATTATTACAAACTAGCATAAATTTTTATGTCGTTACATTAAAACATTTTTTTTTTTGGAATTTAATCAAAATTCTTTATTTTTTAAAAAATATAATTTTCCTAACAGTTATTCTTTAAATTTAAAAAAAATTAAAAATTATTTGAACTCGTGCAGAAATCACCAAGATATTTTTAACAGCAATCTTAATTTAAGATGCTTTTGATTAAGTAATTGAACTTTTGAGTGCCACTAGAACATTCCTGGTAATAAGTTTAATTCTAAATTTTTTTAAAATTCAATTACATTTTCAAAATTTTCAATTACAATTCTTCAAAAATACGATTATTAGATGTCAAAATAATTTTTGAAAGGAATCAAATGAAATTTATTATTTCAATGAAATTTGACAAAGTTTTCAATTGTTTTTTTTCAAGAACCAAATGAATTTCTAAATAAAATTATTCACAACTTTAATACTTTTTGTTTAACAAAAATTTAAAGACTTATTCTTATTTATTGTTCCACAGGAATTAAAATTTCAAATAATTTCAATGAAAAACTTTTTGAAATTTTTGTATACGGGTAAAAATACCCTTTTGTACAAAAGTACTGGAATAATGCTTAAATTGAAAAAATAAAAAAACGAAGCAATGACAATAAAACGTAATTAGCAAAAAATAACAATATGCGTGAATCAGCGTTAAATCTAGTAAATTAAATTCTGTAGTAATCAACATTATTATAATACTCATTAGCATCTACACAATCTTATCAAAAGTGAGTATATGAATAGAAAATAATAATAATTAAATTAACATCTGTAAATATAGAAATAATAAATGCAAAGTTTGTAAATTGGATCTCAAACCAATAAAAATTAAAACAGAAAAATCAAATGTCACTTTCAAAGAAATCAGCTGACCAGGTAAAGAGGGTTCATGTATTGAATCATCACACTCTCACGAGGTAAATAATATACAGAACACCGTGTGCCTCTGTTCACCTAATTCAAAATAAAAGAACGAGTGTAATCAGTTTGTAGTGGGCAGTTGAGTCACAGAGTTAGATTGTGCTGTAGCCTTGCGTTTTATTATGTGTGGCTCTCCACGTTGATACACCAGCCTCAGATCAGTTTCCCCCTTTCTCAAACGATCATCCATCATATCTTTGGAACGAGTTGGCAGAATATTATCTGGAGATAATGCACTTAAAAATTTTGAAAGAAAAACAGAATCATGATCAGAATCATTATTGTTTGAACCAGCTTCAGGAATATTAAAAAATAAAACATTAAATTTGCGATAATTTCGATCATTCAATTCATGAATACATTCTCCCATGATTTGTTCTGATGAATCTTCTAATCTAGAGTTAAGATATGCGATGTCACCTTTGATGTCATCTACGTCCTTTTCTAGAGATTCAACACGAGATACAGCCAATTCAATTTTCTCTACACGATCAGAGATATTATTTAAAGTTTCCTTAAGAGGAGAAATTTGATTGTTGATCTTCGCCAATTAATCAGCAAACATAGCAGCAATATCATTCTTGGTGACAGGTAAAGCATCAGGATTCGGGGAGTTCGGCCTCGAACTGCAGCACTTTTTCTTAATTTTAAAACAAGAAGGATGATATGGTGCATTGCACTTTCTGCATCGGTCAACTTCCCTTTTGCACATCAACATTACAGACACGACAGTTTATATCATTTAAGTTCAATGTAGAGGGATCCATGACACTTTGAGGTTAGAAAACACAAAACCACTCAGAAAGCGTTTGTAGTAACACAAAGTAGCACAAAAATAGCGTATAACAATAGACAAAAAGAACTAAATAGTCAGAAGTAGATTAATTATAAAAATTGTGGCGTAAAATATGAAATAATAATTGAATTAAAACGATGAAAATAATTTTGAAAAAATTACAGTAAAAATATTCTTATTATATAACCGACAGATAAGCTTGGTCGGATAAATGCCTCGCTCGGCGGACGCTGCAGGACCAAATGTACTTGGTTAGCGCCCATTAGCCTGAGATTTTTTCGGCACGTGAGATAATCTGAACGGGAGGTTTGACGTCGAGGTATAATCATGTTCACTGTCGATTATTGTCCGGTACACACCATTAGAACCCGACTGTCGATAAACCAGTTGTACTCGCAGAGGTTTTCTACAGTTTCCCTCTCCACTGCCGAGAAAACTAATCAGACGGGTGGTCCAGGGAAATGCGAATACTCCTAATTTTCAAGTCGTTCTGTAGGCGCAAAAATTTAGTATAAGTTATATGTAAGAAAATTTCCACGGGGACACTTGTAACGCTAGTATTAAGGCAAAAAACAAGTGTATTGTAAAATTGTAAATTTGTAAAATTGTAAAATTTCAATTATTTTTAGAAATATTAAAATTCTTCTCTTCTAAAATTATTTTGATATATAATAAAACTCATTGCAGAATTTCACTTATTTTTAATACGTTTTAGGCATCAAGGATTCCAAATATACCAATAAAAAATTTCGTGTATGTATGTATGTGTGTCGGTATGTCACAGAATATTTGTTCGCGCATCACTTAAAAACGGCTGAACCATTTGAAACCAAATTTGGCAGAATGTTAGACCTTGGGCCAAGGAAGGTTTATAAATTTACAGATTTGAAAAATATTAATTAGAACGGGAGATATTCAATTTTTTCGAAAAATTCAAAAACCAAAAATTTTCAAATTTTACATTTTTTTAAAAAATGCTTTTAAACTTTCTATAATTGAGTATAACATGTTATTTAGTCACATTTTAGAATAGTTTTGCCAAAAATAATGTCCTATAACTGAGATGTAAGTATAAATTTTTTTTTAAAAATTCAAAAAATCGAAATTTTTCAAATTTTATATTTTTTAATGAATTGCTTTTAAACTCTCTATAATTGAGTATTACATGTTATTAAGTCAAATTTTAGCATAATTTTTCCAATAATACTGTTCTATAACTAAGATGTAAGTGTAAAAATGATTTCGAAAAATTCAAAAAATCGCAAATTTCCAAATTTTATATTTTTTAATGGACTGCTTTTAAACTATCTATAATTAATCATTACATGTTATTTAGCCACATTTTAGCATAATTTTTCAAAAAATAATATCTTATAACTAAGATTAAAGTATAAAAATGTTTTCAAAAAATTTTAAAAATCACAAATTTTACATGTTTTGATGATTTGCTTTTAAACTCTGTATAATTGAGTGTTACATGTAATTTAGTCATATTTTAGCATAATTTTGCACAAAAAATGATATGACTAAGATGTAAGTATAAAAATATTTTCCATATCAAAAAATCGAAAAAATTATAATTGTTATTAATTACTATCAAGTTTAATTCAGTAGTATTTTTGGGGTTATTTTTATTTTATGAAAATACTCTTTTTTAAGAAAATATGTTATATACCAGTACCAGTCTTTGACGGGATTTAGTTTACCATAATAGAATTGACAGAGTGTCTACCAATTGCGCAGGGAAACCGATAAATAGCCGGGAGTTTAATTTGACCAGGAAAAACCAGGAATTTTCTTATCAAATTAAAAAAGTTTTATTATATTAATTTGATTTTAAAAACTACTTTTTACTTTAATTTTTATTCTCTAATTGTCTAATTGTGACACAATTATTTATAATTAGACTCTTCTTTGACTCCAAAAGCTGGTGTAAATTTAGGATTAATTTTTAATACATTAATTGCAGTACTACAAACGCACAAAGTACTACAAGTTGCCAAATACTGTTCCTGAATATCGAATTTGATAGAAAAAAATCTGTCACTGATTGAAATAGTAATATTTTCCTCACGAAATAGTTAATGGTAACTAATTATTAGTTTTTCCCAGTAAAATTTAATTCCCGGCTATTTCCCGGTTGGTAGAAACCCTATCAAATGTATTAGCCGAAACTAAAACCGTCGAAGACGGGTCCGACAGCTCGTCGGCTTAGTGGAAAACTGTACCATTTCAGGTATTCGTTATAAACTGTACCATTTCGGTAAATTGTTTTAAAACATACCATTTCGAGAAAAAAAGTATTTTGCTTTTTTTCCAAGTTTGTCAACACTACTACTAGACATAAAATAAGGTTATGCTTTTTTAAAAAACGGTATCTTAAATATATACTCTTGTTCATCTTTTTGATGTATTAATTCAAAATTTTTAATAATTTAAAATAATTGCTTATTAATCACTACAAATTCTTTAGTGCAACGCTTTTATAGATCTTCATCGAAATAGTATGTTTTATAACAAACTTTTGAAATGGTATAGTTTATAACGAATTCTTGAAATGGTACAGTTTTCCACCAAGCCGACGAGCTAGTTTATTGATAAAATTCTTTATGAGAATTCAATTTTAATAAATAAGTAATTATTCAATAAATTATTTTTTTTATGTAAATAATTTAATTCTAGTAGAATTTTCTAATAAAAATTGATTTAAAAATGGATTTCAGTTAAAATTTTCGATTATAATAAGATACAAATTATTGCAGAATTTCAATTATTTTCAAAAGAAATAATATTCTTAGCAAAAATTAAATATTGTTTAAAAATGTATTAATTTTTTTGAAAAAGATTAATTGAATTTTTTTGTATTATTTTAAGTTTTTATTTTCTAATATATATATTTAATTAAAGAATTTACGAATAATTGAAATTTCGTAAAATTAAATATTGTAAAAAAATGGATTTGAAAATTGTTAAAGAAATTTTTCGAAAATTATTAAAAATAATCAATTTAAAGAAGAATATTAGTTAAAAATTCTTGAAAATAAAAATTGAATAGATAATGACTTTATCACTCGGTCATTAATTATTATAAAACATGATAAAACAATTTAACAATTTAAGTGAAATTTTTTGACACTGACTGGTTATATTTTTGTCAGTAATTGGTCCGTAATTTTTCATTTTTGGTCCGTAATGTCCGTGGGTCAAACCATTTTATTTCGCCTAATGTATTTTTGACCTTTATAAAAAATTTCAATACTCAGGGAAAATATTCTTACATGTTCTGGGATGACGAAATGAACAATGATTTGTAAAAAATAATTACATTTCGTATAAAAAAAAGATGTTATAAATTGAGAGTGCATGAAAAAAGGTTACATTGACAGACATTACAAAATATTTAAAAAAGGAGTAATCACTTTAACCCGTTGACTGTCGCTGACGCATATATATGCGCAAAACTAAACTGGCCAAAAGTGGTTCATGACGCATATATGCGCAACTTAAAAAAGGTGATTAAAAACTTCTTAAATGTTCCTGAAACCGGTTACTCGGGGGTCTTCGAGATCGCTGATTACGAATATGACATTCGTTTTCCAAAATTCAAAATGGTGGATCCAATATGGCGGACAACAAAATAAAAAATTGATCAGATTGACTTGAAACGTAGTACTCGGGGGTTTTTGGGGTCGCTGATTACGAATCTGACATCAGTTTTTCAAAATTCAAAATGGCGGATCCAAGATGGCGGGATTTTTTTGAAATTTGTCGAATTTTCTTGAAACTTGTTACTCGGAGGATTTAAGGGTCGCTGATTACGAATCTAACATTAGTTTTCCAAAATTCAAAATGGCGGATTCAATATGGCGGACGACAAAATAAAACAAGTTGTTAATTTCATGACCATTTAGCTTCCTCAACATATAAAATATAAATTCGTGACGTAATTCACTTACAAAATTCTAGCTACCTCCTCGCGGTGCATCTTGGAAACAATATCATTAAATTCTTTATTTCAAGCTTTATTAAACAATTTCAATAAATTCAAAAAATTAAAAAATTTTAAATGTACTTTGATGATATTGGCTAAAATCCAATCAAACATATAAAATATTTACTAAAGTTAATAATATATTCATTACTTCATTTTAGGTACAAATCTCCATGAAAACCAAATTATGATTTTTCAAAAGCATAACAATCAAAGCATAAATTCTTCTTAAGGAAATTTCTTTTTGATGCAGCAAGATATATTCATAAATTAAATGTAATTATATTGCGGTTTGCAAACTTTTGCAATTCGAAATGATTCGAATTTTCTGTTGTCGAGTCGATTAATGTTCGGTTCGATTAAATACACACCTCTATTTCATATGCAAATTGCTTCTTTTTTTATGATAGAATAATCATTTAAAAATATTAATATTAAATAAATTATGAAAAAATACAAAATTTGAATTTTTTGTGAAAAAGAAAAATTTCTATTAATTTTATAAATTTTGATAAAAAATATACTTTGTATACATTAATCGATTCGTTTTCTTGTCAGGAATGTAATTTTGAGAATAATTAATTAAAATATTAACAGATAAAAAAATTATTTACAAAAATACAAAAAAAAAATTTTTTGAATTTTAAAAAAATTGTATAAAATTTTTTTTTTAGATATTTTTGAAAATCCTTGTGTCAGATTTTAGGTATTAATGACTGCAATAAACCTGCAAAATTTCAAGACAATCCATCAAAATTTGTTTGACATAATTTGTACGCAATTTTTGTGACATACACACACACACACATACACACATACATCTGGACATTTGCTCAGAATTGAATATACATATGTTATAGATGAAAATGAGTCCATATAACCTTCTTTTGAAAAATTGAAAATCGTCACGAATGCAAAGCTTCCTTATGAGGAAGCAAAATTAATTATAATGGCTTGAAACTGAATACTCGGGGGTTTTTAGGGTCGCTGATTACGAATCTGTCATTATTTTTTCAGGGTATTTATCGAAATTTGATTTCACCAAAAATTATCATACTGATGTCAGATTAACCAGTTATAAACAAATTCAATAAATTTTTAAAAATTTTCCGCCATATTAAACCAGATATTTTGAATTTTAAAAAACTGATTTCAGATTCGTAATTAGCGACCCTGAAAACCCCAAGTACTCAGTTTCAACCCGATCTGATCAATTTTTTATTTCGTTGTCCGCCATATTGGATCCGCCATTTTGAATTTTGGAAAACTAATGTTAGATTCGTAATCAGCGACCCTTAAAACCCCCGAGTAACAAGTTTTAAGCAGATTCGACGGACGAATTTTGAAAAAATTCCGCCATCTTGGATCCGTCATTTTGAATTTCGAAAAACTGATGTCAGATTCGTAATCAGCGAGCCCAGAAACCTTAGGGTACCAAGTTTCAAAAAAATCCATTAAAAATTTTTTCAACACACTTTTGGCCCAAACAGTGGAAATCTCGTTGACAGCCAAGGGGTTAAGAAATATAAAAAAACCGATTAATTTTTATTTTTAAAGACTGAATTTGTGTTTTGAACTTGATAAAAGTATCAAATAATTTATAATAAACTGTAAAATATGTTATTCAAGTTTCTGTATGAAATGTCAAATATCGATCATATTTAACAATTTTTTTGGCAAAGTAATTTAATTTTAGTAAAACAGAATTATTTGAATAATAAGTATTTTAAATACACTTTAATATTATTTAAATACTTTTTTGATTATCAACTGAGAAATATAAAAAAATTTACCTTAAAAATTAACCATTCTTTATTTTATCGGGATTTTGAATGTTTGTAACTTCGTTGGAGAAAAACCGATTTATGCCAAATTTTTGGAGCATGTAGATTGAAGCAATATCTTCCTGCTGCTAAAATTTAGCGATGGGTTTTGCACTAGTCTTCAAAAAAAATTGATTTAAAAAAAGTGTTGATTTTGAAGGTTATTGACAAGTATTATAGCTGACTTGAAGTTGGTTTGTTTTAAACTGACTTTAAAAAAATCGTTTTATTTTGAATTTGACTTTTATCGAAAGTAGCCAACAAATCGTTTTATGGAATAACTGCGCATTTTATAAGTGAAGATTGGATATTGCGATCGCTTGTTCTTGATTTCATACCGTCGAACGGAAATCATACGGGTAAGGACATAGCGAATCTCTTTCACGATGTTCTTGTCAAGTATGAATTGGACAACAGTTTACAAGGCATCACAATGGACAACGCAGCTGCGAATACAAAGTTTATTCAAGAATTAGGCAATTTAATGAAGCAGGTTTTTGGTAAAAAGTTCGACATCAATGATATACATTTTCGGTGCATTGCTCACATCTTGAATTTGTCTGTTCAAGATTTTTTGAAGGAACTTTGTATTCAAGATGATTTTGAAGAAAGCGATGAAGAAGTCGATGAAACAGGAACACTAGAAAATGAAGACAGCATTGAAGACAACAAGATGTCAAAAAATACTTGTGTGATCAAAAGACTAAGAGGGCTCCTCAAGAAATTAAAATATTCGGAGAAATTACGCGAAAAATTGAAATGCTGTTGCGCTACCGTTGAAGTTAAAATTTTATCACCGACTATTGACATCGCGACGAGATGGAATTCATCATACGAGATGATAAAACTCGCACTTCGTATGAAACCAGCGTTAAAATTATTATGTGAACTCAATCCCGATTTAAATAAATTCTGTCTGCAAGAATCCGAAAAAGTGGAGTTGAAATTCAGATAAAAAATTTGATTTCGAACATAAATAAATCTACATTTTTTAAAAATGTTTTTTTCAATAATTCTAGTTGAAAAATTGAAAAATAATTAAATTAAACAAAGAATTTTTTCAATTTTTTAAAAATAATCTTGATTTTTTATAATTATAATTGAAAATGTATATTTTTTAAAAATTAACTAATAAAAATTTTAATTATTAATCTAAATTAAAATACTTTGAAAATTCTATTTGTTAAAAAGTTTCTAATGAAATTCTATAGCAAATTTAATTACATATTTTTAGTTGAATTTCATAATATTTTTATTAACTCCATAATTTTTAAAAATTTATTTACATAATATGTTTGAACAGTATAAATATCTATAAAAATTGAAATAAAAAGTGATTTTTTGAAAACAAATTAAAATAATAAAACTTTTAATTTTGGTAAAAAAATTCCCGGCTTGGTGTAAAATTCCCGGCTAATTCCCGGTCAAAATATTAAATTTTTGGTTATTTCCCAGTGTTCTCGGATTTTTCGGTTAGTAGGCACCCTGATATATATATATATATATATAAAGTTTAAAAATTTAACAAATTTTCATCTCATTTTATTTTTAAATTTTGCATTAATCCTAAGAAATTATATAATTGGTGGTCTTAGTTTCATATAATTTTTATGAAAATAAATTTTGATTTTATAATTGATTATTAATCAGAAAAAATTCTATTACCAAGAATCACCAAGAATCTTGGTTAAAAACAATACAAGATTCAAACTTAAAATGACAGTCGAGATAAATTCTTGTACTTGACGTTTTCTCGCTTGGTCTTGCTTGAATGGATCACTAATTCTCATTGTATAAAATAATGATGATCTTATCATTTTTCCTTGGGGAAAAAGTCTAAATTTTGTCTAGAAATCAGGAAAAAACAAAATTAAATTTTTGTAACATGTCTGATTAAGTAATAAATAAATATAATAATGCGCAATATGAGAGTACCATCCATTTATAAGAAATTATTAGTGTTATTTAATGTGGTAAAAATAAATGAAATTTTAAAAACCTGGAAAAATTCCACTTTTGAACCTGGAAAACCTGGAAAAGTCAGGGATTTTCAAATGAGCAAAAGCGTGGCAACCCTGATCAAGTGTTTCAACAAATTCCTAAAGCAAGACATAAACTAAAAAAATTTATAATCGTAAATGTTGACTGCTATTTTCTTATAAATTTAAGAAAATAAAAAATTTTATTTCACTGTTTAATAATTTTAATTTATTTATTAATTACAGGTAGATATTTACTATCGATTATTATTTATTTATTACTACAAAATATTTATTTATTCTCTCAAGGCAAAAATTCGTGACATAATAAAAGAAAAAATTTCTTAAATGTAGAAAATAAATTTAAAAAAAAATAAATAAAAAATTCAAAATGATATTATTTGCGAAAAAGAAATTGAATAAATTAAATTGCCAAATTTATTATATTATCCCTAATTTAGCAGTCTATTTATGCCTCGAACAAAGTTTGAGGGAACAATAGGGTGGGGATTTAAAATTCAGTTGGTTGTTTCAACTCTCTAAATGCTGAAAAGCCTTCGAAATTCTTCGTGCTTTGTATTATAAGTTTGTGCAAGAGTGCTTTATGGTTAGTTCATAATTTCAAAATAATCAACTACTTCAATTATATACAATAGAATATTTTATAATATAACTATAAATAAAGAATGTTTCACTCACCGGAAAATAACTCCAAGTATTTCTCCACGCCATAGTTTCCCGGAAATCTATAGTTTGGATCCTTCAAAGCATCTCCACTGTGAACTTTTACCCTTTTTATCATAAAACTGATATTGTCGGGCCTTCCATCTTGATTGAAATCTGAAACAAAGAATTTTTTAATTAATTCATATTTTTTCCTTTTTCGTTATAATTTTATTTTCACATTTTTTGTTATAAAAATTTATTTTTTACAAGTAAACTTTAAGTCTAATGTATGTGAACTTTAACTTTAGTATAAATCAAATTATAATAATAATAACAATAATAATATATATATTCTTTCTTAAAAATTTACTTTTACTTTATAAAAATAAAATAAAAATAATAGTAAATTTTTTTAAAAACAAAATTCTTTTATTATAAATTAAAATCTTTTTATTATGAATAAAAAAATTGTAATTCGATTTCTTTGATCTTGTGGGAAATAATAGTCCTAGGTAAGATTGTTAAAACCCAAAAAAATATTTTCAAAAATTTTCAAAATGGCGCCCGCTACGCCATGTTGAATATCAAAGCAGTGTTTTTTTCAAAATTAAATATCTCGTAATCGAAAGGATGAATCTTAACAAATTTTACACAAAATATAGTTAAATAAGTGTAGTTTAAAATAATATTATAATAAGAAAAATTTTCAAAATTTTGACCAAAAAAAAATTAAAAATTTTTTTGAAACTACTTTTTAGTTGATTTGGCCAGTTTTTTGAATTTTCTAATTTATATATTCAGATTCCTTGGGATTCCACCTTTATTTTAATAAAAAAAATTCTTTGGAGACTTAAATAGTTTTCGAGATATTGAGATTTTAGTGCGAGCGCGCACCGCGATTTCATCCCATACGCCAAGCGGTGCTGCTACTATTCGCTAACTTAAGAAACATATGTTCCTTTATTTTAAATAACTAATGGTAAAACAGACAATTTACATTACAAATAATTATTATAAAAAATGTTTGAAAGTAAATATTGATTTGTTAATTTTTTATAAATTGTAAAAAATTTTATTTTAACAAATATTTTAACGTTTTCTTTTATTCGATTTCTCGATTTCAAATTCAAATTTTTCATCAGCAGAAGAATATTTTCTGCATTCGATTTTACTCTCACTTATTGGTGTGAACGAGTGAAAACTCCTTGTTCCAATAATTGTTTGACCTTTCTCAAATGGTTTTTTTAAATTTCTTGTTTTTCTGTCATGTTCCTTTTTAGAGCAAAAAATTGTATTTATATTTATCAAAGCAGTAGAGGCCCACTCAAACAAATCTTTTGCAGTTAAGATTTGTTTATTACTACTGCGTTGAAGACAAGCTCTGCTAGCTTCTCGTTTTAGGGTACCTCCAATGCCATCACAAGGGCTTTTACCGTGTGAGGTAGCAAAGAACTCCCAAGTAGCATCAATTCCAAAGTCACGTTTGTGGTAAACTAGATTGATGAAATTGCTTTTATTTTTATATTGTGAGGCCGCACCGTCTGTAAAATAGATAATTTTCTTAATGGAATGCTTTTTTTAATTCGATTATAACTTTTTCCATAAATAAATAAACTGCACTTATGTTATGTTCGAGATCCTCTGAAATTATTGCAAAGCTTTCGCAAACAACTTTACTTCCGTCATTATAATAAGCAACAGCTGGATGAATGGTTATTTGTTGCTTATTCCAGTATTCACTCTGAATGGAGTTTTGAATAATAGTTTCATAATTTTGTGAAAAATCGAATAAGATTATAAAAACACCCTCTTCAAGGGATTCCTTAGAATCTTTCAAAACTGGCTTTGTTTTTTGGCAATAAAGTCGTGTTTGAGCAATTCGCTTAGATGCGTAGCCAGTTTTTCCAAATATACTTCCGTTATGTCGCAAAATGTTTCAAGTGATGTTCTATCAGTTGAAGTCTAGCAATTATACGTTATATTTTCAACGTAATTCTCGTCAAATATCTTCTGCAGTGTTTCTATTACAGGCGGCACACCTGGACAAGATTCACACAATCCAAAATAGCAAGCAGATGTTGATGGCTCACAAATCATTGCAAGCAAAATGGTCTTGTACGATGTCAAAAATTTATTATTTTCATCTGTGATTAGATCTTTAAAATTTACCCCATCAATTAAAAGCTTTGTATTTTCATGTATTTTGCAAACACAGATGGAATGCGTGCCACTAGCACCAGCAAATATGCATTCTTTGGGTCTCAGTTTGACAAAAGTGGAAAATCCAATTTTCATATTAGGGTACTGTAATTTAAAAGTTGCATAAACTTCCTTTAAATTCCCTAAAATCAATCTTTTTTGCAGAGATTTTCTTAAATTATCAGTTTGTTTGACAGATATGCTATCTTTTTTCCCGGCAACTGTCGACTAATGTCAGAATCATAATAAAAATCTCTAACTGTTGTCACAATTTCTTCTTGTAATTTTTTGCCAATTCGAGGATTTAATGTTGTGCCTATTCCATTAGCAGCATGAAGATTTGCAGCTTCTTGAGCTTGTTTATATGGCACTTCAAATTCGGTTGCTATTTTGAGAATGCTCCAACTCTGTGGAAGAGTTCTATTTTTCGGGATTTACTAGGATTTTTCCTTAACTCTGCTTTGATTTCATCAATAAAATCCTCTAAATCATTTTTATCATTTTCAATTTCCTCATATTGAAATACTTTATTGAACTTATTTTCAAATACCTCTCGAATTTCACTTACCTTTTTCTTTTTTGCCGTTTGCGTACGATGATCTTTGCTACAAACAATTGGTGAAATACATAATATGTGTAAAATGTTATTTAATTCTTCGATGTCTTTTTCTCTTTCGTATTTAAAATCAAAATTTTCCATTTCATTATTACCTAAATCATCTGGTTGAGATACCTCTTCTTTGCTTACATTTTCAACAGAGTGAAAAAATTCTTGAACTTGTACCAAGGCTGATGGATCTAAGTTTGCAACTTTTAAACGGCAAGTATTGCAAATAAAATTATTGCTATCGATTGAAAATGATTCAACTATTTCTTTTGAAACAGGGCGGACATTTGTTTTATCAACAAAAACATGTCGCTGTTTTTTAAAAGGATTAAAATAATTATAACGAGGCATTGCTAACGAAAATATAGGTGCCGTTCAACTTAAAATCTATTCAACGTAAAATCTGTTTAACTTAAAAAATATTCTACTCAACATTTATTCAACCTAAAATCTATTTAAATAAACTTACCTATAATACAACTAAACAAACAAAAAACGATAATTTAAAAAAAAAGAATGCAAAAAATTATTTACAATATTTATATGATTGTACAAATAATCTAGCCCCTCAATTATAAATAAAAACAAAAAAGATAAGTAAATAAACAATTCAATTACAAATTCCTATTATGCGTTCTGTTATGCTTGCTATTATGCGTTCACTGTACGAGACAGCTAATGCAGGTTCGTGCACGTTCAACGGCTACGATGGCTACGCAGTACATAGAAATCACGGTGCGCGCTCACACTAAAATCTCAATATCTCGAAAACTATTTAAGTCTCCAAAGAATTTTTTATATTCAAATAAAGGTGGTGTAATATGTAAAATAATATGTTCTATTTTTTCTTTTTTAACTTTCTAATATAGAGAGTCCCTTTCAGGTCCCTTTCTCTAATTTCCAAACTCTTTCCTAAACCCACTTTCTAATATTCCCTTTCAAATAAAAATGACCTTTTTTTAAAGGTATATAAACAGGCAATGTAGAAAATAAAAGTCAGTCGTTGTAAAACATTTGTTACGGCAAAGACCTCGTCTCCAAATAAAGTTATTTTCACGAAAATATATTATTTGTTTATTATTTGACGAAACCGTCACATAATTTGGCGATCCTGCCAGGATACGAGTTCGAAGTTGTTTAAAATTTCTACGGAATTTTTATACAAATTTCACATAACCGTATCTGGATTCTGAACCGGACATATTTCAAGCAAAAGTAGGGACTGAACTAAGTAGGTTTCTATATTACGTAAGCTTGAAATACAAAAAGAAGAATAAAAAAGGGCATCCACGGACACCCAACAGGAAAACGTGCGACACCAAAGGACTCCACCCGTCTTCTACGTAACCCGTGATGCGCAAGGTCTTTTACGAAAAACCTAAGGAGCGTTGCTGCTGTCAACACGTGAGATTAATAACTTAATTATAATAAATTTGTTTAAAAAAAAACGAACTAAGTACTCTAATATATACCCTTTATAAGATTAAATAAATTAATAACAAAATGACAGATCAAGACACAGATCCCGTTAACACCCAACTTTTAAAAACACTATTAGAAAAATTTAACATCTTAGAGGATAGTATTAAAACCTTAAACATAGAAAACACAAAACGGGTAGAAGAGATAAAAACACTAGCAAAACATTACAATTTAATAGAAACCGAAGATGAAAGTAATAATTCACATAATTCAAAAGAAAATAATACACAACAAGGCGACATGAGATTAACCGAAGAAATCAATAATACTCTCTTACCAGCAAAGGATATTATAGGAACTATTGATATTCTAAACGGAAAGGATGATTGTGGCGTTGAAGATTTTATCAAACTAGTTAAAAAAGCACGCGACAGATGTTCACAGGAAGAAATATTACTAGATCTAATACAATCTCAGAAAATAATAGATCAAGCAAAACGAGCAATAAGGTTTATGCCCATTAATGATTACACAGACCTTTACACAGCTTTACGACAAGGGGTTGGCACATTCAATTCAGTAGAGACATGTAGATGTAAATTAGAATCAGTTAGACAAATGAATACCGAATCAACACAAAACTACAATATGAGATTTCGTCAATATTTCAAGGAACTAACTTACGCAATCCAAAATGAACACTCAAACGATACCTCCCGACGACTAGCTCTACAGAGCGAGGAGAAATCAGCAATAAAAAGATATATCATGAACCTAAGAGAAGAAATAGGTCCTCAAGTACGACCACTAAGGCCGACTTCATTACGACAAGCACAGCAAGACGCAATGGAGTCAGAAATTTGGTACAGAGAAAAAAATATGATGAAAGTAAGAGTACCAACTACTTTACCTCCAAGGAACAATAAACCTACTTCTAACCTATCTCTCTCCAAACCTATCCAAAATAAATATCCATCCATTAACTATCCTCCAAACCATTCAATGCCTCTAAACAATAGAATGCAATTATTTTGCAAACATTGTAAAAAGATGGGTTACACCGAATCACAATGTTACTCAAAACAAAATTTTCCACGAAACCTTTAAACAAATCGACCTCCGGAACGAGTAAATCAGATTCAAACAGAAACCGAAGAAGAAGAATTACAAGAAAACAACTTAGAGCCTCAAGAACAAACAACGGACACAGAGTGTCAACAATATCAGGAAGACTATATTCAATTCGAGGAAAATTTATGGGAACAAAACGACCAGTAAAACTATTAATTGATAGTGGCGCATCCCTCAATCTTATAAAAAAGGTATGCTTCATAAAGAACATCCTACAAGTAAAATTATTACCGAATTTTCTATGGGAAACAATAAACATCGAATGGAACAAATGGTTAAATTAACGTTTCAAGAAAAAGAACACGATTTCGTAGTAGTACCTGATGACTTCCCGTTACCAGAAGATGGAATAATTGGAAACCTTTTCCTTTGATCATTTCAATTCAAATTAACTAATGATAATTTGCAATTAGATAATGAAGTGTATGAATTAGAAGATGATGGCATTTTAATACCAAGCCATTCTGTAAAATTAGTTACATTAAACATGAAACGAAATACAGGAGATATTTTAATAAAAAATAATCCTTATGTACCTGATTCAATCTACACTATCCGAAACTCACAAATTATTGTCCCTATAACTAACGAATCGTATAAAAATATTAAACTTACCAATAATGACTTCCAATATAAATATATTAACACAAATTTAAAACATCAAGAAGAACGGTTAAAATATATTACACAAAAAGAAATTGGAAAAAGATTAAAAACTCTAAAAGAAAATAATAGACTTAGTCATATTGAAAATCCATTAAGAGAATCAATTGAGAAAACAGTAATGAATAATCATGACATCTTTACATTACCCGGAGATCCCTTACCTTGTACCAACCTTGTATCCCACAAAATAATATTAAAAGATGAAAAACCAACTAACATCCGACAGTATCGACATCCCGAATGTCATAAAACAGAGATATTAGACCAAACAGAAGATCTTTTATCTAAAAATGTCTTATCTCACAGTTCTTTACCATTTAACGCACCACTTTGGGTAGTACCAAAAAAAACGAGATGCTTCAGGGAAAGTAAAATGGCGACTAGTAGTAGATTTCCGAAAATTAAACGAAAAAACTGATCAAGATTCATATCCCCTACCATTGGTCGAAGATTCAATTGATGGCCTGGGAAAAGCTAAATTCTTCTCAGCTTTTGATCTTAGTTCAGGATTTCATCAAATTCCTATGGACGAGGACTCAAAAAAGTTCACTGCTTTTTCAACACCGAGAGGTCATTTCCATTACAACAGAATGCCATTTGGTTTAAAGAACGCACCAGCTACCTTCCAGAGAATGATGGACACAGTATTACGAGATTTAATTGGAACAGTATGTTTCGTTTACCTTGACGATATTATTGTATTTGGAAACACCATACAAGAACACAATAAAAATTTAATCACATTATTCGAAAGATTAAGGAAAACCGGTTTAAAATTGCAACCAGACAAGTGCGAATTCTTGAGACCAGAATTAGAATTTTTAGGACACATAATCACAAAAGATGGAGTGAAACCTAATCCAAATAAAATAAATGCCATTAAGAACTTTAAACAACCAAAAAACCCAACAGAAGTCAAATCATTCCTTGGGTTAGGTGGTTATTAAAGAAAATTTATTAAACACTTATCTACAATTGCCAAACCATTGACAAACCTTACTAAAGATAATCAACCTTTCATTTGGTCCCCAGAATGTGAAAAAAGCTTTAGAACAATCCAAAATCTTCTCTGCATAGCGCCAGTTCTTACATATCCAGATTATCAAGAAGAATTTGTTTTAACAACTGATGCAAGTAACGTTGGTTTAGGAGCCATATTATCACAAAAAGGACATCCTGTCTGTTACATATCCCGAACTTTAAATAAACCTGAATTAAATTACACCACTACAGAAAAAGAACTTTTGGCAGTAGTATGGGCAGTAAAAAGATTACGACAATACCTATTAGGAAAGAAATTCAAAGTCGAAACCGACTACAAAGCTCTTAAATGGTTATTCAATGTGCAAGATCCTTCTTCCAGACTTTCAAGATGGAGACTTAGGCTAGAAGAATACGAGTTCGACATAGAACACAAAAAAGGAAATTTAAAGAAGAAACAGAAATTACGCAGCAATATTCAAATTGGAAAATAAACCGTAGACCAACAAAATTAAAAACTAAACCTATCGCAAATGGTAAAAAATTGGATTAAAATAAGTAAACAAAATATTTTTTCTCTATTAAGAATTCAATTTGCCAGACTTTAATGAAGAACTATGGGTAAAATTGCTATACACTAAAATAAAAGATTTTACAACAAATAAAAATTGGAAATTATTTAAATTCCATATAGAAGATCCTTCGATTACTAATATTGAGAAACTACACATCAGCGATATGCTAGACTTTATATTGCAAACAAAATTTGAAGAGAACGAATTTTTTTGTGTGATAGACCTGATAAAGTATTAAGCCAAGAAGACAAAGAGAACTTATTAAAAGAAGCCCATGGAAACATAGCCTCTGGTCACTTTGGAGAAAACAAAACAATTTATAGACTGCGAGAACATACGTCATGAGAAGATATGGAAAGTGATGCTATCGAATTCATAAAAAGGTGTCGAACTTCATAACAAGAAAAATTAACTAGAATCCGCGCGAAAGCAAAAGAAAATGCAGTAATACCAGACATACCAGTAGAACCTAACGACAAAATTGCCATGGATATAGTAGGACCATTAGGTGAAACCCAATCTGGAAACAACTATATACTATCAATTCAAGATGTTCTAACTAAATATATTATACTAATTTCATTAAAAGAAACTAGTAGTGAAACCATAATAACAGAACTTTTAGATCATTATATTTATATTTTCTTTGTCCCCAAACATATATTAACTGACCAGGGTGCGAATTTTATCTCAGAAATTGTACAAAAGTTTGAGAATTTATTCCTTATTAAACATATAAAAACAACGGCCTTTCACCCTCAGAGCAATGGAGCTTTAGAAAGAACACACGGTACTATTAAAGAATTATTAAAAACCTACATGGCTGATAATGAAACGGAATGGGTAGTTTGTCTAGCATATAACACAGCAGTACATGAGAGTACAGGATTAACACCTTTTCAAATGACTTTTGGTCGAAAAGCTAATTTGTCGTCAATATTAGCTACGACCAGTTCTCTCACATATCAAGAAATTTTGGACATTTAGAAAAGACGACACGAGCAATACCTTGAAAAAGGAAAAATTGCAATACGAAAAACTCAAGAACGTCTAAAACGATTACAAGATAACAACATTATACGCACAAATCCAATATTTGAACCCGGTGATTTAGTACTATTGCATAACGATAGTAAATCAAACAAGTTAGAGAGGGAATGGTTAGGTCCTTATACTGTAATTCAAAAATTAAATGAAGTTAATTATCAAATTCGACTAAATAATTCAAACTACACAGTTCACACGAATCGATTAAAAGTTTTTTACGAATAATATATTTATATTTCCTTATATCAATTTCAGAATGAGGACTACACTATTTTTTATATTCGGAAGTTTGATTTACTCCATCTGTAATGCTAACATTACGTTCACTCCCCTTAATAATGTAACAATTTTTGCCGAACATCTTGGTCCAGCTAAACTATACCACAATACATGGCACTTATATACATCTATCGACACCTCGGAACTTGAACTTAGGTACACAAGTTTAAATAATATGTATAAAACTGTAATTGACATGTGCTCATCAAACTGCCCCGAATCTTTCGAAACCAAAATGTTGGGTGCAGAAATTCATCGACTCGGAACACAAAAACTAACCTTAAACAAATTACTAGGGGTTACTAGATATAAAAGAGGTTTGATAAATGTAGTTGGTAGTGTATCAAAAGTACTTTTTGGAACATTAACTGAAAATGATTTAGAATATGTCGACTCAGAAATAGATAAATTATATGCAGAAAATAAAATCTTAGCAAATCAAAATGACCTTTTTTTAAAGGTATATAAACAGGCAATGTAGAAAATAAAAGTCAGTCGTTGTAAAACATTTGTTACGGCAAAGAACTCGTCTCCAAATAAAGTTATTTTCACGAAAATATATTATTTGTTTATTATTTGACGAAACCGTCACATTGGAATCCCAAAGAATCTGAATATATAAATTAGAAAATTCAAAAAACTGGCCAAATCAACTAAAAAGTAGTTTCAAAAAAATTTTTAATTTTTTTTTGTCAAAATTTTAAAAATTTTTCTTATTATAATATTATTTTTAACTACACTTATTTAACTATATTTTGTGTAAATTTTGTTAAGATTTATCCTGTCGATTACGAGATATTTAATTTTGAAAAAAAACACTGCTCTGATATTCAACATGGCGTAGCGGGCGCCATTTTGAAAATTTTTGAAAATAGTTTTTTGGGTTTTAACAATCTTACCTAGGACTATTATTTTCCACAAGATCAAGGAAATCGAATGACCATTTGCATATTGCTTTTCTTTTGACGGAGTCTTGCCCATAAATAAAAAATTATACTTCATTATAACAAAATTTTATTTCAATTCGTATTATGAACGAACGAGAATTAAATGCTTTGTTGACTAGTGGATGGTGGATTACTATAGTGGATTACAGGATGGTTTTCACGGAATTGTTAAAATAATTAAAAAATCGATAATTTAATTAGTACTTCTATCAAATTGTAGATCTTCTCATTTTACAACTATTATTTCAACGAAGAAAATTATTTCGCATGCAAAAGAAAAAACAAGATGATTAATAAAATTAAAAATTAGTTTAAATTTTAAAAAACATCCGCATTCGGTCAAAATTTATTTTTTATTTTTAATACTGATATGATCAACATTAATATTGATACAATAAATAAATAAATATAAAAGTTATAAAATATTGCATAATTTCTTGTTTCTTATGAAAATAAATAAGGTGACTAAATGAGCAACTTTTCTTTTATTTTTTGTTCTCAAAGAAAAGTCATAAGATATAATGGGTTAAAACTGTTGATACTATGTGGGAAATTATATTAGAAATAATCTCTTAAATGTCCCGAGAACAATCTCAAATGTTAGACTTTATTCGGAGAGTTAAAGACATTATCCTATAATGTCTTTACATTTCCATTTCGACATCTATAACCTTATCATTTAATTATGTCTCTATATATAATTTCCTATAAGCCTATAGGCAAATTATAATAAGAAGAAAGTTTTTCAAGAGAATGACAAATGTTCCTTCAAAATTAACTATATTAATCTTCATACTCATTCTGTCTGTCACAGTATGAGAGAGAAAGCATGATAAAGAGAAAGAGAGGGAGGTATTGTCTCTCATTTTAGTTTAGCGTAGGAAGGAAAGAGAGACGTATAGATAAGATAGTAACGCCTATTTCTTTGGTTTACAGAAGAGCATAATGTTTTCTCCATTTTCCGTGTTAGGTAGAAAGAGAGAAACAGAAATTGGTAGGGAAAGGAAAAGTGGGGAATTTCACTTTCAAGCCAAAATACGAAAAGGGCGTCTTATTTCCTTATTGGCTAATTATTTTTCTTTTCTCACTCACAGAATGATTAAGGAGTGAAAGAGAGGGAGATCGAGAACGAGGTAAGAGTAAGGGGTATAAATTTTATCGGTATTTCATCTACTAAATGGACAATTTTTCACCAATTTATGACCCCCCCGCCTCTGGTTGTGGACAATCGTGAACATTTGGCAAACCCTCTCCCCTTTACAGTTCTCCACGTGGACAATGTAAATTTGAAAAGTATGTAGGGGAGCGTGGGGGAATTGGAGCCCCTTAAGGAAAATTATTTAAAAAAATTAACTTATCTTTATAATAATACATTGTTTTCGTCATTTTCTACTCATTTCGTTATTTATCTTCAATTACGTTTAATTAGAAACTTAAAAAGAGAAAATAAATTGGAAAAAATACATTTTTTGCCATCACCCAATTTGTGGGGTATTGGGAGCTTTCACTTGAAATTTAAATTTTTTTTATTTTATAGGAATGTTTTTTGTTTTCTAATAGAAAAAAGTGTTAATACTTACAATGAAGCCAAAACTTTAGACTTAAAATAAATTTTTTCCTAAATTATAATTTAATACAAAATTTTTGAAAAAAATTAAATTTTTCATTTTTTCCACCAAAAATTATTTTTTAATTAAAAGTTTGTTCATAAGGTGATATCTTTTACAATTTTCAAAGAAATAACGAAAGCCGTAACTAAGTAAAGAAAATTCTTTAGACTGACACTAATTCTCCCATTACCCCACAGAATTCTTACAGGACAGAATTTGAATAAAAAAATAAAAACATAAACAAATTTTATTATTATCTCGATTTTTATACAAGTATACATATCGACACATAATCACCTATAATATAATGAAAAAACAGAACTAAATAATACGATTTTAACTACTTATGGTGACGTTTAGAAATATTTTGCATTTTACAACGAAAACTCAAAAAATACATTTTCCCTTGTCTTTACTAAAAATTTGTCAAGAATGTGATCGTTTGTTTTGGAATAATATAAACAAAGGTTGTAGAAGATTTTCTAGACATTACAGCGAATTTGAAGGCTTTTAAGTACGTGAAATTTAAAAGCTCCTATTACCCCTAGCTCCTCTACGTATTTTTTTAATGTTACTCCTGCATTTTAAAAAGTAATAAAGCTCATTTTTAAACATAATTCAAAGCACGAAATCACGAAAATGATTAACGATTAAAATAATAAATAGACACTATAATTTAATTAAACACTTAATTTTTTTTAATTATTATATTGTTATATTAACACCATAGTCAGGGAAACAAAATTTTTTTCAGTAAAATAAGGGAAATGTCAATAAAAATTTTTTTTCAGGGAAAGTAAGAAAATTGAGACATTTTTTCGCCTTATAAACAAATCTTTCAAATTAATAAAAATTAGCATCTAATTTTTTTAAAATGCAATATTTTCAGTATTTATAATTACATATATTTCCAAAAATCCAAATATATACGAAAATAATATTTTAGAATTATAGTAAAAGATGTTTATTTGTTTTTTAAAAATTAAATCCACATTTATTCATTATTTGTCATATCAAGGCACGTGTTGATCCTTGTTCAGAACCTTATAGGGACAAAATACCCGCCAATATGACCCTTTCAAAAATCTCAACGTTTTGGTTGCAAAAAACGAATTTTTTATATGAAGACTGTTTTGTTAAATTTTATTAAAACTTTATGAGTGAGGAAAGATTCACATTGGTAAGTTGAGGTTATGTACATAATGTTACTATAATGGAATATAATAACAATATTGTTTTTCTACTTTTATGAACCGTTAACTAATGTTTAAAAAATAAAAATAATTTGCAGTTTCCATATGGGTAAGAATTCCTGAAGTGGGCCCCTATTTTTCATTGGGTCGGTGGATTTTTCTCATTCTTATATGTTTCGATAGCCTATGATGGTATAATAAAAACCTGTAAATAGTTTTCCGAAATTCGAATATTTACCAAAGTTATTCAAGGTCAAAGTAATTTGTAGCGTTTTAGTAAATAGCTAATTACTCGCGATTGGATGAACCGATTTTAATAAAAATTGGAGAAGAGTTTACCTAAAGAATTGTACTTTAGATAAATGATCAAAATTTTAATTAAAAAATAAAATTTGTTTAAATAAATTAACTTTTCAATTTTTGGGGTTAAAAAAAAATTTGTTCTCCATCTTTTTTTTGGATTTTTTTTTAATAATCAAATAGAGAATACTTTTAAGATTTTATTTCAACAATAAAAAAGTGGGATTCTCTATCACTTTAGAAAATATAATATTTTTAGTTACAAATTTTTTTGAAAAGTTAAAGAAATTTGAAGCAAAACAAATGAATGAACTAAACTCGACAATTTTAACCAACCAAGTTTAGTTCATTCATTTGTTTTGCTTCAAATTTCTTTAACTTTTCAAAAAATTTTGTAACTAAAAATATTATATTTTCTAAAGTGATAGAGAATCCCACTTTTTTATTGTTGAAATAAAATCTTAAAAGTATTCTCTATTTGATTATTAAAAAAAAATCCAAAAAAAAAGATTGAGAACAAATTTTTTTTTAACCCCAAAAATTGAAAAGTTAATTTATTTAAACAAATTATATTTTTTAATTAAAATTTTGATCATTTATCTAAAGTACAATTCTTTAGGTAAACTCTCCTCCAATTTTTATTAAAATCGGTTCATCCGATCGCGAGTAATTAGCTATTTACTAAAACGCTACAAATAACTTTGACCTTGAATAACTTTGGCAAATATTCGAATTTCGGAAAACTATTTACAAGTTTTTATTATGCCATCATAGGCTATCGAAACATATAAGAATGAGAAAAATCCACCGACCCAATGAAAAATAGGGGCCCACTTCAGGAATTCTTACCCATATATTGTCTGAAGAGGTCCATCGTTGATGGACGAAAAGCTTCACATATGACAAAAAAGAATTGTTTAAATAAATGTGGATTGAATTTTTAAAAAACAAATAAACATCTTTTACTACACTACCGTCCGTGAGTATCAGGACGCCCCTTTTTTCATCAGTGGAAAAATGCTTAAAACGTAGAAAATAAGAATGACAAAAATTTTTCGTATTTTTTTCCTGAAAGATAATGAAATTATAAAAAGACTGACACCTGATCGAAGAATTTCCGTTGACTATTCTGTCAGATACAGAAAAAATACTGAATTTTGCATGCTTTTCGTAATTTTTTAATTTCTCGAAAACTAATGAACTTTTATTAGCGCTTTTTGTCTTGTTTTAATCTCTATTTAATGTAGAATCTAAATTATTAACTGGTATTGTAAAATAAATTTTTCCAAAAAAATTTGAAACCGTAAAAGTAGGATTTAAAAAATTCAAAAAATTATCATGAATATTAAAGTGTCAAATAGGTCAATGTAAAATATGTTCATTTAATAGATATACTAAAATTCAAAAAAGCTTTTTAATTACTTAATTATTTAATTTAAAAAAAAAATTTTTTTTGAAAAAAAATGACATCTGTTTATCAAAATTTTTTTATCCGACTTTCACAGTTTCAAATTTTTTTGGAAAAATTGACAACTTTGTCCTAAACTCAATATTTTCGGACTTATAAACTACTAAATATAGGTTACAATTACAAGTCCGATTCCAGATAAAACTGCGTTAAGACAATTTTGACTCATTTTAAGTAAACCTAAAAGTGCTTGAAGACCGCCGTGTACAATATAGCATAGTTTATACGAGTTTAAAAAAGTATGTTTTGTGACCGACTTTCAAATTTTCTTCGCTTATAACGAATTCTTGAAATAATACAGTTTTTTAGCAAACTGAAAATTTAAGGAAATAATTATAAAAATAAAAAAATATTATTATATTTATATCGTGAAACTGCCCAGTATGTTAAATTTAATTTTTGGTTTTCGTGTTTTATGTTTTTTAATATTCTTCAAAAAAATTTGTAATCTTTTTCTAATATTTCCGAAGAAGAAAAAAACATCTTAAAGTCTTAGTCACATTTTTATATACACACAATGAAATAAGGTCTTAAGTATCATAAGATAAAAGCAAAATATCGCGCGCGCGTAGCTCTGCTAGTATTTAAATAAATTCATAATATTTTGTTTATCTATCGTTTATTCATCCTTTTATAACTTATATCATTATTTAGAGGGCATTTTTGATTATTTTTGTTATTTATTATATCTTTCAGTATATTTTATTTTACATTTTATTATTCTATTATTGTTATTATTTTGCTAAGGGAATTTTGTAAAATCTGCTTACAGATACCTTGGATTCCGCACTCCAAGGTTATGTGGGGTTGGTATAATAAAAAAAATCGGACAAGTGCGAGTTACACTCGTACTAAAATCGAAGGTTGATTAAAAGAAATAAATACAAATTAGGAAAGAAAAAAATTGATTAAATAACAATATTCCCCCTTTTAAATACTACTTATATAAACCTATTGAGATGAAATTCATACACATATTCTCACATCAAGATTACAAGAAAAATATAATATTAAATACATGTAGAAGTTAAGGGAGACAGGGTGATTTTTAGAAATTTTTTTTTTTAAATAAGTTTCTTTCATTTCTAGTTCGACAGCATGACCTCCAACCCCTGGGGTGCTATTCTGTAACTTCACTTCACATTCACTTCACATCTCCCCAGGTACGAATTTAGGTTGGCCGTCAGAGTTTGAAGGTTGGCCTAACTTTGGCAAGCGAAGTTTTAGTTGCCAGAGTTTGACCAACTTTGGCAAGTACTAGTCCCCACAGTTGGCACGACTTTGCAAGCCAACCATTAAATGCAGAGTTTAACCAACCGTCGGGCCAACTTTGGCGACAAAGGTTGGCACAACTCATCAAAACGTCGTTCAAAAGACTTTCAGTTTCGGTTGGCCGAACTCTGGGCCACTGTGGGTCCGACGGTTGGCAAAACTCAAGAAAAGCAGTATAATTGACTTATAATTTTTTGGTCGGCCGAACTCTGGGCCACGGTTGGCAAAACTCAAGAAAAGCAGTATAATTGACTTATAGTTTTTTAGTCGGCCGAACTCTGGGCCACGGTTGGCCCAACGGTTGGCAAAACTCTAGAAACGCAGTTTCATTGACTTAAACTTTCTTGGTCGGCCAAACTCTGGGCCACGGTTGGACCGACGGTTGGCAAAACTTTGTGAAACGCAGTTTAATTGACTTACATTATTTTGGTCGGCCGAACTCTGGGCCACGGTTGGCCCAACGGTTGGCAAAACTCTAGAAACGCAGTTTTATTGACTTAAACTTTCTTGGTCGGCCAAACTCTGGGCCACGGTTGGCCCGACGGTTGGCAAAACTATGTCAAATGCAGTTTAAATGACTGAAACTTTCTTGGTTGGCCGAACTCTGGGCCACAGTTGGCCCAACGGTTGGCAAAACGTTGTCAAATGCAGTTTAAATGACTTAAACTTTCTTGGTCGGCCGAACTCTGGGCCACGGTTGGCCCAACGGTTGGCAAAACTTTGTAAAATGCAGTTTAAATGACTTAAACTTTCTTGGTCGGCCGAACTCTGGGCCACGGTTGGCCCGACGGTGGGCAAAACTTTGTGAAACGCAGTTTAATTGACTTGATTTTTCTTGGTTGGCCCAACGGTTGGCAAAACTTTCTCAAATGCAGTTTAAATGACTTAAACTTTCTTGGTCGGCCGAACTCTGGGCCACGGTTGGCCCGACGGTTGGCAAAACTTTGTCAAATGCAGTTTAAATGACTTAAACTTTCTTGGTTGGCCGAACTCTGGGCCACGGTTGGCCCGACTGTTGCAGCTTTAATATACATTTTGCGTTATGCACTTCCATGTGAGCGTAGCGTAGTGGTCAGTGTATAAGTCTTCGGTGCGTTAGGTTAGGGGTTCGATCCCAGCGAGCGTTAGATATTTTCGAAAATGTATGTATGAGATTGTGTTTGATAATAATAGGTTAAGGTTATATCTGATGTTCCCGCTAATAATAACCTGTTAATTGTTTAAATAATTTAGTTTTTTAATAATTTTTTACCTTTGGCTGTTGAAGTTGGCCAAAATTTGAAAATTGTGGTTGGCCCAACTTACGCATCTAAAGTTGTGCAAACTTTGGTGTCAGTCTTTGGATCAACCATTGAAATGTATAGTTGGCACAACATATGCATTGTAAGTTGGGCCAACTTCCTTATGAGTTGTCGGGACAACCATTGTCGCCATTAGACGGCGAACTGTTATCATCTGTATGGTTGGCCCAACCTCTGGCACGAGAAGTTGGACCGACTTTGTAAAAGTTGGCCCAACTATGGGCCGACCAAAAAATCGCACCTGGGTCGTTAAGAAGTTGTGTTACCAGTTCTATATAAGAAGAGACGCTTACATTCTTAAACTTAGACAAATATTATCTTTGTCTGATTTTTATCACATTCTGTTTTTAACAGAGTGTTCTAATTAAATTAATTATTTTTCCTTCTCTAGATTAGTAATTCAATTTTTTTTCAATTTTTGCTATGTGTTGGTATTTGTAAAATATTGATTTCAAACGTTGGTTCAGTATTGGTAACCAATAAATAACCAAGCATTAATTTAATTTTAAAGCATTGGTAAATAATTAATCATTAATATTGGTCCAATGTTTGTTGCCAATGAATAACCAAGGCTTGGAAAGTCCAGCATTTGCCTTGGCAGCCAATAGTGATCCAATATTGGCTGCCAATGCTTGGCAAAGTCGTGATCATCCCAAGACTAGCAATAATAACCCAATATTGGTTTCTATTATTGCACCATCATTGGTACTGCTGGCTCCCAATATAGGCCCATTATTGCGCCAATGGTTAATTTTCCATTGGGTTACAGGGCACGGGTGTTATAACGCGTACCTGTGTCGCTTTAAATTATGCGAAGATGAGGTGAGTGCGTAACTGGTTACGAAAACATGAGATTTAAATTATAAATGAAAGATAAACATTATTAAAATATCTGCTATTTTTTATTTTAGTCGATTTTTCATTAATGATAAAATGGATTTCTATGCAAGACACCTTCCTTTTTAAAAAGCAGTTTGGATTTTTTGTTTCGGATTTGTCAATTTTGAGAAGAACTGTTGCCATTGGACGATTAACTTTTTGGAGGTTCGAATTTGATGCTGTCTGCAGATTATGTTATTACATGAAAATTAAAAACAAACCATTATTTTTATTCTCCAAATATGTACTAAGATAACCAAAAAAGTTTTTCTACAAATTCATAATAAAAGAGCTTAGAAAAAAATCTTAAAAATTATATATTATATAATAAAAGAGCTAAGAAAAAAATCTTAAAAATTTAGTCTTTTAAGAGCTTTCTAAAGTGTAGTAGTACCTTAAATGTGATTATACTTACCTGTGAACTCTCTTCAAATTAAACTATACCTCTTTAAAGATATGTGGAAACAAATTTAATCGATTAGCAATAATATAAAAATCGTATATTGTAGAAATAAAATAGTATCTGCTCCTAATTGCGTCATAAATGACGTGTATTTAAAAATTACGTTGCTTGTTCAAATTGAATTAAATAAAAAATTTAAAAATTTTGTAACACGATTAGAAAAATTTAGACTTAGATAGTTGAATTTTTGCTAATTCATTAAAGAGAGTTGGTTTTAGCATTATAGAAAACTTTTTAATATTCTTTTTTAATTTCAACCTATGAAAATGAACCTTTTGAAACCCTCAGTTTTTAAAGAAACCACACTAATTGACTTACTTAACCTTTCTAATTTTATTTTTGAGAAACTTTAATTGTAATTATACTGAAAATTGTTATTTAACTATATCGGATTTCACGTCAAATGTGAACCAAAATGAAAATGTTGATTAATCAATCCCCAATTTTTTTATGAGTTACGTTAGTAATTTTTTTGCCAAATCTTTTTGAATTTTATCAAAAATTATAAGAAGAGGAGGAGGCGATGGGTGAACAACTCTCATTCAGGGCGTATGAAGAATATATTCCCAACAAGGAATACTTGAGAATACTAAGAATATTTGGGAATACTTGAGAATATTTGAGAATATGGAATACTCAGAATAGTTAGACAAATGTAAGAATATGTTTAAATATACGTGAATATCAAGGAGAATATCGAAGAATATATGTTTGAATATAAAGGAATATGCCGAGAAATATATTACTATGTTTGAAAAGAAGAGAATATGTTCGAAAATATAAGATTATTACATATAATATTTAGAAAAATTATAGAATATTAATCAATGTTTCCTGAGAAATATTAAGAAAAAGCGGAATTTATTTAAAATGCCCTTTATGTAAAACCGGGGTAAAATCTTATAAACTTTGAAAATATGCTTTGCTTCTGATTTTTATTTTATCTTTAAAAACTCTAATTTATTCTCTTAATTATATTTTTGAGTGTCATACCCCTCGCAAAATTATTAAAAATAAGTCTTAGAACTGATGTTTTCGTACACTGTCAATCCTTTGACGTATTTCCAGTCATATTGTTACGTCACCGTAACCTATTTTCAATAATGTTAATAATAATATGTAAAATAATAATAAATAATAATTATAATAATTAATAATAATAATCATAATAATTAATAATAATAATTACAATAATTAATAATAACAATCATAATAATTAATAATAATAGTAATAATAGTAATCATAATTATTTAACATATTATTATAATAAATAAATATAACAAATAATAAACGACAATAAATTATAACAAATAACAATAATAAACCACAATAAATTGTAAGAATAAACATTAGAAATATTAACAAATTATAATAAACAGATAACTATCTGTATATCAATTGTTATAACAATTTTAAACAACAACTTTTAACAAATAATAATAAACAATAATAAACATAAACATTGTAATAATAAATATTTACAGTAATAATAGAGTTATAATAACTAGGAATTAATACCGACTTTAATTGTAAACAATTATAATCAACAAATAATTCAACAAATTATAAATAATGAATTGTAATAAACAATCAATTGTAACAACAAATTATAAACAATTAATGGAAATAACAAAATTATAAAATAACATATGAGTAATAAGCAATGGACACGTGCGATCTAATGGTGAGTCACCACAAGTGTTTCTGCAACAAAGGGTTTCTCCAAATGCATGGAAAAGCGAACGATTCTCCAAATGCATGGCAAAGCGAACGATTCTTCAAATACATGGCAAAACGTACAGATTCTTCAAATACACAGGGAAATTTGGGTATAAGAAGAGCCAGACCATCAACAGCAGTTCAGTCTAAGAAGTCAGTCTAAGAAAGCAGTCTAGAAAAGCAGTCAAGAAAATGTAGTCGTCAATATTATAAGTCTCAAATTGAGAAGTGGTGCTCTGCACAAGTCAGTCTTAAAATTTTATCTATAACAAGTGGTTCTTCACGACACAGTGCTCTAAACCCAGTTTCAGTAGTTGTCCTTTACTCTACGTATATTTCAAAAGTGCATTTTGGAAAGTAAATCTGGAAGTCAAGTTTGCCATTTGAAAAGAGCGTTCCTGTTTCTCGAGACACAATACTGCATCCACTTAGTCAACCATTAACGGACTAGTGCCATTATACCTGAGCGACTAGCATCACCCTTTGTCCCAAGGTAAACAATCAACCACTCTAAGACTCACATTAGAAAGCCTATGTCCATCTCTTATTTTCATCAATTTTATCTTAATTCATAAAATACACATATATTTGTTCAACTAAAGTAATTTCTTGTTATTTACTACCCCATCCCTATTTTAATTAAATTTTAAAATAAAATCGGGAAACATTAGGGAAATTATAATAATTAGGATCGTAACAATATATAACCAAAAGCTAGTTAGTACCTAATATACCCAGGGTGGTCACAAGTTTCAGTTTATTAATTTCCCTGGCAATTTACTGACATTATATATATTATTATTATTATTATTATTAGTTATTTTCTATTATAAAATATTTTTACAGGAAAATATGAAAGTATACGAAAATCGAGTAAACTTTATGAATTTTAATAATTTTAAAAATTATAATTATAACCCTACCTGAATTTAATTATTTTTTATAATTTTCAACTAAACTTCATATCTGAATCAATTATTTCAAATAATTTTCCGATAGTTCTTCTAGAATAATTCAATTATTTAAATAAAGAACTCAATTTCTTATAACTGTCCATGTTTTTTCTTTAGTTATTAAGGTATAATATTTTCAAAAAACTAATAAAGACATTCTTACAATTTTTTTTTTTTAATATTTTAAAATAATTTTTGAAAGAAAATAGTTTTTTTATTTATATGCAATTGAAAAATTTCCAAACAATTGAAATTTGGTAAAATCTTTTAAAGATAATTTCATTTCTTAAGAGAATTTTTGTTTTTAAAGAAAACTAATTAATTTTTTGATGAATTTTAATTAAAAATATTGAACATTATTTTTTTGTCCAAAATGTTAAAAGTAATTCTAAAAAGTTATTATTTTTGTATGTATTTGAATTTTTGGAAATGTGTATTTAAAAATACTAAAAATATTGAATTTAAAAAACAATTTAAATTAGAAGCTAAATTTGTTTTTAAATTTATATTTAAAGATTCTTCATTAACTCTTTTATTTATTTATTTATTTATTTAATCTTATACGGGTTCAAACGATCTCTTTTGTACAGAAGTACTAACATTGTGTGCATGTCAAGTATAGCCATGTAAAAATAATACAAAAAAGGTAAATATATAAGTCGCTAGGTTTATCTATTAGTTATTATATGTAGTTAATAAAAGTTGTCGTAGACTAGACGTGAATCTCAGAAGTGATATGTCAAAAAAATCCATTGACTCAGATATTACATTAGCTTCTTTACTTAACCCTTTAACGCCCAAATGTACTGTTTTCCGACTTGAATTTTAACTTCGTACAACTATTAAAAGAAAGCTAAAAAAATTTCAAAAGTACCATTTCCTACTATTTTCGGGATCGCTCTTTCGAATGACGTTGTCAAAATTTCCAAAAAATGAAATTAACCCCTTCTTTTAATAATATTTTCCAAAAAATGCAAGATTTTTGGATAAAATTTTTTTTTTTTGCAATTTTCATTGTTATATCGGTATCTACATATTGTCTAAGGTATAAAAACCGTATTCCCGATAGCTGTACTTTAAAAATATGCAGTTTTTTGTTCTTTTTTTTTATTTTTCATTAAAAAATGGCGCCCGAACGCTAAATTTTTTTTTTATTACACATACAAATTTTTTTTCTAAATTTGCTTCAATTCGCTTGAAATTTGTTACTTGGGGGTTTATGGGGTCGGTAATTGAGAATCTGATGTTAGTTTTGAAAAATTCAAAATGTCGGATTCAATATGGCGGATGATTTTTTTTTAAATTTACCAAATTCGCCTGAAACTTGATACTTGGGAGTTTTCAGGGTCGCGGATTACGAATATGATGTTAGTTTTTAAAAATGCAAAATGGCGGATCCAAAATGGCGATCAAAAAATAAAAATCATTCGGATTGGCTTGAAAATTGGTACTCGGAGGTTTTTGGGGTTGTTGATTACGAATATGATGTTAGTTTTTAAAAATTTAAAATTTCGGATTTATATGTCGGACAAAAAAATAAAAATCATTCGGATTGGCTTGAAAATTGTTATTTGGGTCAATTTTGGAATTTACTTATACTGAATTAATAATAATGTCAAACTTGAAACATTACTTTCATAAAACTTAGTTTAATTACTTATTGAACTTTAAAGTGGGGACCTTTTTTCATCATTAAACTTTGTTTGAGGTTGTCTTCTGTTACGTTGTAAGCTAAGGCAAGGGTAATTTTATTAAGCGAATAATAAAAGGGAGGTAAAGTGCTGATTTGATTTTATACATTGAGGGTTAAGTTAAAAAAAGTTTTATCTTATGATGTAACATCTACCAAAACATATTCTAAGTCCTGGTCACCTTCAGTTACTAAGGACAAATGTTTTTTATTATTTAAATATCTGTTGCATATTAGATCCGAAATTTTGAATTTTTAAAAACTAACATCATATTCGTAATCAGCGACCCGAAAAACCCCCAAGTACCAATTTTTAAGCCAATCCAAATGATTTTTATTTTTCGGTCTCCATTTTGGATCCGCCATTTTGGATTTTTGAAAACTAACATCATATTCGTAATCAGGGACCCTAAAAACCCCCGAGTACTAATTTTTAAGCCAATCTGAATGATTTTTAGGGTTCCGTACACCTACTGTGTATCGTCGGAATTCTATTGGTGAGACTTTTGTGTCCGTAGCCAAATCGTGCCCCCTCCCCCTAGCGGCTAAAATATTTGACCTAGAAAGCTCAAATTTCGTACAGATACGTATTTTCACACGTCGATTACAGAAAAAATATAGAAAATGTGATTGGAGGTGGTGGTCATAGCGTTGTCAAGGAAATAACAAGATTCTTGGCCAAAAATGCATAAAAAGTGACCATCCCCCCCTTAACTTCTAAACTATTCAACATGGACGGCTAAAATTTGGCATACTGGTGTATTTTAACGCGAATATTACAGGAAAAACATAAAGAACTTGCTATGTAATAATGACCATAGCGTTGTCAAGGAAAAACTAAAAAAATTTTTTTTCTAATTTTTACATTATTTGATCTAATTAACTAAAAATGGGTTTATTAGTATATTTTTACAGTCTAAGTACAAAAACTATATTAAAAAATCTAAAAAAAAAATTAATTTTTTTTAGACTTTCTAAAAAATTTTTACAAAAATTTAAAAATAAAATGAAAAAAAAGTGGAAAAGTGCGAGTTGTACTTGCACTGCAATGGCGGGTTCCGTACACGAATATTAAAACAATACTTGCAACATTTATCGGTAATTAGTAGAATTAAAATAAAAAATTTAAAAAATATAATTTTAATTTTTGTGTACGGAACCCGCCATTGCAGTGCGAGTAAAACTTGCACTTGTCGACTTTTTTATTATTTTTTGTCGCCATTTTGGATCGGCCATTTTGGATTTTTAAAAACTAACATCATATTCGTGATCAGCAACCCTGAAAACCCCCGAGTAACAAGTTTCAGGTGAATTTCGTAAATTTAAAAAAAAATCGTCCGCCATATTGAATCCGCTATTTTGAATTTTTCAAAACTAACATCAGATTCGTAATCAGCGACCTCATAAACCCCCGAGTAACAAATTTCAAGCGAATTTAAGTAAATTTAGAAAAAAATTTGTATGTGTAATTAAAAAAAAAAATTTATTGTTCGATCGCCATTTTTTAATGAAAAATGAAAAAAAGAAAAAAAAACTACTGCATATTTTTAAAGTACAGCTATCGGAAAAACGGTTTTTATACCTTAGACGATATGTAGATACCGATATATTAATGAAAATTGCAATAAAAAAAAATTTGTTCCAAAAATCTTGCATTTTTTGGAAAATTTCATTAAAAGAGGGGATAATTTTATTTTTTGGAAATTTTGACAACGCCATTTGAAAGAGCGACCCCAAAAATAGTAGGAAATGGTACTTTTGAAATTTTTTTACCTTTTTTTTAATAGTTGTACGAAGTTAAAATTCAAGTCGGAAAACAGCACATTTGGGCGTTAAAGGGTTAATCTGTTGATCAATGAATTATTAGCATAATTTGTTCTGAAGAAAGTCACTTTGAATAAATTGAAATGTCTTGAAAATCTTGCAGGCACATTGAAATTGACCGCAGTTAGTAAATTAGAACAATCAATTATACCATTCAACAATTTGAACCAAAACAACATGTCAGCAAATAAAAATCTGGAAGTAAGTTTAGGAATGTTGAATCTAGCACGCAGGCTACCGTAATTATGGTCATTTATGTTGAATGGAACATTTAACTGTCTTGCCACAAATCGCAGGAAACGGTTTTGAATGCGCTCTAGTCTAATCAAAAGATAAGTATAAAAAGGTGCCCAGATTATTGATGCATATTCAATTATGGATCTAACTAGAGTAAAATACAAGATTTTGATTGTCCGCTCATTAGGAAAAACAGAAGCATTTCTGATTACAAAGCCCAAAGTTCTGAGCGATCTGCTAATAACGTTTGATATGTGTGATTTAAAGGAAAGAGAATTGTCAATAATAATTTTGATAATTATATTATTTTCAAAATTTGCAATCTTCAAAAGTTGATTTTCGAAAATTGTAATAAAATACTTGAAAAAATTAGTTAATTTTAATTAAATTTTACAAAATTTTAATTATTCAAAATCTTTTTAATTGTATATTACGAAAATTTAAATAGAAAAATGATTCAAATAGTTATTTTCGTATCAAGGGCGCAAAATAGGTGATTCCGACTCTGGCGAAATCACCTATTTTGCGCCCATGATGCTAACATAATTTTTTGTCCTAACTGCATGGAAAGTATGTCATTGAGGGCACGAACGATTAAACGCTCATATTAGTTAAAAATTAAACTTTATATAAATGTTAACTCTTTGACGTCTGTAATGATAGAAGTTTTAATATAGAAATAAGAAAACAATGTATTTAAAATTGACAATTTCTACAACTAAAATGGGAACAAAACCAAATTTGTCATAATTTTTTTTAAGAGAAAATCGAAAAAAATTGCACAGTTTTATAGACAAAATAAAACAAGTTAAAAATGTTTGCATTTTTATAGTTATCATAAAAAGAAAGTCGAAAATATCGCATTTTAATGAAGAATATCGAGTAATTAACATGCAAGCGCAAAATACTTTTCCCCTACCCCAGGGTGGGAATGAGTTACTTTGCGCCCGCTCTAAGTGCCCGAAATGACATACTTTCCGTGCAGGTAGGACAAAAAATAATTTTTGAAAGATTTGTTTATAGTTATTTTTCGCACTATAAAAATTGAAATGAGTTCCATTTTAGACTAAAAAATGTGGTATTTTGTTGCAATATTTGGAAGAAAAGTTTTTAAGTTTTTGAAAGTAATTCGAAAAGAATATCATTTTTCTTAATTTCCATGACTAAAAATTTTGTTTCCTGTCATTTCCTTGACTTTACTGACATGTGGTCTACCTGCGTTAACAAATAAAAAAGGCTTTATTTATTGATGACAACGCACACCAATCGTCCTCATGTATTGCATCTTCTCTTATAATAATTGACTCTTTTTTAACTCGAGTATCGAAATAGCAGAGAATTTTAAATTTCCGGAGTCTTTACGCGTGCAAATTTAAATGACAAATGTAAAAATATGTTACAGTTTCCTTGAAACTATTGTTACTGCTCGTTAATATTATAGAATAAGTTATAAGAGTTTTACGGAAGCACTGTAAGTGGCTTTTTTGCACCACCTGGTGGGGTGAAAAAGCCACCCTACGATTTTAGCAAAACATGTTATCAATTTAGGTATTTTTATATTTTTCCTTCATTTATATGACAAATAGTCTTATTTGAAAAATATTTTAATAATTATAAAAGAGTTTTTAGCAAGCAAAATTGAAAATTATATTGAGTTTACCTGTTTTCGATTTGCACTGCCAATTTTTCGTACCTTTTTAGAAGTTCTCTTTAAGTTTCACCACAGATAACATATTTCGTTGCAACCGTTTATTCATTGTTTATTTTTTTAATGCACTTTGAACTACTTTTTCGTCGTATTTAATTAATTTTATTAAATAAACACGAGAAATTTTGTAAAATAAGAAGGTTAGCTTAAATACAAAACAATTGAATTTCACAAAATATTCAATGGATTTTTTACCCTGGCTTTTTTACACCCAAGACCAGTTATTAAAAAAGCAAAAATAAATTGTTAATTCAGTTCAATTTCCAAAAATTAACATTGTATACGTTTTCGGTATACTTTTCTCCTTATGTACAAACATTTATTTTTATTATTCGTTCACTTAATCAGACTGTAATATGTTTGAAAAGTTCACCAAAATGTTTTCAAAAAAGCAACGAAAAATTAAAATTACAATAAAAACAATATTAATCTAGGTACAACATTCAAACTAGATTCAAAAGTTGCGTATTACCTAATAGTATTTATATTCTAAACAGCTGATAAATCGGCTTAATAGTTTTTAAATAAAACTCAAATGGCTTTTTTACCCCACTCTACCCTATAAACTTATTTTACAAAATTTGTTTTTTAACTTAAATAAGTTTTATCTGTTTTTAAATATTTTACAATCTTCTCTTATAACACCTGTTCTTAGTACAGTAATTATTTCTCTTTCAGGTAAAAATAGTAAAATTAAAAGTAAATTCAATGTCATATCAACATAAATCTGGTGCTTAAAAGCGCAAAGAGAAAACGGAACGCGAAGAAAAAGAGGAGATTGCAAAAAAGCGACAGTTAACTCTTACTGCTTTTAATATTAGCACGAAAAATGACTCGAACAATATTAGTAAAATCTACGATTCTGTTAATAACAATAAGAGTGCAATCGCTGATCCTAGCCATGAGTTATTCATTTCGAATCCTTCCAAGATGGAAATTCACGATTTGACTTCCCTTACAGAAGAATGTCAAAAAGAAAAAAGTGCAAAAGTGACAAGCAATGATTCTGAAAATACATTGGATATTAAAAACATTTCAGTTGCAAAATCCGAGCTTGCAAAACAATTACAACAACGATTTCCCGAGAATAATAAGCGTCTTGACAATTTTGATGTTAGTAGTATAAACACAGAGTTTTTACAGACTAATCTTGTTAATGAAGTTATACGCCACGGTCACGAAAAACTGCCTGATTCTTTTCCTCGAGATAAACAAAATGAAAAATTTTCTACTTCATTTTTATTTAAAAACTTGCCTAATGGTGAAAAAATTAAGCGCGATTGGTTGGTCTGAAGTCAAAGTAAATGTGCATTTTATTGTTTACCATGTCGCTTGTTGAGTGTAAATCCGAATCGTCCTCGTCTCTGCGGTCCTGCTGGATATTCAAAAGATCAGTATTGGAAAAAACTTTATCAAAAAGCAGGTTTATTAAATACTACAATATTAATGTTTCTGAAGACTTGGAGAGTGAAGTAGATAATCTAAAACGAATTTATAAAGCTAATTTCAAGGCGGACCTTTCTCCTATGGAATTACTGAATTCAATTTCTTCTCAAAATCTTGAAACTATATTTCCCAATGTTTGTATCGCCTTGCGTATATTCACAACCATACCCGTTACGGTAGCCAGTGCTGAACGTTCGTTTAGTGTGCTTTCGAGAGTAAAAAATTACTACCGTTCTTGTTCTTCACAAATGCGTGTTTCAGGTTTAGCTACACTTTGTATAGAATCACCTTTCGCTAGGAAATTGGACTTTGGAGTCCTAATAAGCACCTTTGCTTCCACTAAAGCACGAAACGCACGAATGTAGTAATTAAATTGAAATATTAAAAAATGTCACTATGTTAATTTGTTATAAGTTTTTTTTAAGCATATAGGTATATATGGGCCCGCAATTTTTTGGTACCGGGCCCGGTTTTTCTCTCTGCGCCCCTGACCGCAAGGCACTCTTTTTCAGTTTCTTTATAGCGCCGTTCATTTTCGTTGAAGATTTTAGAGTAGAACGCTATGGGATGTACCATTCCATCTTTTTCTTGAGTCAGTATGGCTCCCATAACAAATTACGACGCGTCCGTAGTTAATTTGAACGGTCTCGTAAAATCGGGGAATTGTAAAATAGGTTCACGGAAAAGATATTCCCGTAATTTCTTGAAACTAGCTTTTTGCCGTGGACCCCATTCCCATTTGCAATCTTTTCTTAGTAGGTCAACTAGTGGTTTTGATTCTTTTGCATAATCTTTAATAAATTTTCGATAATATCTTTTAAACCCTAAAAATTGTCTAACATTCTTGGGTTCACAGGGTTTTGGAAAGTTTTTTATTGACTCTACTTTTGAAGGATTTGGTCGTAGACCTTCTTTACTAATAATGTGACCTAAGTAAGCGGTTTCTTTTTTCATAAAGTCGCATTTATCAAGCTAAAATTTAAGGTTGGCCTCTCTTAATTTATTGAATAATCTTCTTGTTCTTCTGTCATGTTCAGGCAACGTGTTCGAAAAGATGATTATATCGTCTAGATATACAAATGCTTCCACGTCTAACATTCCTTTTAGAACCTCATTTAAAAGCCGTTTGAATACATAGGTGATTTCCTCATTTAATCCTTTTTTATTAACACTTTTAGGCCTCTTTTTTTAATTTAGCCACATTTATAGGTTATATTGGAGCCGCCATTTTGGATTTTTCAACAGGCCATGTATTTTTTAAAAGTACTTATATATACCAATAATTTTTGGGTATAAGCAATTTTTTAGAAAACTCTCAATCTTGGCCATCGGGGTGGCCCGCTTAACGTAAAACGTCCCAAATATAAATACCTTTGTAATGGTTTCATTTAAAAATCAAAATAAATTAGTTAATATTTTATTTAAATTTTTTTTCTTTTTTTATAATAAACTTATAACTTTTTTATATTTGAAAGATTCCTTTTACAATAAAACTAATTCTGTCAACGATCAAAGTAGTCCGGGAGCTACACTGAGAAAACTGGAGAGTCAAATTCAGAGGTTCAAAAAGTGTATGTCTCCTTTCCTTATGAAGAGAGTTAAATAGTCCTTCTAAAATAAATTTTGAATTGATAATGGAAATCTACTTGTATATTCTCTCCCATTATATCTGAGAATTAAAAGTTGCGCAGAAAATGTGTACGATCTGATGCGCGCGAAATTATTTTTCTGACATTTTATGTATTTAGTTTAGGGGTTAGGTTGCCATATTTATTCATTTCGCGCCGAATAAGGAAGGGATTTCTCAAGATGGTTAATTTGTCCCTCTGTTATAAACAGGGGCGCAGAGAGAAAAACCGGGCCCGGTACCAAAAAATTGCGGGCCTATATATACCTATATGCTTAAAAAAAACTTATAACAAATTAACATAGTGACATTTTTTATTATTTCAATTTAATTGCTACATTCGTGCGTTTCGTGCTTTAGTGGAAGCAAAGGTGCTTATTAGGACTCCAAAGTCCAATTTCCTAGCGAAAGGTGATTCTATACAAAGTGTAGCTAAACCTGAAACACGCATTTGTGAAGAACAAGAACGGTAGTAATTTTTTACTCTCGAAAGCACACTAAACGAACGTTCAGCACTGGCTACCGTAACGGGTATGGTTGTGAATATACGCAAGGCGATACAAACATTGGATAATATAGTTTCAAGATTTTGAGAAGAAATTGAATTCAGTAATTCCATAGGAGAAAGGTCCGCCTTAAAATTAGCTTTATAAATTCGTTTTAGATTATCTACTTCACTCTCCAAGTCTTCAGAAACATCAACATTGTAGTATTTAATAAACCTGCAGGCAGATTTTCGAAGTTCAGTTTCATCTAATTTTGTAACATTCCACAAAAAAAAAATTCGAATTCAAATTTTTGATAGCAGTGAATCGTTTGGTTATTCCTCCAATAACCGAATCAACAATAACGAAAAATGAATTTATTTTAAAAAAAGTTTCATTGTCAACATTTGTAGAATTTCCATCTGGATTTTCATCAAAGTTTCTCTTCCGTTTTCTTAGCCGGCTCACAGGAAATGTTCTCGAAATGTTACTTACTGCATTTGCAACTGTTTTGCATTCTTTAAAAATTCCATCCCATTGATTTCGAATCATCTGTAAATCAGATAATAAACTTTCGAGATTCTCAACTTCAACATCTATTGTTGCATTTTTGGCCTGCAGAACAACATTTCTTTGATTGATAATAGTGAGGATCTTGAACCGAATTGATGCCATCAGAATACATTCGAATTTTCCCATATAATTCAAGATGCCATTCACATCTGAACGAGTCTCTACAGTTTAATTAAGTTCTTTTATGTCTTCTAGTGCTAATCGAAGTTTCTGAAGATGATTTGCAAATGGTTTCACAGCTTCTATTCTAGCAGACCACCTAGTATCTGAAAGACTGTGAAGAGAACCAGGTACGTATTTCTTCAGAATTTCCCAACGTTGAGTGCTGCTGCTAAAAATGGTGTAACATTTTTGAACTACACCAAAAAAAGTAATGGCTGCTGCACAACACTTGGCACAATCAACGCCACACAGATTTAAACTATGAGTAACACAAGGTGAATACATAGCGTTTGGATTTTCTTTAAGAATTCGACTTTGAGCTCCTTTACAATCACCTTTCATGTTGCTGGCATTATCATATCCCTGTCTACGGCATTCGGATAAAGGAATATTATAATCTTCCAATGTTTTTTTAATTAAATCATATATTGCTTCACCCGTCTTTTTATTACAGTCTACGAAATCTAAAAATCGTTCTACGATCCAAGATACGTGTCAAAATTTCATGCCATTTTTTCGTTTCGTTTATTATTTCTTCACTAAGGAGTTGATCAATTAAAGTTTCATTTTGAATCCGAGCTTCTAAAGAACGCCATTGAACATAACAGTTAACATGATCTTTACTATTCTCATGTGATGGAAATTTTTGATAAAGTTTTTTCCAATACTGATCTTTTGAATATCCATCAGGACCGCAGAGACGAGGACGATTCGGATTTACACTCAACAAGCGACATGGTAAACAATAAAATGCACATTTACTTTGACTCCAGACCAACCAATCGCGCTTAATTTTTTCACCATTAGGCAAGTTTTTAAATAAAAATAAAGTAGAAAATATTTCATTTTGTTTATCTCGAGGAAAAGAATCAGGCAGTTTTTCGTGACCGTGACGTATAACTTCATTAACAAGATTGGGCTGTAAAAACTCTGTGTTTATACTACTAATATCAAAATTGTCAAGACGCTTATTATTCTTGGGAAATCGTTGTTCTAATTGTTCTGCAAGCTCGGATTTTGCAACTGAAATGTTTTTAATATCCAATGTATTTTCAGAATCATTGCTTGTCACTTTTGCACTTTTTTCTTTTTGACATTCTTTTGAAGGGGAAGTCAAATCGTGAATTTCCATCTTGAAAGGATTCGAAATGAATAACTCATGGCTAGGATCAGCGATTGCACTCTTATTGTTATTAACAGAATCGTAGATTTTACTAATATTGTTCGAGTCATTTTTCGTGCCAATATTAAAAGCAGTAAGAGTTAACTGTCGCTTTTTTGCAATCTCCTCTTTTTCTTCGCGTTCCGTTTTCTCTTTGCGCTTTTGAGCACCAGATTTATGTTGATATGACATTGAATTTACTTATAATTTAACTATTTTTACCGTTCCGTTTTCTCTTTGTGCTTTTGAGCACTAGATTTATGTTGATATGACATTGTATTTACTTATAATTTAACTATTTTTACCTGAAAGAGAAAAAATTACTGTACTAAGAACAGGTGTTATAAAAGAAGATTCTAAAATATTTAAAAACAGATAAAACTTATTTAAGTTGAAAAACAAATTTTGTAAAATAAGTTTATATATATAATTTTCTTACCACTTAAATATAGGGTTTAATAAACAATATCTGTAAACATATTTTAACCTAAAACATATAACAATGAATCATTTTCATAATTATTTTTAGAACACGTATTTTACAAATGCTAGCGGCATTTTTATCCAAAACTTTTAAATAAAATTATTGGTAGAAGAACATACGAATATATTGTAAATTTAAAAATAGCACATTACACGAATAATTGAAATTAAAAAAATTTTCACTTATTTTCACATAAAATATGTAGGCTTATAAGATGCTAAAATATCTAAAGACTGATCATTTAAATTATTTTTTAATCTATTGTAATTTTTTCTAAAAATATTCAAAACTTTTATTATTTTGGTATTTACATTACGAGCGTAGAAAATAAGTCTAAAATGTCAAAAAATTAAACATTAGGAAACTGTTCAGGGATGGAAAGCTACATAGATTTCCATATTCTTCGATAAGAGCAGGATCGCCAACTATTTAACTAAATTTCCCCTGCCACTGGGCAGCCGCGTAAGGGTGAATTCACATGGCACCGTTTTGCGTTGCATTTTGTAACTAGGTCATGAGTGCAAATATAGCGAACATATTTTTCTATCTCTTTCACACACATTGCCTAGCTATAAAATAAAACTTAAAACGCTGCCATGTGACTTTATCCTAAGGGTTGAGTAAACCAGAAACAATGTGAAAGTGAAAGAGATGTAGATATCTTTTTGTCTTTCTCACTCGCATAGCGCTATGTGTAAATGAAAAAAATGCTTATTCAAAAAAATTTATTTTTTTAATTTCCGGGCCCCCTTAGGGTGAAGTCCCATGGCAGCGTTTTGCGTTGCGTTTTGTAACAAGGCCATGCGTGTGAGAGAGATGGAGATATACGTTCGCTATATTTGCACTCATGGCCTAGTTACAAAACGCAACGCAAAACGCTGTCATGGGACTCCAGCCTTAGGCTGGAGTCCCATGATAGCGTTTTGCGTTGCGTTTTGTAACTAGGCCATGAGTGTGAGAGAGACAGAGATATATGTTTGCTCTATTTGCACTCATGGCCTAGTTACAAAACGCAACGCAAAACGCTACCATGGGACTCCAGCCTTAGAGAGACCGAGCCCGGTGGGAAACCCACCATTCCCACCCCCCTCTCTACGGCCCTGCTTGCGGTGTTATATGCGGTAGAGAACTTTCGACCATATTTATACGGTCGAGAATTCACACTGGCTTGCGATTTCGAGCCAGTACATTGGATGTCCTCTGTAATGTCCGAAAATCGACCATATAAAAACTCTAGTGATTCTGACTCAACACCAGTCACTAAATCGGATGAAAGTGACTTCTCTGAAGTGCTAACAAACAAAATCTCTTCTATTTCCATAAATACCTTAAAGGCGTTTCCCATAAATACAATACCTACAAAGGAAAATCCCAGATTAAGGTCTTCTGCTCGAATGACGGCCAGCGAGGTTTCTAAACCGGTGTCTATTTTAAAGAGACCTTCCACCTTACTTTCGCGATGAATAAAATCGGAATCTGGAAAAGAAATTATGCCCAAAAAGGTAAAAGTATCCTTACCTTCCACCAGCGCCGATAAAAGAAAACCTGGAAGACCTAGGAAACAACCCACAACGGCACGAGAAACAGAAAAACCAATTCAACAATCTACTGAATTAGAAGAAAGTACCATAGCTTCTAGACTAAAGAATAGGAAGCGAGTTACTTCTCAAGTCGATCCAACAGAAGGAGATTAATCTTCTTCAGAAGATTCCTCATCCAATGATGATACAGAACAATCCGACCCTCTTGTATTCCGTTCACAGAAGAGTGCTATACCAGCTTTGGGACCGTAGGGGGTGAAAAAAGTGTTTATAAAAAAGTTAAAAATATATTGTTAAACTGTTTATAATAATAATATATACGTAATAATTAATAAATGTATGTTAAAAATTTAACCACTTATTAAGGAAGGTTCAAATTTTGAGAACCTAATTTTTCTAGAAAATTCCATGATGTTCCTAGCATGTTTTTTAACAATAAAAAATTTCTGTATTAACAAATTATTGAAAATTTAATTTTTCTTAACTTTTTTTTAATATTATAAAAAATTGACATTTTCTCTATAATTTTAAATAAATGACTTATTTTTGTGGAATCAATAGTTTTCGAAATAATCTCTTGAACATGTGCCAAACATCGTTTTTGATATTCAACTACATAGACGTAAGCCATTACGTCACCAAATAATTTTTTATTACAATTAGGGGAGAGTTATCATAGTTGAACAGGGTTGAGCCACCGCGTTTATTTCATTTTATCACACTAGCGCCATCTATCTTTTTACGAAAATTCTTGCTACTAATGTCAGCCATCTTTTCATATGAGTCGCAGTTAAGTATACGAACCTATACTTGACTATCCTACTACTTTGTGATATAGGCTCACCAAAAACTTTTTTGTGGTGTTATAAAAAGAGAACTAAATGTAGAAGAAATGTGCCACTCGAAATTTTGCAATTACAAAGCGTACTTGCAACAGAAATTCATTTTTTCATTTAAATAGGTGTAAAAAACTTCATTTCCATTTTCCACTCTCGAACTGAGCCGCGCGGCAACCGGCGTGAGGCAAGGCGCCCGCGACGCAGCGCGCCGCAATTTATTCTTTGAAATTTAATAACTCAAAAACAAAAAAAGGGCATTCTGCAAATTTACATGCCAATAGGAAAAAACCTTAGCTTTCGTTTGCAATAATTAATTTTCAAATAAAACGGATCGATTTTTAGGAAATTGAAAATTAAATATTAATTACCAAAAATTATGGTAAATTTTTAAAATATTATAAATAAAATTCACCATTGGAAAGAGGACAAAAATACCTTTCAGAAATATATTCTAAAAATTTTTTCCCATTACAAGTATGTTCAGAAAAAATTCACAAAGTAGCCGGTGTTAGCAAAATTGGTCAAATTGACCCCCCTCTACCCCTTCAAAATTTTCGAAAAAATCAAAAATATTTTTTGGGGCACATTTCTACTTGATAGAACAACAAATTCCCTGAGTTTCAATTTTTTCAAGAAGTTGAAATTTCAACTTAGGACATTTCACGTAAAATGACTCATATGTATATATTTTTTTATTTAATTATCCTAGTTTTTTTTATAAATTTCTTGAAATATTCCGTGAATACTATTAATCTATAAGAGTGTTTAACAAATAGTAATTAAAGTGAATTTTAACCAAATTTAAAAATTTTGAAATTATCAGCTTAATTAATAATTATCTTTGTTTTAACCTTACTAAAATATGTATATTTTTTACATATTTAAAATTTGTTTTCAACTTTTATTAAAATTTAAAAAAAAACACTAATTATAGTCATTAACCAAATTTGTTAAAAGTTAAAATACAATCTTAAACATTGAGATATAGTTTATTTTAAAAAATTATTGCAAGACTTATTTTATAGATAACTTGATTCTTACGTTATTATAGTATTATTAATGTAAAAGTCTTTGAATTGGAATTTTGAAATAAGGAAATGTGGGAAAAATCTTGATACACGAAGTTGGATCTTCGGGGAAGTTGTTTGAAGAACTTGCGTCAGGAGTAGAGTTTTCAGGAATAATATCTTCAGGTGAACTTTCAATTTTAGTTAGTTTATTGTCGCCAGTGTCGGTATTACTTGTTCTAGATGCAGGAACAGGACCCTCGATTGGAGTTATGCCTGTGCTTTCATGACTGGCATCAGGAAAACTTAACCTCCGTCGAGAGAACAGGGACTTCGATTTCTTTATCTTCACTGTAGTTAAGATGGGGTTTTTAGGATGTTTCTGAATAATTATTTTCCTAGTTTTCCAAGATATACAAATTTTAAACGCCATCCACCCGATAATGGCAAATAAGACAATGGTTCCCATTCCTAAATGAGTTCCTTTAATCCAATAGTGATGGTATCCTTTTTCCGTTTGTTGTAAGGAAAACTCGTATAATTGTTGTTCCAACTCGTCTAAAGTTTGTGAATTCTTAAGGAATTCTTTATCCTTAGGAAACACTATTTCGAAGTTTTCTTGTGCAATTTTCACTTCTGCAATCCTTGGGGAGAGTTAGTTTAAATTCAGTTCGAATTCCGATTCGTGTATTACTTCAGTTGTTCCTTGAAACCTTGATAATGCTGGAATCATAATGTTTGAAGAGCTAGCATGGTGCTGGGTTGTGAAGAACAGTGAATACTAAGGATTGTTGAATTTCTTATGGAATACAACCGCCCTTCAATGGTGTTTAGCTTGATCCAGTGATTTTCTTCCTGGTACTCTAATAGAATGTGACATGATTTTAGTGTTTCCATTGTTGGATTTAATAGGAGCTTTATTTCGCAAGGTAGTCTTCCACGGATTTCATGAATGGCTATTTCATTTTGGCATAATAGGTATTCTGTGGTTTCTTTTACATGGTTCCAATTCTTTTTCATTAATTAGCATGTAAGTTCGCATGGGCTCATCAACTGCAATATGGGAATATTTCGATTGGATGGTACCTTAGCAGATCTAATTCCAAGGATATCCTGAAAGACTGGAAATGAATGCTATTGATAGATTATGTAATCTATCTTGTCCAGTAGAGAAATGTCTACCAAAACCTTAAGGTGTCCTTCTTCCAGTAGTATCGTAGTTCTTGATAGTTGGATAATTTCTTCTATGCTGTACTCTGGTCCTCTAGTGGGAATGGAAAGAGAAGGTCGGTGATCTTGAATATCTCGATCTTGGTTAGTTTCAATAATTTTATATAGTTTGAGATCGTCTGCAAATAATAGAAATGAACTAAACTCAAAAACGTGTATAATGTCATTCATATATAATATATACAGGAGTGGACTCAGGATTGATCCTTGCGGAACTCCAGAAGTGGATAAGAAAGGCAGAGAATAAGCTTGATTAAATTTTATTGATTGAAATCTATTATTTAAATAACTTTTAATTAGTTTTAATAAGTTAGCTGGAAAGCCAAGGGCTTTAAGCTTCGTCACGAGAACAGCATGATCGACTCTATCAAACGCTTTAGAGAAATCTGTGTAAATTACGTCAATTTGCACTCCCTTTTCCAAGTTTAACAATAAAAAATTTGTAAATATACTTAGGTTAGTCACTGTTGACCTTGACTTCACGAAGTTTATAAAAAAGTTAAAAAATATATTTTTAATATTATTAATAAATGTATTAGGGGTGAGCAGTAAAGGTCATATCGTCTTTTAAAATACACTGTTATAGGCGCTGCTTAGTCAGCGTAACACACAAAAACTCGTAACGTAAACTTCAAAAAAAAATTTCTTAAAAACATCAAAAAGCACTTCTTTAAAAATGTAACCACTTATTAAGGAAGGTTCAAATTTTGAGAAAATAATTTTTCTAGGAAATTCCATGATGTTCCTAGCATGTTTTTTTTAACAATAATAAATTATTGTTTAAACAAATTATTGTTTAAACAAATTATTGAAAATTTAATTTTTCTTAACTTTTTTTTAATATTATAAAAAATTGACATTTTTTCTATAATTTTGAATAAATGACTTTTTCTTGTAGAATTAATAGTTTTCGAAATTAAAAATTCTCGAAAAAAGCCATTTTTTTCAAATTCCGAATTTCCAAATGTAAATATAAATTTTTATAAAACAGATTGAATCAGTAACCTATATTTTACTAAGGGGCTGTCCATAAATTACGTAAGACATTTGTTTGAAAAATTTGACCCCCCTCCCTCTCCCTCGTAAGATATTTTACATACATTAGTGCCATTTTTTCTATTGTTCGTAAGAACTTGCTGACCCTCCCCACCTCCCTAAATGTCTTACGTAATTTATGGATGGCCCCTAATTGAATCAGTAACTTTCTACTAATTATTAGTAACTCAATTCTGGTAATAGCAATTAGTAGAATTCTACTGATAATCTGTCAAAGTTTACAAATTCAAAGTTAAAAGTAAACATTTCAGTTCAATATTATCTTAATATTGCCATGTGATGTTTAAATATTACTTCCAATTACACATAAACAATTACACTGAAACAAATGATAATGTCAATGTTGACATATAATTATGGTTAGGACGTATAGCTGAAACAGCAAAACTGTATTTCTGTTCTTTAAATACAGTATTGGTGTTCTCCACATACATATTACTGTCTCTCACATACATATGGCGCTTCTACACTCAGTATAGCTGAAACAGCAATACTGTATGGCAGTTCCATATCCACCAATATAATATGTGAGAATTGGCTATATTTATGGTAGTACCATAAATATATTTTTTCAGTGTACTGCTACATATTTTTAAATAATTTTTTAAATATATTTATAACTTATAATCTAACAAGAAATTCTAGCTTTTACCGAGCTACACTGAAAAAAATGATAATGTCAATTTTGATATACGAGTATGGTTAGGACGTATAGCTAAAACAATAATACTGTATTGCTGTTCTTAAATTACAGTATTGGTGTTTTCACATACATATTACTGTCTCTCATATACATATGGTTGTTCCACACTGCGTATGGCTGAAAAAGCAATGCTGTATGACTGTTCCATATCCACCAACATAATATTTAAGAATTGGCCATATTTATGGTAGTACCATAAATATATTTTTTTCAGTGTCGGGCCATTATAAACCCAATAATCAATCTTAGCAAACCTTAACAATTTTCACAGGGGCATTCAAAATTGAAACTTTATAAAATTTTAAATTAAAACCTTTTGAAATTCATCTATTTATGAAAATTGTAAACGCAACTTTTTTAAAATTCAATTATTTTTGAAATATTTAAGTAAAATTATTTATTAAATAATATATAAGTAATAATTTTATGATAATTCTTCAAGAATTAAATTATTTAAAAATAAATTATTGACAGAAGTTGACAAAATTGAAGGTTTTGTATTAAAATTCGTGGTAATTTCATAGTTTATGAGGCAAACAAAAAAGACACCAAAAATCAGAATTTTCTTATGAATTCTAAACATTTAATTGTTTCTAGTACTTTTAATAAAAATCCTTGCCCTTTCTGACCTGTGGCAACTGTATTTATTTATAAATTGTGTGTCAAATTCACAGTTAAAGGTTGTTCAACCTTGACTGTACAAAGGCCAATCCTAAAGTAATATTCCAGTAAGAAGCGTGGAATAGAGAATAATTAAATTTCCAGAAAATTTGCTTGAAAACGAGAATTTTGAATTATTTTAAATCTGCGAATTTACCTCGGTGAAATGGTACATTCAGTGTAGACCTGTTGGTAAATTTCCTGCATGATCTCTTTAAAAATCCAAGTGTCTTACTAGCACTATTAACAACATCCGAAATATGATACTTGAATGATAAGTTAGGCAAAAATGTAATACCAAGATTTTTAACGTTGTAAACCCATTCAAGCTTAACATCATCAATTGAGTTTCTCATTCTTTTGAATGCGCGTTTCATATTTTTGTGAAGTCAATTCAGAATAAATTTTTCTAAAATTTTGATGGTTCCCGTGAAATAAAGCTCCGAGGTAAATTTGCCTATTAAGAAGAATACAACTTTTGAATTCTTTTCAATTCTCCGCTTCTTACCGGAATTTTAAAATAAAAAGTTAATTTAAATTAATTAAAGTAATTTAATTAAAAACTGTTCGCATTAGTCGAGAAGTAATATTTCTAAATGGACCAAAAAATAATTTGAATTATGTCTCCGATAATTTGGTGTATATGATTAGATTAAAGCCTAGTTTTCAACGAAGACAATTGAATTGGAAAAAATCGATGGTCATCATCGTCAGAGATATTTTCAGTAAATCCTATTAACTGAAGCGAACGAAGTGAACCGTGTTGATTGAACTTGAAACTCGATTAAACGCCGTAGCGAACGACAGGTTGTATTTTGTTAGTTAGCCTTTTCCTTGGGAATGGAAAATGCCTACTCTCTCGCGGCTGTCAACTACTACTGTTTAATGCTCACTCACTCACTCACACAGACTATTTTCGCGAAAGGACTTAAAAAAAATCGTGTCTCAAGTCAAAGTCAATTTTTATCGAGTGTATATAAAAAACAGTGATAGAAATAAGTTTGAAGAAAAGCATTGGCGCGTTTGTATAAGAAAAAAGGAATGTTCAAATGCAAAAGCAGAGCACAAATAAATGAGAGGATGAAAAATAAAAAGAAAAAAAGAAAAGAAGAATGAGACTGAGACAAGGGGACGAAAAAGTGCAAATGTCATTATAGCCATTCTCCAGTTTTCTATTTTCTACTCTTCTTCTTCCTCTCTCTGTCAACTCGAAAATTCATGAATGCCTCCACGTTCTTTTACAGTTCTGTTGCAGACATAATAAATATAAACAAAAACTATTCCAAACAACACATCAAGTGAATGCGTGTAAAAATAAGAAATCTGCTCTAGAAAAAAACTGATAGAGAATATGTATTTTTTCGTTTAAAAAAAAACCAAGCAATTTAATACTGCATTATAATTGATAAGTAATTATTAATTTATATAAAATATTATAAATAATTAATTAATAATAAAATATTATATTTAGAAAATAATGTTTCTTTACTATACTCTTTCCCTGCACAATCTACAAGATTCGAGGCAAATAAATTTTAATTATAATTATTCTTTTTAATTTTAATAAATTATATAATTAAAATTAATTTTGACATTTTGAGTTAATTATCTAATTAAAATTAATTTCATGAATTTCACTTTATTATAAAATTAAAATTACACTGAAAAAAAAATTATTAGATTCAACTAACCGATATTTATTTATTTATTTTTTATTTAACATTAATATTTCATTATTTTATTTTATTACTACCTATTATAAATTTATTATATAGTTAAAATATTTATTTATTAATAATAATTAATGTTAATATCATTTTACAAAAATAAATAATTAAATTAATACAAAAAATAATAAAGAACAAAATTTAATCCATGAAGTGCCACGGTAGTGACATTTTCAGTTTGTTTTGTGTATTACTCATAACCATTTTATTTTCAAAAAGTTTCTGAAATAATTTACAATGTTGTGAATATGCAAAGTCAAAAAGATCGTAATTATAAAAATCTCAAAAATTTGGGGACAAAGTTTGAAGACGTTTTGTTAACAAAGAATAAACAATATATTTATTGTTAATATAAACAATATTCATTGGAAGAAAGAAAATTTTTACGCTTTTCCTCCTTTTCCACTTATAATGAGGGTTTTAGATAAAATTATTCAAGAAAAAGCAGAAGGTATTCTAGTCGTACCCAAGTGGCCCACTCAACCGTGGTACCCACTTTTCAATAAACTACTATATAGTAAACCTCTAATTTTTACACCTCAAAAAGATCTAATTCTCTTTCCTTTCAGCTTGTCACATCCACTCCACAGATCACTTACCCTGGTTGCAGGGAGATTATCTGGGAAACGTGGATAAAAAATGAAGTACCGGAAAAGGCGATCCCAACAATGCTTAACTATACATTTCGGAAAATACGCTTAAACAGTATAATAGTGTCTATAAAAATTGGTGAGATTTTTTAATCAAACAACATCAAAACCCTTTACAATTTAACCTCGACAAAATAACTAATTATCTAATAGATGTTTTAAAAAAGAACCTTTTATTTTCAACGATAAACACTTACAAATCCGCTCTTGTTTTTCTATTTTCCATCGAGTCGAAGGATGAAAAAAGTTTAAAAAGATTCCTCAAAGGAATTTATAACAAAAATCCACCATCTTCTAAATATGACACAACTTGGGACCCTAATGCCGTTCTAGAATTCCTCAAAAAATTATATCCCCTACACGAAAAAGATTGTGGGCGCGCAGCTATCTCACTTGAAGTTAGCGCTGCTATACCTCTTTTGGGAGCTAACCGCTTCCACTTAGGGAGCCCTAAGTGGAAGCGGTTAGCTCCCAAAAGAGGTACAGCAGTGCTAACTACAAGTGAGATAGCTGCGCGCCCACAATCTTTTTCGTGTAGAATCACTAGATCTGAGACAAATCAGTCTATTAACAATGTTACTCGCGCTTACCACAGGACACAAAGTCCAGACTTTATCGTTAATCTCATTAGAAAATATATCGACTCTGCAAGACAAGATAGAAATTAGAATTCCAGATAGAACAAAAACTTCAAATAAAAAAAGACATCAACCACTTTTGATTTTACCCTTTTTTAAAGAGTGTCCCGAATCTGTGTGGCGTCAACCTTACAATACTACATAGATAAAACTAAGAATCTTCGCCCGGAAAACGAACAATATCTATTGATAACATTTAAGAAACCGTTTCATCGAGCGACACCACAATCAATCAGTAGATGGTTGAAAAATACATTAAAAGAAAGCGGTATAAACACTAAAAAATTCTCAGGATGTAGCACGAGACATGCGTCCACATCTGCAGTTTTTAGAAAAGGTATCAATATCGAATCAATACGAAAAACTGCAGGGTGGACACAGGCCTCAGGAACTTTTAACAGATTTTATAATAAGCCTATATCAGAAAGCTCTGAAGTTTTTGCAAGAGCAGTGTTAAATTTAGAAAATAAATAAATGTCATTATCAAAAAGGCACAAGATTTATTCTTTGTTGAAGCATTGTTTACGTATTAAATATTATCGTTATTAAAAATTATATAAGTTTTGTTAAAAAGTTCATATATTAAATATTAGTGTGTTATTAAAGTTATGCAAAAAAATGCTTTGCGTGTTTTTGGTTAAAAATATATTAATATAATTTGAATAAAAAATTATATTCAGATCACAGAATTTTATATCTTTAAACATCTACCTAGTGTAATTATTAAGGAAGACAAGCGAAGAATAATTGTAAAGATTGGTCGACTTACCTGATAGGGAAGATCAATCGAAATTATTCGACAATTTTCGACAATTTGATACCTGTGGCGCTGTAAACATGTACTGTTGGGTGTGAGCAAGGAATTACTACCTGGTGTAATTATTTTCGGAAGACAAGCTCGAATAATTTTGATTAATCTTTCCTATCAGGTAAGTCGATCAATCTTTACAATTATAGTAAAAAATAACTAATTACACTGGACCACAAAGAGAAATTGAGTTATGGACATGTTCTAAAGCATAGGTGGCCTTTATGTTTTTGGGGTCCCTGATTACGATGCCGGTGTCCGTATGACCCTATCACGTCAGCATCAAGGTCAACTCAAGGTCAAAAACCTTATTTTGCAATATTTAATTTGTTTGACTCCGGATTTGGAAAGAGCGGCCAATTTTACGTCCGAATACGTTTTGACCATTTTTATAAACCAACCTTTCAAGGTCAATTGGACGTCATCTAGAAGATCAAATTTTGATTTCATTCTCTTGTCCGGAAATTCAGCTAGGAATGGATTTTAAAACAAATTGATTTTTATGTTTTTGGGGTCACTGATTACGATCCAGGTGACCATATGACTTCATTACGTCAGCATCAAGGTCAAAAACCTTAATTTGAAATATTTCATTTTTCCAACAACGGATAAAGATGACTTTCAATTGACCTTTATATGTTGGTTTATAAAAACGGTTAAAACGTATTCGGACGTAAAGTTTTCCGCTCTTTCCGAATCCGGGGTCAAAAAAATTAAATATTGCAAAATGAGGTGTTTGACCTTGAGTTTACCTTGATGCTGACGTGATAGGGTCATACTGATGTGCAAAAGTTCTAAAATGTTATTATACGATAGATGTCTTTTTTTGTCTTGTAAAAATTAAATTTAAAAACATAGAATCTATCCTTAATATGAAACGAGTAGATATGCAAATTAGGTAAAGAGAGACATTCTTATTTATATTGCCTTTAGAGAAAGAGAGAAACCAGAGCCGGCGTTACTGGCGCCGTTACCCAGACGTTACCTTTTGTGTTTCAATTGTAAAAGTACATATATACATATGTATTGACTTTTATCCATAGTTTTCCTTGCGATGAAGGAGGAAAGAAAATATTATTACCTGGGTCCGTATTGTTTGTGGTAATCCTTCGTAGGGTCTAATACAGGTCTAATACATATATGTATATATAATATATATTGGCCTCAGAATCAATTTACGAGTGCGAAAAGGACACTCATGCTTAGGGCTTACCACCTAAATATAAGAACGAATATTTTTTTAAATTTAAAAATCATATCGTAGATTATTTTCCTTGGGACACGTTCTACGTGTCTTCAACGAAAAATAAATTAAAAAATCTTTATAATTTACTGGTGAATTCACTCCCTATATGTGAGTGATTATAAAGTTAAATAAGAGAATTATTAGTGAATACTTCGTGAATTAGTAAATAGTGATTTAGTGAATATAATTAGTGATAATAAGTGAATAGTAAAAAATAATAGAATTACATTAAGATACTGCTTTATAAATTTTTTAATCATTAAATAATTAATTGATTTGTGTTTTGTTTTTGATGTTAATTATTAATAAAGTTAAAAAAATTGTTATCATTTTTTTGATGTTTATTAATAAATTAAAAATTTTGTTATAAATTGGAAATCGTCTGTAATTGGATAAAAGGCAAAATTAGAAATTGGTTATATTGGATAAAAGGCAAAATTGGAAATTGGTTCTATTGGATAAAAACAAAGCTGGAAGTTGGTTAAATTAGATAAAAGGAAAAGTTGGAAATTGGTTATATTGGATAAAAGGCAAAATTGGAAATTGGTTCTATTGGATAAAAACAAAGCTGGAAGTTAATTAAATTGGATAAAAGGGAAAATTGGAAATTATTTATATTGGATGAAAGGCAAAATTGAGTGCTTGGATACAACAAGGGGACGTACGCTCGGCGAGACGCTTTAAAGTCAGTCAAAGGTACCGTAAAGTGTAAAAAATGAAAATTCAAAATTTTGAATTTTGAAAACTGCCATCTTATAGGAAATAAAAATGCGCATTTTTTTTTTTTTGAAATTTCTTTAAATAATTAATATTTTTATATGATAATGGAAAAAATGTGATTAATTTTCAATGTTAAATTTCATTGAATTTTAAAATATAAATCGTCGTATCTCCGACAAAAATGAATAAATTCTTTTGATTTTTGGTATACAAATGCATTTGGACCTATAGAAGACGACAATATCACGAAAATGTTAAAAGCAATTAATTGTTTATTGACTTTTAATTGTTAATACTGACCGGTCAAAAATAATTTTTTCTTATCTTTGGCTGCAAAAAGTATGCGGGGAACTTTAAAATTCAAACAACTTCCAGTGAGACATTTGTTTATTACGATGTGAAGAAGTTTTCTGTAAAATTGCAGAAAGATTAGTTTTATATTTACAGAAATACAATAGTTTTAAGAAAAATGCTCGCGCCGCCAACGATCCCTACCGCACAGATTTTAAGGTTAGTTGCACGGTAAAGTTTTATTTATGTATAAATATATGTATGTGTGTAATATTTGCATTAAATTATTTATTAACTATTACATACTATACAACATAGGTATACACTTTTTTAATAATTTTGTAAAATATTATGTGTATGAATATAAATATTACAAATAATTCTAGCAATATTTAATTATATTAAGATTATTTCTGATATTTATTTTTGTTAGTATATCGTTTATTTACAACTCAATTTTTATCGACTCTATAATGTATTAAAACTATTACTCAATATGCTGCAACAACACTTAATGTCCTTTTTAATTACATAGGGTAATGTCACATTGAGTGGACCGCCACTTTGAGTGGACCACCTGAGTTTTTAAGTTATCTGACAGCGGAAACGTGAAATAAATAAAACGAATAGCAGCACCGCACCTAGAAACAGTAAGAATTTATGTTCCGCGATAATCATACACGTTATTGTTTGATGTAACGCATTTTTAAGAACACAAACCAAAAAAGAAGTCGCTCTTACAATGAGTAAAGTGATTCGGAAGTGTAAAAGTAGTGTAAAATTTAAGTTTTAAAAGGTAACTTATTTTTTTCCTACTACTTTGGACATTGAAATTGATTGTCTTAGTTTAATTAAGTGATAATTTTGACTCAGGGTCAAAATAAGTGAAACCGGCCACTTGAAAAATTTTTATCTCCAATTTTCAAGTTATCTATGATTTTTAGTAGATATATGAGTACACTTTTTCCCCCTAAAATATTTTTCAAAAAAAAATTTTATTTTTGAAGTAATTAGGTATTGAAGTTTTAGGTCATTTTATTTTCATTTTATTATTACTTTGAAACAAATAAAGATAATTAAGTAATTTTTTTTTTAAATTAAAGCTTAAAGTCTATACTTTAAAGATGAAATAAAGCGATTGCTAAAAAATGAAAATTTATAATTGTTATTAACAATTCTTTTAAACAATTGCAAATTGAAGAATGTTCTCAATGTTTTTGAAAGATTAAATTACGATATATTGATGCGCAAAACTATAAGGATTCATTTAAAAAAAAGAAAAATGAGTAACCTCCAATATTATAGAAATTGTGTAGATTTTTCTGTCAAAATGCAGGCCAAAATCGATTTTTAATCTTAAAAATCCGCTTGAAAGCGTGAAGTTTCTAACAAAACAAAAGAAGATCTTATTTATTCGTTTGCAATTTTATCTTTTTCCAGGAACTTGAGTCAATTTTTGCTTGCATTTTGTCAGCAAAATTTACATAATTTCTATAATATTGGAAGTTACTCATTTTTCTTTTTTTTAAATGAATCCTTATAGTTTTGCGCATCAATATATCGTAATTTAATCTTTCAAAAACATTGAGAACATTCTTCAATTTGCAATTGTTTAAAAGAATTGTTAATAACAATTATAAATTTTCATTTTTTAGCAATCGCTTTATTTCATCTTTAAAGTATAGACTTTAAGCTTTAATTTAAAAAAAAAATTACTTAATTATCTTTATTTGTTTCAAAGTAATAATAAAATGAAAATAAAATGACCTAAAACTTCAATACCTAATTACTTCAAAAATAAAATTTTTTTTTGAAAAATATTTTAGGGGGAAAAAGTGTACTCATATATCTACTAAAAATCATAGATAACTTGAAAATTGGAGATAAAAATTTTTCAAGTGGCCGGTTTCACTTATTTTGACCCCTCAAAAAAAAATTTTGGTGTCTGCCATAAAAAGTTGCATGTCACCATGAGTGGACCACTGTTTATAACCATGACTGGACTGCCTGTTTTTTTATATTTTTAATGTCAGTTTACCATTTTTATGGAAATAAATTGGTTTGAAACTGTTTTATGTTCTTTATTAATTTTTTTGTGATTTTGATGTGATATGTGCCAAAATTATTGAAAATGGTTTCACTTGTAAACATTGCGATACAAACATGGTCTGAAGCTGCATAAGCATAAATTTTGTTTCAATATATCAGAAATATTAAATACATTAAAGAATTTAGAATAACTTTTACAATTTTTTAAGAGTGGTCCACTCAAGGTTACACTTTTTTCATTCCTTAAAAATGAGCTATTTTTAGGGTTCCGTACACCTACGGTGTAACGGCGGAACCCTATTGGTGAGACTCTGTTGTCCGTAGCCAAATCGTGCCCCCCCCCTAGCGGCTAAACTATTTGACCTAAAGAGCTTAAATTTGGTCCAGATATGTATTTTCACTCGTAGATTACAGGAAAAATATAGCGAATGTGATTGAACGTGATGGTCATAGCGTTGTCAAGGAAATAACAAGATTTTTGGCCAAAAATGCATAAAAAGTGACCATTCCCCCCCCCTTAACTTCTAAACTATTCGACATGAAGAGCTGAAATTTTGCATACTGGTGTATTTTTACTCGAATATTACAGGAAAAATATAGAGAACTTGATATGTAATGATGGCCATAGCGTTGTCAAGGAAAAACTAAAAAAATTTTTAAAAAAAATTTTTTTTCTCTAACTTTTACATTATTTGACCTAATGAGCTGAAAATTGGTATCCTAGTGTATTATTACAGTCTGACGACAAAAAATTTATTCAAGAAACTTTTTGAAAAAAAAATCAAAAAAAATTTTTTTAAAATTTTTTTTAGTTTAAACACGTGGCATTAAATATTTTAAGGAAGAGAGTGAAATTTTAAGAGAATAAATGAGAGATTATTTTCTGACTTTAATTTCTTAACTGAAAATAAAAAAAAATTGGACAAGTGCGAGTTGTACTCGCACTGCAATGGCGGGTTCCGTACACAAATATTAAAACAATACTTGCAACATTTATCGGTAATTGATAGAATTAAAATAAACAATTAAAAAAATATATTAAAATCATTTGATAAAAAAAATAACTAAAAAAAATTAAAGTATTGTATATCTAATATTGTAAACAATAATAAGCAGAGGAACAAAATTTTCAAAATTATAGTTCCTCTGCTTATTATTGTTTACAATATTAGATATATACAATACTTTAATTTTTTTTAGTTATTTTTTTTATCAAATGATTTTAATATATTTTTTTAATTGTTTATTTTAATTTTATCAATTACCGATAAATGTTGCAATTGTTTTAATATTTGTGTACGGAACCCGCCATTGCAGTGCGAGTACAACTCGCACTTGTCCAATTTTTTTTTTTTTTAAAGTCAATTGTTTTTCCCAAATAAAAAAAAATCAATGCTATTATGGTATAAACACTTATCTAGGGATCTAAACTAAAGCTTGGAATAGAAACCTCCGATTAATTTGCTGTCATAAAGAATTTTTTAGAAAAAAAGCTTAGGCGGTCCACTCAAGGTGACATTACCCTACTATGTTGAATCTAGTATAATCTAATAATATCTATTAAAATATAATAGTTCAAAATATCACAATTGTCAAAAATTGTTTAAAATAAAAATTTTTCCTAGTTTTTAAACAATAATATTAACATTTAAAAACGTTTTATAAATTTAATAATGTTTAAAATAAAAACATTTCTTTTAACACAGATATTAATCTTAATTTAATTAAATACTGCTAGAATTATTTGTAATATTTATATTCATACACATAATGTTTTACAAAATTATTAAAAAAGCTTATACCTATGTTGTATAGTATGTAATAGTTAATAAATAATTCAATGCAAATATTACACACATATAAATATATGTGTGTAATATTTGCATTGAATTATTAAATATACATAAATAAAACTTTACCGTGCAACTAACCTTAAAATCTGTGCAGTATAGGGATCGTTGGCGGCGCGAGCATTTTTCTTAAAACTATTGTATTTCTGTAAATATAAAACTAATCTTTCTGCAATTTTACAGAAAACTTCTTTACATCGTAATAAACAAATGTCTCACTGAAAGTTGTTTGAATTTTAAAGTTCCCCGCATACTTTTTGCAGCCAAAGATAAGAAAATAGTATATTAAGCAACAAGAGGAGAAAGGCAGCCATTTCTTTACGGTGATTTTTGTGACACGAGTGGAGGTCGAGGGCGCCCCGAGACCGGAACGAGTGTCACAAAAATCAACGTAAAGAAATTGGCTGCCTTTATTCTCGTGTTACTTACGATATTTTTTATTCCTAATGCACAAAAGCGGCGATTTCAGATAGCAGACGACAGGGAGTAAAAGTCATTCACTTGTTCGATTTGTATGAAAATGGCGGCCGATTTCTCCCTTGGGCAAGAAAAATGCATGTGAACAGCTAATTTTCTTGCCCTTGGGAGAACACGGCCGCCATTTTCATACGGTCGAAGAAATGAATGACTTTCCTCCCTGTCGGCTGCTATCAGAAATCGCCGTTTTTGTGCATGTGGGATAAAAAATTATTTTTGACCGGCAGGTATTAACAATTAAAAATCAATAAATAATTAATTGCTTTTAACATTTTCGTAATATTATCGTCTTCTATAGGTCCAAATGCATTTGGATACCAAAAATCAAAAGAATTCATTAATTTTTGTCGGAGATACGACGATTTATGTTTTAAAATTCAATGAAATTTAACATTGAAAATTAATCACATTTTTTCCATTATCATATAAAAATATTAATTATTCAAAGAAATTTCAAAGAAAAAAAAGATGCGCATTTTTATTTCCTATAAGATAGCAGTTTTCAAAATTCAAAATTTTGAATTTTCATTTTTTACACTTTACGGTACCTTTGACTGACTTTAAAGCGGCTCGCCGAGCGTACGTCCCCTTGTTGTATCCAAGCACTTAATTGGAAATTGGTTCTATTGGATAAAAACAAAGCTGGAAGTTGGTTAAATTGGATAAAAGGGAAAATTGGAAATTATTTATATTGGATAAAAACAAAGCTGGAAATTGGTTAAATTGGATAAAAGGCAAAATTTAAAATTGGTTATATTGGATAAAAAAGCTGGAAATTGGTTAAATTGCATAAAAGGCAAAATTAGAAATTGGTTAACTTGAAAATTGGTTCTATTGGATAAAAACAAAGCTGGAAATTGGTTAAATTGGATAAAAGGAAAATTGGAAATTGGTTATATTGGATAAAAACAAAGCTGGAAATTGGTTAAATTGGATAAAAGGAAAATTGGAAATTGGTTATATTGGATAAAAACAAAGCTGGAAATTGGTTAAATTGGATAAAAGAAAAACTTGTAAATTATTTATATTAGATAAAAACAAAGCTGGAAGTTGGTTAAATTAGAGAAAAGGAAAAATTGTAAATTGGTTAAATATTGGATAAGAGACAAAATTGGAAATTAGTTAAGTTGGATGAAAGACAAAATTGGACATTGATTATATTTGATAGAAGGAAAAATTTGAATGTTTTGAATAAGGAGAGAATTGTAAATTTGTTGTTATTTTCTATAAGGGGCAAAATTTGGTAACATTGGATAAAAGGAAATTATAAAATTTATAATTGAATGTATAAAACTTGATGTTAAAATTCTAATGTAATATTACTATTTTTAAAATTATAATTCCTTGATATAAGTAAATTTTATAAAATAAAAGAACAATGTCTAACAAAGGAGAAACTGTTAATTCGACTACTCATGATTTAAGTATTGTTGTCACTAAAAGAGCAGTGCTATATAATGATCATATGTATGAATTTCAAAAGCTATTGGGAAGACAATCAAATTTTTTTATAATATGCAAAATACTTTGTGGTTTACAAACAATTAATTTGATAGTTCCAATCGAAAAAAGTAAGCAGCACATTCAAATACTTTTTAGTGGATCTTATAAATCTGTTCATTGGATTTGTACTTATTATAATGGAATAAGCCTTTACATTTTTGATAGTCTTAATAAAAAATGTTTAAATCATGATCAAAGAGATTATTTAATTAGATTATATCCTTTTGAACCACCAGTAGTTTTCACAACTGTTGATCAACAACCAGAATACAGTCTTTCTTATGGAGTATATGCAATAGCATTTGCAACATCGTTGATTTTTAATATTCTGCCCCACTCTGTCAATTACTATTATTGTAATATTAGAAATCATTTAATGTTAATGTTCGAAAACAATAGTTTATGTAAATTTCCCTCTGTACAACTTTCTAATTAAAGATCTTGCATAGTTGTGTATGACTGAAATTGCCTTTTAAATGAAAAAGATATTCAACTTCAGTATGGAGAATCAAAATTTTCTAAAAACTCTATTAAGAAAGAAATTTCTTTCTCGAGAATAATAAATGAAATAAATAAAGGAAATATTGCATCAACAACACTTAAACAAAGTAGGGCTGAAATTCAAAAAAGTTATTGTGAGAGGCAAAAACTAAAACGTAAAATTGATAATGAAAATTATTTAGAGGAAGCATACACTTCCATTTCTTTCCCGAGAATTATAAATGAAATAAAGAAAGAAATATTGCATCAAAAACACTTAAAGAAAGTAGAGCTGAAATTCAAAAAAATTATCGTGAGAGGCAAAAATTAAAACGTACAATTAATAACGTAAATTATTAAGTGAAAAACACACTTCAACTAAGAAAAATCTTCAAGCCCCATCCAAAATAGAATATGCTGAGAACCTTAAATTAAAAAATAAAAATAGTGATACAAGTTCTTTGTCAAAAACAAAGAATACTCGATGTCAAAGAAATTATTGTGAAGAAGTATTAAAGCATCAAATTCAAAATGAGTTGAATGTTGAAAATTATCTAGGTCCGATAAATAATTACTGCACACATTGTCAAGCTAAACATTTTAAAGATGAAAAAGTTACTGGTAAAAAAGTTAGTTTTAATGACTGCTGTAGTCATGGAGGTGTTGTGTTAACTTTAATACAATATCCAGATGAATTAAGGCTTTTGTTAGAAGAGTTTCATAAAAAATCAGGTCATATTAAAAAGAATATAAGGCTGTATAATAATTCTTTTTTTTGCATCTTTAAATGGTAATGTAATTAATTTTAATGACAGAAGAAGAGGACCATTCTGTTACAAAATACAAGGTCAAATTTACTATCAAATTAATAGTGCTTTATATCCGGATAAAGGTGAGGTTCCATGTTTTGGTCAATTATTTATTTATGACCCTGGAGAATCAATCAGATACAGATTAAAAAGTAACGAAAATTTGGATGAAGACGGTTTAAAATTTATAGAAAATATTATGAGAAATTCTAATGCATACACAAAATCTCACATGATGATGTCAGAGGTAATTTAAATAGAAGCGAATTAGCAAGACAAATAATGAAGAAATTCCTGAGTTACAATTATTGTTCACGTTGAAAAAAAACTTTGATAAAAATATATACAATTCTCAAAGTTTTAATGAATTTGCTGCAATTTTTAATACAAACTCTGAAGGAGAAATACCAGAATCTTATGAAACGGTTTATAATAAATCTACAAAGGAATTAAAATTGGTTAGTAGTTTAGATCCGAATGTTGAACCATGGATTTATCCCATATTTTATCCACTTGGAAATAAGGGTTATAATATTAATATGATTTGTAGTGATTGTGATTACAGAATTAGAAATCATACTATTTCTAGGTCTGCCTACATTAAATACAAAATTGCTGTAAGAGATAAAGAATTTAATCAATTTTTATATGGAGGTAGATTGTTTCAACAATGAGTGGTTGAAAATGATGTAAAAATAGAAAAATGTAGATTAAGATTTTGTGCAAATAATCAAGCTCAAGTGAGAAGTGAAAGATATAAAGGACTGATGGATTATTTACACAATCATGTGTTGGAAAATGATGTACACGAGTGAAAAACGCTTATATTGCCTTCTACTTTTATAGGATCACCTCGCAATATGATGCAACAATATCAGGATTTGATGGCTATTGTTGCTCGTCATGGTAGACCAGATTTATTAATTACAATGACGTGTAATCCAAATTGGAAAGAGGTACAGGAAAATTTATTCCCCTATCAAACTGCTGCTGATAGACCTGATATAGTAACTAGGGTTTTTGCATTAAAAGTTAAACATCTACTTAAACCTATTGTTGATAATAAATTATTTGGAGAAGTCAAATCTTATGTTTATGTTATTGAATTTCAAAAGCGAGGATTGCCACACATTCATTTGTTAGTTATATTGAAAGGAAATTCTAAAATATTAACAGTTGAAAGTGTTGATCGTTATATTTCTGCAGAAATTCCTGATGAAAATATCAATCCTATTTTACATAAAATAATAATGCAAAATAATATTCACGGACCATGTGGAAATTGGTGTTTAATTGATGGGATATATTCAAAAAAAATTTCAAAAAGTTACCAAGAAGAAACTACAATATTGAAGAAAATTGCTATGTTCATTGTCGTCGAAGAAATCCTCTATTATATTAAGTTGAAGAACGACCGACCGACCGACCCTAGCCGTATATATATGTATATATCTTTTAAAAACAATATTAACACATGTATACATATTCACAAATCACGTATGCGCAGTAGTGTTCTATCAATGTCAGGCATGCGCAGTAGTGTTGTGTCAATGTTACGCATGCGCAGTAGTGTTCTATTAATGTTACGTATGCGCAGTAGTGTTCTATCAATGTCAGGCATGCGCAGTAGTGTTGTGTCAATGTTACGCATGCGCAGTAGTGTTCTGTCAATGTTACGCATGCGCAGTAGTGTTCTGTCAATGTTACGCATGTGCAGTAGTGTTCTATCAATATTAGGCATGCGCAGTAGTGTTCTATCAATGTTACGCATGCGCAATAGTGTTCTATCAAATCACGCACGCGCAGTTGTGTTCTGTCAGTTTTACGCATGCGCAGTAGTGTTCTATCAATCCATTCTTCCACTTTATGATATTCAGTTGAAGAACGACCGACCGACATTACACAAAGTTATTTATTTTAAGTTCTAGTAAGGATATAAAGTTAGTTAAGATCTTATTTCAAAGCTAATATTTTCTACTTTCATAATATCAAAATAATAAATTTGAAAAAAACATATTCTTCATTATTGTTTAAATGCAATTACCAATAAACAATTTTTTTAAATGTATGATAATTTAAAAACATATTTTTCTCATGTTTGTACGTCATGTAAATCTCAGGGACCGATTCTAAAACGAAACTAAATTAAAAATTTACGTTTAATTTAGTTTCATGTCAACTAAAAATAAATTATAATTCTATTGAAGTCTCCTCATAATACTGTATATCTATTATTAAAGTTATAATTCTATTATTTCTTTAAATATTTTATTGTTAGCTGTGATTTTTTATTTAGAACTAGGTAATTGAGTTTCTCAGATATTTTTTTTGATCTGTACTAAAATAAATTCAAGTGTTTAAAAATCTAATTTATTTTTTTTTAGTTTAGTTTGCAGTCGATATGAAACTAAATCTAATTTGTTAATTTAGTTTTGGGTCGACACGAAACTAAACCAACAAACTGAATTTAGTTTCGATTCAACACGAAACTAAACTCAGTTTGTTAATTTAATAGTTTTGTGCCAACTCAGAAACTAATTAGGATAAAACACATTTATCCAGCATAATTTGTTAATAACAATTTTATAAACAAAATACGACCTGGAGAAGAAAATAACACATACAAAACTTTCTTAATTTTCTACACAGAATCGATTTACGTTAAGAATTTTCGATAATTTTTAAATTTTTATTAATTGGTTTAAACAATTATTGTTAAATAATTGTAAATTAACAAAAACAGGTACATTTTTTTCAATTTTTTACTCAAAATGCATTTGTTTATGCTTGGGATAAAACATCCTATACTCAGCATAATTTGTTTATTTTTAATTTGTTTAAACAATTGAAAATTAAAAACAAAAAACAGGTCTATCTTTTTTTCAATTTTCTTATGAATCCAATTGTTACTTTTTAAATAAAACGTCTGGTTTCTTCATGGGACTTAATGGGTATTAAATTAAATATTATATTTGTTACAATTCTATATTAAAACTTTAGTTCTAAATTTTACTTGATAAACTTTTATTTCACTAATTGTTAGGACATTTGCAAAAACTTTTACTTGGCGGATCTTTTTACATCAAAGATGTTTTTATTGGGATAAAAATACTTTTTGCACCATTAATAAAATTTTAGGGTATTTATGAAACTGTTTAGTACTTCAGGCTCTACGTTTGTCTAAATGTCAAAGAATCCAATTTTGTTTAGAAAAAATTCAAATATTTCAAAAAATACTTAATGTATTGGAATTTCCTGGAACATATATCGGGATTTTAACCCAATTTATTAAATTCTAGAGTATTCAACAGCATGTGATTGTTAGGCTCTCAATGGTAATTTTTTTTAACCACTTTTCTCTTCAAATATTTATAAATTGAGCTGAAATTTTGTACAAAAGTCTAAAATACAATAAAGAAGGTCAGTGATGTGCAAAAGTATTACTATTTTTAAAATCAATTATTACAAATTACTTTAAAATTATCAGTTGTCACGGTCACTTCTAATCAATTTCTCGTCTTTACCGATTTCAAAGTGTTTTATTATAATTTATTTTTTAATTATTAAAACTTTTGCACATTACTGCCCTTCTTTATTATATTTTTGACTTTCTTACAAAATTTTCAGCTCAATTTATTAAATATTTAAAGAGAAATGTGGTCAAAAAAATTACCATTGAATGTCTAACAGTCACATGCTGTTAGCAAATCCGTTAAGGAGTTTAGTCTATACGTTTGTCTAACTTTCAAAAAATCCAATTATTTCAAAAAATATTTAATGTATTGAAATTTCCTGAAATATATTATCAAGATTTTAAACCAATTAATAATATTCCAAAATATTTTGCAAATCCGTTTAGAAATTTAGTTTTCTTTGCTTTAATTCCATAAGATTTTAACCCAATTAATAATAATATTCCAGACTATTTTACATATCCGTTTAGAAGTCTACACCGAAAAAAAATATTCTTGTTTTGAGAGGACAATTCCTCTTCTAAAATCCTCTTACAATTTATTCTTGAATTAAGAATATTACTCTTCATTGGAGACTATTCCTCTATAAGAAGAATTACTCTTAAGTGGAGAATAATCCTCTTAAAATAAGAGGACGTTTTTGAGCCATATACAAGAGGAAAATATGAATTGAAATAAGAGAAATCTTCTTAAGACAGAAATATTTTTTTCAGTGTAGGCTCTACATTTGTCAAAATTTTAAAAAATCGAATTGTTTTCGGAAAAATCTAAATATTTCAAAAAATACGAAATGTTTAAAATTGCCTGAAATATATATCGAGATTTTAAACCAATTAATAATATTCCAAAATATTTACAAATCCGTTTAGAAGTTTAGTTTTCTTTGCTTCAGTTCTATAAAAGTATCCAAAATATTGAATAACCTTATCATAATTCTTTCTTTTATCATTCTTTATCCGACAAAAAAATTTAGCAAAATCAGTGAAGATTTACTCGAGTTATTCGATTTTATCGATAAACAGTTGATATTTACAAAAATAAATTTCTAATTCGTTAAAAAAATTTATAAAAAAAGTAAGAATCCGACAGTAGTCGGCCACTTAAGGCAATCTTTTTAATTAACAATGTTTTAAAAGTGCCTTTTCATATATTTTTCGAATTCTTTTATGTAATGTTGTTCCTTACGATCACACAAAACTATTAAAACAATCATGTTTATAAAAAATAAATTTTTATTCGTTAACAAAATTAGTAAATAAACAAGTAAGAATCTGACAGTGATCGGCCACTTAAAAAAGCTTTCAAAAACCGTACAAAATTTTTTTTTCAATTACAAAAGCTTAGATTTGTTTATAATCACCTTAGAAATGATTATCAACAAACAAAATATTTTTATCTCATACGGTTTTATAGCTATTCAAAATTGAAAAGTGGCCGACTACTGTCTGGTTTACCCTATACACGGTTTTTAATTTTTACTTAGCGGCAATTCTCTACCACGAATCTTGATATAATTTTCTAAATAGTTTTTTATTAGGGGAGAGTCTCCAGTTGTAAGACAGTCAATTTTTTTAACATGCAATATTAAAAAGCCGATTGGTTTATATAAAAACATTTCTTTTTATATGAGCCAAGTTTTTCGTGTACGCCGAAGCGGATATATAAACTGTTTTTGTTAAATACCAACACTGTGTGTGATAATCGACTAAAAAGCGTTTTTTCAATAAATGCAAAGTACTTTTTTCCAAGTTAATTAATTAGAAATGGTAAATGTAATGCATTTTCTTTTAGTGTTTTCCTTATATTTTGTGATGCAATATTGCATTGTTCCAATCTACGGTTGAAAATAATTTAATTTTCCTTTTTCAAAATAGCGCCAATTTCTGGGTGTGAGACACAGCATATCACCAGTTGTGAGACGGTGTCAACACCCATCTGGGCAGCATAAAAAATACGACTTTGCAAGCATGTCAAGAGGAAAAAAGTCAATTGATTCAGAAGAAATCAATTTTAATGCTCTTGTTGAAGCTATTAAATTGTGTTTATTTGATAGTCATATTTTGGCGAATAAATATTATTATTTAGTATATAATAATATATATTATTAATATATTTAATTATTTCCACTAAACATAACGTTTTATGTCAAACTTATTAAATTTTAGCAATTTTTAATGAGTGTCTCACAACTGGAGACATTTTTTTTTTTTTACAAAAGCGATGTGCTCGGAAAATGTATCGTAACATTTTTTGAGTTCATCGAAACACTACACTTTCTTTTAATAAAAGTTGCGTATTTCTGTTACCTTTCGAACGGTGTATTTTATTTACAATTTCGTTTACCCGTTTACAATTTACGGGTCAAAAATAAAACCCGTCTTACAACTGGAGACTCTCCCCTATTTTTAAAATTCTTTTACGTATGGAAATGGAAAAAAATTCATTTCTTTAACCCTTTAACGCCCAAATGTGCTGATTTTTAACTTCGGTTTCAAGCTTATAATATTAAAAGAAAAAAATTATTAAAAATTCTACAAGGACATGTCCATATGTTTTTGGGGTCGCTCTTTCGAATGGCATGGTCAAAATTTCCAAAAAGTGACGTTTAACCCTTATTATTTTCAAAAATACTCAAAAAATATAAAATTTTGGGAAGTATTTTTTTTTAATACAATTTTAGTTGTGATACCGATACAATTTTCCAAAGTTCTTGAAATCGCTTGAAATCTGTTACTTGAGGATTTTCGAGGTCGCTGATTACGAATCTGAAGTCAGATTTTAAAAATTCAAAATGGCGAATCCAATATGGCGGACAATAAAATTAAAAATGCATAGTATTCGCTTGAAATTTGATACTCGGGTGTTTTCGGGGTCGCTGATTTCGAACCTGAAATTAGATTTAAAAAATTTAAAATGGCGGATCCAATATGGCAGACTAAAAAATTAAAAATGCATCGCCTTCGTTTAAAATTTGTAACTTGGGGGTTTTCGGGGTCGCTGATTACGAATCTGAAGTCAGATTTAAAAAATTCAAAATGTCGGATCCAATATGGCTGACGACAATATTAAAACTTTATGTATTGGCTTCAAATTTGTTACTCGGAGGTTTTCGGAGTCGCCGATTACGAATTTGAAGTCAGATTTAAAAAATTGAAATTGGCAGATTCAATATGGCGGACCACAAAATTAAAAATGCATCGTATTAACTGCTCATGCCCTGTTAAATATTCTAACATACGATAACGTCTTTGTAGCCAATAGGATAAAGTATTAATTTTATCATCCAGCTATATTGAATCCGTCATTTTGAATTTTTAAAATCTGATTTCAGATTTGTAATCAGCGACCCCGAAAACCCCCAAGTAACAAATTTGAAGCGAACACTATGCATTTATAATTTTATTGTCCGCCATATTGTATCTACCATTTTGAATTTTTTAAATCTGACTTCAGATTCGTAATCAGTCACTTTTTTTGACCATGCCATTCGAAAAAGCGACCCTAAAAACGTAGGGATATGTCCTTGTAGAATTTTAAATAATTTTGTTCTTTCAATATTATGAGCTTGAAACTGAAGTTAAAAATCAGCACATTTGGGCGTTAAAGGGTTAATACAAATTGAGATTTATTTGAATCTAACACTGCTTTGTTTTGATGCAAATAAATTGAGTATTTGGACTATATTTAAAGCAATTAAAAGTATATTAGTCTGAATTAACATAATAAATTATGAAGAATAATTGCATATTTGATACAAATAAGTATTTAGTTATTTTAAAAACAATATTTTATTAATGCAAATAAATATTTATTTGAATTAAAAACCATGCATTATTGAATCAAGTAATTTTCCTATAACTGATTTAAAGTAATATTTATTAGATCCAATTATTTGACGCAAATAATTCGAATTTGCTACAAATAACTATAATTATATTTGATACTATAAATTAAAATATTTATATCCGAACGAGCGTTAGCGAGTGAGGTATATGTAGCTAGTAATAATAAAGCGTATGAACGACCAAATGGATTTATTGTTGATAATTCTAATGTTGTTCCGTATTGCCCTAAATTTTCAGAAATATTTAATTGCCATATTAATGTAGAAATAGTTTCGAGTATCAAGTCTGTTAAATATTTATATAAATATATTGTCAAAGGGCATGATGATGCATCTTTTGTTATCACAAATGCAAATGGTGAGGTAACTGTTAATCATAATGAAATACATCATTATGAAGAAAACAGATATGTTAGTCCAGTTAAGTCAGTTTGGAGAATTCTAAGTAAACCTTTAAAGAAAAAGAGTCATAGCGTTAATCGCTTACCCATACATTTGCCAAATGAACAGAATGTTATTATTCGAGAAGAAAAAGACAGTAACGGCATTTCTTTCGATTTAAATACAAAACTTTTGGATTATTTTAAACTTAACCAACGAGATAGCAATGCTTAAAAGTATTATTATTCAGAAATACCAGAGCATTATACATGGGTAACAAAATCTCTTAAATGGAAACAAAGAATTCGTAAAGTAAAAGTATAGGGAAGAATGTATTCAGTTAATCCACATCAATTAAAGTTATTTCATCTTTAAAGTGACCATACGTCCCGGATTGTGCGGGACTGTCCCGGATTTTTCCCCTTTGTCCCGCAAAGGCTAGCGTCCCGCAAAACGTCCTGCATTTGACATAAAATGTCCTGCATATCCCAGAAAATAGTTAAGAATATCCTGCATCTACAGGTTAGCACATAGTAGCGTATATAAGTGTGAGAGAGATAGACTTCGTGATATTTTAAGAAAAATTCAATCGTCAGAAACATATGTGATTCAATGTTACAAAATAAGCATAATATAAATATGTAAATGTCATAAGACGAGCCTTTGTTTCAATTCTATTTTTCTATTTTCTTGTGACAAATGACCTTTTTTTTGTTTACTAAATCATATAAATAAGCGGGTGTCCCGCATTGACACTATTTCCATATGGTCACTTTATTCATCTTGGATTATTGTTGCTTACAGTAAAAGGAGCAACTTCTTTTGAAAGTTTGAGAACAGTTAATGGAGTTGTTCATGAATCTTTTACAACTGCTTGTTTGGCATTAGGACTTGTAGAAGATGATAGTGAGTGGATTAGGACAATCGAAGAAGCTGCATTATGGATGATGCCTCATTCACTTCGCCAATTATTTACAAGAATTTTAATTTAATGTCATCCCGTACATCCGGATAAACTATATATGAGAACAATTCAATGGTCAAATGTTAGAAGATTATTAAAAAATAAACGACATTGAAGCTGAACAAAGGGCTTGTAGAAATATTAAATCAATGTTATTTAACGAAGGATATAATTTAACTGACTTTCAGGGGTTATTAGATATACAAGATGAAATTTTTACTGTCCAAGTTAATGATATAAATATTACAGAACATATTAACATGGAAGAACAGAATTATGCTAAATTAAATGTAAAAAAAAACTCGTAGTTGATTATGTACTTGATGCCCTAAAGGATTCTTCTTTTGATGGTTCTATGGCAATTGTTAAGAAGTAAAGGAATAAATGTTTGCAACATGGCATTTACAGGTATAGCTGCGACTCTGCTTCCTAATGGAAAAACTGTTCATAAAGTTTTAGGCTTACCCGTTCCATTATACAGTGATTCATCTTTAAACATTAAAGTTCAATCTTTAGAAGGCCTCTTTTTAAAAAATATAGATGTTTTTATTTGGAATGAAGCACCAATGGCTCCAAAATATACTTTAGAAATTATGTATTATATATTCCACCGAACCTTTTGGTGGTAAAATTGTAATTCTAGGCGGAGATTTCTGTACATTGCTCTAAGCTTGAAAATTATTATATATTTTTTCGTTTTGAGACATTAGAATTCGAAAAATGTAAAAAAAATTTCTGTCTGTCTGTCTGTATGCAAAACTTTGTTCGCGCATTACTTGAAAACAGTTCAACCGATTAAAGTGAAACTTAGCAGTCTATTAGGTATTAACGTAACTTAAAATCATAGCCTTATCCGATTAAAAAATATTAACTTGAACGAAAGTTATGACATTTTTCCAAAAAAAATTCGAAAAATCAAAAAAATGCAAATTTTTTATTTTTTATCAAATGAATGCAAAACTATCTCTAGCTAACTTTTCCAGATAAATAGAACCCATTTCTACAATAAAATTTTAAAAAAGACGTATTTTGAAATTTTTTTTTGTTTTTTTAGATTAACTTTTTTTTTTAAAAATAGTGATTCTTAATTTTTAAGCAAGCTTTTCAGGAAAACTTATTAAAGTTTTTTATTTAAAGACCAGTATGTAAATTAAGAAATTTGCTACATTAGACAAAAATATTGTTTCAATATTCAGTTTTTAAAATCAACAAAGTTATGCACGAGTTAACAAAAAAATGTTCATATGAATTGAATTTTAAGAAATTCGGTTTCTCGAATTTTGATAATTTTTAGTAATTTTTTATTTTTTACCAAAGGGTGGAGACTATTAAATAAGTAAAGTATTTTTGAAGAGCCCAAAAATAATTAAGCTAAATGCCATAAAACAGAAAAAAAATGTTGAATTTTAAGAAATTCGGTTTCTCGAATTTTTGATAATTTTTACTAATTTTCAATTTTTTACCAAAGGTCGGAGACTATTAAATAAATAAAGTATTTTTGAAGAGCCTAAAAATAATTAAGCTAAATGCCTTAAAACAGAAGAAAAAATGTTGAATTTTAAGAAATTCGGTTTCTCGAATTTTTTATAATTTTTAATAATTTTCAATTTTTTACCAAAGGTCGGAGACTATTAAATAAGTAAAGTATTTTTTAAGAGCTCAAAAATAATGAAGCTAAATCCCATTAAACAGAAGAAAAAATGTTTAATTTTAAGAGATTCAGTTTTTCGAATTTTTGATAATTTTTTAATAATTTTTGATTTTTTTCCAAAGGGTGGAAACTATTTAAATAGTAATATTTCTCTACTGAAATAGCTAATGGTAATTAATTATTATTTTTTCCGGTCAAATTTAATTCCCGGCCATTTCCTGATTTTTCAGATTGGTAGAAACACTGTTAAATGTATTGGTAGAATCTAAAACCTGTCGAAGACGGGTACGACAGCTAGTTATTAATAAAGTAAAAATAATTATTTACTAATTAGACTGTGGAAAAAAATAAAATAATATTAAAAATCATGTTTTAAAATTATGTTTCTCAAATAACCTTATTTTGTTATTTTTATCAATTAATTACGAAAAAGTGGTAATAATTAATTAAATAAATACTAACGTAATTTAAAGTATTTCCGATGATATTTTAAATTTTCCAAACACTTTTTTTTTTTTTTTATTTGGAAAGAGATAGCCCACGGTATAAAACCATTAAAGAGCACTTATACATAAGTAGGGATTTCACTTATTGATAAGTGAAGACAAGTTCACACATAAAAAAGTGAATATTTCACTTATGTATAAGTAGATTCTACTTAGGGGCCGTCCATAAACCACGTGGACACATTTGGGGGGGCGGGGGGGGGTGAATCAAAAGTCCATGTTTGTCCACGAAGGGGAGGGGGGGTGTTAAAGCAAATGTCAACGTGGACATATAATCAAAGATATTTCCAAAAAAGATATCTTAAGCTTAATCAGAATGATCATAAGTTTCAGTTAATCAATTTCCCTGACAATTTACTGATATTAAAATTAATTTCCCTGACAAAATTCTTTTTACAGGAAAATATGAATGTTTACGGAAAATGAGTAAAATTTATGATTTTAATTATTTTTTAAAATGACAATTATAACCCTTCCTGAATTCAATTATTTTCTACAATTTCCACCCAGTAAAAAAAAGTATTGGAAGAGAGCGAATAGTATTGTCGGTGAGTTTCTGCCAATACGGTTTTCACGCGAAAACATATTGGCAGAAACTCACCGCCAATACTATTCGCTCTCTTCCAATACTTTTTTTACTGGGCAACTAAACCTTCGCCTCTGAATCAATTAATTTAAATAATTTTCCGAAAGTTCTTCTAAAATTGTGTTATATTTTAAAATTATTTTTGAATTTGATTGATAAATTTTAATTAAAAATTTTTAACATGATTGTTTCCTCTAAAATGTTAAAAATAATTTTAAAATGTTGTTTTTTTGTATATATTTGAATTTTTGAAAATATGTAATTGAGAATATTGAATTTTAACCGACAGATTGGCTCAGTCGGATAGATGCCTGGCGTTGGTGGTCGTTTAAGGACCAAGGGTATAAGTACCCTTGGTTCGCGCCCACTTGGCTTGGTATTTTTCCGGCACGTGAGACAATCTGAGCGGGAGGTTTGACGTCGAGGTATAATGATGTGCACCGTCGATTATTGTCCGGTACACACCATTAGAACTCGACTGTCGATAAACCGGTTGTACTCAGAGAGGTTTTCTACAGTTTCCCTCTTCTCTGGCGAGAAAACCCATTGACGGGTGGTCCAGGCGTAATGCGAGTACTCCTAATAAAGTCGGCTGTAGACGCAAAATTAGGTTAATATATATAGAAAATTTCTAAAAGTAGAATGGTTATGCTTAATCCAAAAAAAGTATTTCTCGGGGACTCTTGTCGAAGTGCGTAAGGCCAATAGGGCAGGAGTATAAACAATAAAAAAAAAAAAAAAAAATATTGAATTTTAAAAAATTAGAAGCTAATTTTCATTAATTTTCATTTTTAAATTTACCTTTAAAGATTTTTTATTCTACAAAAATTGTAACGAAAGACTTAAAATAAATTAATTATTTTCAATTAAATTTTACAAAATTTCAACTATTCAAAAAGATTTGTTTATACAGGGTGGCCATTTTTTTGTAAAAAAAAATTCACGGTCATTTCCCGGTCATAAATTATTTTTCCCGGTCATAAATAATAACTCTGAAAATAAATTATTTCATGAAAGATTGAAAGAATTTCCTGATTTTTAGACAAAACTTTGACTTTTTCCTAAAACCTAAAAATATTTTAGTTTACTCTAAAAATAATTTTGAACTTAAATAGATTTTTTGAAATAAATATTTAATTATTATCCATTATTTTTCCATATAGTAGGTATTGAAATTTGAAAAAAATTCAAATTTTAAATCCTTTAAATTTGAATAATTTTTAAGAATTGCTACTGTAACTTATTAACAATTATTTTCAAAATTTCAATTCAATTATATTCTAGAAATAACTAAAATATTTCTAAAATCCACTTGTTTACAAGACAATTTCATGAAATTTTGAATAATTTAAAAATTTTTCAATTAAATATTAGGTACATATTTAAAAACATAACTAATTTGAAAAAATGTGAATAAAAATATTTTTAAAAACTGACTTATTCAGAATTTTTAATTAAAATCTTTTAAAATTCAACTTTTCTAAAACTTAAATTTGAAATTTTTTAAAATTCAATCTATAATAATTATTAATTTAACATTCTAAAATATAGAAAAATTTGCTTATCAATAATTGCAAAAAAAAACTAATTGATATTAATGCAAAATACGATTTTTTAAAAATTTATTTTCTAAAAAAAGAAATTTTATTTATTTTTATATACATTATTTATTATTCTAAAATTAATTTTTATAAATTTCGTATCACTTTTGTTCTAATTAGTTCAAATTTTTAATAATTCTTATTTGTTTTGTTATAATATTATTGCAAAAAAATTTTTAAATTGATTTATTTTTCACTATTCTATAGGATGTGAAATTTTTTCTCATTGAATTTTTTTTGACAAGTTTAATTAAAATTATATTTTGTTTAATTATTGTTAGAAATAGAAAGAATTTAAAATTAAATTTAATATTTTCTTTTTCTAAATCTGTTACGTTGGACAGCAAAATTCATAATTTTCTTATAAATTCTAGAAAAGTCAGGGACCGTCACGGAAATCAAATTTTGATTTCGTTACGATATTCCAAAACAAAACGAAATTATTAATGTTTTTTGATTTTGATTCGGTAACGAAACAAAATTCACTTTCTATTTTGATTTCGATACTGTAACGAAACAAAATTCACTTCCTATTTTGATTCCGATAATGTAACGAAACAAAATTTACTTCCTATATTGATTCTGATACGTTAACGAAACAAAATTTACTTCCTATTTTGATTCTGATATTATAATACTGCAATTCGGTTTTCTTATAGAAACAGAAGTCGATTCGAATTCTATTTCAGATTTCGTATGTAAAAACGATATTATCTTCTGATATATTTGACATTTGCAACAAAATTTAGGTTCAATGATACTTATACACGCGCAGTAGTGTTTTATCAAAATTAAAACAAAAAAGAATTTTGATTTTGATATTGGAATCAAAACTAAATAGAGTGGAATTTTGATTCTGATACCTATATCCGAATCAAAACAAAAGTATTTTTTAATTTTGTTTTGATTCCGTGACGGTCCCTGATAGAAATTGAATATTTTTATAGTACTTTTTATAAAATTCTCTGACAAAATATAAATAGATTTTATAGAAGATCGTTCAATCTTTTTTAATGAAATATAGTTAATACCTAAGTCTTGAAATAAATATTTTTATTTTTTCTCACAAAATAATTTGTGTTTTTAAAAAAAAATCCAAAATCCCGGTCAAGTTCAAAATTTACTGTCATTTCCCGGTTTCCCGGTCCAGCGGCCACCCTGATTATAGTTATTTTTCACATTATAAAAATCAAAATAACTTGTACTTTTTTTTTACTAAAAATTGTGGTATTTTGTCGCAATTATTTTAAATGAGTCGAAAAAAGTCCAAATTTTCTTAATTTCCCCGACAAAATTTTTTCCTGACATTTCCCTTACTTTACTGACATTCTTGCTTTGAAATATGTTCAAAAATAATCTTTTTTATTTTTTAACATACAGGAGTAAAAAAAACTTATTTTTTTAATTTGCAATATCCACGTGGACAATTGTATAGGGGGGGAGGGGGTTTGACAAATGTTCACGACTGTCCACAACGGGGGGCGGGGGGTCAAAAATTGGTGAAAAATTGTCCACGTGGTTTATGGACGGCCCCTTATTAATAAGTGAGAAAAAGGTTCACACATGAAAAAAGTGAAAATTTCACTTATTCAGATTTAGAGAGTGCGTTATCCCTGATGGAAGTAAAGGGATAGAAATCCTATCTCTTTGAATATTTTTTTATCTCTGAGATAGAAAGAGATAAAGTTTATCTATCTTAGTCTATCCCCACTTTATCACTTTAATCACTTTTTATCTCTCCTTCTGCATAAATATTTTTCAATAACCTTTATTTCATCTCTTTTAATATTTTCAATATCCACCCCATTCTTTTTCTATCTCTAATTTCATCTAAGAATATACTTATCTCTTTTAATAACCTTGTTTCTATCCCAGGCTATGCCTTTTTTATTCCCCTCAACCTCTTTCTATCTTCCTTTTTTATTCAATTTCGTTTAACCCTCCATCCGTCGCATGGTGAGAATTTCCCTCACCCAGTTTCTTTTTTTATTTATAACTTTTAAAATACAAAAAATTATAATTTTATATTCTCAGTACCTTTTACGGCACTCTTCTTCTTTACATTAAAACAATTTTGGTGTTTTTTTATATTTTAATTTCTTTGTTATTGAATTTGAAAGCAGCAAATGTCGGAGATTTTTGACGCGAAGTGAGGGAACTTCTCACCATGCGACTGACCGCGTATACTCGATTTCATTTGTCTTTAATTTTTTATTTAAATAATTAACAGAAAATGAAAGTTAATTTTACTGCCAATAGGTTGTTTAGAAATTCTAATGAACATTCAAAAAAAAATTTGTCATTTTAGAACAAGTTTGGACTAATTTATGAGGGTGAGAATTTCTCTCACCTGCGACGGATCGCGTTACAAAAAAAAGTGCGACGGATGGAGGGTTAATAACCCTTACTTTATCGCCTTTTATCATCTTATACTATTCACTTCTTTCCCTTTCTATCCCTATTTAAATCTCAGTCCATACTTATGTCTCCTTTTATTCCTTCGGTTCTATCAGAGTCTACCTCTTTTCTATTAAATTAAAAAAAATTCGATTGTTTCTTTTTTCTTAATATTTTTCAATAACTTTCATTATATCCCATTAAATCCTTTTTCAATCCCCTAAGATAACTTGTTATACCCTTTTCAATGTCACTTCATACTTATCCAGTTTTATAATTATCTCCCTGCTGTAGGTCAAGGGATAGGAATCCTATCTCCTTGAATATTTGTTTATCTCTGAGATGGAAAGAGATAAAGTTTATCTCTCTTAATCTATCCCCATTTTTATTACTACTATTGCTTTCTATTTTCAGTTCTTCTCAATCTTTTTGAATAACATTTTTCTTATTTTCTTCAATACTTTTCCTATCTACTTTCTTCCCTTTTTGTCACTGCTTTAATCTATTTAATCTTTAAACTTTAATTAAATAAAAAACTTTAATCCAAGAACACACTGATTCCTGCTTATGACCTTCCTTTATCCCAGGCTTTGCCTTTTATAATCCTTTCAATCTCTTTTTATCTCATATTTTTTTTCAATCTCTTCTAATAACCCTTATTTCATCCTTCAAATATTTACTTCATTCTCTTTTTATCCTCATTTTAATCTTGATATTTACTTTTTTCCTTATTTTTTATAAATAACATTTGTTTTATACCGTCCTATCCTTTTTATCCTTGTACTTTTCTCTTTTTATCCACATTTTAATCTTAGCACACACTCATCACCATTTACACCTTGGGTTTAATCTTAGTCTGTCACCTCTCGATTCGATTCAATCCCTTTCCATCACCTACTTTTGCTCAATCTCTTGTAATAACCTTTACTTTATCTCTATTAATTCTTTTACTATTGACTGAAATTCTTCTTTTATATCAATAATTTTGTTATAACATTTATTATACTCCTTTTAACCCTTATACTATTCTCTTCTTTTGCTTTCTAATCCCAATTACATATCAGAACATACAATACTTATCACTTTTATTCCTTTAACTCAATTGCAATTGGTTGCAATAGACTGCAGTCAATTTCCTTCCTATACATTGAATTAGCTACGTGACGATTTCATGATAAATAAAGAGAAATTAAAACTTTAAAAAGGAGATCAACTGAGAGATAAAGAGTGATAGAGTAAGAGATAAAAAGAGATCAATAGAGTCCCAAAATTTAAAAGGTAGTTCAAGAAAAATATCTTCCAAGCTAGCGTGGCTGAGTGACATGTGTATTCGACTTGCGTCCCTAAGGTTCAGGGTTCAAACCCTCCTGCGTGCGAGATTTTTCAAATTTGATTTTAAGTGTTATGTGTACAATGTTGGTTAATAATGTGAAATGAAATATAGATTTAAACAATAAACAATAATTTCATAACAAATAAATAAATAACTTGATTTGTTAAAAATAGGTTATAAATAGAAGTACGAAAACTCAAAAAATATTTTTTTTAAATAATAAATTTAATTGAAATTGTAATACTTTATAAAGTCTGTAATATTGTTAATAATATTGGTTAATTAATTCTTTATATATTAAAAAGGATAAAAATTTGCAGTAAAGAGAAATAAAAAGAGATAAAAGTACATAGGTATAAAAAGAGATAGATAGGGGATAATAGGGTATAAACAGAGATAGAAATTTATTTATTTATTTATTTATTTAATAACATAACGGGACATGCCCTTTCGTACATTACGTACTCCCTAATTCTAAGAGTTACATTTGTAACATATAAAAACAAATACAATATGAGGGTTGGCGCTTCAAAAGTTTAAGTTCGGTATAGATGTAAACACCGTTGTAGTGTAATAATGAAAATAAAGTAATTTAATTAGATATTTTTGTTTTTCCACTGAGTCCATTAGAAAGTTAGCTATTGTAGTGAATCTTACAGTTTAATAGAAGAATATCCAAATAATATTAATAAATGACAAATTTGTATCTCTATCCGAATTAATTTTAAATTTGGAGATAAAAAGGTATAATATTTCGGGTATGCAAAGTGGCTATTTCAAAGGGATAGAAAAACTTTATCTCTTTCTATCCAAAAATTCTATCTTTTTACTTTTTTTAAATTTCTATATTTTTACTTCCAGTAGGGATGTTATTTAAGTCGAGAATTTGTTCAGAACGTGAAAACATTAGGTCGATTATGTTACACATTGAATGAATTGGTGCTGTAAAGCCAATTGCAGATCTAGGCATAGGTAAAGAAAATGGTTGATGATAGCGTGAAGTTATTCCAGGTACTCTGAAATCTATATAATTCAAAAGGTTCGGACAAGAGATGTTATTATTAAGTAATTTAAATATAAAAATATCTTGATCAATTAATCGTCGTTCGGCTACAGTTAAGAAATTAAAATCATTACAAAAAGCAATATAATCTGAACCAGGAAGTGGATATATTTGTGTCTTACGGAAAGTCAAATACTTCAAAAACCTTTTTTGGATTTTTTCCAAAGCATCGATATATTTTAAAAAAATTGGATTCCATATAATTTGAGCATAAATAAATTTTGATAAAACTAATGCATTGAACAAAGTAACAAGGCAATTAAGGTTATTGAGGCACTTAGAGTTCCGTATTAAACATCCTAGAGCTTTCGTTGCTTCAAATTTAACCATTTGAACGTGCAGATTAAAAGTTGATTTTGAATCAAAATGAACGCCAAGATCTAATACAGAATCAGATCTACTTAATTTTGTGTTGTTTAATAAATAGTCTTACTCGATGGTAGTCTTACTTCTTGAGTAGGTAACAACGGAACATTTTTTTAAGTTAATTCTAAGCTTATTTAAAACACACCAAAGTTCAAAGTTTTTGAGGTTATTTTGGAGCTCAACTGCATCTTCAAGACAGCTAATGCGATGGAATATTTTTAAATCATCAACGTAAAGCAGTTTGTTAGATTTAATAAAGAGAGTGACATCGTTGATAAAAATATGAAAGAGAAGCAATCCCAGAACAGATCCCTGAGGAACTCCGGAAGTAGGAATGAATATAAAAGAGGAAAATCCATTATATTGCACAATATTGGGTCTATTAACAAGGTAGGCTTGGAGAATTGATATTAAGCTATTTGGAATATTTAGGAGGGCAAGTTTTGAAAAGAGCAGGCGATGGTCGAAACTGTCAAATTTTGTATTTTTTTCAGGTTAACTTTTTCGTAATTAATTGATAAAAATAACAAAATTAGGTTATTTGAGAAAAAAAATTTTAAAACATTTAAAACATTCTAAAAAAATTTTAAAACATGTATTTTAAATTTTTAAATATTACTTTAATTTCTTCGACAGTCTAATCATTGAATAATGATTCATACTTGTATTAATTATGTTTTAATTTAATTTTTACTAGACAAAAAAGACATCTTTCGTATCATAAAAAATTTATTTACTCTTTACTCTCAAGAACTTTTTTAAACGGGATAACTAAAAAATAAATTAATATTTAGTAAAATTCCAAAAAATATTTCACAGATTAAATTTAAATAAGTTCTAAAAACTATGATTTTTTCCAGTAACACTATTTAGAATATTTCAGGAGTATTTCTGAAGAACTGTCAAAGAATTTCCGGAAATTTTCTGGAAATCACATACGGAAACTTTCCGGAAATCCTTCCACATGGGCGTTATCACTCTAAATGAATGCCCGGAGTTATGTGACATTCTGTTCATTTTTATGGTGTCTATATTTAAATATTTTTTCACCCTAGTTTAGAAAATTTTTCGTAAAAGAAAATATCAACTTTTAAGTATATTTTTTGAATTTCTTCTCATCGCGATTTTTTTAGGTCCTTATTTGGGTCATGGCGTAAGGCTTTGTTGTCTACACAATGTTGAATTTCAGGGTTTAACTTCGGCGGATTCAGAAGTTTGCAGTTTTCGAAGATAGGGTACCTATTTATTTAATGTTTCCTCTCTCTGTTCCTTATTTAGGCCCTGAACTAAATATATATTCCACCGAAGGCAAATTTCCTCGTGTAATGGGAATGCCTGCTTATTTTTGTTTTCTGGGTTTGACCCTATCAGATTAATAAGACTGTTTTTGGTATCTTGTTCGGAGTTATTGTCGTCCTTCTCTCCATTGTCTGTCTCCTTCGGTGGGCTTTGTTGTGATGACCTTCCCATTTCCTCTGTATCACCTGTAAATAAAATAAATTTTTATTTTCTTTAATTTATGGAAAATTTTGTAAATATATAGAGATCTTGTGTATAATCGTATAATTTTTTAAAGTCTACAGCGAGACCTTTTTTATTGTTTATTTAATAGATCTATAGAGAGATATTTTCTATATAAACATATAATTTCACTATAAATTTATTTATAGAGGAATTATATAATATATTTTTAATGAAATTTTAAATCCAGTTATAGTTTCAGGCTTATAGAAAAGCCTGATTTTATTAAAAACTATGAATAAGGTATATCGATTTAACAATTGTAACTTGGTTATTATAAGTACCTGTAGAGAGGTCTTGGTCTGATTTTATAGAAAAAATCAGTCGATACATTTTTCAATAAGAACACATTTTTTTTTACTTACTGGTATATGAACTTGTTCCTTGATCACAATCACTATTTGAATAACTGGATAAATCGCCTTTAATTCTTTTTATTTCTTCTAATATTTCACTCAATCTTCTTTTACGACTTTTACTCGCGCGTTTCATTTTATATTACTGTTTTGGATTTTGACCTATCGGGTACAAATAACGAAGTGAGGCATTTGAAAAGGACACCGGCCGGAGAGAAATAGAGGGGATTTTCGACAATTTGATACCTGTGGCGCTGTAAACATGTACTGTTGGGTGTGAGTAAGGAATTACTACCTGGTGTAATTATTGAAGAAGACAAGCGAAAAATAATGAGTATTTTTATAGGTAATATTTTCTCTTCTATCCCAGGTAGAAATTGACGACCGGGATGGTACCGGCCCGGTACAAACGGCGGATTATAAGTGCCGGGGCGGTACCGGCAAATTGTCGGATGATAACTGAGGCAGGTATCCGGCATACGTACCGGGCCGGTACCGAATAATCCACGGGGGCGGTACTGGCCCGGTTATTGTTGGAAGGCATTTAGTGCCGGTTTATTACTGGCTGCACAATCGGCTAGGTACTGGTCCAGTACCGGCATAAGTTTGTTCATTCCACTGGCGCAGTACCGGTAAATTGCCGAAAGATAACTTCGGTAGGTATTCGGCAATCGTACCGGGCCAGCACTAATAAACATCCGACGCAGTACCGGGCCGGCACTAAAAAACAACCGGTTTGGTACCGTGCCAGTTAAAAAAATTACATTTCAGTCTGATCAATTGTTTAATTATTATTATCAATGTTATTATTAAATTTTAAATTGGAAACAGTAAACATATTAAATTCTGAAACAGAGAAACATAAACAATTATATAGTACCGGCCAAAATTGTCAGTCCACCCATTTTTGAAGGAATGAAAAAAATTTTTTAACATAAAATTTATGAAAACTCAAATTTTTTTTGGTTTATATTTTGAAAGACGATAAAATTTTGAAAAGAATAAGACCTCACAGAAGTCATTTGGCAAATATTTTTTCAAGATATTCTTAAAAAATCGTCATTTTCAATGTTTTACAAAAATTTGAATAACTTCTAAAATAATGAACGCTTTTTAATAATCTTAGGCTTATTTTAAAGGTCATTTTCTACAGAATAAGAATTACTTATAGTCATTAACCTGTAATTTTTTTCTTGGAATAAGCATGACGTCAAAGTTGGACAAAAAAATTGGAAAAGTTTGAAATAAATTTTTTGTACTAAAAACTATTCTAGAACATATATAAAACATGATATGGTGTAGATTCTTCAAGAAAATTTAATAAAAAAATATGTTTGAATTTCAAAAATTATTTTTCTTTTAATAATATTGTTTCAAATTTTTTGAATTTTTTTGTCCAACTTTTACGGCATGCTTATTCCAAGTAAAAAATTACAGGTTAATGCCTATAAGTAATTCTTATTCCGTAGAAAATGACCTTTAAAATAAGCCTAAGATTATTAAAAAGCGTTCATTATTTTAGAAGTTATTCAAATTTTTGTGAAACATTGAAAATGACGATTTTTAAGAATATCTTCTACAAATTTTGGCCAAATCACTTCTGTAAGGTCTTATTCTCTTCAAAATTTGATCGTCTTTTAAAATATAAACCAAAAAAATTTAGTTTTCATGAATTTTATGTTAACAAATGTTTTTTATTCCTTTAAAAATGGGTGGACTGACAATTTCGGATGGTACTGTAGAAAAATCTGAAGACTCGAGGAATTGAACTCCGGACCCTGAGGCTGCAAAGTCGACACCACATCCGCTAAACTAAACCTGCATATGAAAAGTAAATGCAAACTGAGCTTATAAAGTCCAACCGACATTCCACCTGGCAGCAGTACCGGGCCGGCACTAATATTCAACCGGTGCGGTACCGGGCCAGTATTTGTTTTTTAATTTATTTTAATTCAATTTAAATTATTAAAAATAACTAAATAAATAAAAATAGTAATTATAAATAATAATAACCGCCCTATTTACCGGCTAGATACCGGGCCGGCACCAATAAACAACCTACCCGGTATTAATATAATTGCCGGCATAACTAACTAATTAATTTATTATCTATCCCTATTGATATAAAATCATATCGCCGCCGCTGTTTCAGAAAGTTTTAAGGGACCCTTACAGTAGGGGGGAACATAGTCAAGGTAGGTCCATCTTCAGAAACAAGTTATATTTGACCTAAATTCAGGTCAATTTAAGGGCAGTTTTAACCTACAGGTCAAAATTACTCAAAATTTAGGTCAATTTTAAGGGCAGATTCAACCTACAGGTCAAAAACTAACAAACTAACCCCTCTGCCCTCAAAATTTAAGCCAATTTTAAGAGTAGTTATGACTTAAAGTTAAAAATTGACAAACTTATCGCTCTGCTTTCAAAATTTAGTTCAAATTTAAGGGCAGTTTTGACCTAAGCGTTAAAAATTGCGTTTTACTCTGTCCGTAAAATTTATGTCAATTTTAAGGGCAGATTTAACCTACAGGTAAAAAATTGACAAACAATTCCCTCTGCCCTCAAAATGTAGGTCAATTTTAAGGGCAGTTTTAATCTACAGGTCAAAAATTAACAAACAATTCCCTCTGCTCTCAAAATTTAGGTTAATTTGAAGGGCAGTTTTAACCTACAGGTACAAAATTGACAAACAATTCCCTTTACCTTCAAAATGTAGGTCAATTTCAATGGCAGTTTTGACCTTAACGGAAAAAATTGACGAACAATTCCCTCTGCCCTCAAAAATTAGGTCAATTTTAAGGTCAGTTTTCATCTACACCGCAAAAATTGTCGAAAAAACTTCCTCTGACCTGACCTTTCCTTAAAATTTAGGTCAAATTTGACATATTTTTTAGCCTATACATGAAAAAAGCAAATTAATTAGGATTTTTTAAAAAGTTTTAAAAAAGTTTAAAAAAGTTTTTTAAAAAACCCTTATATTAAAGTTTGACGGAATTTTCGACCTATTGGTTAAAAGAAGTTTGACCTAAATTTCAATATTAAGTTTCAATCAATAAAAGATGTTATAAATTGACATATTTTTTTAAAAATTCTGTTAAAATTATTTTTCTGTCCTCAAAATGTACTTTAATTTTAATGGCAGTTTTTTCCTACAAGTTAAAATTTGACCAGAAATCTCCCTCTGATCTGATATTTTCTTAAAATTTAGGTCAATTTTAAGGTCAGTTTTGACCTTCACGTCAAAAATTGACAATAAAATTCCTTCTGACCTACTGTTTCCTCAAAATTTAGGTCAATTTTAAGGTCAGTTTTTACATACGGGTAAAAATGAAGCCCACAAACGTCTATTATTTTACGTCGAAATCTTTAGTCCGTCCATAAATTACGTAAGACATTTAGGGGGGAGGGGGGTCAGCAAGATCTTGCGAACAATAGGAAAAATGGCGCTAATGTATGTAAAATATCTTACGAGGGAGGAAGGGGGTCAAATGTACCCAAAAAATGACTTACGTGATTTATGGACAGCCCCTAATGGCCCTTACATTACGTCAACATTTATGTCAACTGCAGGTAAAAAGGGGCCCAATAATACTTTTGACACTGAGAAAAAAGAATTATCAAATTTACTATGAGGAGTGTCAAACTTGAAAAAGTTGACACTATAATCACTTCCGTAAAGTAGAATTCTCTATTAGTTATCTTTTTTAATATCTCCTGTTATAATTTACTCTAACTCATTACTATGCCATCATATTAAGATAACATGATTTTAAAAATTAAAATAAATATTAAAAATAGTTAGGGGGTTGGCGCGCGAAGCGCGCAGGGGGGCGAAGCCCCCCTAGTTAATAAATAAATTAATTTTCAAATTTTTTTCTCTTCTTTAATTTTTTTCTGCTGGTTTAATACCGGCAAACAACCGGGACGACACCGGGCCAGTACTAATATTTTTGCCGGCAAAACTTCTGTGCCAGTAGAAATTATTAAGTAAATTTGTTTGCCGGGCCGGTACAAATATTATCACCGGCAAATCCCCTTCATCGGTATAAAAGCAAAACCAAATGGTAGTACCGGGCCGGTGCTGGGCCGGTCGTTATTTCATATCCGGCCCGGTACTTTTTTGACGGTACCGGCATAAGTCCGACTTTACTACCGGGTCGGTACCATGCCGGTCGTTAGTGCTGGCTTACCTCCAACTTTTCTGCCTGGTTAGTAATAATAATTGATTACTTTTCACTAATAAATAATTAGTTAGCTTTTTTAAAAAATGGTAACCAAAAAGTAAGCAAAGATTAAACAAAATTTTTTTTAAAATTTGCAGTTTATTTTATCTAATTCTAATTTACAGTAATTTTAATTAATATTGACAATTAAAATTGAATTTTTAATAACAAAAATTTGTGACAAAAATGAAAAGCTTCTTTTCCAATAAGAAAGAATATTTTGAAGACAATAAAAAACTGAAAGCGATAAATCAATAAAAAATGAAATATAAAAGAATTGATATAAAAAAGTCTCCTTGATTTATAAACGAAAAAAAAACAAACGCTTACATTAACAAATTGCATGGAAGAATATATACACCGTTTAAAAAAAATTATTTTCCACAGATTTATCAGAACACTCTTTCCAAGGTGTTTCATTATGCAAAAAGCAAAGCTTAACGTCCCACCATAGTAGTGCAAAGTACACATATTAAAAAATTCATCGCAATTTTCATTTTTCAAAAACAAATATAAAGTAGATTTAGAAACTTTTCATATTCTTAAAGTTTTTCAATTCCCTTTTGTTTTTTGTTCGCAAACTTTTATAATCAATCTTATTAAAAAAAAGAGAAAAAAAAGGTTAATTTTTTTTAAGTTTTACTTTTTCAAAAAGGGAAAATTTTACTTGCTGCGGTAAATTTTATGAAGAAGGTCAGAGTGTAATTAAATGCAATTTAATGTTTGTCACATAAAGAGATGATGAGGCTTACCTGTGTGTTTGTAAATCGAGTTGACCCTCTGCACGTGTCTAGTCATAACTTCAATGCATGCTTCCTCCGTGCCATATCGAGCGAAGAACTGATGATCAGCTTGCAGATAAAGCATACACGTTGTTTTACGTGGATCTACTGTTGCACGTTTGTTTAAATGCCTCACAAATCTTTCTCTGTCCAGGCTAAAAATTTAGGCAACAATGATAAATAAATTATAATGAATAAACAAATAAAAAAATTAATTAATTACATAAATAATTTAGAAACCTGATTAAGACGGATAGAAGACATTTTATATTTTTGTTTAACCTATATTGTCCGAGAAGTCCGTTTTTTTCCATTACATTTTATTTTTTAATCGACATTTCGAGACAAAATTTTTCAATAAACATTTATATACAATTCTTGTAAAGAAAGTACATATTAACAACAATTAAATATAAAAAAAATCGTTTTTTCTTCTACTATCATTTTTTATATAGGGTTATTAAATCTGGAAGGGCAAATTTAATTATAAATATTTTTTGACAATGTTATAAACAATTCTTGTAAACAAATTATTTATTAACAAGAATTGATAGTAAAAAAATCGATTTTTTCTTTTACTATCTTTTGCTGTAGGATGAATAAACCTTAATGTATAAAAATTTTTAGTGAACATTTTTCCTAAAGAAAAAGATTGCACAGCGTAAGCTTTCAGTAAAAAAACAAAATTTGGAAAATATAAATTTATTTAAACTACCGTCATTGCCCTCGCTCGCTGATGCTCGCTCGAATTTAATTGTCCTTTTTAATTTACACTTAATTTAACCTATACTTTATTAAATATTTCATTTTTAATTACAATTAATTAAATCGATTCAATTAATTTAAAATTATTGTTATTATTATTATGAAAGTTTTTCAAGCAAAAATTTTTTTTGCAAATATTACAATGTAAAACAAACATTAACTTAATTTTTATAATTCTTAAATTTTTAAAATATTTATTAGTTCAAATGCTAAAATGTTTTTTGTTGAGCATTTGATAAAATTTTTTTTATCAGAAAAAAATAATAAAATAAATTTTCTTCGTTTTGCAGACAAGTGAAATATTTTGATTTAAATTTTTTTAATTAAACATTTTCGATTAATAGTAGAAAAAAAGCGATCCTAAAATAAAAATATATTTTTTCTATGGGAGAAAAATAACTAAATTTTCTATTTTAAAATAATGTTTATTATTTTATATAGAAATTAAAATAAATAAAGAAAAAATAATGAATATATATAAATTAATGGCATTTGTAACATTATTACATCACACATTGTACAAAGAACGTTTTTCAAACTATGACGTCATAAGGATTCAACTGCCCTGAAATCAATAAAATTTACAAACTAAAAACCACTGCCAAGTTGTATATTTTTTTAATAATTTTGGTGCTCATTTCATGAACACTTTGCTTCCTCATAGAGATAATAATAATAGAAATACATGAATAACTTTTTATAAATATGGTAAAAATGATTGAATCTTGGGTCAATCGATGTATTTTAAATACCCTACAAGATAGTTATAATAGTTTAATGGTTAAACAAAAATTTTCAACAAAAAAGTTGAGAAAATGTCATTTTACACAATCTTTGGTTTTTAAAATACAAATAATTTCGAAATTTGTTATCGAATTTGGTTCAAAAATAGGTCAATCGAAGTGTTTTTTAATGCTCTACAAACTGGTAACGATAATTTTAAAGTTACTTCTACTTTTTTCAACAAAATTTTCAAAAAAAGTCTTATTTTCCAAAATTTGTGATTTTTAAAAGTTTAATATCTCCGGTTAATATGAACGAAAAATGTTCAATTAGGGCTTAAAAGATGCGCCTAAAAAACTCTATAAAATTATGGAAAAACATTTATAGGTGTCCTAACATTTTTTTAAAGTTATGGGCAAAAACGTTTTTTTGCAAAATTAAAAATCCAAAAAAAAATTAGTTAAACTTTATTAATCTATCACAAAGTACTCTCATTTTATGTCCGCAGATGAGATCTACAATTTAAAAAAAATTCTACCCAAAAGCTCTTCATGATTTCGACATATTTATGAAAATGTGATGTTTATACAATCAAATGTTTATACAATAATAAATTTATATTTAGGTAAATGATTAAAAATAACCTTTAAATGGTAGAATGACACTTGGAAATGAGGAAAGGAACCATGAAATTCCTCTCTTTCTAATGGAAATGAAGTTTTTAACACCTCTTTAAGTGGAAAAATGAATTTCTGTTACAAGTACGCTTTGTAATTGCAAAATTTCGGGTGGCTCAACTCTAACAACCTCTCATGGCTCAACGCATACTGCGCATGCGTAACATTGATGGAATACTACTGCGCATGCGTGATATTAATAGAACACTACTTAAAGGGAAGAAAGTTAACTTATGTGGTTAATGATAATCTATATATATATATATATTTTGAATGATGAACGGCGAAAAAAACGAAGAAAGCAACTTAATATAATAAGAGATTTTAAGAACTTTCCTTTAGTTTGAATTTATCTGAGTTTATGTGAAAACGAAAGATAACATCATTAGTCATAAACAAAGATTTGAGCCTGTCTTGAAATGAAGTAATAAAACTTATATTGCGAAAACAATTCAAAGGAGAAATTTCAGAGACAATGAAGGACCACAATAAGAAGGAACAAGACAAAATAAGGACGAAACATGAGAGATAAAATATAAATTTTTTTACATCATTAATCAGTAAGAAAAAAATTTGTTACATTTGTTGAATTTAATTAATAATTGGAATATTAATATTTAAACAGTCGACGGGAAGTTGACAAATGTAAAAAAATTTTGAACGAATTAAATTTCAAGTCAATTAAGATTTTAATCGAAGAAAGTTTTAAATAATTAAAATTAAGATTTATGAAACAAGTTGTAAATCCAGATGTTCATTAAATGAACAATTTTCTTCCTCGTTACAATCAGCAAATAGTATATTAAGCAACAAGGGTATAAAGGCAGCCATTTGTTTACGGTGATTTTTGTGACACGAGTGGAGGTCGAGGGCACCCTCGACCTCCACTCGTGTCACAAAAATCACCGTAAACAAATGGCTGCCTTTAGGCTGCGTCTACAATAGGTGAGATGTGAGTAACAGAGCACGAGTGGCGTGTCGTGGACGTTCTGGTAATGCAGTACTACCAACTGCTAATGCCGAGAGAAAAAATTGAAAAGATTGCATAATGAATTTTCATCTTTTTTAATTTCAACAATGTAGTTATATTTTTTAAAGTAAACCAATTTTTTTAAGTCATTCGCTTTAATTTTGCTATTGATAAAAAATAATTCAATTATTTTAATTTTTATTAATTTCTGTTTTTTATAGTAATTTGAGTTAATCTAGATTCGAGAAAATTAAGTTTCCATAAACTAAATATTTTATTATCTTACATTTCGGAAAATTCTGCATTTAAATAAATGACATCTAGAAAATAATAATACTAGGGTAAATAATAATTTTACCTGTTTAATTTTCATCTTTTTTTATTAGGGTTAGACGGTCTTCTAATTATTCAACACTAGCAAAATCGTACGCGCGTGAATTATTTAAAGAATTATCACGGTAGTAATCTGTCTACCTACCTTCCACAGAAAAAGTTTAATAAATTTAATTTATATTGTTCCATGTTTATAATAGTTATGATTTTTTAAAAAATCTCGGTATTTAAACTAAATTATCATTTCAACGCCTCAGAAGCCATTTAAAAAAATTGCAAGAGGATCCAAGGCGGGGAAAGCAGTGATTTTAATTTTTTGTCACGGATTTTTCAGAAATCCTAGAATATAAAATAAATCATTATTAAAAAAATCAATATCACTGCTTTCCCCGCCTTCGATCCTCTTGCAAATACGTTTAATGATTTCTAACATTAAAATAAAAAATTAGCAAACGAAAAAAAATTGCTTCCAAGGCGTGGAAATTATAATTTATAGTTTAAATACCGTGATTTTTAGAAAATCCGTGAAAAAAATCAAAATTACTACTTTCCTTGCCTTGGATCCTTTTGAGATTTTTTTAATGGCTTCTGTTATTAAAATAAATATAATTATCAAGTGAAAAAACATGCCTCTATTTAACTCAAACATTTTTTAAGCTCATATAAATGTAATAAAATTCAAACTCAAAAGATTTAAATTATAATTTCTTCAAATATTTATTTATTTTCATTCTTATGTTTCTAATAATGGTTGGGGTACAGTTGTTCTAAATCGTATTTTCTAAAAAAATTTTTTCTAATAAAGGTAAATCTCTAAAAAAAACTTTTTTCTAATAAAGGTGATTTTGAAATTTTCTGTCTTCTAATAAAGCTAATTTTCTAAAAATTTATTTTTCTAATAAAGGTAATTTTTAAAATTTTCTTTCTTCTAACAATATTCAATTTTTGTAATCACGATCAATGTACATATGATTAAAGGTACATATGATTAAAAAATAAAATTTACAAAAATTTGTTAATTCTTAAAAAAAAATACATGAGATTTCGTTAAAAAATTATTAAAAAAATAGAAATTATGCAAATTTTTTAACAAAATTTTAAAATAATATAGTTAAAAATCGTAATTAACAAATAGAAATTATAGGGATTTTTTTCCTAAAGATATTTAAGATTTTCTAAAAGAATTTTTTATAAATATATTAACTTTAGAAATTTTAGTGTAAAAATAATGCAAATTTTTTTTTTTCAAAGAAGAACAGAATTCTGTTAACAAATTGTGATAAGAAATTGTAATTTTATAAAAATTTTTCTTCATTTTCAAAAAAAAACTTATAATTTTGTAAACACAATTGTGATTAAAAAACAAAAAATATGTAAAATAGTTTCAATTTCTTAATCTTAATTTTTTAACAATTTTCTAATTTTTATTAAAATTATGGAATTTTACAAATTTTAGGAAAATTGTTAGTATTCATCCGAAAAATATATTGAAAGCATTGTAATGTTGATAAGGAAGAAAAGAAATTTTTAATAGAATTTATAAGTATTATTTTTTTTGAAATAAATACCAATTAAATAATATTGTAAAAAAATTGTTCGAATTTAACACAAAAAAAAATATGGTAAATTTGACTACTTTTTTACTATTTCCTGTAGTTCCTATAGGCGCCCGTAACATTATTTAGTAAAATGAACTATGACAGAATAGTTAGTCTAACAGTAAAATGTAGTAATAAATACCATTTTTACAGTAAATTTAACTACTAAAACAGTTATCTTAACTATTTGTTGTTAGTCATACTAACTGCTTCATTTAGTTGCAGTAACTAAATTTTTATAGTTCCTATAGGCGCCCGTAACAAATTGTAGTTGTAACAACTGTAAAAAATAGTTAAATTAACTATTTAAAGTAGTAAAATGAAATTATTTATTTGTTTTTTATTATTATTGAGGTCCATTTTTTTATATTTTCTCTTACCTATTATTGTTCATATAGAATTTACATATTTGTACTTGAGGACATTCTTCTTAGATTCAGTCATAATAACTACTCCGTTTAGTTGCAGTAACTAATTTTTTAAGCTCAAGGACTTAGTTGAAATGTAGCCAGCATATGATTTTAAATGACTCAACGATAGTGCAGTAGTTAAAAGTACTGTTGAAAATAGTTATTTTCAGAATTTCTGTAGTAAAATTATCCACTTTTTACTAGTTATAAAAAAATTAAACTTACTATTTTCATATAGTAAAAATAACATAGAAATTGTTACTTTTATGACTTTTGTAGTTATAAAAATAAATGTTTCTTACCACCATAGAGATAAATTATTAAAAGGTAGTAACAAAAATAACAAATTCCAGCGGTTGTTTTTACTCTTTGGAACAGTAAATTTTAATTTATTTTGCAAATAGCAAGAAATTGATATTTCTACTACAGAAATTCCGAAAATAATTATTTTTAACAGTACTTTTAACTACTGCACTATTGTTGAGTTATTCACAATCATAATGTGTAGTAGTAATTTTAACTACATAAAACCTACTATTCAATTTTAGTTCCACTAACTATGGAAGTTTAGTTAAAATGCTGCTGAATATGGTAGTTTTAACTATATTTTTTTAACTGCACATATGTGGATGCTTTTACCACTCACGTTTTTTCTCTGTAGAAAAAAATGATCTTTCAACTGCATAAATAGTAAAAATAACTGTTTTCAACAATTGATTTTACTATATGAAAACAGTAAATTTCTTTCTTTCTCTGCAACTAGCAAGAAAATAAGAAATAGTTGTTTTAACTACATAAATCATAAAAGTAACAACTTTCAGAGGTTGTATTTACTATATAAAAACAGTAAGTCTCATTTTGTTTGCAACTAATACAAAATAGTTATTTTTGCTACCACAATAGTAAAATTAACTATTTTTAACAATAGTTTTTACTACTACACTATAGTTGAGCCATTTACAAGCATCTGTTACCCAACGGGAAGTTGCCAATGTTAACGATTGGTTCAATAATGGGCCATGCTTGGTGCCCAATGGTTTTTTCTTGGCAAAACAATTGGCAACCATCATTGGACCACCAATGGTTTAAACTTGGGATGATCACGCTACTGCCAATGATCGGTAGCCAAGCATCGGACCAATATTAGTTGCCAAGGAATTGCCAAGGAAACAAAATCGATTTTCAAAAGCTTGATTTTTTATTTGCAGCCAACAAAAAACCAAGGTTTTAAAAATTGGTTTTTTTTAATTATTAATTAAAATTTATTTTAAAAAAATATATTTTTCAAAAATTTATTTTTTAAAAATATATATTTTTTTAAATTAATAGAACATATTAATTTAATTTGTCACCTCTGGTAAAACAAAGATGAAAGACTGATAAATTCCCTCACTTTATATCTTACAGTGGAGGGATAACTGTGAATGTCTTTGCGAGAGAGGAGCAGGTACTTATATAGAGCAAGTGAAACAGGTCACAAGCGAGAAAAAATCACTAGCATGCACTCTGGCGGCGCTTGTCGAAACTGTTTTCTGGCGCGCATGCATATCCTGACGTTATCGACACAGCGCTTGGCAACCAACGTTGCGCCACTTCCGACAAGCGCCGCCAGAGTGCATGCTAGTGATTTCTTCTCGCTTGTGACCTGTTTCACTGGCTCTATATAAGTACCTGCTCCTCTCTCGCAAAGACATTCACAGTTATCCCTCCACTGTAAGATATAAAGTGAGGGAATTTATCAGTCTTTCATCTTTGTTTTACCAGAGGTGACAAATTAAATTAATATGTTCTATTAATTTAAAAAAATATATATTTTTGAAAAATATATTTTTTTAAAATTAATTTTTGAAAAATATATTTTTTGAAAATAAATTTTAATTAATAATTAAAAAAAATCAATTTTCAAAACCTTGGTTTTTTGTTGGCTGCCAATAAAAAATCAAGCTTTTAAAAATCTATTTTGTTTTCTTGGCAATTCCTTGGCAACTAATATTGGCCCGATGCATGGCTACCGATCATTGGCAGTAGCGTGATCATCCCAAGTTTAAACCATTGGTGGTCCAATGATGGTTGCCATTAATGTTCCAATAATGGAACGGAGTTCGCCAAGCATGGCCCATTATTGAACCAATCGTTTACTTCCCATTGGGTAGTTATTTCAACTACGTAAAGTAGTTATTTTAACTACATAAAACCAACTACTTCATTTTGGTTCCACTAACTGAGGAAGTGTAGTTAAGGGGACTTTCTGGTTTAGAATTGCCAAAAAAGGAAGGTTTTAAAACTTTTATTGTAAGAACAGTATTAAAGAAATTGTAAAAACTATTTTTGGACATTGTAGCACATTGCGTAGAGAAAATTTAAAAAATATGTTTGAGTGTATTTAGTTCAATTTCATAGCTGTAGGTGGCGTCTTCCAAAAGATACCTTTTTTTTGGTACGTTAGATTCCGGGCAACCTGTAATACATAAATTCAAGTTCCAAACGGGAATCTCTTCATAAGGATTTATTCTTGTGCCTAAACCTCAAAAACGATTTTTTTAAAGGTTTTTTTTATTTTATATGTACAATTTTCTCAAAAACTCGCAAAAACGCCGTGTTTTTGGGTCAATTTACCTCCATATAAAAACACAGGCGGTAGAAATATGAGTTTTTAGAGGTTTAGGCACCAGTTTTTTAAATAAAGAATCGAAAAATTTTTGGGATTTCAAAATCGGTTCGGTAGATTTCGAGAAAAGCTCTGTACCAGTTTGAAAAATGAGTTTTCGAGAAAAACGCGTTTAAAGTTTTCATAACATAATTCATTGAGTCATGAATATCAAACAACTTTTTATTACAACAGAACTTCGTATCCCGCTGTTTTTGGGGTCGCTGATTACGAATTTGATGTCCGTTTTGGAAAATCCAAAATGGCGGATCCAATATGGCGGACGAAAAAATAAAAATTCAACCGGATTTGCTTAAAACTTGCTACTCGGGGGTTTTTGGGGTCGCTGATGACGAATTTGATGTTAGTTTTTGAAAATACAAAATGGCGGATCCAATATGGCGGACGAAAAAATAAAAATTCAACCGGATTTGCTTAAAACTTGTTACTCGGGGGTTTTTGGGGTCGCTGATTACGAATTTGATGTCAGTTTTTGAAAATACAAAATGGCGGATCTAATATGGCGGACGAAAAAATAAAAATTCAACCGGATTTGCTTAAAACTAGAACGTTAATGTTTTGTGCCTATATTCATAACTAGCAATCTCAAAAGGCCACAAGTAACCATTTTCAACTAAATTTAATTAATTTCTTAATCTTTGTCCGCCATATTAGATCCGCCATTTTGTATTTTTAAAAACTGACATCAAATTCGTAATCAGCGACCCCAAAAACCCCCAAGTAACAAGTTTTAAGCAAATCCGGTTGAATTTTTATTTTTTCGCCCGCCATATTGGATCCGCCATTTTGTATTTTCAAAAACTGACATCAAATTCGTAATCAGCGACCCCAAAAACCCTCGAGTAACATGTTTCAAGCTAATATCAATAAAAGAGGAACACCAAATATGTAAATAAGATAACTGTAGATTGTTGTTGAAATACATACCGTCATAAATATTGTTATAACTTTTGTTTTTGTACATATTTTTTAAAAATCGTTTTGGGACAGTAATTCTATGATACTAAGGAACATTTTTAAGCAAAAAAAAAAAAATCGATTTTTTTGAAATTCTAAACCAGAAAGTCCCCTTAAAATGCTGCTGAATATGGTAGTTTTAACTACTTTTTTTCTTACTACACAAATGTGGTTGTCTTTACCATTCGCATTTTTTTCTGTGATGTATTTTTTTTAAGGAATTAACAAATTTTTGTAAATTTTATTTTTTAATCATATGTACCTTTAATCATATGTAGGGGAGAGTCTCCAGTTGTGAGACACCTCCAGTTATGAGACAGTCAATTTTTTTTAACATGCAATATTAAAAAGCCGATTGGTTTATATAAAAGCATTTCTTTTTATATGAGCCAACTTTTTCGTGTACGCCGAAGCGGATATATAAACTGTTTTTGTTAAATACCAACACTGTGTGTGATAATCGACTAAAAAGCGTTTTTTCAATAAATGCAAAGTACTTTTTTTACAAGTTAATTAATTGGAAAAGGTAAATGTAATGCATTTTCCTTTAGTGTTTTCCTTATATTGTGTGATGCAATATTGCATTGTTCCAATCTACGGTTGAAAATAATTTAATTTTCCTTTTTCAAAATAGCGCCGATTTCTGGGTGTGAAACACAGCATATCACCAGTTGTGAGACGGTGTCAACACCCATCTGGGCAGCATAAAAAATACTACTTTGCAGGCATACTATTTAAATGTTGTTTTGATTTTTTTTCTAGTATTTTTGGGCATGTCAAGTGGAAAAAAGTCAATTGATTCAGAAGTAATCAATTTTAATGCTCTTGTTCAAGCTATTAAATTGTGTTTATTTGATAGTCATATTTTGGCGAATAAATATTATTATTTAGTATATAATAATATATATTATTAATATATTTAATTATTCATACTAAACATAACGTTTTATGTCAAACTTATTAAATTTTAGCAATTTTTAATGAGTGTCTCACAACTGGAGACATTTTTTTTTTTTGAAAAAAGCGATGTGCTCGGAAAATGTATCGTAAAATTTTTTGAGTTCATCGAAACACTACACTTTCTTTTAATAAAAGTTGCGTATTTCTGTTACCTTTCGAACGGTGTATTTTATTTACAATTTCGTTTACCCGTTTACAATTTACGGGTCAAAAATAAAACCCGTCTCACAACTGGAGACTCTCCCCTACATTGATCGTGATTACAAAAATTGAATATTGTTAGAAGAAAGAAAATTTTAAAAATTACCTTTATTAGAAAAATAAATTTTTAGAAAATTAGCTTTATTAGAAGACAGAAAATTTCAAAATCACCTTTATTAGAAAAAAGTTTTTTTTAGAGATTTACCTTTATTAGAAAAATTTTTTTTAGAAAATACGATTTAGAACAACTGTACCCCAACCATTATTAGAAACATAAGAATGAAAATAAATAAATATTTGAAGAAATTATAATTTAAATCTTTTGAGTTTGAATTTTATTACATTTATATGAGCTTAAAAAATGTTTGAGTTAAATAGAGGCATGTTTTTTCACTTGATAATTATATTTATTTTAATAACAGAAGCCATTAAAAAAATCTCAAAAGGATCCAAGGCAAGGAAAGTAGTAATTTTGATTTTTTTCACGGATTTTCTAAAAATCACGGTATTTAAACTATAAATTATAATTTCCACGCCTTGGAAGCAATTTTTTTCGTTTGCTAATTTTTTATTTTAATGTTAGAAATCATTAAACGTATTTGCAAGAGGATCGAAGGCGGGGAAAGCAGTGATATTGATTTTTTTAATAATGATTTATTTTATATTCTAGGATTTCTGAAAAATCCGTGACAAAAAATTAAAATCACTGCTTTCCCCGCCTTGGATCCTCTTGCAATTTTTTTAAATGGCTTCTGAGGCGTTGAAATGATAATTTAGTTTAAATACCGAGATTTTTTAAAAAATCATAACTATTATAAACATGGAACAATATAAATTAAATTTATTAAACTTTTTCTGTGGAAGGTAGGTAGACAGATTACTACCGTGATAATTCTTTAAATAATTCACGCGCGTACGATTTTGCTAGTGTTGAATAATTAGAAGACCGTCTAACCCTAATAAAAAAAGATGAAAATTAAACAGGTAAAATTATTATTTACCCTAGTATTATTATTTTCTAGATGTCATTTATTCAAATGCAGAATTTTCCGAAATGTAAGATAATAAAATATTTAGTTTATGGAAACTTAATTTTCTCGAATCTAGATTAACTCAAATTACTATAAAAACAGAAATTAATAAAAATTAAAATAATTGAATTATTTTTTATCAATAGCAAAATTAAAGCGAATGACTTGAAAAAATTGGTTTACTTTAAAAAATATAACTACATTGTTGAAATTAAAAAAGATGAAAATTCATTATGGAATCTTTTCAATTTTTTCTCTCGGCATTAGCAGTTGGTAGTACTGCATTACCAGAACGTCCACGACACGCCACTCCACGCCACTCGTGCTCTGTTACTCACATCTCACCTATTGTAGACGCAGCCTCATTCCCATGTTACTTACGATATTTTTTATTCCTAATGCACAAAAGTGGCGATTTCAGATAGCAGACGACAGGGAATAAAAGTCAGTCACTTGTACGACTTATATGAAAATGGCGGCCGTTTTCTCCTTTGGGCAAAAATAACGCATGGGATCAGCGGTTATGTTTGCACATGGGAGAAAATGGACGCCATTATCATATGGTCGAACAAATGAGTGACTTTACTCCCTGTCGTCAGCTATCTAAAAGCGCCATTTTTGTGCATGTGGGATAAAAAAAAATTTTCTTTATCGTGGAGGAGGACTTAACGACAAGTATATTTAATTTTTAAATCATTTTTAATACAATTTAACATTTATAAAATAAAGTTCATTCGTCTTAATAGAAAGAATAGAATTTTCTTATACAGTAATATAAATCTAAAAAACAAAATCTATAATTTTCAATATAATATATACTATACTATACTATAGAAAAAATGAATTTTTATTAAAAGTGCAAATTTTTAGTCTATAATTGGTTCACGGAAAAAAATTTCTTGTAGAAAATACAAACTTTTTCGTAAAATATACAAATAGGTTAAGTTGTGCTTTATGCAGGCGAGTTTTGTGTTTCCAACAAGCTGGTTTGTGTGTACCACAAACCAGTCTGTTAGGTTGAGTCTACAATAAAATAAATCGTCTCGATTTCGATGCGCAGTAAACAAAAATGTATGTACGCGCATCGAATCGTCTTGAAAGTCGAGACGATTTTTAGCTATTCTGGAATCAGCCTTATAACACCAAGAAATCCACGCATGCGCAAGAAAATTCATGTGAACGTCTGCTTGTCGTCTTCTGCGTGACTGTTTAAGCTGTTGAATCATAAACTAAAGTTTGTGACAAGACTCATTCTGGTTTGTGTATTTCCCAAACTCAGCCGTTTGTGGATACTACAACCGCCGTTCATAGATGGCACAGGAAATCTTGTAATTTTCACAGGAAATTTTTTTCCGTGTTCTAATTCTATAAATTTAAATACAAAAATGAGTTCTTTCAGCAAAATTATGTTGCTGTATAAGAAAATCTTACTCATTTATTTCTAAAATCTTATTCTTCGTACCAAGACGGATAGATTGGTATATATAAAGTATATCACAGAAAAAAAAAGTCTTAAATCTGAGTAGGACTACTTTTAAAATCAGTCTTAATTTTAGTCTATAAAAGTATTCTAGCCTTATAATCAACTTAAAAAATTTTCAAAGACACTTTAATCTTAATGCAATATATTTTTCTGACTTAATTTTATATATAAGTCTTAAATTTAGGCTTACAGATGCTAGTAAAAATATTAAGAATTTAGAGATAAAATGAAGACGAACTGAAGGCTAGTTTTAAGTCCTCTAGCGTCTTGTTTTCTGAAATGGTAAACGCGCATGCCTATGATCAGGTGACGCTCTTTTCGTATTCATTAGCTTTCATGGCGTCGACTTAATAAGTGTCTTCTGTTTGTTGATTGTGTATTTTGTGTGTGAACGTATTTCTGTTGGAGAAATAAAAAAGGGCTGAATTGCTGAAGGTAAGTGATGCTTAATTGAAGCAATACATTAATTAAAAAATAATTATTTTTTCTTGTAAAATGTAACATGTTTTTTTGAATACAGTTAATTCAGTGAAACGAAAATATTTACAAAAAATTAATGAGAAAGTTACGTAAGTAAACTTTTTGTGTAGAAAAAATAAAATTTACTTTAAATTAAATTTTCCTTTTTTGAAATAAACAACGAAATTGAATATAAATTTATAAATTTTGATTAATTTAATTGTATAGTGTGTGATTTTCTTACTTGGTGACTATATATTATGAAAAAAATATAAATATTTTTAAGGTTACTGCCAGTCAACCTTGAGAGATTATATTCAGAATGAAAATCTGAAAATATTTCGTTTCACAAAAATAAGCAACGTAGAATATATGTCCTTTTAAATATTACATTTGTTAAATTTATATTTTATTTATATTTATGGCCTAAATAGAAAAATGTATTGAAATAAATTATTATTTATTCAATAAATGATTATTTATTTCAATTTATTTATTTCGTACTATTATGAAAAAAATTCAATTTTTAGAAAAAGTATATTTACAAAAAATAAATAATGATCAATATTTTTATATAATGTATGTAAAAAAATGTTTAATACTTTTTTCATAATTCTGAATAACTGATTTATTTATTTTTATTTTGTTTATAATTATTTTATTTATTATTTATTTATTTTATTTATTTTATTTATTTTATTTATTTTATTTATTTTATTTATTTTATTTATTTTATTTATTTTATTTATTTTATTTATTTTATTTATTTTATTTATTTTATTTATTTTATTTATTTTATTTATTTTATTTATTTTATTTATTTTATTTATTTTATTTATTTTAGTTATTTTATTTATTTTATTTATTTTATTTATTTTATTTATTTATTTATTTTATTTATTATTATATTTTTTTTATTTATTTATTTTATTTTTTATTTATTTTTTTTTATTACCTTTTAATCAATTACCCATAGTTCCGGAGCATCAATAGTATAGATTTGAAAAATTTTACTTTTTAGAAAAAATATATATTTTTAAAAAATTAGCAAGAAATTTTAAATACAAAAAAATTTATTTTTTTTTCATTTTTTATTTATTTTTATTTTTTATATAATATATAATTTCTTTTTTGTATAATGATATGTAATTCTGGGTTCCAAAAGAATGTCAAATAAATTTTAGTACTTGTAAACATGAATTTTTATTAGCTGCAATGTTAGTAATTATTGATCAATATTACTCGATCGAGTTTCAATTTTTTAGCTTACTTTTATATTTTAGATAAAAATATATTTATAATAATATTTTCGCAGATGGTGAAATGTAATTATTGTAGTGACGAAGTAGTAAATTTAAATCTACTGATAAAACATATGAACAAATATCACATAAATGTACCCAACTTATGTATTCCTTGCGGATGGCCTAGATGTCCTAAAAATTTTTAATCTTTTGGTGCTCGAAGAGCACATGTTTCAAGGTATCATAAGAATTTTTATATTGATGACAGCACTACCTCTGTTAGTGAAATTAAAGAAGATGATCTCAGTAACAATGTTGACAACCTTAACAATAAAGTAAATATAAATTGCGATGAGTTACATGATCAAGTAACAATAGTTGAGGATTTTTGTGAATTTGGAGAAAAAGAAATCTATCAGACAGAAATAAAAAACAAGCTACATAATGAATTGTCTGAAATGACTAAGAAACAATATACTGAAGCTCAGTTTCTTCTTAGTTTACGGGCTAAGGCATTCAGGAGACTGTAATAAAGCAAATTGTTGAAAATGTCAAAAATTTGATAAGTTCGTCAGTTGATGAATTCGCTCGAAATATTGAAGATGATTTAGAAAAAATAGGAATCAAATTAGACAATTTTGTTAATATGTCGGATTTTAAGAAAAAAAGTTGTGCTGTTTTTGAAAATTTAGAAACCAAACACAAACAAAACACGTTTTTCAAAAAAAATATGTTTCTTATTGAACCAAAGGTACATAGGTTAACTAAGAGAATATTGAAAGGTAGTCAACCTAACGTAGGTGAGAATAGGGAAATAATTTTGCATAATGATGTACCCAGTAAAAAAAGAAGTATTGAGTGGAGCGTTTAGGAATTGAGTGAAGCTCTGAGCCAATACGGATTCGAGTAAAAACCGTATTGGCACGTTTGACTCAATCTTTTTTTCATCCGCCGAATACGGTCTTATTTTAGCATTAAAATTAAAATCACATGAGCAGAGTACACATTATAAATTGAAAGCACAATTGTCCTGGAATGTGAAAATGCCGATTTAGATAAGAAACTGTGAATATTTTTTATTTTTTGTTAAAAATTGGTAAAAGCAAATTTTGACAAGCGCGAATGATTTTACCATGTGAATAAATGAAGTGGCAAGTTTAAAGGGACTAAAAGAAATCTTCTGTTACCGACAGAAAGTTCCTAGAAAACAATGAAATTTCATTGTTTTGTTGAATTTACCACAATTCTCTAGGAACTTTCTGTCGGTAAAAGTAGATTTCTTTTAGTCCATTTCGTCCATTTAAACTTACCACTTCATTTATTCACATGGTAAATTCAGTTGCGCTTGTCAAACTTTGCTTTTACCAATTTTTAACAAAAAATAAAAAATATTCACAGTTTCTTATCTAAATCGGCATTTTTACATTCCAGGACAATTGTGCTTTCAATTTATAATGTGTACTCTGCTCATGTGATTTTAATTTTAATGCTAAAATAAGACCGTATTCGGCGGATGAAAAAAAGATTGAGTCAAACGTCCCAATACGGTTTTTACTCGAATCCGTATTGGCTCAGAGCTTCACTCAATTCCTAAACGCTTCACTCAATACTTCTTTTTTTACTGGGTAATTAACTATATTTCTATAATCGATTTAGTACGAACAATTTTAGAAAATGAAGATTATAAAAACCTTTTAACATACGAGCAGGCAAGTAACGATAACATACTGAGAAGTTTTTGGGATGGTACACTTGTTAAAAATAATTCATTGTTGCAAAATAATGATAAAAATTGTTTATTATTTATCTTATACTTTGATGAAGCAAATTTAACTGATACGGCTTCATCAAGACCTACTAAAATGGGTTTTTTTTATTTAATGATTGGAAACATAAATTCTCGACATAGATCTAAGTTAGCATGCATAAACCTTCTTATGGCCGTTGAATCAGATTTATTTAATGCCTATGAAATGAATGACATATTATTACCTGTGGTTAATGATTTAAAGACTTTTGAAAACGGGATTGAAATGCCTAGTGGTAAAAAAATATTTGGTACATTATTAGTTTGCACCGGTGATAACCCTGCATCAAATAAAATGGGTGGTTTTAAAGAAGGATTTATAGCTAGACATTGTTGCAGATATTGCATGGCAAGTCTCTCTGAGATTCGAGATATGACAAGAGAAAATGATTCTATTTTAAGATCTGAAGAAGAGTATGAAGAGCAGGTAAATAGTTTAAAAAATGCTAAAACTTTAAAAGAAAGAAAAGAACTGTCAATAGAATTTGGAATTAATAGACAGTCTTCCCCTAACGAATTGAAACATTACCATGTGCTGTCTGGATTACCTCCTGACCTTTTTCATGATATCATTGAAGGTAGTCTTCTAAGAACTTTGCAGTTATTATTAACGCATTTCCTTTCAGATGTCAAAGTCATGACATTACAGACATTTAATGAAAAGTTAGTAGAATTTGACTACGGCTATTCGGAAACAAAACCTTCTATTATTCTACCACAGCACTTAAAAGATGGAAACGGCATACAACAAACTGGTGTGCAAATTTGGTATCTCAGTTTATTTGTACCTTTAATCTTGGGTCCCTTCGTAGACTTTCAAAATGAGTATTGGACAAATTACTTGCTCATTTTAGAAATATGTTCTCTTGCATGTGCATATGAAATATCTGAAACAATGATTGGCTATTTAGGAAATATTATAGATCAGTACCTTGATAGTTTTAAAAGAATCTACAAAACCCATCTTACTCCAAAACAACATTTTCTAGTCCATTATCCCACACTTATTTATAAATTTGGACCCTTATATGCTTTCAATACCTTACGGCAAGAGGCAAAACACCAGTTTTTCAAAGATCAGGCGAGAAAAAGCAAGTGTTTTAAAAATGCTTCTTTAACATTAACACGAAAACATCAACTTTACCAATCTTATATGCTTAGTGGTTCTCTTTTAAATGTTGAAGATCAGGGGAAAATTAATGTAGAATGTGTAAGAAATTTACCATATTCACACATTCTTCCTGCAACAATGAATATTGTGACAACAGTTCCTTCAGTTTTGATTGACGGAATAAAATATAAAGTTGAAAAATGTTTTGTAATGACAAATTATTTAAATACTGTGCCTTGCTTTGCCTTATTATTAAAAATACTGTACTTAGAAGAGTCCCCAATATTTGTTTGTAAAATTGCATCAACCCTTCAACATAATTTACATCTGAATGCTTATAAAATTGCCCTAAAGGAAGAATACAAATTATTTGATTTAAAAAAACTCCATGTTCAAGCTGTATATCAAGCACATAAAGTTGAAAACAGATTATATGTAATTGTGAAGCGAAGCGTAGGAGATATTCATTAAGTAGGTGCGTATATGAGATACACCAAAACGCGAACGCTTTTTAAAAAAATTTAATTGTACTATTCTGTTTTTTGCTTTGCTTTGCCTTGCCTTGCTTTGCTAACATAATAAATTATTTATTTAGAATTTTTAACCAGTCTAATTATGTTTTCAGGTTTAATTTGCAAAAAGGACATTTAACATGAATATAGATCCTCGACAAATAAAAAGGGGAATTTGCATGTTTTATGGATGTGACTGTGATTGCTATGAGAGGCGAAATCAAGATAACGCCCCTCAATGTTTTTACTGTAACTGCCTACCAACTAAACATTTGCGTTTAGGTATGATTTTTCTCAATAAGTAGCTTCTTTCAAATTTAAATATTTTATTATTTCTCTAATTAAGAATTTTATTATTGTAGATACTGAGCCTGCGGATTTAAGCAGAAATATAAATGATGAGGTTTACTCAGAAGGTAAAGCATCGGTAAGGGATATAACATCAACTTTCTTATCAGTGCAAACACTAACAGACAATAATTCAATAATATTAACGGAACCAACATCTTTAATATATTCTCCAAATGTCTCAAATGCTTCAACAGAACAAACAGTTCTTATAAATTCTCTAATACTTCAAAATGATTCAGTAGAATCAACAGATTTTACAGATCCTTCAATTGTCTCAGCAGCTTCAATAGAACCAACAAATCAATCAACCAACACACTACAAGTATCCGAAAATGTGAGGAATATTGTTGAGGTAAATGTTTCTTCGAATACATAGTTGATGACATTATGTTAGAAATCTTTATGCCAAATGTTAAAATTTTCAAAAAAATTTAATAATACTTTTAACCGATTTAAAGACAGAATTGAAAATTTTTTCTTATTTTTATAAAATAGGTTGAAAAATGTAAATAATTAACTCTTTCAAAATGAAATTATTTTAGATGCAATTTGTACCTTTTAATAACACTTTTTTAAAACATTTACAGAGCTTAGATGCTTGCTTTCCAAATAAGTGGCCTACTTTTGTGGAAAATGCCTTAATACTATATGGAGAAACAGGAGAGATCCTTGCTTCCACTACTCGTTGCGAAATAATTCGCATATTAGTGAATATTTTGAATGCGTGTGGTAAAACGAGTGTATCGGAAATTGCACTTGTTGCAGAAGAAGCCCTTCTAAGATTACCAGCTCTGCGGACGAAATCAGCACCATCTAGTGTGAGTAATTTATCAACAAATTTATATCTTAATCTGTAACCACTTAAAATTTTATCATTTCTGAAGATTCTCTTTAATTAATTCAATTTAATTTACAGAAAGTTTTGGCCAGTGAAATGAATAAAAGACTGAAGAACATGAAATATTATGATAAAAAGAGGATGATGAAGAACTCAAAAGTGAAAGAAGCAGAAAGAACTTGTGAAGAAATAAAAGAGGAAATGAAAATTGAAATGCTAAAACAAAATCCTTCGATTACTTTATTAAAAAGAAACTTAGAATCATGTCGAATAAAAAGACGAGAGGAGGCTAAGAAGGCAGCCACAGCAGCTGATCTTCTAAAAGATTACCCAGCTCTTAACCTTTCTGATCTTGTAAGCAATCATTTAAAGTATATTTATTAGTCATATTATATATGTACTTTTCAGATAATATATATTTAATTATTCTTTTAAAGCTAAGGCGAGAATTCGAAGCAGAAATTTCCATGACTAAGGATCAAATTAAACAAAATTGGATATCTGCTCTTCTCTCCCTTTCAAAAATTTTTTGTCCTGACCTACAAAACATAGAGAATTTTTCCTCCGACCAAATAACGGTCAAAATTTTGGATAAAGTTCCGCAATATTTTAAAGTACGGAAAGGAAAAAACTTCAATTCTACCACACCTCTGATACAAGTTTTCGAAGTATGTTTTTATATTAATTTTATTTTATTCTTTATTTTAAAAATGCTAATAACATTTTTTGTTTAGGCTGCAACATTAATTTCCGAAATAAAATCTAAAGCAGATGAAGCTCCTAGATTACTGGGAATAGGTTCCAACGATGAGACGAATTTGATGTTTTCATTATTCGTTGACTCTGAAGCCTTATTTTGTGGAACAGCTGTAGATGCGTTGCTTCAAATGTTTGCTCTATATTGGATTTTCAATATAGAGTATGCAAGTAACTCAAAAATTGCTTTTAATTTCATCGCGGCTGTTTTATTTAGAAAAAAAGTTTCACAGTATTATTCAAAGTACAAAAGTATTGTAAAAATTCTAGAGCAACTTCAACTATTTTAAAAAAATTATATATTCTATATAACTTTTATCATTAAAACTTCCAAGAAGTAAATGTATAATTTATTTTGTTATTATATCAGAAATATGATTTAAAAATGAACTTAAAACATTCATAAAAAATTAATTAAAAAACTAATATAAGTTAATGATTATTTTTCATCGAACAATAAAGCAATAAACTACTTTATTGCATCAGTATTATTTAGACATAGATTGTCATGGAAATGTTCCATGATAAAAATATTAAAAGTTTATAAAAAATTTAATTGTTTGAAGGCAATAAATGTAAGGCGCTAATGTATATATTATGTACAAAAAGAAAGAATTAAAGTGAAAGCTATATATTTAAAGAGTGTGTATTATTTTTATAAATAATAAATAATTTTACCTTTAATTTCGTAAGTAATAAATCAGAATAAATTTAAATAGTAATACTTACTACTTTTAAGTCTTCAAGAAATATTTATTTTAGTCTCTATTTTGACTTGTAGTAAATTCGAGTTCAAAAGACAACTACTTTTAAGTCCACTTTTTGGCTATCGGCTATTTTTAAGACTACATTGCGACTTCATTCAAGTCTGAGTACCGACTTTTTTTAAGACTCTTTTTACAAACTAATTTTAAGTCTAGAGTGACTACTTTTTGTTACATCTTAAAATTAGCTCTTTTATAGACTTGATTTAAGACTTTTTTTTTCTGTGATATACTTTATATATACCAATCTATCCGTCTTGGTACGAAGAATAAGATTTTAGAAATAAATGAGTAAGATTTTCTTATACAGCAACATAATTTTGCTGAAAGAACTCATTTTTTGATAAAAAATTAAAAATGCGAATTTTTCAGCTTTAATTGTGATTAACTCTATAAATTCTCATACAATTTATACTTAGCATAGACCAATCAATTCGTCTTGATGCAAAGAATAAGATTTTATTATATATTAATTTCAATAACCAACTTAAAAAAATTTTTTTTAGAAAAAAGGCAAAAAAAAATTTTTGATGATATTTTAAAGTCCATCAATCCATTTAGAGATATTTTTATGATAAATATACCTGGCAAATTTTAGCCAAATTCGTTAAAACCTCTTCGAGTTATCGTGTTCACAAAAAACGGGATCCACACACACATACATCCGGACAATTGTTCAGGGTCTTATATAACATAGTCCTACATATGGGCAATTCCACGCAAGATTTACCTATGACCTTGAAAATTCGGTTAAACATATTTTTTTCTCATTCTATATGGAAAAAAAGAAATACGTGTTTTTTTATTTTTGTTTAATCGCCGAAATTTTCGAGTTATGAATTTTCGAAATTTTGGATTTGTAACTGTAGACATATTTTCAGTAGCTTATAAGTCTGAAAATATTGAGTTTAGCAAAAACTTGTCAGGGAATGAAAGTTTTAGTTTTCTTTCAACTTTTAAAAAATGTAAAAAAAAATTTTTTTTTAAATTTTTTATTAAAAAAAAAAATTTTTTTTATAAACAAATTAATTTTTTTTAACTTTGGACCCTTTTCTTTTTTATTTTTTTAAATTTATATATACCTTAGAATATACAGAATATTTTCCAAAAAGTTTTGGAGTGGGCCGACGCGTTTAATGAGTTGTACAAAATTTTCAAAAATCACGTGCAAGGTGCTCCACGGTGGTCCTCGACTAATTTCAACTTCGAGTTTCTTCTACCTCTGATTTTCTTTTTGGGAATGTTAGGGGACTACTTCAAGACAGTGATGCCAGAAACCCTACGCGATTCACCCCCACCATAGCGCCAAACTTACTCCTTCCAACTTCTACTAACACAAAGATACATCACGAGTTTAGTCTCGTAGGTGTGTCTCTTTTTCGTTTTTCATGAAAGCACGCGGCAGACGCGGCGCGAGATTTGAAAATCATACGTATCAAATAGTGATTATTAAGGGAAATGCTGTAAAAAAATTATTTATTATTATTTAATAAATGTATAATTCATTATTAAATAATTTTTATATAATTAATTAATTAGTTTCATAATTATAATCAACTAATTATGTCTGTATTTCTTAATTAATTATTAGTGATTAATTACTAAATTCAGTACAAATTAACATAAATTGCTGAAACCAAATTTAATAAGAAATTAATAATAATTTTAATTATTAACAAAAAAAAATCCACAAATAATAAATAATCAATTGAATTAGTTGAAAATAACTAATTACTAGTAAAATCATGACTGATTTTTTGCTTCAGCAATTAGTGTAAAATAATTAATTATGAGTAGAAAGTTATTTAATAGTAAATAAGTACCTAAAAAAATAGTTAAATTACGAAAATTTAATTAGTTAGAAAAATTTTCAGTTAATTTTATTATAAAATTGAATTAAAATTAAATTACTTTTATTTTAATTTTATTATAAAATGAAATTAAAATAAAGGTTATGTTAAATAAAAAATCAAGTTTTTAAAACATTTTTGTTACACTGGACAAAATTATATTATAAATATAATTAAAATTAATTGTTTAATGATTTTTTTGCTTATTTGTTAATGTTACATTATTTTTACATGTCAAGTGGAATTCCTTAGAAGATGTGGATTCGTGTAATAAATTTTTATTTTTGAGGCCGAAAATTAATTTTATTAATATTATAATTTAGAATAATTAATTAATATTAAAATAGTATTATTTAGTGTCATAAATTATTTATGTAATTAATTAATTATTATTAATTATTATTATTATTATTATTATTAATTATTTATTTTTATTTATTTAAATAATACTATTTTAATATTAATTAATTATTCTAAATTATAATATTAATAAAATTAATTTTCGGCCTCAAAAATAAAAATTTATTACACGAATCCACATCTTCTAAGGAATTCCACTTGACATGTAAAAATAATGTAACATTAACAAATAAGCAAAAAAATCATTAAACAATTAATTTTAATTATATTTATAATATAATTTTGTCCAGTGTAACAAAAATGTTTTAAAAACTTCATTTTTTATTTAACATAACCTCACTTTTTCGAGTTTTTTCTGACTTTGAAGCTTCATAATGAAATCTCTTATTATATTAAGTTGAAGAACGACCGACCGACCGACCGACCGACCGACCCTAGCCGTATATATATGTATATCTTTTAAAAATAATATTAACACAAATGTATACATATTCACAATGTCACGTATGCGCAGTAGTGTTCTGTCAATGTTACGCATGCGCAGTAGTGTTCTGTCAATGTTACGCATGCGCAGTAGTGTTCTGTCAATGTTACGCATGCGCAGTAGTGTTCTATCACTGTTACGCATGCGCAGTAGTGTTCTATCACTGTTACGCATGCGCAGTAGTGTTCTATCACTGTTACGCATGCGCAGTAGTGTTCTATCACTGTTACGCATGCGCAGTAGTGTTCTATCACTGTTACGCATGCGCAGTAGTGTTCTATCACTGTTACGCATGCGCAGTAGTGTTCTATCACTGTTACGCATGCGCAGTAGTGTTCTGTCCATGTTACGCATGCGCAGTAGTGTTCTGTCAATGTTACGCATGCGCAGTAGTGTTCTATCACTGTTACGCATGCGCAGTAGTGTTCTATCACTGTTACGCATGCGCAGTAGTGTTCTGTCACTGTTACGCATGCGCAGTAGTGTTCTGTCAATATTACACATGCGCAGTAGTGTTCTATCACTGTTACGCATGCGCAGTAGTGTTCTGTCAATATTACGCATGCGCAGTAGTGTTCTTTAAATATCAGGCATGCGCAGTAGTGTTCTGTCAATATTACACATGCGCAGTAGTGTTCTGACAATATTACACATGCGCAGTAGTGTTCTATTAGTGCCACGCATGCGCAGTAGTGTTCTGTCAATATTAGGCATGCGCAGTAGTGTTCTGTCAATGTTACGCATGCGCAGTAGTGTTCTATCACTGTTACGCATGCGCAGTAGTGTTCTGTCAATATTACGCATGCGCAGTAGTGTTCTGTCAATGTTACGCATGCGCAGTAGTGTTCTGTCAATGTTACGCATGCGCAGTAGTGTTCTATCACTGTTGCGCATGCGCAGTAGTGTTCTGTCAATATTACACATGCGCAGTAGTGTTCTATCACTGTTACGCATGCGCAGTAGTGTTCTGTCAATATTACACATGCGCAGTAGTGTTCTGACAATATTACACATGCGCAGTAGTGTTCTATTAGTGCCACGCATGCGCAGTAGTGTTCTGTCAATATTACACATGCGCAGTAGTGTTCTGTCAATATTAGGCATGCGCAGTAGTGTTCTGTCAATATTACGCATGCGCAGTAGTGTTCTTTAAATATCAGGCATGCGCAGTAGTGTTCTATGAATATCAGGCATGCGCAGTAGTGTTCTATCAATGTCAGGCATGCGCACTATTGTTCTATGAATGTCAGGCATGCGCAGTAGTGTTCTATCAATGTGAGGAATGCGCAGTAGTGTTCTATGAATATCAGGCATGCGCAGTAGTGTTCTATGAATATCAAGCATGCGCGCATAACACCCACACATGTATACTCACACATATACACTAATCACATGTACATGTATACTCACACATGTTCATAAATTACATACACATGTATACTGCTCATATGCAGATATAAACTCCTACATATACACAAATCACATATATGTATAGATTTAATAAACGATTGATAATATAAATTGTTGAATTTTTTAAGGTTCGTTGATGCACGTAGTGTCTGTTGAAATTTTTTTAAATATACGTAAATACCTCACTCGCTAATGCTGCGCTGTCTGTGTTGTAATGGAACTTATTTATTTACTTGTGTATTTACTTATTTATTTCAGGGTTGCCACAAGACATCGATTTTAAAATTCCATGACTTTTCCAGGTTTTCCAGACCATTTCTTAAAAAATTCCAAACCAGAAATAAAATTGTTTTGGTATGTTTTTAGCTAATTACGACAAAAAGTATAAAATCCTTTAAGTAAATTGTTAACAAAATAAGTTATTAATTTTTAATTTCATTATTAACAAAAAATTAAGTTAAAATTTGTAAGGTTATTTGAGATACGCTCCGAAGAAAGATGAGGAGCAAATCTTTTTAAATTTAAAAATTTAGTTAAGTTTAGAATTTTTCACAATTATTAAACCAGTATTTTAAAAAGCATTTTAATAACATTTTATGAAACTGAAGTTACCTACGTTTATTCAATGACAATTTTTTCTTTGCTAATTATTTATTTTAATGTTAGAAGCCTTTTAAAAAATTTTAAAAGATCGAAGTCGGGGAAATTATTAATTTTGATTTTTTACACAGATATTCGAAAAATCCATATATTATTTAAACAAAATTATTATTTCCTCACCTCATAAGCAATTTTTTCTTTTACAAATTATTTATTTTAATGTGACAAGTCATTTAAAAAAATTGTAAGAGGATCTAAGGAAGGCAAGGAAATTAGTGATTTTTAATTATTTTTTCGTAGATTTTCCAAATATCCCGAAATTTTAACTAAATTATTATTTCCTTGCTTCAGAAGCAATTTTTTTCGATTGCAATTTTTTAAAGGGCTTCTTACATTAAAAAACAATTAGCAAAAGAAAAAATTTTCATTGCATAAAAGTTGGTAGCTTCAGTTTCATAACATTTTGGGGTTTCTAAAATGTATTAATTTAAAAATTATTTAAAGGAAGATAGAGACCAAAAGAAACTAAAATTTAGAAATGCCATATTGATTTCAATTGTAAGCACTAAATTTAAAATCAAAAAGTTGTATGTCAACTTGAAAACTTGAAATTTTTACGACTCAAATACAAAAAATTGAGCTTTTAGTATCAGGCTTTATAAAATTCCCTGACAATTCCAGATTTTTCAGGTTTTCCATGACTGAAAAAAAATTCCATGACAATTCCGGGTTTCCCAGGTTTTTTAAGTCCGTGGCAACCCTGTATTTGTTTGGCAGACATCAACAATAATTTTTTAAATGGATAATCAGTGAAAAATGACTTATATTTCTGTAAGTTAGTGTTTCACTTCGATCCGCGAATTTCATTTTTTCGAGCGATTATTTGGTTATCGTCTTTGGTTTTCAAACGATCATCTTGTTTATTCTTTTGTTAATTGTCAAATCGTATCGTCTAATTTTCTAATTGTCATCGACCGAACTTCTCGACTGCTTCTCGACTTTCCCATAACTGACAACTAAAAATAATACAATAATAACCTATTTTTTGAAAAAAAATCGATATCCAAAAACATTTAAATTCTTTTTTATTAATTCTATTAAAAACTAAAATTAAATTCATTTTAGTGAGTTAAAATTATTATATCAAGTTAAAAATTAATTCAAGGTGTCTAGTGAATTATTATTTTTAAATTCCCGGACCAAAAATAAATATTCCCGGATTGATTTTTTAAAACAGCAATTACTATAAAATTTAAATATTAATACTTTTAATAAAGAAATTTTTAAGAAAATCAATTTTAAAAAGTCAATAGACATCTTTATTTAGAGAAATATATATAATATTACTTGTTATATATTACTTAATAAATCTATAACATTGTAATAGTTGGATCTAAATTTAAAATTAACCTACTTTTTTATTTTTCTATTAGTTGGGCTTTTTTGCGGAGTATTATTATTATTTTTAATTGTGTATTTAAATAATAAAAATTAAAAATAATTATTTTTAATTTTTATTATTAAAAAAAAAAAGTTGTCTGTTCATTGAACAAGACCTACATGTCTTATAGTATTTTGGCCCCCTGAATACGAATATGAAGTCAGAATTGCTCCATCACCCTCTGTTTTCTTTTAAATCGAAAAAACTACCCTTAAGTCTAAAATTCAAGAATTAAAGTAAAAAAAAATAAAAACACGGCTTTCTTCGGAGTAGAAGAATATATTTATGCGTTTTCTTCTTTCAACAACTCAAATAATGTCAAAATTGCTCCACCACCCCTACTTTTTTTTAAATCGAAGAAAGTACCCTTAAATCTAAAATTCAAGAACTAAAGTGAAAAAAATGAAATAACCGGTTTTCTTCGGAGTAGAAGAATATATTTATGCGTTTTCTTCTTTCAACAACAAATAATGATAAATTAACTCTGATTCTGCTTTTTAGTTATGAGAACAAAAATTGTTGAGTAGGACGAAAGACATGAACGAATAAAGGTTCTAGAGAAGGGATAGACCGTAAATTGCGTTTGCGCAATTTACTGAGATTTTCATGACGAATTGGCCTTTGGGACCACGATTTCAGTTGTACCCGGGACTTGGCGATATGTATATATTTGTATAATTTTATTAAGTGAAGATAGTTTTATTTTAAATAAATCCAAGTTTTCTGTTGTTAATTTTACTATGTTATGACTTTATTTTACCTTTGTCCTATAATTGACAAAAATAAAGGAACGTATGCTTTTGTCTAAAACTAATTGTTTTTATTGTTGTTAGTATACTCTGGGTTCATACTTAAAGGGGTAGTTTTTTCAATATAAATCAATAAGAGGGTGATGAAGCAATGCTGATGCTTTTTTAAAAAGTACATAAATATATTCTTCTACTTTGGAAAAAACCTGTTATATCATTTTTTACTATAATTCTTGAATTTTAGATTTAAGGGCAGGGGGTGATGGAGCAATTTCGTCATTATTTCTAAATTGTTGAAAGAAAAAAACGCATAAATATATTTTTCGACTTCGCAAAAAAACTGGTTATTTCATTCTTTGACTTTAGTTCTTGAATTTTAGATTTAAGGGTAGTTTCTCCCATTTAAAAGAAACAGGGGTGGTGGAGCAATTTTGACATTATTTCTGAGAGGTTAAAGGAAGAAAACGCATAAATATATTCTTCTACTCCTAAGAAAACCGGTTATTTCATATTTTTTTACTTTAGTTCTTGAATTTTAGATTTAAGGGTAGTTTCTCCCATTTAAAAAAACAGGGGTGGTGGAGCAATTTTGACAATATTTCTGAGTGGTTGAAGGAAGAAAACGCATAAATATATTCTTCTACTTCGCAAAAAAGTGGTTATTTCATTCTTTGACTTTAGTTCTTGAATTTTAGATTTAAGGGTAGTTTCTCCTATTTAAAAAAACAGGGGTGGTGGAGCAATTTTGACATTATTTGAGTTGTTGAAAGAAGAAAACGCACAAATATATTCTTCTACTCCGAAGAAAGCCGTGTTTTTATTTTTTTTTACTTTAATTCTTGAATTTTAGACTTAAGGGTAGTTTTTTCGATTTAAAAAAACAGAGGGTGCTGGAGCAATTCTGACTTCATATTCGTATTCAGGGGGCCAAAATACTATAAGACATGTAGGTCTTGTTCAATGAACAGACAACTTTTTTTTTGTGTGCCTGTGATTGTAATCATGCCTAAATTAAAAAAATTTAACATTTTTAGGTATAAAATAATTTTTTAATAAACATTAATAAAAATTTAGTTTTCTAAACATTATTCAAAAGTAGACGAAAGAACAAAGTTTTGTCCTCTTGATGTAATTTTTCTAAATTCAATAGATTAAGTTATAGATAATTAAAAATAAGTATACTTAGATTTCTTTGAATAATTTTTTAACACAATTAAATTTTTCAAATATGTCTACAATAGAAACCTTTTTGAATAGTTGAAATTGTGCAAAATTTAATTGAAAATAATTAATTTATTTCAAGTATTTTGTTACAATTTTTTGAAGAATTTTAATTGCAAATTTTGAAAATAATTGAATTACCAAAAATTAAAAAAAAATTTTTAAAGGTAAATTAGGATATAAGAATTATTTTAAGAAATTCAATTATTTTCGAAAAATAACATTATAATATTTTTAAAAACTAATATTATTAGAATTTTTTTATAGTAATTTTTTAAGATTTTTTTTTTTTTTTTTTTTGCTTAGGGACTTTTGGGAAATCTGCCTACAGATACCTTGCATTCCGCACTCCAAGGTTATGTGGGGTTGGTATGATAAAAAAAAACAAAAGGAAATATAAAAAAAGAAAAATAAATAAATGTTACAATAAATTTAACAAACTGGCGACCTACTGCCAGCCAGGGTGTCTACTAACCGGGAATTCCGGGAAAACAGGGAAATAACCGGGAATTTTATTTGACCGGGAATTAGCCGGAAATTTTATACCGAACCGGGAATTTTTTCACAAAAATTAAAAAAGTTTTATTATTTTAATTTGTTTTTAAAAAATCAATTTTTATTTCAATTTTTATAGATATTTATACTGTTCTCTAAATTTAAGTTAGTTAAAAATAATTAATTTGATGATAAAAAATCAGTTACCAATTCAAATATATTATGTAAATAAATTTTTAAAAAATTATGGAGTTAATAGAAATATTGTGAAATTCGACTGAAAATATGTAATTAAATTTGTTAAAGAAATTCATTAGAAACTTTTTAACAAATAGAATTTTCAAAGTATTTTAATTTAATAATTGATTAATAATTGAATATTATAAAGAGTTAAATTCTAATGTATTCATGTTTCTTACTGCGAAAATTAATAATTAAAATTTTTATTAGTTAATTTAAAAAAATATACATACTTAAAATTGTTTAATGAAATTGAACTTTCGCAAAATTTTTTTAAATCTAAAAAATAAAATTGTTGTAATTTTTCAATTCTATTGTTTCAAGATAATTGAATTTTTCTAAACAAATCATTGAAATTTTTTTACTTTTTTTGAAAAATAATTGAATTTTTTTAAAGAATTTTATTTAAATTTTTCGAAAATAATCAAGGGAAGTTAGTGACCATAATTATAATTTTATTTTTAAAATTTTAAGTCCCTCTTACAGTTTTAAATCAATTTTTTGCTTCTAAAAATTATACTATTCTATTATTATTTAATAATTATAATTATTGAACTTCTCTTAAATTTTTATCATTTTAAATTTCTGAATGTTCAAATAAATGATATTTATTTATTTCTTGAGCAAATTAAATGTTTATTAGATATTAAGTAAATAATTAATTATTGCTGCTTATTATTTTCAAAAAATTTAATAAAATTCTTCACAAAAATTAAATTATTTTCATAAATAATAGCATTCTTTGGAAGGATTCAATTATTTTTATAAATAGTAAAATTCTTTGCAGAAGTTCAATTATTATCAATGTAATTTTAATAAAATTGAAAAATCCAATTTTCAATTATAATTATAAAGAGACAAGATTATTTTTAAAAACTTGAAAAAATCATTATTTTCAGAAAATTTAATGATTTATTTATGTTTAAAATCAAATTTAAATTTACATTTGATAAGAAAAAAAACCGGGAAAAAATTAGGATATATCCGGGAAAAACCGGGAAATAACCGGGAATTTTGTTAAACGAAAATAGTAGACACCCTGATGACAGCTTGGTTATCAAAACAAAAAGAAAATCGTTTTTTGTTCGTTTCTCGGATCGTGTTGCTCGAATGAAACACTACTGTAAGTGTAATTTTCAACTGACTTTTAGTAAAATTATTTGTTTGACAGAAATTTACAATATTAATAAATAAATCACAATAAAATAATAATCAGTGAAGAATGACTGATATTTTAGTACTTTTCAACTGATTTTCAGTAAAATTCCACTGATTATGAATCCAAAGTCACTTTTTAAAAATACAAAATGGCGAATCCAGGATAGCGGACGAAAATGAAAGGTTTAGTAAGAGAATACGTAAAAATAACATTTCGTATAATGTACAATGACATTTTTTGTAAATGTCACTTCATAATTTTTGTCTTATTACACAATGATTTTAAATAAAATAATTTATATTTTTATAAATATTAATAATTTTTTACATTTTCTAACCACTATAAGGTTTTAATTTTGTAAATGTTCAAATTCTGGTTTAGAAAGAAAAATTTATATTATTATACAACTATATTGTCTAGACTTGCAAAAACCCAAAGTCTAGACTTTGTTGTAACAATATTGTTACAATATATATTGTAACAATATTGGTGACGGTGACATGCGTAAGAATAGTGCAGTAAAAATTTCAAAAAAACACCCTGATCATTACCTACAGAAAATCCTATTAGTAAGAAAAGAATGGACGTATCTTCGCCCTTTTCTTACTAATTATTCAGAGAATCAGGCTAACATTCAAAATCTAACCTTCTAAGTTTAGTTATTTCAAAAAAATTATTTTATTGATGCAAATAAATATTTATTTTAATTAAAAACTATGCATTATTTAATCAAGTAATTTTTATAATTGATTTAAAGCAATATTTATTAAATTAAATTATTCTATTTAATTGACTTAAGTAATTTGTATTTGGTTCAAATAACTATTTAATAGATACCATAAATTAAAATATTTATGTCCAGTAAATATTTACTTAGTTCAAATAAAAAAAAAAAATAAGTAAAAACTAAAAAGTTTAAATACAACCGAACGAGCGTTAGCGAGTGAGGTATATATTAATTATGTTTAAACTAAATGTTTTTTTTAAATGTACGTGTTGAGGAGTAAATTGTCGAAAGGTATAGAAACTGATTTTATTTTGAAATGATGAAAACAAAAGTTATTTAAAAAATACTGAAACCGTAGAGGGAATCCTTCCCTAGGTGTGCGACGGAGGGTTAAAATTAATTAATACTCTTTAAATTTTAATTTGTTAAAAATAACTAATTTAATAGTAAAAAGTTAGTCACTGATTTAAATAATAATATTTTACTACTAAAATTGTTAATAATGACGAATTATTATTTAAATTCACGTTTAGATTGTAAATAAAAAAATTTCATATTTGCAAAATAAAATTGTTAATTTGTAAATTCAAAATTTTTAAATTTGTAAAATAAAAGAAATTAAATTTTATAATAAGATTAAAGTAATTTTATTTTAATTTCATTTTATAATAAAATTAAAATAAAAGTAATTTAATTTTAATTCAATTTTATAATAAAATTAACTGAAAATTTTTCTAACTAATTAAATTTTCGTAATTTAACTATTTTTTTAGGTACTTATTTACTATTAAATAACTTTCTACTCATAATTAATTATTTTACACTAATTGCTGAAGCAAAAAATCAGTCATGATTTTACTAGTAATTAGTTATTTTCAACTAATTCAATTGATTATTTATTATTTGTGGATTTTTTTTTTGTTAATAATTAAAATTATTATTAATTTCTTATTAAATTTGGTTTCATCAATTTATGTTAATTTGTACTGAATTTAGTAATTAATCACTAATAATTAATTAAGAAATACAGACATAATTAGTTGATTATAATTATAAAACTAATTAATTAATTATATAAAAATTATTTAATAATGAATTATACATTTATTAAATAATAATAAATAATTTTTTTACAGCATTTCCCTTAATAATCACTATTTGATACGTATGATTTTCAAATCTCGCGCCGCGTCTGCCGCGTGCTTTCATGAAAAACGAAAAAGAGACACACCTACGAGACTAAACTCGTGATGTATCTTTGTGTTAGTAGAAGTTGGAAGGAGTAAGTTTGGCGCTATGGTGGGGGTGAATCGCGTAGGGTTTCTGGCATCACTGCTTCAAGACCATTTTGCAAGAAAAATTAAAATCGAAGACTGAGCACTTTTTTTTTAATCGAGATTTTTCGATTTTTAAAAAATTTTTTTTAAAGAAAAATCGTATTTACTCACCATTTACTCATAATGTGATTATATTTGTTTACTTAGAAGTATACATAACACAAAATAAAGAAAATTATGTAAATTTTATTTAAACATATTTTTTATTGTATTTTGGTTCAAAAAATTTTAAAACCATCAACTTCGCGACATTCAGTACAATTCATAGCTAATTTCAAATTGTTTATCGTTTATCTTGACGTTTTATTCAGAGCATCGTTAAAATCTAAACCAAAAAAGTTTAAATATACTCGAATAGAATTAGTTTATGAAATATTAGTGACTTGAACATCATGTTGCACAGCAAACCTAAAATCATAAAAAATCATGCTCGAACACATGAAGAAAACCGTTATGTTATTTGTTTGTTGTGTTGTAGCAAAAATAAGACTATGATTAATATACAATCAGCATTAAAGCTGAAAATTATTAAATTATTCGAAAGTTATGACGAACAAAATGAGTGTCTTCCAAGAGTAGTGTGTCCTTCGTGCAAATTAAATCTGTATTCTGACATTGATAGGAATCGAATTTTGCAAATAGACTTCTCACAATTTCGCTTAAAAAAACAAACAAGATTAAGTGAATCTGTTACCTGTGAGTGTTACTTTTGTGATTTAGCAAGAACGAATGGATTGAAAAAAATTATCCCGAAAAAGGTATTTGGGATTGAACGCAAATCTGATTTGAGGAAAATTAAAACGCCGAAACATGAAATTACGAAACACTGTTCTAATTGTTTGTCTGTTATACAGAAAGGTAAAAGTCATATTTGTAAAACATCAAAGATTGTGGATAATGTAAAAAGTATGACTAAAAATTGTGAATTGAAGACGAAAGAACAATTAACATCCAGCTTTATAAAAAGTGTAATTGGAGAAAAAAGTGATTCTAATTCAATAAAGTTATTGCAGCCAAAAGGGGGAAATTCCCTCCAAATTACGATCGGAAATTTAAAAAAATCGAAAGAAACCTTATTTTCCGTAAAAGATTTTCAGAACATCAGAACACAATTCAATTTAAGTTATAAAACTACTGCTGGGATCGCCACTGCAATTCGCACGGCAACAAGAAATTTGAAAATAATAGAACCACACTTAAAAAGAAAATTACTTGATAGCAATCATACTCTGGACCATTTATTTCAATGTAAGACTTTTAATTTCCTTAATGTAAAACAAAATTCTGTATCTGATGCTCCAGAATTGGTAGTTTATTGTACCGATTTACAAGAATTAATTGATTCTACAATAAAGTCTCGTAATATTAATAAGGAACATTTGAAATTTGGTATAGATGGAGGGGGCGGTTTTTTAAAAGTTTGTCTAAGTATACAATCAGACACAGATTATGATATGATTGAAAGTGAAAAAAAATGTAGTCGACAATCATATAATGATGGTATCAAAGCAAAAAAATCTAGAAATTCGAGTGTTAAAAAACTATTTATCCTTGCATTGGCTCCTCATTCTCAAGAGAATTATACAAATGTGGTACAGTTGTGGGAAGCATTAAACATTAATGACTTTGATGGTACGATCGCTACGGATTTAAAACTGGCGAATATCATTGTTGGTATTATGGCACATTCAAGTTTATTTCCATGTTGTTGGTGCTTTTCAAACAAAAATAATCTGAGTAATGACGATGAGCTTCGTACTATTGGCAGTGGACTAAAATATTATATGGACTGGTGCGATGCTGGAAGCAAGAAAGCAGATGCAAAAAAATACAAAAACTGTATACATCCACCTATCATCCAAACGGACAGCGATCAACTTATTTATAATTTATAATTTTTTTAAAATAAAATTTATATAATTTTCTTTATTTTGGGTTATGTATACTTCTAAGTAAACAAATATAATCACATAATGAGTAAATGGTGAGTAAATACGATTTTTCTTTAAAAAAAATTATTCAAAAATCGAAAAATCTCGGTTAAAAAAAAAGTGCTCAGTCTTCGATTTTAATTTTTCTTGCAAAATGGTCTTGAAGTAGTCCCCTAACATTCCCAAAAAGAAAATCAGAGGTAGAAGAAACTCGAAGTTGAAATTAGTCGAGGACCACCGTGGCTCGTGTTCTACGAAACACCTCACAATGGAATTTTTTTACAATTTACTTCTCAAAAAATGTCTACAGACTAAAATTTTTAATCGATTCGAGTATTTTTTGTTTTAAATAAAAGGAGAACAATTTCTGAACATATCCCTCCATGCAAACCTAAGAATCTTCAATTGTTTATAATTTTTTTTTAAATACAAAAAGTTAACAAATTAGTTGTGTAGTTTCCTTTAAAAATGAATGATTATTTTCTTATTTTGCTACTACACATGTCCTAAATCAGATTCAATTAATATAATATATGACCACCAGATAAATAGTAAAACATAAAATAATTTATCTAAACACTTATAAACAATATTAGTTAACAAATAGTTAACTTTGGTTCCTCTTCATAAAAAAACTTTGTTCTTTCATATTCATATTGTACTTTAGGTTCATTTAATGAATACATCTCCCTTTCGTTAAAAAACTATTTTTAATTGTTATAAACAATAATAGTTAACAAATAATGAACTTTGGTTCCTCTGCACCAAAAAGAATTTTTTTCATAGTTTTCATTGAAGTTTATTGCAAAGAATGTTTGTCTCAAAATAAAGCAATAAACTTTTTAATGTAGAATATATATTAATTGCATTTATTTCATTTTAATTAATTTTTTTATTTTAATTTTAAAAAACACAAGGAAAGAAAAAAAACATTTAATACAAATTTATATATATTAAATTGTTTATAGTTATTGAACAAACTATTTCATACGTTCACTATTTTTTAACATATATTCTTTGTAATAAACTTCAATGAAAACTATGGAAAAAATTCTTTTTGGTGCAGAGGAACCAAAGTTCATTATTTGTTAACTATTATTGTTTATAACAATTAAAAATAGTTTATTTTATTTAAAACAAAAAATACTCGAATCGATTAAAAATTTTAGTCTGTAGACATTTTTTGAGAAGTAAATTGTAAAAAAATTCCATTGTGAGGCGTTTCGTAGAACACGAGCACCTTGCACGTGATTTTTTAAAATTTTGTACAACTCATTAAACGCGTCGGCCCACTCCAAAACTTTTTGGAAAATCTTCTGTATATTATAAGGTATAAATAAATTAAAAAAAAATAAAAAAGAAAAGGGTCCAAAGTTAAAAAAAATTAATTTGTTTATAAAAAAAATTTTTTTTTTAATAAAAAATTAAAAAAAAATTTTTTTTTACATTTCTTAAAAGTTGAAAGAAAACTAAAACTTTTATTCCCTGACAAGTTTTTGATAAACTCAATATTTTCAGACTTATAAGCTACTGAAAATATGTCTACAGTTACAAATTCAAAATTTCGAAAATTCATAACTCGAAAATTTGGGCGATTAAACAAAAATAAAAAACACGTATTTTTTTTTCCATATAGAATGAGAAAAAAATATGTTTAAACGAATTTTCAAGGTCATAGGTAAATCTTGCGTGGAATTGCCCATATATATATAAGAAAATTTGTTTAAAGGATTTTTAAAAATTTTGTAAATGAAACGACTACAAAGCTTCCTCCATGAGAAAGCAAAACTATTAATTGTTTAAAATTTTTCAGGAACTACTTGTTTTGATTAAAAATATTTTAAAAATTTACAAAATTAGCTGCATATCTACTGTAAAACAAAATTTATAATGAAAAATAATAAAAAAAATATTAATATCATTAAACACAAAATTTAGAAAATAAATTTTGTTTCACTGAAACTGCTTTCTTTATTACTATACTGAAACAAAATTTAGAAGGGGGTCAAAATAAGTGAAACCGGCCACTTGAAAAATTTTTGTCCCCGAATTTAAAGTTATCTATGGTTTTTAATAGATATATGAGTAAACTTTTACCCGCTAAAATATTTTTCAAAAATTTTATTTATTTTGAAAGTTATCAGGTGTTAAACTTTTAGGTTACTTTTTATTCTTTTCATTATTACTCAGAAACGAATGAAGATAATTTCAATTTTTTTTTTGGAAATTAAAGCTAAAAGTCTGTAGTTTAAAGTGCAACTGAAAAAATTGCTGTATAATAAAAATTTCTAATTGTTATTAACAATTATTTTAAACAATTGCGATTTAAAGTATGTTCTCAATGTCGGAAAAAAATCAAACTATACTCATGTGATGCGCAAAACTCTAACGAGTAAATTAAAAAAAAAAAAGTGAGTAACCTCTAAAATTACAGAAGTTATGCATATTTTTCTGACGACGCGCGGGAATTAACTGATTCGCAAACTCTCGAGCGCGCGGGAATACGCCCGCGCCCGCTCCCGCCGCACTGCTCACACTTGTGTTTTCAAACAATTTATGTTTACAGAGAAGGAGAAGTAATTAAAATATTATTTTCTTACTAAATAGTTTATTAATATTTTTACTTTTGGAGTAATTATATACATAAAAACCATTTTGTATGTACTCATAAACTGCTTTGCAGTTTTTATGCTTTGATAAAAAACTTTTTTTGTGGGTCTGATATTCTTGAATCGTACAAAAATCGAAATCGATATTGTTTGTGTAGAATTTCATCAAAAAATTTTTTAAATAATTGGATTTCTAAATAAAATAATTAAATCATTTGTCACTTCTCCAAAATTCAATTTTTATTAGTGTTTTAACTGAAATTTCTTCTATAAATTCGCTATTTTTAATAATTTATTATTTCTTAAAATTGTATTCCCATAAAGAATTTTATTAACAAATTTTTAAATAATTGAATTCTTTGAACGAGTTTTAATAAAATGTTTAAGAATAATTACATTTTTCGAGGAATTCGATTATAATTGTACACGGAGAAAAATATAAAGTAACTTTTACTACTTTTATAGTAAAACATTTCTGATAACTTTTACTACTTTCGGAATAAATTTACTCCGAAAGTAGGAAAAATTATTTGACTAATTTTTAGTAGTTTTCATGGACGACTTTTCCCCTTTTCAATTAGTAGAATATTACTAATTCTTAGTAAAATTTTACTAATGTTTTAGTAGAAATTCACTAATTAAAAGTCACTCATTTCACTAAATGAATTAGTAAAACTGTTTTATCGACTATTAATAAAACAGTTCTACTAATTGTTAGTAGAAATCTACTAATCAATTAGTAAAATTCACTATTTGTTAGTAATATATTACTAAATCATTTGGTGCACGACTTTTCGCCATTTCATTAGTAACTTTCTACTAATTCAGATTTAGAGAGTGCGTTTACAATTTTCATAAATAGATGAACTTACAAATGATTGCAAAAATTCAATTATGATAAAAATTTTTTTTAAATTATCGTCAACATTTCAATAAACTTTATAAATAATAAAATTCTTCTCCGAATATAAGTTATTTTCAGAAGTTTTCCTCAATTCAATGATTTTCAAAATCTACTATTTTAATAAAATTTTCTAAGAGAATTCAATTATATTAAAAAATAATTTTAATACCTACAATTCCAGGCAAAAGTTTAATTATTATTTATTATTAAGAAATAATAAATTATTAAAAATAGCGGATTTATAGAAGAAATTTCAGTTAAAACACTAATAAAAATTGAATTTTGGAGAAGTGACAAATGATTTAATTATTTTATTTAGAAATCCAATTATTTAAAAGATTTTTTGATGAAATTCTACACAAACAATATCGATTTCGATTTTTGTACGATTCAAGAATATCAGACCCACGAAAAAAGTTTTTTATCAAAGCATAAAAACTGCAAAGCAGTTTATGAGTACATACAAAATGGTTTTTATGTATATAATTACTCCAAAAGTAAAAATATTAATAAACTATTTAGTAAGAAAATAATATTTTAATTACTTCTCCTTCTCTGTAAACATAAATTGTTTGAAAACACAAGTGTGAGCAGTGCGGCGGGAGCGGGCGCGGGCGTATTCCCGCGCGCTCGAGAGTTTGCGAATCAGTTAATTCCCGCGCGTCGTCAGAAAAATATGCATAACTTCTGTAATTTTAGAGGTTACTCACTTTTTTTTTTTTAATTTACTCGTTAGAGTTTTACGCATCACATGAGTATAGTTTGATTTTTTTCCGACATTGAGAACATACTTTAAATCGCAATTGTTTAAAATAATTGTTAATAACAATTAGAAATTTTTATTATACAGCAATTTTTTCAGTTGCACTTTAAACTACAGACTTTTAGCTTTAATTTCCAAAAAAAAAATTGAAATTATCTTCATTCGTTTCGGAGTAATAATGAAAAGAATAAAAAGTAACCTAAAAGTTTAACACCTGATAACTTTCAAAATAAATAAAATTTTTGAAAAATATTTTAGCGGGTAAAAGTTTACTCATATATCTATCAAAAACCATAGATAACTTTAAATTCGGGGACAAAAATTTTTCAAGTGGCCGGTTTCACTTATTTTGACCCAAGGATTTTTCTGTCTGGCTAAACTGAGTTTTACTACTTTATTAGACATTACGAAAGTTTTAAACGCTTGGTCTGACTGTAACTAACTTTTACTAGTAAGATAAAAAATTTAATACTTTACAAAGTAAGACTGATTTTTAATGTTTAATATTACTTCTTCAGTTATAAAATTTGTTTGTCTGACTAAAATATTTGGGCGAAAATTATCATACGAAAAAACAAGTTGTAAATCAAGCTGTTCATTACATAAACATTTTGCTTCCTCTTTACGATCATGAAAAAAAATTAACGACGAGTATATTTAATTTTTAAATAATTTAACATTTGTAAAATAAAGTTCATTTGTCTTAATAGAAAAAATAAAATTTTCTTATACAGTAATATTAATCTAAAAAACAAAAAAAACTTTAGTAAAAAAGTGAATTTTTCAACTTTAATTGTAATTAATTCTATAATTTTCAATATAATAATTATACTTTATATACATCAATCGATTCGTCTTGATACAAAGAATAAGATTTTTAATTTATTTTTTAATAAATAATACCATTTTATTTTACAGCAGCATGATTTTTAAGAAAAAATTAATTTTTATTAAAAGTGCAAATTTCTTGTCTATAATTGGTTCTAACTCTATGAATTTAAATACAATATATACTTTATGTATATACCAATCTATCCGTCTTGGTGCAAAGAATAAGATTTTAGAAATAAGTGGGTAAGATTTTCTTATACAGCAACATAATTTTGCGGAAAGAACTCATTTTTTGATTAAAAATTAAAAATGCGAACTTTCCTCATACAATTTATACTTAGTATAGACTAATTGATTCGTCTTGATGCAAAGAATAAGATTTTATTATACATAAACTTCAACAACCAATTAAAAAAAAAATTTTTTCTGAGGATTTTTCAAAGTTTATCAATCCATTATTCGAGATATTTTTATGATAAATATACCTGTCAAATTTTAGCCAAATTCGCTAAAACCTCTTCGAGTTATCGTGTTCACAAAAAACGGGATCGACACACATACACACACGCATACATACATCCGGACAATTGTTCAGGGTCTTATATAACATAGTCCTATATAGAAGAAAATTTGTTAAAAGGATTTTGCTTCCTCGTGGAGGAAGCTTTGTAGTCGTTTAATTTACAAAATTTTTAAAAATCCTTTAAACAATTTTTCTTCTATACATGACTATATTATATAAGACCCTAAACAATTGTCTGGATGTATGTGCGTGTGGATCCCGTTTTTTGTGAACACGATAATTCGAAGAGGTTTTAACGAATTTGGCTAAAATATACTAGATATATTTATCATAACAATATCTCGAAATGGATTGATGGACATTGAAAAATCCTCAGAAAAAAATTTTTTTTTTACTTTTTTCTAAAAAAAATTATTTTAAGTTGGTTATTGAAGTTAATATACAACAAAATCGTATTCTTTACGTCAAGACGAATCGATTGGTCTATATACAAAGTAAAAATTGTATGAACATTTATAGAGTTAATCACAATTAAAGCTGAAAAATTCGCATGTTTAATTTTTTATCAAGAAATGAGTTCTTTTAGCAAAATTATGTTGCTGTATAAGAAAATTTTACTCATTGATTTCTAAAATCTTATTCTTTGCACCAAGACGCATCGACTGGTATATATAAAGTATATGAGGCATTTCATTTCAAAACGACCCCCTTCGTAAACAATTGCCAATGTAAGACAAATTTTAAATGAATATTTCTTCCATTCTGTAGAACCAAATTACTTTTTATATTAGTGATTTCGAAAGTAGAATTTCTGAACTTTCTGATAATAAATATATATATTTTTTTAATAATTTAATTTAAATAGAAAATTCAGTTTAAAAGTTAAACTTTGAAAAATCTCTAAACACGTTACCTCCGAGTTTAATAAAATTCATATCAAACGAAAGCTTGAATATTTTTCTTTTTATTTATCAAACGATAATAATGGACATTTCAGTAAATTTTAATTAATTAATTAAATTTTACAGACATTTAGAAGGTTATTATGCATACATTGAGAAAAGCAAATGCCGCCCTATACTTAATAAATGGTTCCCCGTGTAGAAATTTGTCGTGGCCTTCCTAGAAATAGACTACAGCTAGATAGCATTTGTCGTGGAAAATTATTCTGAAAAAACTGTCCTGGCCCCGAAATGTTAATGTACAGTTTTCCCCTTTATTTTTTTCGCTATGAAGACAGTCTAGAATCTGGCTAAAATTTGTCTAGGATACTGAATTGAAAATTCAGTACAAGTTCGTATAGCAGGTTGTCCAAGAATTAGCTATAGGCACTGTCTAGGGCGCTGACTTAAGAATTTAGTACAAGTTCGTGGAGAAGGTGGCTCTGAGAGTCTACTAAGCTAGCAGACGAAATCAGTTCTTGACGTAGTGCTTGATGAAAAGAAACCAAGAGTCTACAATTGTAACTTATCTTGTTGTAAAGATAAAGCAAATTTACAAATCTAGTGAAAAGTTTTCAGTTTTCCATTTCTGAACAGGGACAATGTACAAGTTTAAATATATTACAGAGAAAAGAAGATTTATTAGAAAAAGGACATGTGATGTCATCATTCATCCCGTGTAGAAAAATTGTTGGGTTCTAGTGTGGTGACAGAAAGACAGTCTATTCTCTAAGTGGGCGCTGAAAAGACTGTCTGACCATGGGCTAATCAGACCAGTGACGATCGAACCACGCGTTGGTACAGACTGGACGAGCTAATCAGGGCTAATGAGCAGAACTAATATTTCAAATTTTAGGTTCGATTTCAATATTTCCGTTTTTTAATTTTAAATAATTTACCCAAATTTACTCGGTTCTCACGTTTATTCAATGTAATGTGAAAATATGAATTATTAATAATAAATAAATATGATTGTTATTCATATATATGTGTGTATATGTATTAAATGACAATAACTTATTATTATAATAATTATATTATTTTCAAATAAATAATATACTGCACTAGCAGTAAATATTATTTAAAAGAGTAATATTGAAAGATAATTTTAATAAAAAAAAAAAATTGCGTTAATTGGTACATTTTTCAAATTCATTCTTTAACAGGCCTTTAACATTATTTACAAACATGTTTACAATTTTAATTTATAACACTTATACAGATTAAATATAGTAATTTTATTATTTTATATAACACTTACAATGAAAAATATCCGCTCGCATGTGGGATCGAACTCACGCCCCCCACCCTTGACGACCCGACTCGAAGCATTTAAACCGCACGGCCACTGAAGTCTGGGTGTGAACTCTCCTAATTTACTATATCAATGCCAGTGTCATATATTCTATTGCTTATAAGGACGAAGTGAAAACTATGACTAAAATTATTACACATAATAATCCCGAATTATTTTAATTATTAGGTATATATGATTATTTAAATAAATAATTCTTACTACAATTATAATCATTAACCATTTTTTAATGAATTACTTTCAGTTTTATCAAAAATTTTTTAAATAATTGAATTCTTATGGCGAATTTCAATAGAATTCTTAAGTATAATTATACACTTTTCGAAGAATTCGATTAAAATTGTATTAAAAATAATTAAGAAATTCTGAGATTAACTGAGAAATTTTGAATAATAAAAAAAATTTGAGACTTTTATTATTTATAAAAATAATTGAATTATTGAGAAGAAACTTATAAAAAATTTGTAAATCCTTATTGAATTTTTGTGAAAGGTTTTTTATTTATGAAAGTAATTAAATTTTTGCTTACATTTTATTTTGCCAAGAATCTTGTTAAAAATTTAGAAAATAATTGAATTTCAGAGAACGATTTTATTATTTATAAAGATAATTGAAATTTTGATGAGAATTTAAACAAATTTTTGAACATAATTGAATTTCTGTGTAGAATTTTGTTACTTTTGAAAATAATTAAATTTCTACAAAAATCTGTAACTTCTCCAACACTCAATTGTTTATAGTGTTTTTAACTAAAATTCTTCTACAGATAAATTATTTTTAATAATTAATCAAATACAATATGTTAAAAAATTTATCTAATTTCAGGAGAATTTGAATTATTAGGCATTTTTCAAAAATCTAAGATCTTTAGAATTTTTAATTAAACTCATTGAAAATTTTATTTATAATAATTCATATAAACCTACAATATTTATTTTTGAACGATACTTTAGATACTAAATTATTCCATTGAATTTTGAAGTGACAATCCATGAATAAATTCAAAGAAGACCGACAAATCGGGCACTAAAGTCTTGATTGTACTTTGATTTGTACTTTAAAAATTTTGAATTCTAGTGATGCCAATGAAGTCCCATATAGCATACAGTTAGACAGTCTAAATTAGACCGTCCAGAAAAATCCCATATAGCATACAGTTAGAAAGTCTAAATTAGACCGTCCAGAAAAATCCCATATAGCACACAGTTAGACCGTCCAGATTAGACCGTCCAGATGCGTCTAGTTGGGGCAATCTCTGGACTCCAGACTGCCCCGAAATTTTTCTACACGGGTATAGTCTCAGATTGTTTTTCATATTATAATGTTCATAATAAGTAATAAAACTTTGGTAATTTTAAGTGAATTTTTTGTGATTGCAACAATATAATATACAATTAATTTTATTATCGGTATACAAGTACGAATCTTTATAGTGAATGTGTTTGCGTTTTAAAGAAAAAATCCAATGTAGCAAAATATGTTACAATTAATTTCAAAAATAATTGTAACAGGAATTGTGATAATAACAAATACTTTTGTATTACTCTTTTGTTTGTTTAAAAGTTAAACAAACAATAGAGTAAAGTTGAAAAATATTCTTTTATTATTTATAAACCTAACAATTATTCCCAGTATGTAGAAACTGCTTATTTTAATATCAAGGAACTGGCTAGGAATTATTTATTTTACTAGACAAGGACTTGACAAAATAACTGTACAAAATCTTGACGTTGCTAGCGTCACATCTCTCATTCAATCCTGTCCATTTTTCCCATCTAGTTGCTAGATTGAATCTAGCGCAACTGGACAGTTTCTCATACTCTTCCACGGTAAATTTCTACACGGGTCTCTCAATATAACCTTCGAAATGTTTGTAAAATTTAATTATTTTCTCAAAATCCACTGAAATGTCCATTATTATCGCTTGATAAATAAAAAGTAGAATATTCAAGCTTTCGTTTGATATGAATTTTATTAAAATCGGAGGTAACGTGTTTTGAGATTTTTCAAAGTTTAACTTTTAAACTCAATTTTCTATTTAAATTAAATTATTAAAAAATATATTTTTTTATTATCAGAAAGTCTACTTTCGAAATCACTAATATAAAAAGTAGTTTGGTTCTACAGAATGGAAGAAATATTCATTTAAAAATTGTCTTACATTGGCAATTGTTTACGAAGGGGGTCGTTTTGAAATGGAATGCCTTATATATTGTATTTAAATTTATAGAATTAAAACCAATTATAGACAGAAAATTTGTACTTTTAATACAAATTCATTTTTTCTTAAAAATCATGTTGCTGTACAATAAAATGTTATTATTTATTAAAAAATAAATCAAAAATCTTATTTTTTGTATCAAGATGAATCGATTGATGTATATAAAGTATATATTATATTGAAAATTATAGAATTACACTGCAAGCCCGATCAGCGGTTACCCGATCAGTGGTCGCTTGTTTACGTCGTTTGTAGATGGAGCGGACGAGGGGCCATGAGGGAGTCGAAAAGTTGTGGCAGTAGCGTATACATTAAAGACGCTCTGGTCCCTTAAAAAAAAATTCAGTAGTCAAGTAATGGTACCCCATCATAAAACAGTTCGCACGGTCCTATATGTTTACGCCCGATCAGCGGTCGAGCACCCCCAGAGCTGACCGCTGATCGGGCTTGCAGTGTAATTATAATTAAAGTTAAGAAATTCCCTTTTTTACTAAAAATTTTTTTATTTATTTAGATTCATATTACTGTATAAGAAAAGTTTATTCTTTCTATTAAGACAAATGAACTTTATTTTATAAATGTTTAATTGTATTAATATTGATTTAAAAATTAAATATACTTGTCGTTAATGCTTCCTCCACGAGGAAGCAAAATAATTAAAACTTAGATGTCTAAATAAAATTCATTTTCTACTGGTAAAAAAAGTAATAAGATGCTGAGAAAAAAATAATAAGTAGATGAGATAATAATAAGAATAATAATAATAAAAACAAGTTGTGAATCCAGCTGTTCACTACATGAACATTTTGCTTCCTCTTTACGATCAGCAAAACAATTTGCTTCTTCGTGGAGGAAGCATTAACGACAAGTATATTTAATTTTTAAGTAATTTTCTATACAATTTATCATTTATAAAATCAAGTTCATTCGTCTGAATGGAAAGAATAAAATTTTATTATACAGTAATATGATTATAAATAAACAAAAAAATTTTTGAAAAAAGACAATTTTTCAACTATAATTGTAATTGAATCTATAAATTCCAATACAACATATACTTTATATGCATCAATCGATTCGTCTTGATGCAAAAAATAAGACTTTTAATTTGTTTTTAAATAAATAATATTTTATTGCACAGAAACATAATTTTGAAGAAGGAAATTATTTTTAATGAAAGTGCAAATTTTTCAGCTTTAATATTCTATAAATTCAAATAAAATATATACTTTATATACACCAATCGATTCGTCCTGACGCAAAGAATACTATTTTATTATATATTAAGTTCAATTACCAACTTAAAAAATACTTTTTAAAAAAAATAAAAAAAAATTTATTTTTGAATATTTTTTAATAACCGTCAATCCATTTCGAGATATTATTATGATAAGTATACCTATCAATTTTTAGCTAAATTCGTTCAAACCTCTTCGAGTTATCGTGTTCACAAAAAACGGGATCCACACACACACACAAACATATATGGGTGATTAAATTTAAAATGTCATTTTTGATCCTATTAACTTTGATTAGTAGAAATGATAAGAAATTTTCTGTTTTCGTTTATTCTTTTCTCAAATAAATTCTTACAACTTTAAAAAGTTAAACTATTTCAAATTACAATAATAAATGTTTCAACATGACTTAAAAAATATTTGTAATGAGTTCTGCCATAAATTAATATACTTTTGAAGACCAAAAAGATATATGAACATTGAGGGACACCACTGACATTTTTGAATGATTTTACTGATAATTTTTTTTGAATAGTGAGAATAAAATCAGCTTATAAATTACAATACACTCTCTAAATTTGAATTAGTAGAATTCTACTAATTCTTAGTCAAATTCTACTAATTGAAAAGGGGAAAAGTCTTCCACTAAGAATTAGTAGAAAACTACTAATTAAAAAAGTTATTTTTCGCTACTAATTGAATTAGTAGAATGTAGAATGTCAATGCGCATGCTCCCGCGTGCGTCTTTTTTACTCGCTTCTTTGATTTTATAAAAATATGCCATCTAAAGAATTGTAAAACTATTTAATTATATTGATTGATTTAAACTTTTATTCAGATTATAATTACATATAATTGAAAAAGGGAAAGAATGTTTGAGGTTAGGAGTTTATATACAATTTTTTAATTATTAAAAAAAAATTGAATATTATATGTTAACTATTTTATCGACAGTATATATAATACAATGATGAAAATACCGGCGTCTAAAGATAGGTATATATATACAAACAAAAAAAGAAAATAAAGAGAATGTGTATACACACTTTCCCAGTTCTAAAAATGTGATGAACGATGATTTCAATATCACTTCACGCACTTGTTGTTTGTATAAATTTTTTGAATTTTAAAATCTTGGAAAAAGATTGCAGCTTGCTCAGGAAAAACCTTGGACACTACACAACAGGAAGTAAATGGCCGTTTAGTGTTACCAAAAGTGAACGCTAAGAGCGCTCCTTCGCGTCACCTGACTTTTACTAATTCAAATAGTAAAAACTACTAATCAAAAAAGTAAAAATTCTTACTAATTTGAATTAGTTATATTTTTGCGTCGACATTCTACTAATTCATTAGTCATAGTTCATAAAACTACTATTTCATTAGTAAAATATTATACTACTAATTTAAACAGTAAAAATTCTACTAATTCAAATTAAGAGAGCAGTATCAAATCTTCATTAACTACATATAAGGAGTAAATTTAACACAAAGAGTGACGCTTAAAACACCTGTTTTTTAGCCCATTTTTCGGACCGCGAATTTTTAAATCAAACATATTCTAAAATGCGCCGTATAAAGGGATATTAATTTCATAACCATTTTGAGTGGAGCATATCCTTTGTTTTTGGGATATAGTGTTAAAATGGGGGTTTAGAGGGGTTAAAAGGGGTTAAAATATCAAAAATTAAATATGCTCAGATTCGCTGGAAACTGGTTACCCGAGGTTTTTGGGGTCGCTGATTACGAATCCAATGTCAGTTTTTCGAAATTCAAAATGGCGGATCCAATATGGCGGACGACTTTTTTAAAATTGATCAGATTCGCTTGAAATTAATTACTCAGGAGTTTTCGGGGTCGCTGATTACGAATCCAATATCAGTTTTTCAAAATTCAAAATGGCGGATCCAATATGGCGGACGACTTTTTTAAAAATTACATCTTATTGCTTGAAACTTGTTATTCAGGGGTTTTCGGGATCTCTTATTACGAATCCGATATCAGTTTTTCATAATTCAAAATGTCAATAAGATGTGATTTTTAAAAAAGTCGTCCGCCATATTGGATCCGCCATTTTGAATTTTGAAAAACTGACATTGGATTCGTAATCAGCGACCCCAAAAACCTCGGGTAACCAGTTTTCAGCGAATCTGAGCATATTTAATTTTTGATATTTTAATCCCTTTTAACCCCTCTAAACCCCCATTTTAACACTATATCCCGAAAACAAAGGATATGCTCAACTCAAAATGGTTATGAAATTAATATCCCTTTATACGGCGCATTTTAGAATATGTTTGATTTAAAAATTCGCGGTCCAAAAAATGGGCTAAATTTAGCGTCACTCTTTATTAAAAATAAAATAGTAAGCTGCAAGAAACAGAATTTTGAGGGGACACCACTGACAGTTTGCTTCATTTCTCATTTTCGAAAAAGAAAGACTTTATTTTTAAGTTAAAGTCGTTGCGGTTTTTAAAGTACGTGTAATAACTGAAAATTAGATACAATAATATTTAAAAAATATTAATATCATGAACAATTTTTAGATAAGGACACCACTGACATGGTGTGCTTGACAAAGTGTTACTTGCTTTCTGCCACCAACCGTACAAGTTATAGATGTGATAGAATGTTGTAATGTTTTTTCTTTAAGAAGCTATACATATGACCAATACTATTAACGCTTAATAAGGCAATTATCTGCACTAGGTTATTTAAATATCAGACATGATATTCAAAATTTGCGATAATTACTTGAAAATATGAAACTTACGGACAGGCGATTTTGATTTTTTTTTTCTAGCACTGGATCAAAATTATTCTGCTAGCACAATTACTATATAAAAATATAGACTCTTAGCTGTACAAAATAATTTTTCTGATACTAAAAATGTGAGAATTAAAATGTTTATTATTAGGTAAAGTTCTGATTTCTTAAGTGCGGACAAGGGGCACCACTGACATTTTGCTTCTAATTCTTCTGCCAAATTTTTTCAGAGAATTTCTAGCGACTAAGAATTAATAATTTAAGTAGAAGGAGTGATTAAGAAAATTAATTGACTTCAAAAACTTTTATATATGAACTAAAGTCGGGGACAAAAGAAAGCGACTCTAGCTTTTTTTGTTTATATCTCATTGACAAAAAATCTCTAAACATTCTGGTAAAAAATTTATGAAAGCTTAAAGTCTTGAGAATAAAAAAAGTATATTTCGAGACCACAAAAATTTTTTTGCAGTAGCTATGACACAAAATGTGCCAAAAAACACAGTTTTTCAGCCCTTTCTTACAAGTCTATACTTTCACAAGCGAAACTGCTAGTAGGAAAAATTTGAAAAAATTCACAGATATTCAATATATTAGATATTTAAGGTGTGTGCAATTAATTTTTGTTTTTGTAATTAACCACTTCACTGGCGGGGCGTTCCAAATGGCGTTCCACGCGCCGAGGCCCAGACTGGCAAAAACACCGAAATGGCGTTCCTAATAAAACTTTATTTTTAAAGAGTGTACACTACTTTTAACTTATACAAAGCAATATTTCTATAGTTTAGACATCAGGGAACAAGATTATCACAATGAAAATTTCAGTTTTTGGGATTTTCAATGTTTTTTCAAACGTTGAAATAGTCAATTTTTACCACTTTTCACCAAATGGCGTTCCACTTTTTTTCAATTTTTACACAGTAAAACTCATATTTTTTATTTAAAAAATATATTTACATACAAAACATTATAATATAATAATGTAATAAGTAAAAAATAAATATAAATAATTAATAAATAAAATTTAATAATTATTAATAATAACAAAAGTGGAACGCCATTTGTTAAAAAGTGTTAAAAATCGACTATTTCAACGTTCGAAGAAACATTAAAAATCTCAAAAACTGAAATTCTCATTGTGATAATCTTGTTCCCTGATGTCTAAACTATAGAAATATTGCTTTGTAGTAGTAAAAAGTAGTGTACACTCTTTAAAAATAAAGTTTTATTAGGAACGCCATTTCGGTGTTTTTGCCAGTCTGGGTCTCGGCGCGTGGAACGCCATTTGGAACGCCCCGCCAGTGAAGTGGTTAAAAAATAATTATTAATTTATTGTTTACACAGCTTTATTCAGCTTAGTGCTATCTTTTAAATAAATAGAGATAAAATGACGTTTTTTAGCTTAAAATGTGCAATTTTATAGTAAGATAAAATTACATTAATTAAAAACTAAATAAATTGAATATTCTTCTCAAAAAATGAATATACATATTTTGGGCTTTAATGAGAATTGACGTGTGGCTGCCATAAAGCAAAAAGTTGTAGAAAAAAAAGAGTTTCGAGTGTACAATAGAAAACCCAGAAGAAAATCGCCAGATGTGGGATTGCACTCAGGGATGTCTCTACGCTTAACAGATAAAATCCTTGAGTGGCTCCCAATAAATGAGACAAAATTTTATGAAATAATATTTTTATCCAGAACAATTTTTTAAACAAAACGAAACTTTATACATTGTTTATGCAAAATTAATTTTGCATACTAGATTTTTAATAAGTTGCACTACATTTTTATAGTATTATGCAAATTTGATGTAAAAAATTTTATTTTGCAAAACCAGTTTTGTAAAAAAAAATTTTTAAATCCAATTTGCAGTTTTTTTTGCAATATCCCAAGTAGAACGTAATATTACTGTAGTATAACATGTAATATTAGTAATATTGCAATGTATTGGTAATATTATTAATAGCATTACAGTAATATACATGGTAATATTACTTTAACATTACCGGTAATGTTACAGTAATTAATTATTTGATACTTAATGTGTTTTATGTAGTCAAATTTTCCTTAGAAAAAAGATTAAATAATAAGTGTATAAAATTTCGCTTGGAAATGTAGCATAATTTATTATAAATTAATAAGTAGATCATATTATAAATTACAAATATTAATATTAATTTTTGGACCTTTTCACTTTTGACAGCTCTATTGGCATCCGAAATGAAATTTTTCAAAAAACGCCCATCGACATCTTAACCTTTTAACGCCCAACTGTGGTGATTTTTAACTTCGGTTTCAAGCTCATAATATTAAAAGAAAAAAATTATTAAAAATCCTACAAGGACATATCCATACGTTTATTAATGATGCACGATGAGACAAAATGCTCAAGTTTCTTGTTCGAAATTGCTCGATCGCGCATTGATCAAATGCTCAAAATTCTCGTATTGTCATTTGTTATTATCGTCCAATTTCATATCATATCTCATTTGACTTGACACGAAGCGTCATATTGTCAACCACGTTTTTTGACAACTTGGCCAAATTAAAGCGTTAGACGACAATGACTTCAAACTTCCAGAATGCAGTTTCTAATAAAAAAAAGAAAAAAGTGTGGAAGATCATATTCCGAATTTTTTGACATTTCTACCGAAGAAGATAGCAAAATCGCAAAATGTAAAATATGTTTAGAAAAAAATGGAATAGAAATTAAGATAAAAATGACATGTGGAAATACAACAGGATTGAAAAGGCATCTTAACAAAGAGCACAAAAGAGAATCTGAAGAATTTTATTCACTAACTTCTGGATCACAGTCAGAAGTAGGTTTTGATTTGTTTTAAAACTATCAAAAAAGTCGAATTTGTAGTATATAATATTTAAAGGAAATTAATATAATAATTTTAAAGTAATTATTTTATTATTATTATTATTATTATTATTATTATTATTATTATTATTATTATTATTATTATTATTATTATTATTATTATTATTATTTCTTTTTTTAGTCGGAAGTGGAAAATCTGCGAATTCAGATACCTGGTTAATGAATTCCAGGTTATGTGGAGGTGACCGCTCTTGTTCTGGTCTACCCACTAAAAACCACTCCCGTCTTAATTTGGGACACTTTATCCACCTGCGGAACTACCGTCAGGCCTTCAACTTCACAAGTGGTGATCCTCTTGTCCTACTCCTTAACTGGGCCATAATCCGCTCTAGCTATGTGGGAACGTGGGTGGGAGGAAAAGTAAATGATTTCCTCCCACCCACATTCACACACAGCAGAGCTCTGGATTCCTCCGGTCAACCTCGTCTTCCGTATCGTGCCGCTCTTGTTCTGGCATTATTTCCTCCTTGTCCTTGACAAAGTCTTCTTTGCTTCCTCGAGGGCAGTTCTGAAGACCTTGCAACCTCCTGATCCGGCGACATGCTGGATATTCTCCTTCACGCCGAACTTTGCCTGGCATAAGAAGCAGCATGGGCTCTTTTTACAATCTGCTGCCTTATGGCCAGCTTCCCCGCACTTGAAGCACGCAGCTGACCTATCTACACCTTGGCAATCTCTACCTAGATGGCCATAGTCAAGGCACTTATGACACCTTGTGACCATAGTTCTGCTTCTTATCTTACAGGAGACGAACCCAACCTTTATGTGCCCGATTTTCTCCAGCTTATCAGCGTCTTCTTGACTGGTGACCACGACAGCGAGCTTTACTCCTCGCTTGTTTGGTCCGAGAATCGTCACCCTCCTACCTCCTGCTGGTACCGTAGAAACTTTCTCCAGGGCACAGAGTACGTCATCTTTTTCTGTAAGGGCATCCATATCGCGGATTTCCAACGTAGTTCGCCGGTCCGCCATCTGCACCTTACCCTGATCGCCAATCACCTTTGTCACCTTTTCGGTCAACAACTTCTTGTTTGAAGACCCCCCAATTTTAATAAGCAGGTCTCCCTTTTTAGTGGGTAAAGCTCCCACAAATTATTATTATTTCCGTGCCCGGTTGGAACTTTTGTTCTAATTGGAACTTTTGTTCTAATTGGAACTTTTGTTCTACCTGGGGCGCATTAGAGCTGTTCTTTTGCGCGGGGTTGCTGGTCCTCTATCGGACGCGTGCCAGGTGGCAGATAGGTTAGCTTCCTAGAAATAGGTGGTATCGAGGAAATCAAATACTCGACGCGGACCAAAACCAGCAAACAAGAAACATCCATCATGAGCGATTGTAAAAACGAGGAAGAGTACCTGCGGGGTAATGCTACGGCTAAATCCCTCACTGGTTCCGATCGTCAAGCGCTTTCGAGCGTGAGGGCGGTGGCCAGTGGCCCAAGGATGCAGGAGGGCAACAACGCGTTGGTAGTGCCACAGATCATCGTGGACAGGTCGGAGAGACGAGGGAGTACGAGCAGCGTGACGAGTCAAGCCAGCTGCATTTATGTCTTCAGTAATGCCTCGGCAAAGGACATTGCAAGCTGCAACCAAGATCGAGATGAATGCATTAAGCTGCGGGAGGAAGAGGCAACATGCATTCTAGCAATGGAGGAAGAGGTTAACAAGATGATGAAGTCCTGCGAGGTCCAGAAGAATGTCAATATGACAATCAAGGACGGACTCAAAAGCATGAAATCGCTCATACAGGAGATCAAGGAGAAGCACGTAGCAGCTACGAAAAAGGATGAGAGTCTCAACCAGGGATTGACTTGGTCGGAAGAGGCCAGACAGGATCGTAGAGTTAGACGAGATCGCTGTAACGCGATCGTGTTGAGAAACGTCGTCTTGGATGCTCAGAAGCGAAAGAGAAGTGATCCTGAGCTTGCGAAGGATCCAAAAAGGAAAAGGGAGGAGGGACCTCCTAAAAGATCCAAAGGCAAGGAGATGAAAACTGCACCAAAGACAACTTCAGATAAGAAGGGAAGAGCTACAATGGTCGTCAAAGTGGCTGAAGGAACTACCTTTGCCGAGGTGCTGGCGAAGGTTCGAAAAGAGGCTGACTTGGAGGCCAGCCAGACAAGGGTTGTGGGAGCTGTACCCACTAAAAAGGGAGATCTCCTTATTAAAGTTGGGGGGTCTTCGAACAGGAAGTTGTTCACCGAGGAGGTGACAAAGGTGATCGGCGATCTAGGTAAGGTGCAGATGGCGGATCGGCAGACTGTGCTGGAGATCCGCGACATGGACACCCTTACCGAACAGGAGGATGTCAAAGAAGCCCTGGACAAACTATCTACGGTGCCAGCAGGATGCAGGAAGGTGACGGTCCTCGGACCAAATAAGCGAGGTATTAAGCTCGCTGTCGTGGTCACCTCCCAAGAGGACGCTAACAAGCTGGAGAAGATAGGGCACATTAAAATCGGTTTTGTGTCCTGCAGAATAAGTAGAAGAGTTATGGTCACAAGGTGCCACAGGTGCCTTGGCTATGGCCATATAGGTCGAGACTGACAAGCAGTAGATAGGTCAGCTGCGTGCTTCAAGTGCGGAGAAGCCGGCCATAAGGTAGCAAATTGTAAAAAGAGCCCATGCTGCTTCTTATGCAAGGCGAAGTTCGGCGAAAAGGAGAACATCCAACACGTTGCTGGATCAGGTCGGTGCAAGTTCTTCAGGACTGCCTTAGAGAAAGCTAAGAAGACCCTGTCAAGAACAAGGAGAAAATAATGGCCAGAAGAAGAGCGGCACGGAAGAGTCGCGCCAGCGACTAAATGGGACCATCCATCTGCGAAGTCTGAAGCTGAAAGGTAGTTCCGTAGGTGGATAGAAGGTTCGAAACCCAGGGGAATCAAGAAGAGGTTTTAGTCGGTATTGTGACGGCCGTAAAAGCAGGTATGTGAGGTTTCTTTTTTTTCCTTGGAAAAAACTTTCTAGGAAGCTAACCTATCCGCCACCTGGCACGCGTCCGATAGAGGACCAGCAACCCCGCGCAAAAGAACAGGTTCTAATGCGCCCCGGGTAGAACAAAAGTTCCAATTAGAACAAAAGTTCCAACCGGGCAGGGATTTATTATTATTATTATTATTATTTTTATTTTTTTTTGCTTAGGGACTTTTGGGAAATCTGCCTACAGATACCTTGGATTCCGCACTCCAAGGTTATGTGGGGCTGGTATGATAAAAAAACAAAAGGAAATATAAAAAAAAAGAAAAATAAATAAATGTTATAATAAATTTAACAAACTGGCGACCTACTACCAGCCCGACCTACTAAAACCCGTAACCCTTCTTTTGGAGCCCTTTACCCTCCCTCGGAACTGTCGTAAGACTTTAGCCTTCGAGGGTGGCGCTCCAACTCTGTCGCTAATGCGACTTTCTGCTTTTCTCTGCGGTCATCCTGCGTTAATAGTTAAAAATTCAAAACTATTTCAATATAAAAGCGGAATTAACAGCACAACAATAATAAAAAAAATGTTTAATTAAGTGTAAACAGTCAAAAGATAAAATTGCAAACGGATATATAAAAAAAAAAAAACGCGTATATAATATTAAAAACATAAAACGGAATAAATTAAAATTGTATAAGGACAAATAAATCACAAAATAAATTAATAAAAAACAAACCAAACAAATTAAAAGCTGTTTAAATTACGCTTTTTTGGCGGCCGTCGAGATCTTTCCTCGACATAACCGAGATTATAAAGTTCTCGACTTGCCGCCAATTCTCTTCTGACTGGGTCATCAGCGATACCATGTTCTCCGGTGTAACTTGACTGTTTACACCTTCGAACATGGCCTGCCTCTCCAAGTCCCATTTCTTGCATGAGAAGAGGGTGTCTCCGCGTTGTCCTCAGGGAACTGGCAATATGCACACACCTCGTTCTCGCGTAATTTAAAGCGACACAGGTACGAGTTAAAACACCCGTGACCTGTGAACGCCTGAGTCAAGTAATAGGAAACCTGACCGTGTTTCCTATTTATCCAGGTGGCGAGTGCCGGGATAAGGCGATAAGTCCATCGACCTTTTTCCTCATTATCCCATCTTTCCTGCCAACTTTCTATGAGCCTGTGCCTCGCTTCTTTGCGGATCAGGCCCTTGCTTGGTCTTATTTCCTCATCTAAAGAACTGCTTTCTTTAGAAAAGAGAAACATTTCTTCCCTTTCCCTCGCCAAAAGATCTGCTGGCGGGACACTTGCAAGGACCTGCACAGCACTCGTAGATACCGTCTTATATGCAGAGATGATACTCGTTGTTATCGATCTCTGCGCAGACAGTACCTTTTCACAGATGGTTACACATCTTTTACTCCTTAGGGATGGGACCCACGCTGGTGCTGCATAGAGCATTTTAGCGTGGGCGACACTCGCCACCAGTCTCCGTTTTTGTTCACGGGGTCCGCCAACATTTGGCATTAGCCGTGAAAGATTAGCCGCACACTCGATCGCCTTATTTGACGCCGTAGCCATGTGGTGATGGAAGTTTAACCTTCCATCCAAGTCCACACCAAGATATTTAATTTGTTGACTCCACTTGACCTCGAATCCGTCTATCACGATTCGTGGAAGCTTATAACCACGTCTGTCTGTGACTAGCAGTGCCTCGGTCTTTTCCAGGGCCATTTCAAGACCTCTGGTATCCAGCCAGCTTTTTGCAAGTCGCAGACATTCGTTCACCAATGTCCCAAGAGCCTCCTCACTTTCGGCAGTGCACACGAACAACGCGTCGTCCGCAAAGCCGATGATCACCGCACCTTCGGGCAGATCCATTCGCAGAAAATCATCATAAGATACATTCCATACAAATGGACCCACCTTCGAGCCTTGAGGAGCCCCACGCTGCATCTCTTCCTTGAGAGTGTAGGTGTCTCCCTCATATATAACCCACCTGTCGCTAAGATAATTATCCATTATCCGCAACAAGTAGGGCGGCATGTTTTTCTTTTTTATCGACTCGATGAGATCTTTCCATCTTGCGGAATTATGAAAACATTAAAATCTTTTATAGAGAAACAATTTGTTACAAATTGAATCATACAGGACTCTGTCGATTGCCTTCTGATTTTAGACATCAAGGACTCACATCGACCATACCATGTTAAAAACCCAATAATATTAGACCTACTATTCACCTACGGAACTACCTATTGGCTTCAAACTTCGTAGATGGATGATCCCGTTTAGTCGCTGATGCGACTCTTCCGTGCCGCTCTTGTTCTGGCCTTATTTCCTTCTTGTCCTTGACAAAGTCTTCTTGGCTTCCTCTAGGGCAGTTCTGAAGACCTTGCATCCTCCTGATCCGGCGACATATTGGATACTCTCCTCCTCGCCGAACTTCGCCTTGCATAAGAAGCAGCATGGGCTCTTCTTACAATCTGCTGCCTTATGGCCAGCTTCTCTGCACTTGAAGCACGCAGCCGACCTATCTACTGCTTGGCAATCTCTGCCTATATGGCCATAGTCAAGGCATTTGTGACACCTTGTGACCACAACTCTCCTACTGATTCTGCAGGACACAAAACCGATTTTGATGTGCCCTATCTTCTCCAGTCTTGTAGCATCCTCCTGGGTGGTGACCACGACAGCGAGTTTCATACCTCGCTTATTTGGTCCAAGGACCATCACCTTCCTGCTTCCTGCTGGTACCGTAGATACTTTGTCTAGGGCCTCCTTGACGTCCTGCTGTACGGTGAGGGTGTCCATGTCGCGGATCTCCAGCACATTCTGCCGGTCCGATATCTGCACTTTTCCCAAATCGCCGATAACCTTAGTCACCTCTTGAACGAACAACTTCTTGTTTGAAGACCCTCAAATCTTAATGAGAAGGTCTCCCTTTTTAGTGGGTAAGGCTCCCACAACTCTTGTCTGACTGGCCTCTAGGTCAGCCTCTTTTCGAACTTTCGCCAGCACTTCGGCGAAAGTTTTTCCTTCGGCCACTTTAACGATCACTGTGGCTCTTCCCTTCTTGACCTGGTCTGGCTTTGGAACCGTTTTGATCCCCTTGCCTCCAGTCTTTTTTGGTCTCTCCTCCTTTTTCCTTTTTGGATCCTTCGCAGGCTTAGGATCACTTCTCTTCCGCTTCTGAGCATCTAAGACGACGTTTCTCAACACGATTGCGTTACAACGATCTCTTCTAACTCTGCGATCTTGTCTAGCTTCTTCAGACCAGGTCAAACCCTGGTAGAAACTCTCGTCCTTTTTCGCAGCTGCTGCGTGCTTCTCCTTTACGTCCCTTATGAGCGATGTTAAGCTTCTGAGTCCATCCTTGATTGTCCTATTGACATTCTTCTGGACTTCAGCATCTTGCTGACCTCCTCCTCCATTTCTAGAATGCTCGCTGCCTCTTCCTCCCGCAGCTTTATGCATTCATCTCGGTCCTTGTTGCAGCTAGCAATGTTATTCGCTGAAGCATTACTGAAGACAGAAATGCAGCTGGCTTGACTCGTCACGCTGCTCGTACTCCCTCGTCTCTCCGACCTGTCCACGATGATCTGTGGCACTACCAACGCGTTGTTGCCCTCCTGCATCCTTGGGCCACTGGCCACCGCCCTCACGCTCGAAAGCGCTTGACGATCGGAACCAGTAAGGGATTTAGCCGTAGCATTACCCCGCAGGTACTCTTCCTCGTTTTTACAATCGCTCATGATGGGTGTTTCTTGTTTGCTGGTTTTGGTCCGCGTCGAGTATTTGATTTCCTCGATACCACCTATTTCTAGGAAGCTAACCTATCTGCCACCTGGCACGCGTTAGATAGAGGACCAGCAACCCTGCGCAAAAATGCGCCCCAGGTAGAACAAAAGTTCCAACCGGGCACGGAATTATTATTATTATTATTATTTTTTTTTTTTTTTGTAGTCGGAAGTGGAAAATCTGTGAATTCAGATACCTGAGTAATGAATTACAGGTTATGTGGGGATGACCGCTCTTCTTCTGGTCGACCCACTAAAAACCACTCCCGTCTTATTTGGGACTCTTAAACCATCTGCTGAACTACCGTCAGGCCTTAAACTTCGCAAGTGGGGTCCCCTTACCGTGCTCCTTAACTTTCCATTAACCCACTCAAGCTATGTGGGAGCGCGGGTGGGAGGAAAACTAAATGATTTCCTCCCCCCACGCTCACACACAGCTGAGCACTGGATTCCTCCTGTCAACCTCGTCTTCCGTCACTATCTTTTTCTTTCATTACTTTAATAATGAAGGATTCAATATGCCTCCACGAGTCAACGTTCTGAACCATGGTAGACACCATGTTATCGGCGTTGATTTCAAAGCCAACTGCCGTAAACATGGCCATTCTATCACGGCTCCAGTGACCGCAATAAAAGAGAGTATGCTCCGCGTCATCTACTACAGCGTCACAGTAGGCGCATTTTGCTACTCACTTAATCTTAAACCTATGAAGGTACTGTCGGAAACATCCGTGACCTGACAACACTTGTGTCAGGTAGTAGCCAACTTCACCGTGCTTTCTTCCTAGCCAAATGGCGAGGTTGGGGATCAGGCGATATGTCCACCTTCCTTTAAGATCCCCATCCCATCTCTCTTGCCATTGTTCAAGGAGTCTACATCTCGCCTCTTTGCGGATAGCCGCTTTGGCGAGATTTCTACTCTGCTCTTGCGAGGTAACTAGATCTTTGTTACGCTGAAAGACTTCCTGTCTTTCCCTCGCTAGTAAGTCCACTGGCGGGAGACTCGCAAGAACTAGAGCAGCGCTCGTTGAAACCGTTCTGTAGGCTGAAACCACTCTCCGCGCACAACCACCCTGTGCGGAGAGTAGCTCGTCAGAGATGCCGCGGTTCTTCAGGGACTCAGCCCATGCAGGGGCAGCATAGAGCTGCTTTGCTTGAACCACGGTCGCCACTAATCGGCGTTTCTTTTCCCTGGGGCCACCGACATTGGGCATCATTCTCGATAGATTTCCCATACAGTCGGCGGCATTCAGTGACGTGATCTTAGAATGTTGGTCGAACTTTAATTTTCGATCCAACGTCACTCCCAGGTACTTTAAACTATTTCCCAGGAGACTTCAGTCTGTCCTATCCGAATCTTCGGAACCTCAAAGGATCTTTTACCTGTGACAAGCAAAGCTTCTGTCTTCTCTGTAGCCATTTGTAGGCCGTTGAGATCTAACCAGAGCTTTGCTCGTCTCAAGCTTTCGTTGACCCTTATTTCTAGAATCCGAGAAGTCCGCGCGCCACACACTATAATGACATCATCCGCAAAGCCAACCATTATCGTATCTTCAGGTAGCTCAATTCTAAGGAAATCATCGTACATGACGTTCCATATGAATGGACCTACCTTTGATCCTTGGGGAGCTCCGCATGTCATTTCATGTTTGAGATGACATGCATCGCTCTTGTATTCAACCCATCTGTCGCTGAGATAGTTATCTATCATTCGCAACAGATAGGTTGGTACCCCTTTACGACGCATCGCCTTGATGCAATTGTCCCACTTTGCGGAATTAAATGCATTACGTATGTCGATGGAAATAAGCGCGCAGAATCCCTTCTTCTTGTCCTCTTTGACTTTCTTTGCATGGTTTACAACAGCGAGTATTGCGTCAAGTGTTGACCTGCCTTTACGAAAGCCAAATTGATTCTCCGATAGGCTTTTTTTGCCTATCAGGATTTCCTGAAGTCTCTGCAGAACCATTCCCTCTAAAAATTTGCCCATCGTATCCAATAAACAAATTGGTCTAAACGATGTGACCTTATCCAGAGGTTTATCGCCTTTCCTGATTTCTTTGATGTGCTGGGAGAAGTGGATCCACTCCCGAACATCATTGATTTCTTTGATGGGCTGGGAGAAGTGGGTCCACTGCCTGACACGACTGATTTCTTTGATGTACTGGGAGAAGTGGGTTCGCTGCCAGACACGATTGGCATCTTGGATATGTTCGGTGGACCTTGCAGTGGTGGCGGGGCTTTCCACCAAAGGGCAACCAAACAGTACACTCTACACATACACTTCTCTACACATATATGCGTTACACACAATTACATCACTTATACATCTTTTTTCAAACATATTCACAATACACGTATCACACCCATATGATTGTTTCCTTCCTTGGCCCACTGGGAGTACCCTGAAACTTCGTTCACTTGTTTTCGGTGAGCGGGGCCTAGGGGTTGATGTGAGCTTGCTCTGCCGATGTGTCAGCCGAGGTAAGGAATCAGGAGCCAGCCCCTTCGGGACCCTGATTAGGAGAGTCTGTGGTGAATATGGAGGTCGGAATCCATATTGCTCCGGGCGAGTCCGGTCCGTCCGTGTATTCCGGGACCGGCTAAGCGGTGGTTGGGCCTCAGGGAACTGAGGTAGGATACGTCTGAGGATACACCCGTTCCCAACTATACCGACCCGCTCCTCCACAGACGATGCGCTGGTAGCAACGAATTTATGGAGAATCAAATTAAGAAAAACGATGAAAACGAAATCGAGGTAATGGAGGCTGGTGAGACAGAGTCTGTTATTTTGGCAGATGAAAGTCTCCAAGAAATGAAGGTTGTAGCAGAGGTAAACCAGATTCCGCCAACAAGTGAGGAAGGAAAAAGCGCAGCCCTTGCTACAAATGGAGTAAATCAAGGTGCCCCATCAGTCCCGCCATGGGCAGAAGTATGGAAGATTATGCTTGGAATCATGGCGGAGCAAAGGCTTCAAAATGAAGCGATGGAAAAAACTCTTTTGGCCAAATGGCACATCCTAAAACGCCGTTGACCACTCCGAAAGGACAGAAGAGACATAAGGCCCCCTCTTCTACCAAGAGCACGAAAAGAGGCGCCTCAACATCTCCCGAGGACCGACAGACTAAAAAGCCGGCCTCTATGCCAATACAGCAGGAGACAAGTCTGGAATCCGCCACGCAGTCAAAGAGGGATAGCACTGACTGGAGCGAGGTAGTTTCCAGAAAGAAGAAGAATAAAGAGAAGATGGAAATGAAAGATACAAACAAACCTTCTAGTCGTCAAGGGAGGATAAAGAAAAGGAATACCGAAGCTATCAGGGTATCGATGGAGGACGGAAAGGTTCCTCCAAAAGGACTCATTGAGGAGATCTTTGCCACGGTCAACCCTGCTGAAACGAAAACAGAGGTTCTGTCTATTAGAAGAACAAAAAAGGAAGATTTGCTTTTTGTTCTTAAAAAAGGACAGGAATTCTCAGCGTTCAGCAGAAAGATGACCGAGGCCCTCAAAGGTAAAGCAATTGTCTCACCTCTCGTGACAAAGAGATCACTAGAGGTTAGAGATTTAGATGAGACAACTGAGGTTGATGACGTCACTAATGCCCTGAAAAAAGCTTTGGGCAGGACCGATCTAGAGGTGTCCTGCAGACTCCTCACCCTGCGTGGATCAGTAAAGATGGCAGTGATCCAACTGCCAGAAGCAGACGCTGATGCTCTGCTTACGGCCGGTAAGGTTACGGTAGGTTGGATAAACTGCAGAATCCGCAGCAGGGTGGAAGTGGATAGGTGCCACAGATGCCTGGGCTACAGACATCAGGATAGGGGCTGTAAAGGACCCGATAGGAGCAAGGCTTGCTGGAAGTGTGGATCTTCAGACCATTCTCACCAGAATTGTGCAAAGGAATTCCACTGTACAACTTGTGAGGATAAAGGGTTAAAGGAGACAAAACACTCTCCAGGAAGTGGGTCCTGCCCTGTCTATAGGGAGGAACTGAGGAGGTTGAAACAGAAGAGGTAAGATTTCTTCAGGTCAACCTCAGAAAAGGAAGTATTGCCCAAAATCTCCTGATGCAGTCTGCCAGAGAGAGAGGTGTGGATATACTGCTTATTAGTGAGCAGTATAAGAAGCAAGGATTCTCGAATTGGTTTCAAGACTCATCAGGTAGATCGGCAATACAGATATGTAATCCAAGTATCACCGCCGGTTTATTCTTAGGGTACAGACAAGGGGTTTGTTTGGGCGAACGTGGCAGGTATTTGTATATATAGCTGCTATTTCTCGCCCAACGACCCATTCGGAAAATTCGCTACTGAGATTCGTTCTCTTGAAGAAAGTCTGAGATCTTTTGACGGGGATGTCCTCATTGCGGGAGATTTCAATAGTAAGTCGCCGGAATGGGGAGAGACTCGTCAGGACAGGAGGGGAATCTTGGTTTCCGACATGCTGGCGACGAATGGGCTGGTGGTGTTAAACCGGGGTCACGAGTTCACGTTCAGGAGGGGAGAATCGGGATCTATCCTTGATTTAACAATCGCATCTCCTCGCCTAGCCCGCAGAATAAGAGAATGGAGGGTACTGGATGAGGAAACATTGAGTGACCACCAGTACATAGAGTTTTTAGTCTCTGAGGAAAAACTTCGAGGACGTACCGCATCAAAAAATGGTAGCAAGGGAGCCTCTTGGAACCTCAGGGGACTGAACAGGGAGAAGCTGGCGGAATCCCTAGAAGAGTCGCGACTTATTCGCAAATCAAACTGGGTGAGGAAACCAGCTTCTTTAAAGGGTATAGTGCGAGAGACGAGGCGGGTGATTGTTCAAGCTTGCAATCACTCTATGCCTCGCCGGCAGAAAAGAAAAACGGGAAAGGGGTCTATGTACTGGTGGAATGAAGAATTGGCCTGTCTTAAGAGAGAATGCCACGCAGCAAGGAGGCATTCTACCCATTCGAAGGGAAACCTCCAGCTGCGGGAAACATGGCATAAAGCCAGGCGTACTTTTAAGCAGGCCGTGAAAAGTAGCCAACGCTGTTGCTGGAGGGACCTAATCGGAGATTCCGAGAAGGATCCGTGGGGTTTGGCCTTTAAGATTGTCGCTAAGAAATTAGTGACAAGGCATAAAACCCCTGGTTTGGATGATCCGATTTGGGTCCTGAAAATCATAAAGGCACTGTTTCCCTATGTGGAACCTAGCCCCAGAGAGGACTACACTTACTGCGTAATACGAGACGAGGAGCTCTTCACGATTGAGGAATTAAAAAAGGTGGCAAAGACGTTAAGAAACGGCAAAGCGCCGGGCAATGATGGGATATTATTATTATTATTATTATTATTATTATTATTATTATTATTATTATTATTATATTATTATTATTATTATTATTATTATTATTATTATTATTATTATTATTATTATTATTATTATTATTATTATTATTATTATTATTATTATTATTATTATTATTATTATTATTATTATATTATTATTATTATTATTATTATTATTATTATTATTATTATTATTATTATTATTATTATTATTATTATTATTATTATTATTATTATTATTATTATTATTATTATTATTATATTATTATTATTATTATATATTAGTTTACTATAGTTTCAATTTCTTTTGAAATATTTTTAATTTTTTGGTTATCTCTGGCTCTAATAACTTGCAGTAATTTATATTTTAAAAATTTTTACTGAATTAAGGGTGTCTACAACCGGGAAAAACCGCGAATAAGCCATGAATTTTATGATAAACCGGGAATTTTTTTACCAAATTAAAAAAAGCTTTTTATTTCAATTTTTATATGTATTTATACTGTTCTTTAAATTTGAAATTAATTAAAAATAATTCATTTGATAGTAAAAAATTAACCACTGATTCAAATAAAGTATGTAAATAAATTTTTAAAAAATAATCAAAGTAATAAAAATTTTGTGTAATTTAATTCAAAATTATTAAGTTTGTTAATGAATTTCATTAAAAGCTTTTTAACAAATAGAATTTTCTAAAGTATTTTGATTTAATAATTTATAAATTGAATTTTATAAAGAGTATAATGTATTTATGTTTCTTAGGGCAAAGATTAATAATTAAAATTTAATTTAAAAAAATTTAATTTAATTAAATATAAATTTAAATTTATATTTTTTATTAATTAAAATTAATTAATTAAAAAAAGATATACACTTATAATTATCAATAAAATTGAATTTTTGGAAAGTTTTTTTTAAAATTATGAAAAATAAGATTTTTGAAATTATATAGTATTATTGTATAATTACCTAAACGCCAATTTTTCGTAGGTTAGAATTGCATCATATTTTACGTTATAAATTCTTTTCTGTGCAATATATGGTTAAATCAGTTAGAAATTATTTTTTAGTTAAACTTTATGATAATTACAAACAATTTTTTATTGTCAATAAATTAATATTAATTATTATAGATATTTGGCTCTAAAAGTTGAAGTGTCGTCCTGGCGCTTAATGCTTTGTTTTAGCGCACCCTTCAATTACTTTTATAAATAGTAAAATTCTTTGCAGAAATTCAATTGTACATTAATATAATTATAAAAGAATTGAAAAATCAAATTTTGAATTATAATTATAAACAGACAAGATTATTTAAAAAAAATTTTATTCTTTGTTTAATTCAATTATTTTCTAAATGTTTAATTAAAATTACTTAAAAAAATATTATTTTCAACAAATTTAATGAAACTCGTAAATAGAATTTAATTGTTCGTAAAAACTCTAATAAAAATTTTTGAAGAAATTTGTAGATTTATTTATGTTTGAAATCAAATGAATTTAAAGTTGATAAGGAAAAACCAGGAAAAATTATGACAAAGTCCGGAAAATACCGGGAATTTTGTTAAACGAAAATAATAGACACCCTGAAATTATTTTCTGTAAATTTCATAGAGATTGATTAGTTTAATTAAAATGATTATTTTGATTTGCTTTTAAAAAATTTCATTTCAAGAAAAATAATATTTAGTTTTTCAATTATTATCAACTGTAAAATTAAATCAATTATGTTTCCTTCTATTATAGAAATTCAGCTAAGAACTTTTGAATGTCAAAATTGTGGATTGGGTTGCCAGAAAATATTTGCCGTATAATTTTTTCGAAGATAATGAAACGCAACAATTATTCAAGTTTCTCAATCCAGATGCACAATATCCAAAACGAAATCAACTAAAAAGCTTAGTTGAAGATAGTTTTATGAACAAAAAAAGATCAGTGATGACTATTTAAAAAAAACAAATTAAGAATTTCAAGCACTATTGATGGTTGGACATCCCTAGCAGGTCGATCATACTACTGCATTACCGGCCATTTTATTGGAGACGATTGGCGTTTACACTCTCTGCTCATTGATTTCTGTCCTTCTAAAAGCGAACATGCAGGTCCAGACATTGCACTTATTTTTTATAATTCGATTAACGATTTTGAGATCAGAGAAAAGATTTTAGGGATCACAGTAGATAACGCATCTTCCAACACCAGTTTTATGAGGAAATTGAGTCTGCTTATGGATTTTGATCATGAAAATCAGCATTTTCGCTGCTATGCGCACATTATAAATCTGGCGGTGCAAGATTTATTAAAAGATCTTAAACTAGCAGATAGAAATGAAACTGACTATGATGATGAAGATGATGATGATGAAGACGAAGATGGAAATGCAAAAGAGAGTGATAGAAATAACGAAATTGAGGAAAGTGATGAATATGTGGAAAATTGCAATACACCAATCACAAAATTACGTAAACTTTTTAAGTTACTTAAAAAATCAGAGCAGTGGAGAACAAAATTAAAACATTGCTGCGAATCTTGCAATATTAAAATGATTTCTCCAAACGTAGACGTTGCTACTCGATGGAACTCGACATCAGACATGATTAGTACAGGGATAAAAATGCAGGAAGGTATCATCCTACTGTGCAAAAATAACAATTTCTTGAAGCCTTTATCTTTGAGTTATCAGGAATGGCTAATGCTTAAAAAAGTTAATAAATACTTGCGATACTTCAAAGTCCTGTCTACAATTCTCAGTAGAGATAAATATGCAACGTTGCCTTATGTCGTAGTTGGTTTTAATATGCTTTTAGACAAATTAGAAAAGTCTATTGAAGATTTAAATGGTATGACTGAATCGGTTGATACACAAATTTGAAAGGCACTTCAAAAAGGAAATGAGAAATTGATCAAGCATTATAATAAAAGCAACTGGGTATATTGCTTCGTGTTAATTTTAGATCCTAGGCACAAAGTTGTACAATTTGAAAAAACGTCTTGGGGTCAAGAAATGGCGAAATATTCACTAGCGAAATTTGAAGAAATTTATAGGGCAAAGTATTATGAGCCTCACAAAGTAACGGTAAATTAAATCTCTATTGAGAACTTTTTCAAATAATTAAAATTGAAATAAAAAATATTTTTATATAAATATAATGAACTTTTTGGAGTAAATTTTCATTTCAGAGGAAGTCAAAACGAAACTACTACCATCATAATAACAAAATTTACTCCAAGAGTGTGTTGACTTCGTCTAAAACCTTTGTTATTATTGAACAACTTTTAAATTTTACAAATTTTATTTCATTTGAAGGAAGTCATGGAAATTGATAAAGCAGTCCAAGATAATGTTGTTTCAGACGAAGATGATGATATTTTGGACTTGAATTCTTTTTATGCAAAAAATTGCGACAAAACTAGGAAAGACTCAAATTCAGGGCAATGGAAACATGAAATTAATCTTTATTTATCAGAAAAAAGAGCAGAAGGAGATGTTGATATTTTAGAATAGTGGAAGATGTACGAAACATCATATCCGAACCTTGCGAAAATGGCACGAGATTATTTGTCCATTCAAGCAACATGTGTACCATCCGAACGTGTTTTTTGGAAGAGTTCCTTAATTGTTAGGAACCACAGGAATAGATTATGCAATAAATCAGTGAGAAATTTAATGACATTGAATTCTTGGGTTACTTGTGCATTAGCCGCAGAAATTGACGCTAATATACAAAAATAAAAAAAAGTTTATTATTTGATTTTTAAAAAAAATTATTTTCGTAATAGAAAAGAAAAGCATTATTTCAATATGCATATTATGTACGTATTAATATGATAGATATATTTATGTTATTATTATCTTTAAATTTAGTTTAAATACATCTCGTTTTATATAATGAGATGATCCAAAAAAATACGAGCATCATTCTCAAAAATATCGTTTCTCATTTTTCTCGTTCAAATGCATCACTAACGTTTATGGGGTCGCTTTTTCGAATGGCTTGGTCAAAATTTCCAAAAAGTGACGTTTAACCCTTATTTTTTAAAAAATACTCAAAAAACACAAGATTTTTTAAAGTAATTTATTTTTCATATCCAATTTTAGTTGTCATATCGATTTTTCCTAATCATCTAAGGTATAAAAAACGTATTCCCGATAGTTTTAGTTTGAAAATATGCTTTGCGTTTTAAGATTTTTGGTAGTTTTTGATTCGAAATGGCTCCTAAAAATAAACAATTTTCCAAAATGGAACACAGGATGGATACAATTTTCAGAAGTTTATGAAATCGATTGAAATTTGTTACTTGGGAGGTTTTCAGGGTCGCTGATTACGAATCTAAAGTCATGTTTTTAAAATTCAAAATGGTGGATCTAATATGGCGGAGGACAATATTAAAACTTCATATATTAGCTTCAAGTTTGTTACTCGGGGGTTTTCGGTATTGCTGATTACGAATCTGAAGTGAGATTTTAAAAATTAAAATGTCGGATCACTTAGGTACTTATTTCTCGAAAACCACTTAACGGATATGGTTTTTTTAAATACTTGTACATTAATGGACTGTAATCCGGTCTTTCGGTTCTACAAATAAATTAGTTTATTTAAAGTTGTTTGCTTGTTTCAGATAAAAATCCAGAAAACGAGTAATTATTTTTTTAAAATGGCACAGAAAATTCAAAAATAAATATTTGTCTTTATCAAACGATCAGATTCTAGTCCTTTGTATATAAAATCATCAGAACAAAATGTGATAAAAAAATTATTTGGAGTTGAGAAAATGGTACTTAAAAATAGTCTTTTTTTCAATGGAATTTTACAACTGCTCATGCCCCCTTAACAAGGATTTAAAATCATGATCTGCCTCAGAAAAAATATCATCGGACTTACACTCAGATTCAGCATCGCTATCATGCAAGTAAGATTCGCCAGAATAATTAGCGAATATGTTAGCATTGATATATTTTGTCGTCCGTCATTTAAAATTTTTAATATCCAACTTCAGATTCGTAATCAGCGACTCCGAAAACCCCCGGAGTAACATACTTGAAGCCAATAAATGAAGTTTTAATGTTGTCGTCCGCCATATTAGATCGGCCATTTTGAATTTTGAAAATATGACTTAGATTCGTAATCAGCGACCCCGAAAACCCCCGAGTTACAAATTTGAAGCCAATACGATGAATTTGTAATATTGTCGACTGCCATATTGAATCCGCCATTGTGAATTTTTTAAATATGACTTTAGATTCGTAATCAGCGACCCTGAAAACCTCCGAGTAACAAATTTCAATCGATTTCATGAACTTTTGAATATTGTATCCATCCTATGTGTTTAATTTTGGAAAATTGTTTATTTACAGGCGCCATTTCGAATCAAAAAATACCAAAAATCTTAAAACTATCGGGAATACGTTTAGGAAAAATCGATATGACAACTAAAATTGGATATGAAAAAAAATTACTTTCAAAAATCCTGTATTTTTTGAGTATTTTTGAAAAAATAAGGGTTAAACGTCACTTTTTGGAAATTTTGACCATGCCATTCAAAGAAGCGACCCTAAAAACGTATGGATATGTCCTTATAGAATTTTTAATAATTTTTTTCTTTTAATAACATGAGCTTGAAACCGAACTTTAAAATCAGCACATTTTGGCGTTAAAGGGTTAAAGTAGGGGAGACTGGGGTAAACCCGTTTACTAGTGATTTGACGCTATGAACTCAACTTAAGATGGAGATATTGGTACTGTGAATAGTACTTAACATTCAACTTATATTAACGAACTTTCGTTTAGTTTCATGAATTCAACATAGAATCAGAGGCGATCAAACGTTTTTAGAGGTGTCAGAAAAAAAACGTTTTTTGAATTTTTAAGTTTTTCGATAATTATTTTTTAGTCTTAATTTATTTGGAAATTTTTTTTTGTTGCTATTGGATGTCCTTCTTCGAAGTACATATATAGTTTTGTCTTATTTCAAAAAGATTTAATTAAATTTATTCTGAAATGTGAGTAATACACTCGGGGTAAAGTCGCTCACTTAGTTTTAGATTTAAAATTTAGAATAAAATAATTCCCCGTATTATATTTTAACAATAACTAAATTTATGACTTGTTAAAACAAAAATTGTAAACTACCTTTCACTTTCTATTAATAAAATATAACATTATTTTAATCCATAGTTGTAATTCATGAAACCTATATTCATTATTTATTAAACCAATTTGTTGTTTATTGAATTATTTATAGAACTCATAGCTTATCAATAATAAATCATACTTAAGACGAGAATAAGACAAATTTTAATATTTAAAAAATAAAACTATTCCGTCTTGAAAAGATAAAGTGAGCGGATTTACCCTGGAAAATTGTGATTTCGAAATTTGGTATATGTGTATTAAAAAGTTTCTCTAAGTAAAACTAAAAAAGATAAATCAAAAACTCTTTTTTATTTTTAGTAGAAATCATTAGCTTTCAAATGATATAAATTAATTTGGATTTAGAGAATAATTTCCTAGATTTTTACCGATCTGAAAAAAGTGAGCCGGTTTACCCCAGTCTCCCCTACATGAATGTATAAATTTTTGAATCCCTAAAACGTTTAAATCCATTACAGCATTTTTTGTTTCAGTTGCAATTGTTCAGGGTGTTTATATAACACATTTCTATGTTTAAGATAATTTGTTTAAAGCTTTTTTTAAAAATTTTATAAATTAAACGACTATAAAGCTTTTTCTATGAGGAAGCAAAAATAATTAGAATATAAAATACTTTTGCAATTGTTCAGGGTGTTTATATAACACATTTCTATGTTTAAGATAATTTGTTTAAAGCTTTTTTTAAAAATTTTATAAATTAAACGACTATAAAGCTTTTTCTATGAGGAAGCAAAAATAATTAGAATATAAAATACTTTGTCTGACTAAAGTTGCTCTTTACTACTGAACTAGAAATTACTGTAAAAAATTTTGTCATTGAACTTAATTTTTCTACTTTAAAATAAATTACGAAAAATCTAAGACATATGTCTGGTCAAAGATGACATGTGCTACTGAAAGTTAAATAATATTTTTAAATTATTTATTTATACACTCGTTTTTTGCCTTAATACTAGCGTTACAAGTGTCCCCGTGGAAATTTTCTTACATATAACTTAAATACTAAATTTTTGCGCCTACAGAACGACTTGAAAATTAGGAGTACTCGCATTTCCCTGGACCACCCGTCTAATGGGTTTTCTCGCCAGTGGAGAGGGAAATTGTAAAAAACCTCTTCGAGTACAACCGGTTTATCGACAGTCGAGTTCTAATGGTGTGTACCGGACAATAATCGACAGTGCACATCATTATACCTCGAAGTCAAATCTCCCGCTCAGATTATCTCACGTGTCGGAAAAATCCCAGGCAAACGGATGCAAACCAAGTACCTTGGTCCTACAGTCTCCGCCGAGCGAGGCATTTATCTGAGCGAGCTAATCTGTCAGTATATTTTTATATCATAATATTATTATCTACCATTTAATAAATATTGCAAAAAATAAAACTACAATAATTTGAATTAGAAAAATATGAAACTTATGTCTGACTAAAGTTGAGTTCGACTACTGAGACCAAAAAATTATCAATTAAATTATTGTCATTGAATTTAATTACTAAGTAATAAATTTACAATTTTTTTTTTAATAAATAATTATAAAATAATAAGGAAAATGAAAATTTAAAAATTACTGAATAAAGAATTAAAGAATAATTGCAAAAAATAAATTTTATTTAAATATAGGGGAGGATGGGGCAAGGATAGTTAGGTAAGACCTTTTCGGATCAAATAAAAAAATAAAAACAAAAAATTATATTATAATTTTAATATCCTTTTTTCTACAAAAATATTCATAGTTTGAAAATATTGAAAGATATTCACCTCAGCAGTACACTTTGTAAACAAATGTTCCTAACCTCACTAACTGACATACATACAAACAAAAAGAATTTTTGTTGTTTTAGTAGCTTAAAATTATATTAAAACAAAAAAAACATATTTATTATATACGTTTATAATAAATAAACAATAATAAATAAAACAATTATTTGTGGAAAGATGTATTTTTTATATCATTACTAAAAAAAATACATAAGGAGACACACGGTAGTTGTTTAATTATTTTTTGTTTGTATATTTTGTATAAACTATAGCTGTCGTTTAAAAATACTATTAGTGCTGAGAGTGATTTCGTTTAAAATAGTTAATTTAAAAATAAAAAGAAGTTTAAAAATAAAAATTTAAATAGTTAATTATATTTAAAACATGAAAATTTCAAGTATTATAATATATAAGAATACAAAGAAATGTAAAACATATTTATTATCATGATTGTAGGTCAAAAGTTCCAAAACAAATGTTCCAATCCGAAAGTTCCAAAATACAGAAGGTCCAAAATAAAAATGAATCAAAAGACAAAAGTTCCAAAATAAAATAGTGCCAAAACACAAAAGTTCCAATATAATTTCCAATATATGAGGAGCAATTGAGATAAACACATATACAAAGCATTCGTTAGAAATCGATTTATCAATGTTCAATTTAAAAAAAAATTATTACCAAAGAATTTTCAATTTAAAAAATATTTTAGCCTAACCTTGATGATTTTTAATTTTTTATTAGAAAAAATCTTACTTTTTTATAAAATAGACGACGTTTCGGTAATCAGGTTCGCCACCATCATCAGGTCACTTTAATAGAAATTTTTTTATAAAAATTAATACAACACAATTTAAAAAAAATTAAATTTAAACAAAAAATAAAAAAACAATTTTTACCTAGTTAAAGTCAACAAAATAAACATCACGTCAATAAATTAAAAACCATAAATAAACGCAATACATCAAAAAAATAAAATATTTAAATTTACAAATCACAAACATATTAAAACGAGTGATTAGTCAAACTGACTGAGCCGGTGACAATTTTCGCGTTATATACAGTCGATGGGGTCAATGACCCGCAATCAAAATATTATGAATTGTAACCATTATTTCAATTTATTACGCAAAGGAAAATAGGAATTACTAAGAAACTGTACATCTTCCTTCTTGTTAATAGTAAAATTATTGCATTTAATATAAATCATCTCAGAAATTAATCGTTTTGCTTCCTCGTGAGGAAGCTTTGTAGTCGTTTAATTTACAAAATTTTTAAAAATCCTTTTAACAAATTTTCTGTGGAAGAAAGGCATAACAGCATAACTGACATTTTTATCAAATTTGAGATAACATCAGATTTGTATATATTTAATATTGCTCTTCAAAGTTCAATAGCTGAAAAATCATTAAAATGGTTATTAATGTAGAAAATAATAGAAAACATAATCGCATAATTGCGTTTTTGACAAAAGGAGACCAGCATAATAACATAACTGCATTCAGTTTAAAAAACAATTGACATAATTAAGAATGAAAATAACCTTTATGAATTAAAATAATAAGAATTTTGTAATAAAATGTTTTTAGTAAAATACATTTTTCGTACTTTAAATTAAATATATTTATTTAATTAAAACTAGAACAAATTTTTTATTGCATAAATTGTGCATTTAATTATGTACTTATTTTTAAGGGTATTTTTTTAAATTTTGGAAAGAATATCAAAAAATAAATTGAAAAATTCTTCAAGTTGAACAGTAAAGTAAATTTTTTTTCTCGTTTTAATAAATCAAAAACATTTTATAAAAAAATAAATTTTATAACTAAATAAACTCTTACAATTTTTTCTAACGAATTAATAGTTTAATTTGTCTTTGTGTGAAAAATCTTTGTATTATGACAAATCAAACCAAAATAAATTGTGACATTAAAAGTGTCTGAAGTTGGACTCATATACAATTTGAACTTGCATAACCGCATAAGTGCAATAAAACTCATGATTCCGATGAAAAATTATCAAAATTTATATTAAATCGTGTGTTTTATTAAATGTTATAAAAGAATTTTGAAAATATATTAAATAATAATACTAAATGCAAAAGACCGAACAAATCTGTTGATTTTCTGAATTCACAGAAGTGAGAGAACATTAAAATTAATTTATCTCGAAATCATGACAAATGAAGTTATGCTGTTATGCCTTTCTTCCACAGTTTTCTTCTATATAGGACTACACGGAAAAAATCTTGGGTGACGTGCCGTTCCAAGTAGACCGAAAATGTACGAATGCGATACGACTTTAGTTTGGAGGAGCTGCATTTCCAACTTGGGCGTGCTGAGCGCCCAAGATGCGGCTATTGCAGTCCCAAGGTTTTGAGTCTCAAATCTTGGGTGTTCAGCGCCACCAACATGGGAACGTAGATTTCCCGAATTGAGAATGTAGCACATCCAAACTATAGTTCCCCCACTTTCCGACGATTGGGATTGCACGTCACCCAAGATTTTTTCAAGATTTTTTCCGTGTATGTTATCCCTTTCACGCCCATGGGACATATACGTCCCACCTACAAAAACCTCAACATCTTTGAAGAAACTTAATATTTTTGAGTCTAATTTAGTGCGTTCTCTTCAGGAAGAATAGGGCTTTAAAAATAAGTAACCTAGATAATGTTAAAAAATTCCTATTGTTTAAAAAAATTCATAAATTATTGTTAAAAATCATGAATTTTTAAAATATTTTAAAATCGCCTAAAAATTGTTACTCGGGGGTTTTCGGGGTCGCTGATTACGAATCCAGTGCTAGTTTTTCAAAATTCAAAATGGCGGATCTAATATGGCGGACGACAAATGTAAAAATTAAACGGATTGGCATGAAACTTGTTACTCGGGGGTTTTTAGGGCCGCTGATTACGAATATAATATCAGTTTTTTAAAATTCAAAATGGCGGATCCAAGATGGCGGAAGATTATTTTTAAACATTTTAATTTTACCTGAAAATTGTTACTCGGGTGTTTTCGGGGTCGCTGAATATGAATCCAGTGTTATATTTTTAAAATTAAAAATGGCGGATCCAATATGGCGGGCGTTATTTTTAAAATCGTTTAGTTTCACCAGAAACTTGTTACTCGGGTGTTTTCGGGGTCGCTGATTACGAATCCAGTGTTATATTTTTAAAATTCAAAATGGCGGATTCTATACGGCGGACGACAAATGTAAAAATTGTTTGGGTTAGAGGGAAACTTGTCACTCAAGGGTTTTTTTGGTCTCTTATCACGAATTTGTAGTTTATTATAAAATTGCGATTGTGTATTTATTTATTTATTTCTGTCAGTAGATGGACTTGTTTCTTTCTACTCTCACTGGATTCGTAATCAGTGATCCTGAAAACCCCCGAGTAACAAGTTTCTGGTAAAACTAAACGATTTAAAAGAAATCGTCCGCCATCTTGGATCCGCCATTTTGAATTTTTAAAAAATGATGTCATATTCGTAATAAGCGACCTCAAAAACCCCCGAGTAACAATTTCCAAGCCAATCCGATCAATCTGTAAAATGTTGCACGCCATATTGGATACGCCATTTTGAATTTAAGAAATTTTATAATTCTGATATCAGATTCGTAATCAGCGACCCCGAAAACCATGAATAACGTTACACTTACGTTTTTTTAACTGTCTAGTTATGCCTGGGTGTGAAAGGGTTATATAAGACCCTGAACAATTGTCCGGATGTGCGTATGTGTGTGTGTGTATGTGTGTGTGTGTGTGTGAATCTCGATTTTTGTGAACACGATAACTCGACGAGGTGTTAACGAATTTGGCTAAAATTTACCAGGTATATTGATCATAAAAATATCTCGAAATGGATTGATAGACTTTAAAAAATTCTCAGAAAATTTTCTTTTTTTAAATTTTTTCAAAAAAATTTTTTTAAGTTGGTTATTGAAGTTAATATATAATAAAATCTTATTCTTTGCATGAAGACGAATCGATTGGTATATAAAAAGTATAAATTGTATGAGAATTTACAGAGTTAATCACAATTAAAGCTAAAAAATTCGCATTTTTATAAAAAAATGAGTTCTTTCCGCAAAATTGTGTTGCCGTATAAGAAAATCCTACTCATTTATTTCTAAAATCTTATTCTTTGCACCAAGACGGATCGATTGGTATATGAGGCATTTTACGTGAAATGTCCTAAGTTGAAATTTCAACTTCTTGAAAAAAATTGAAACTCAAGGAATTTGTTGTTCTATCAAGTATAAATGTGACCCAAAAAATATTTTTGATTTTTTCGAAAAATTGGAGGGGGTAGAGGGGGGTCAATTTGACCAATTTTGCAAACATCGGCTACTTTGTGAATTTTTTCTGAACATACTTGTAATGGGAAAAATTTTTTAGAATATGTTTCTGAAAGGTTTTTTCGTCCTCTTTCCAATGGTGTATTTTATTTTTTAATATTTTAAAAATTTACTCTATTTTTTGATAATTTATATTTAATTTTAAATTTCCCAAAAATCGGTCCGTTTTTTTTTAAATAAATTATTTCAAACGAAAGCTGAGGTTTTTTCCTATCGGCATGTAAGTTTTCAGAATGCCCTTTTTTTGTTTTTGAGTTATTAAATTTCAAAGAATAAATTGCGTCCCGGGCGCCTCGTCTCACGCTGGTTGCCACGCGGCTTAGTGCAACCGTGAGTCGCGGTTGCATTCGATCGAGAAATCGCTCGAAAAAAACGAGAAATCTCGTGAAGAAGACAATGAAAACAATTGAATGTGATTTATCATTCAATTTTTTCATTGCCTTCTTCACGAGATTTCTTGTTTTTTTCGAGCGATTTCTCGATCGAATGCAACACTAACCGCGACGCAGCGCGCTGCAATTTATTCTTTGAAATTTAATAACTCAAAAAAAGGGCATTCTGAAAATTTACATGCCGATAGGAAGAAACCTCAGCTTTTGTTTGCAATAATTTATTTTTTAAAAAAACGGACCGACTTTTGGGAAATTGAAAATTAAATATTAACTATAAAAAATTAGGGTAAATTTTTAAAATATTAAAAAATAAAATACACCATTGGAAAGAGGACGAAAAAACCTTTCAGAAACATATTCTAAAAAATTTTTCCCATTACAAGTATGTTCAGAAAAAATTCACAAGGTAGCCGATGTTGGCAAAATTTGTCAAATTGACCCCCCTCTACCCCCTCCAATTTTTCGAAAAAATCAAAAATATTTTTTGGGTCACATTTCTACTTGATAGAACAACATATTCCTTGAGTTTCAATTTTTTTCAAGAAGTTGAAATTTCAACTTAGGACATTTCACGTAAAATGCCTCATATATAAAGTACCTATATATTGAATTTAAATTTATAGAATTAAAACCATTATTATAGACAAAAAATTTGTACTTTTAATAAAAATTCATTTTTTCTTAAAAATCATGTTGCTGTACAATAAAATGTTATTATTTATTAAAAATAAATAAAAAATGTCTTTGCATCAAGACGAATCGATTCATGTATATAAAGTATATATTCTATTGAAAATTATTAGAGCTGTGCAAAATAATTCGAACCGAACTTATCGAATTTTTTCGCTTAGTTCGAATGTCGAAAAACCGACATTCGAACTATCCCAGTAAGGATGTCGAATATTCGACATTCGAGTTACTACAAAATTCGAACCGAACCGAGTTTTGTTCGGTTTTGGTACGCTAAAATGTCGAATTCTAAAATTCGACATTTCGGCGCCCCAAAACCGAACTAAACTCGGTTCGGTTCGAATTTTGCACAGCTCTAAAAATTATAGAATTAATTAGAATCAAATTTGAAAAATTCACTTTTTTACTAAAAATTTGTTTGTTTATTTAGATTCATATTACTGTATAAGAAAATTTTATTCTTTCTATTAAGACGAATGCACTTTATTTTATAAATGTTAAGTTGTATTAAAAATGATTTCAAAATGAAATATATTTATCGTTAATGCTTCCTCCACGAGGAAGCAAATTTTTTTTGCTTTTAACAATATTATTCCGATCCCACTTTTTCATCAACTTTTTCGACTTGATGAAAAAGTGTGATCGGAATAATATTGTTTATAAATTTAATTGTAATAGTTGCCCTGCAATATATATTGGTGAATCAAAGCGTACTTTGAAAAAAAGAATTAGCGAGCATAAAAACAAAAACCTCGAATCCGTTGTGAACAAACATCAAACTGAATATAATTATTCTTTTAATTTTGACGATGCAGAAATTTTAGATTATGAAACTTCTTATAAAAAACGATTAATTTCTGAGATGATTTATATTAAATGCAATAATTTTACTATTAACAAGAAGGAAGATGTACATTTTCTTAGTAATTCCTATTTTCCTTTGCTTAATAAATTGAAATAATGGTTATAATTCATAATATTTCGATTGCGGGTCATTGACCCCATCGACTGTATATAACGCGAAAATTGCCACCGACTCAGTCAGTTTGACTAATCACTCGTTTTAATATGTTTGTGATTTGTAAATTTAAATATTTTATTTTCATAACGCGGTGCTAAAAAGGGCACTTTTTGCACCTTGTTATGAAAAATGTCGTTCGTAACTAGTGCGAGGAGTTGCCAATTTTTTTTGCCTACAGTTTGTTCCAAAAAAGTCCTCGTTCAAAAATTGGCAACTGCTAGCACTCGTTACGAAATATACTATTTCTGAATTTCAATTATTGTATCAAAATTCATCTAAACTAGAATCAGAGGTTTAACCAATTTTCTTCAGACGACCACCAATTTCTTGGTCAATAAGCTTCGTTTTCCGTATATAATTACTCACCATTATGTATGTCACCTTAAAAAGAACAATTAAACACTTTTTTAAAATTTGCAATGTCATTAACAGGATTTTACCGTGCCGTATTATCTCTACTATCCATGCCCCGTGAACCCATATTTCAGTTTTTTCTAAATTTTATGGAACAACGTGAATTAATTTGAAAAATTAATTTGAAAATTCCACTCCGGAAAACACTGAAGTAAATAAATATTCTGAAACTCTAATATAGAAAACAATATGATAAACATTACGTTGACATTTTAGCAAAACAGACTTTTTTTAAAAATAAACGCCTAACTTCGCAAATGGTGACAGATTGCCTTCCAATTTTTACTATCATCTTTTGGTGTCAAGACGCGAATATACAATGAATTATGCGATTTTTGAGTAAGCCGTCTAAGCATAACAGCAACTAACTCTCCTTGCCCCATCCTCCCCTATAAACGGATGATAAACCCTTTACAAAGTATAAAGATATTGACAAGAACTTGCCGTTTTTTTGTTTATTATACCTAAATAATATTCGGAATATTAAATTTATAATCAATTTTTAAATAGTTTTTTTTATTTTTTAATGACTCATCTGTCTCTGCTATATTAAATTTTAATTACTAAAATAATAAATTAAAAAATTATTAAATAAGGAAATAATTAGAAAAAAGTGGGAAATAGGAAGTAAGAATTTAGAAAAGAATAATTACAAAAAAATAGAAAATAAATAATTTGCAAGAAAAAATTGTATAATAAATTAAAAAAATTTTGTCAGATGTACATAACAAATTTTAAATAATTTTAAAATATGACTTCCTTATTATTTTTTTGTTAAAGATTTTTTTTCAAATAATATTGTATATAGAATTTTTTTGAATACCTGTTCAAGTATTTTAACTCGTAATGCTCCTCTGGTTTCACGGTTTTCAACTTTTCTTCCTTCGCATAAAATCCTCCATTCAATCGAATTTCATTATCTAATAAATGTTTATAGTATGGCTGCGATGCTTCATTGGTAACATTTAATGCCCTGAAAGGAAACATTAAATCTTAACTATTAAACTGTTTTATTGCCATCATTGCGCACGTTTAGTTGCCGCATGCAACATATAACGACACAATTGTTTTTACTCAACTAAACAATATAACAAGACAAAAAATTATAAACAAACTAATAAAATTTTTCAATTAAAATTTTTATTAAACAATAATAATAATAATGTCTTTGTTGCTGCTTGTCCACTGCCGAACATCATTGATGTCTTTGATGTGCTGGGAGAAGTGGGTCCACTGCCAAACATTTGGCATGTGTTCTCAGCGGTGCGGAGTGTAACCGCAAGGACCGTAAGACACGGAAGAGAGAGGGTGACAGTCCAGAGGAGACTAGAACCCAAACCGATAGCAGCAAAAGCTACAACACGGAAAGAAGGTTTCACCATATAAACACTGTGCAAGCACCTTATTTCTACGTTTGTGACACATAGAAGTATGGTGCAAAGTTAGCAGTATCTTTTTTCGTGCCTTTTACCGCTTTCTGACGGTGCACGTAAGAAGACAAGAGGGTGCACGCATGAGATATTACTATGAATGCACCGGAAATTTCGGTGACGTCACCGTAATTTTCGGCGACGCTCACCATAAAATCCCGTGCCTTCACTGGATTTCGACGTGCTTGTCAGACTGTTCTAACCTGTCAAACGAGGCACTGTCGTTATGGGTGAAACCTTCTTTCCGTGAAAGAAGGGAGACCTTCTGATTAAGATCAGAGGAGACTCCGACAAGGACGCTTTCACCGCTGAGGTCACCAAGGCGGTTGGAAGCATGGGTAAGGTGCAGTCGTTGGATCGAAGAGTTACACTCAAGATCCGTGATTTGGATTGCCTTACCCAAGAAGCCGAGGTGCAACAAGTTTCGTTTGAAGCGATGGGAAAGCCAGGAAGTAGGAGAGTGACGGTCTTAGGACTCAACCGCCGAGGGTTGAAGCTCGCGGTTGTAGTCACCAACCCGGAAGAGGCGAACAGGCTAGAGAAATTGGGACACGTAAAAATTGGTTTTATGTTTTGCCCAATTGAAAAAAGGGTAATGGTCGTTCGGTGTCATCGATGCTTGGAATACGGTCATATTGGAGCGACATGCCAGAAGGAGGACAGATCGGCTGCGTGATTTGAGTGCGGTGAAGCCGGTCACAGGTTCTTCAACTGTAAAAAGAGCCCAAGCTGCTTCTGTGCAAGGAAAAGTTTGACAATAAGGTGTCAACCAGACATATTGCAGGCGGCGGAGGATGCGTAGTCTTCAGGACGGCCCGACGAGAAGGCGAAAAAGACTCTCGCAAGAACTAAAAGTAAATAATTATTAAAAGGAGCGAATAATTTTGAATAATTTATTTTATATTATTAAATTTTTTTTTCGTTTTTTACTGTTTTTTTACATTTTTATTCTGCTAACTTTTATATATTTGTTTATTTATTCTATTATTTGATTTATTTGTGTTTTTATTTAACTTGTCCTTTTACAATTTTACCTTTATATATATATATGTTTAATTGATTCATTTATGATTTTTATGTTTGTTTTGTATTTTTTGAATAATAAGAAAAATAATAATAATGAGGGTAAACTCTGTAAAGAGATACCAGGATGCACTCCCTCTACGGAAAATTCCTGTTATCTTGGAAAGACACATCGACCTCCACGTCCAAACGAACATGTTCACGTGCCTTTGGATATCATAGACGTCGCATCAATGCTCCGGCAATACTATAACGTCTATGTCACTAACGAAGGCAGTTCAAGGCCCATCTTGGCCAGATGGTAGTGCCCTGTTTAGGCTTGCTGGTTCCTCGACGCGGGATAAAGAAATAAAAAATATATGAAATGGGCAAAAATTTAAATAATATACTCCAAGTGGGTACCTCGGATGGGGGTAATCTCACCACCGATTCTGAGCAGGTTCAAGCCCTGATAGTCGGTGCACATGGCTCCAAGGATTTTGGAGGGAGAAAAATAGGTAGTCAGTTGACAAGCTACGAAGCAAATGTCGCTAATCAGTTCCTGTTTATTCCTGGAATTTTTAAAAGTATGTGTCAAGCATTTAAGCGCCAAAGGAACGTCAGTCGTGACATCCAGGATGGCGTCACAATTTTGGAAAGTGCGTTCGATATAATTCTTAATAATCTGCGTTTCATCCCCGATCCATTTAAGGATCAAGAGCCTAAAACTCCAACTGTGGGAACTCCACGGCAGACGAAAAGTGCTACTGCAACTCTGGATGGTGCAGCTGCAGGCCCTAATAAGGCAAACAATGGTAATAAACGCCCCAGGGAAGGTGTAAGCCCAGATGTGAGTCCACAACAAGTGACTCAAAGCGAAAAGAGGATTAAGCGAAAGAATTCTCCACAGCTTAATTCTGAGTCGCTAGTTGGAACTAAAGAAACGTTCTCAGGTAGTCCTAAGAAGACGTATGCTAATACCGTCTTCAAAAGCGGAACAGACGTTGGGGACGATTTTAAAGTTGTCGATAAGAGGAAGAAAAGGGCTCTAAGAAAAAAGCTCTCAGGTGAGAAAAAGAGCTCGTGAAGCCCCCTTCAAAGCTCAGGTCCACGGAAGCTGTAAAGATCACGACAAGAGACCCAAAGTTTCATGAGGGTATTTTGCCGCTGATAAAAGCAAAGGTTAAACCTGACGATACAGGTACCGTGATCCAGAAGATCAGGAGGTTCTCGTGATAGTGAAAAAGGGTGGAGAGTCCTTAAAATTTGCGGAGGCACTCTCTTCGGCCCTGCATGGCAAGGCTGAGGTCACAGCTCTAGTGAATAGAAGGTCTCTAGAGATCAAGGATCTGGATGAAGCCACCACAGAGGTTAAGGTGACTTCAGCACTGAGGAAAAAGCTGGGTTAACCCGACCTGACTATGGAGTGCCGACTTTGCCACGCTACAGAGGAACTAATGTTGCTCTGTTACGCCTGACAGAGGCAAAAAGTAACACTTTGCTAAAGTTTGGTAGCATAAAAATCGGCTGGATAAATGCTCTAATTCGCGAGCATGTTAAAGTGGCTAGGTTCCAAAAGTGCCTAGTCTACGGACACTTAACCCGAACCTGCAAAGGCCCCGACAGAAGTAAAAACTGCCGGAGATGCATCGATTAGGGCCATCTCGCGAAGACCTGGGGAAACCAGAAATTGACAATGACACCGGAAAGAGAGCTTGTCCGGTGTACAGGAAAGAACTGCAAAAGCTTAAAAGGGCAAATCCGTAAAGTTTTTGCAGGTCAACCTGCATACAAGTAAGGATGCACAGGTGCTCCTGAGGCAAACAGCAAGGGAAAATGAGGAAATATCCTGTACTGCAGTGAGCAGTATCAAGAAAGCGACCTCGCCCCTTGGTATCAGGATAAGGCGAGGAGAGCTGCCATAAAGCTGTGCAACCCAGAATTGCGGGTTGACAAGTTCCTGGAGACGAGCAGTGGTTTCGTGTGGATAGCGGTAGCTAATATACGTATGTATAGCTGCTACTTCTCACCCAACGACCCACTGACCAACTTCGCAGCCAATATAGAAGACCTAGAAGCGATAGCCTCACAGAATCCAGACTGGATATCATCATCATTAGCGATTTTAACGCAAAGTCGCCAAAGTGGGGTGAGACCAGACTCGACAAAAGAGGAATTCTGATTGGAGAAATGATCTTCAGGAACGACCTATTAGTGGTAAGCCGGGGAAATACATGGACGTTTAGACAAGGTGCGATCGGATCGATTATAGATCTAACGATCGCATCGTCTAAAATATCAAGCCGCATAAGCGACTGGCGGGTCTCTGAAGAATATACTGCAAGTGACCATCAGTACATTGAGTTTTAAGTCTCGATGGGAGACACACGAGGAGGAAAAAGACAGGAAGTTCCTAGTCGGAAAACCTCCTTGTGGAATATTAAGAGAACCCCTCTTAATTGAGGACTTGGGCTGCGTGAAGAGGCCGAGCAGTCTGGATGGGGAAGTGCGAGCGGTGAGGAACATGATAGTCACCGCTTACAATGCGTCAATGCCACGCAAAGGCACCATTTCCGTAAAAAAATTCTTGCACTGGTGGTCAGAGGGGCTAGCCTTCTCTGAAAGGACTGCCTCAAAGCAAGAAGGACATACACCCGATCTAAGGGAGATCCCTTGCTGAAAGAGGCTTTCAAGGAGGCAAAAAAAAACCTCAAAAAAGAGATCTGAAGGTCGCGGCGCCGTAGCTGGAAGGACCTAATCGAGGAAGTCGATGTGGACCCATGAAGTCTGGTTTTTAAAATCGTTACTAAGGAATTAGTGACGAGGCAAAAGACCCCCGGCCTGGGAAATCCCGATTGGGTTAGACAGACTTTTATATTTATTTATATTTATACACTCATCTCTTTGCCTTAATACTAGCGTTTACAAGTGTCCCCGAGGAAATTTTCTTACATACTACATTTTCGTACATGCTATTTTAAATTTTTGCGCCTACAAAACGACTTGAAAATTAGGAGTACTCGCATTTGCCTGGATCACCCGTCTAATGGGTTTTCTCGCCAGTGGAGAGGGAAACTGTAGAAACCCTCTTCGAGTATAACCGGTTTATCGACAGTCGAGTTCTAATGGTGTGTACCGGACAATAATCGACAGTGCACATCATTATAGCTCGAGGTCAAACCTGCAAAGTCAAAAAGAAAGAACTTTTTACACTTAGTAAATTGAAAAGCGCAGGCAAAAGATTGAAAACAGGTAAGGCGCCTGGAATCGATGGGATAAGTAACGAGATCCTGAAATTGGTTATCGGCACTTCACACCAGATTCTGCTTAGATGTTTCAATCTTTGCCTTGAGAAAGGAGAGTTCTTCTGCGACTGGAAGCGGCAGAAGCTAGTCCTCCTAAGAAAAGGCGAAAAACCACTGGATAAAGTTTTGTCGTAAAAGGCCTATATGCCTGCTAGATACGATGGGTAAACTTCTAGAGGAAGTTAAAAAAATATTAATAAGTTTATTAAGTAAATTAATAAAATATTAAGTTTATTATTAAGTTCTGCAGAGAATGCAAAGCCACTTGACCGGAGAGAATAGTCTATCCGATCACCAATTTGGTGTCCGTAAAGGCAAGTCTACAGTTGATGCCATCCAAGTAGTAGTAGACATAGCAAAATCAGGAAAAAACAAATTGGGACCAGTGAAAAAGAAGAGCTTTTAAGCGTTCGTAGAAATTGACATACGCAACTCGTTTAATTTCGCAAGATGGAAAGATCTTAACGAGTCGATAAGAAAGAAAAACATGCCGCCCTACTTGTTGCGGATAATGGATACTTATCATAATGACAGGTGGGTTATATATGAGGGAGACACCTGCACTCTCAAGGAAGAGATGCAGCGTGGAGCTCCTCAAGGCTCGAGGGTAGGTCCATTTGTATGGAATGTATCTTACGATGAATTCCTGCGGATGGATCTGCCCAAAGGTGCGGTGATCATCGGCTTTGCAGACGACGCGTTGTTCGTATGCACTGACGAAAGTGAGGAGGCTCTTGGGACATTGGTGAACGAATGTCTGCGACCATCAAAAAGCTGACTGGATACCAGAGGTCTTGAAATGACCCTGGAAAAGACCGAGGCACTGCTGGTCACAGACAGACGTGGTTATGAGCTCCCACGAATCGTGATGGACGGATTCGAGGTCAAGTGGAGTAAACAACTTAAATATCTTGGTGTGGAGTTGGATGGAAGATTAAACTTCCACCACCACATGTCTACGCCGTCAAATAAGGAAATCGAGTGTGCGGCTAATCTTTCACGGCTAATGACAAATGTAGGCGGACCCCGTGAACAAAAAAGAAGACCGGTGGAAAGTGTCGCCCATGCTAAAATGCTTTATTCAGCACCAGCGTGGGCCCCATCCCTGAAGAGTAAAAAATGTGTGACCATCTGTGACAAGATACTGTCGGCGCAGAGATCGATAACAACGCGTATCATCTCTGCGTATAAAACGGTATCTACGAGTGCTGTGCCACCAGATCTTTTGGCGAGAGAAAGGGAGAAAATCTTTCTCCTTTATAAAAAAGAAATTCCTCAGAAGAGAAAATTAGACCTAGCAAGGGCCTGATCCGCAAAGAAGCGAGGCGCAGGCTCATAGACAGATGGCAGGAAAGATGGGATAGTGAGGAAAAGGGTCGATGGACTTATCGCCTTATCCTGGCACTCGTCACCTGGATGAATAGGAAACAAGGTTAGGTTTCCTATTAATTGACGCAAGCGCTTACAGGGCATGGGTGTATTAATGCGTACCTGTATCGCACAGTGGGATAGATAGCAAATCTAGGTGGACAAAATTAATTATTCAGTGGTTTATGAATAGATTTTTATAAATCTTCATAACTAAGAATTTTCGAGGTCGCTTATTACTAATCTGATGTTAGTTTTTCAAAATTCAAAATGGCAAATCCCATATGGCGGATGTATTTTTTAAAAACATAATGGATTTTATTGAAACTGGGCACTTATGGGTTTTTGAGGTCGCTGATTACAAATGTGAAGTTAGTTCTTCAAAATTCAAAATGGCGGATGAACTTTGAAAAATATGATAGATTTTTTCAAATTTGGTATCTTAAGGATTCGGATGTAGCAGATAACGAATTTGAAGTTAGTTTTTACATTTTTAAAATGTCGAATCAAATATGAGAAACAAATTTTAAAAAGTATGACTGTTAGTCCGATTCATTTCTTATAAAGTAATAAATATAACCTTAACCGTAATACAATCTTTAAAGTCAAATATAAGACAAAGTAATCAAAAGTAATCAATAATTCTGTTTGTGCTCTAACCTTACATATTTAGTTGTCAGAAAATGTGAAAATAACATTAAAAAAGTTTGATAATTTTTATTTCTATACTTTATTTAATCGTTGTATAATTTCATTTGGTACGTATTTACCGCAATTAATGGTTTTAACTATATATTATAAAATATAAAACAGGAAATTAACAAAACAATATAGTTAAGTTATACAATGAACTATAACATCAAGAAAATCTCCAATTTTTCAAAGCATTGAATGTTAAACACGTCTCAATCAAAAACTACGAATCAAAGAAAAATTAGATACTCGCAAAAACACATTTATTAAACATAAATATAGCTACATAGAATAATCTTTTGGGTTCCTAGACTTCAGGACCCTTCTAAAAGATTACTTGAGATTATGTTCCTAATGCATTAACATTAATTTATTGACTTTCATTTTTTGTATTTTGTCCACCTATATTTGGAATCTATCCCACTGTGTATCGCTTTAAATTACGCGAAGATGAGGTGTATGTGTACTGCCAGTTCCTTATGGACAACGCAGAGCACATCCTCTTCTCATGCAAGAAATAGGACTTGGAAAGGCGGGCCATGTTCGAAGGTGTAAATAGTCAAGTTACACCGGCGAACATGGTATCGCTGATGACCCAGTCAGAAGAAAATTGGCGGCATGACTAGAACTTCATAATCTCGGTTATGTCGAGAAAAGAACTCAACGGCCGCCAATGTTTTGTTCCATATTATCTTAATTTATACTATGATTAATTTGTCCTTTTACAATTTTAATTTATTTTGTGATTTTTATTTGTTCTTATACAATTTTATCTTTTAACTTCATATATCTGTTTACTTTATATGTTTCTGTTTTTATACCCGTTTACTGGTATATCTTGTGACTTTTAACACTTTTTAGCATTTTTTTTTTATTTTTGTGCTGTAAATTCCGCTTAGACATTGAAAAAGTTTAAAATTTTTTAACTATTGACGCAGGAGAACCACAGAGAAAGAAGAAGGCCGCATCAGCGACAGAGTTGGAGCTCCACCCTCGAAGGCTAAAGTCGTATGACAGTTCCGAGGGAGGGTAAAGGGCTCCAAAAAAAGGGTTACGGGTTTTAGTGGGTCGGGCTGTCAGTAAGTCGCCAGTTTATTAAATTTATTATGTTATTGATTAATTTATTTATCTTTTCATATTTCCTTTTGATTTATTATACCAACCCCACATAACCTTGGAGTGCGGAATCCAAGGAATCTGTAGGCAGATTTTCCAAAATTCACTAAGCAAAAAAAATATAATAATAATAATAAAAACAATAACAATAATAATGCATAACAAAATAAGATTTTTATGGCAAATGAAAGAAATTCTTTTAGAAACATTTTGTCATTCCGCGTCATGAATATAATATTATTAAATACTTGAGAGATAAATAAATCATCTGAGACTATTTGTAATATACGAGAAAGGAAGATAAAAAATGCTTGTAAATATATTTTTCTCCATACTAGAATGAAGAGATGATAAAAAAGAAGAAAATGTTTTTTACCGTTCTAAAGACTCGCTTAAGATGCCTTGATGCAGATCGTGACTGGCACAAGGAAGTGGATGTGATGGAGTCATAACGTCGAAAGCACGATATGCTATGGTATGGTAAGGGGGCGATGTGTCGTCATCTCCGGACAAATATCGGCTCGTTGGTTCGATATAGTACTCTTCAAAACCTGTCACTATTGTACCGTCAAAAAGACCGTCATCTGTCACAAGTCCTTGCACCACAGCATTTTCATCATCTGCAAAAACCAATTGAAAAAGCAAATATAATATAAATTGTACAAATTCGCATTTAAATTGGAAAATTTCTTATCTTGCCCTCTAATATGGAGAAATTTTTATAAAAATTTTTTTTAAATAAATCTTACTATCTAAATTTGAATTTCCCAAAATGTTCACTAATTAGAAAATTTTACTAATTCATAAGCAAAAAGTCAGACACTAATTCAAATTAGTAAACATTTTTACTCATTCAAATTTAGAGAGTAAAATTTAATTTTAAAAAAATATAAAATTAAACTAAACTTCAATTCCTTCCTTTAAAGTAAACTGGATATAAATTAGTATATTTCGTAACGAGTGCGAGCAGTTGCCAATTTTTGAACGAGCACTTTTTTTTTAACAAACAGTAGGCGAAAAATAGGTGTGCGAAAAGCTCGAAGCTCGATCGAGTATTTTCGAGCTTTTCATTTTTCGAGCTCGGGCCGAGCCGAGCTTTATAAAAAGCTCGAATAATTTCGAGTACTCGATACATCGAGCCCGGCTCGAAAAAATTGCGGCTCGGCTCGTCTATTCAAGCTATTTTGCACACTTCTAATAAATATAAAAAATAATAAAATTAATAAAAACTTAAAATTACAGAAAAAGAATCTATTTCTTTCAAACAATCGCGCTTACTTGACTATTAAATGAATGATATTTTATACCATCTGTCGTAACCGTCTTCGACGGGTTTTAGTTTCTACCAATACATTTAACAGTGTATCTACCAATCTGGAAAACCACACGGAGAAAAATGGATAGTTAAAAGTAGATAGTTAAAAAGGATATAATCAAATTCATTATTTGTATAGTCAGAAATATTATATATTCCCGTTTAGTATATCTAGATAATCAAATTTATTATCCTGGATAGTATGTAAGTTTGATTATCCCAAGATACTAAATTTGAATATCTAGATAGTTGTCCTATAGTTGAGTATCCAAGATCATCACCCATGACTATCTAGATAATAAATTTGACTATCCATTTTTCTCCGTGCAGAAAATAGCACAGAATTTAATTTGACCGGAAAAAAATAATAAGATACAATATGTTTAATAATACGAACAATATTTGTCAATTTGAAGTACTTTAATTAATATATTAAACATCAATCCAAAATTTTTAAAAAATTTTGGAGTTATAGTAGAGTCTAATTCGAATTAATTGTATCGCAAGTAGATCCTAGGTTACGACTGTTAAAATCTAAAATAACATCTATATTGTAGGCTAAAACTAGGACTTAAATTTTGACTCGGGTCAGTTTTCATAAATATTACATCAATAAAAATTAAAGTAAAAAGCAATTGTGGATTTTACCGGGCATTAAACATTAAAGCATATTTTTTTGAAAAACGAATAACTTTTATCCATTTAGTTAGAATTTGTTTATTTTTTAGGTAATAATAGTTGATAATCTAACAATTTAAAGTGCAATATTAAAGAAAAAAATCTAAAATTTGCCCGGAAAAAAAGTCAAAAAAAATTTTGATTTCATTTTTTCGGGCATAAGCACCCCTTTGATTTTTTTGTAACTATAATATTTGGATTCGTTATCTTCTCCAGAATTTTTTGCAAAAAAAATCCCTAGAGACTTTAAAACTAACCGAAATATCGAATTTTTTGTCTCGAGGTGCACAGATATCGATCTCGCGTAAACACGCCTCTGAGATGTGCACCGAACGTTCTTAAGCGTAAATTTTCGCATTCTAATATTTTTTTGTTAATTTTAAGTAAAAAAGGAAGGTTTAAAAATCAAGTTTTGCAATTATAAATTTGTTTTTAAACAATTTTGAATCTCAAAATGTGTATGTAATATATAAAGGGCAAATTTTTTAATTTCTTTTTATACAACTCAGGCGTATTATGGTAACTTTATCTACCTGTACAGGCGCGTACTAAGTTCCCCCTTATAACCCAGCAATCAATAAAGTAACCATTATAGCCCTAGGGAGATAAAGGGTATATTATTGACCGCTCACAGGTCAATAAAGAACCCTTTATCTCCCTAGGGCAATAATGGTTACTTTATTGACCAGCTGGGTTATATGGGAGAACTTAGCATGCACCGGAACAGGTAGCATAGAGTAACCATAACACGCCTTTGTTGTATAAAGCAAAGTATGCAACAAGAGAGGTAACCTCGTTTATGACCTCGCACAATATTGAAAAACTCGTCTTCGCACTCGCTCGGTTCGTGCTACGACTCGTTTTTCAATATTGTGCTCGGTATATAAACTCGGACGTACCTCCCTTGTTGCATAATGTACTATTAAAATAATCAACTATTAGAAAATTTGAACCAATAATTATAATATTGAGTTCACCCCAAGTACAATGTACTTATGTTGAAAGTTTAAAAACTGTATCTCTGACAGTCGCTTTAGAACCTACTAATGAAGTAAATAATATTATAATAATTTTATTTTAAAAAATTAAATTATTATTAAAAATATATATTTTAATGCATCAACTTACAAAAAAATTCACTTCACAATAAAATATTAACTTTAAAATAATAGTAATAATAATAATAAAAAGTAGAGCTTCTAAAGCGACTGTCAGAGATACGTAGTTTTTGCATGGAACTTGAAAGATACGTAGTTTCCAAAACAATCCTCTAACTTACGTGACTTCTGAAACAAACGTGGACGATAGGTTATAGAATCAAACTTAAATTTAGATAAGAAAAGGTATAGTTTTTCTTTAATTTCATATTATTATTTCGTACAAAAGATAGATTAAAAGTCTAGGAATATTTTTGATTGTTTCAAGCAGTAATTATTTTTTTTATAAATATTAGTTAATAATAGTATAATAACATTTTATGTTATGATACTATGACAAGAATACATCTTTTTTCAACGTATAAAAATCCTTTTTTTCTGTTTCAAAAAGAAAAGAGACTTTGATATCAAGTGTTCATGACAAATTCTAATTAAACGTCGAGAGAATTTCCCGTAAAACCAACAGTTGCTCAAATACTCATAAACAACATTTCTACCAAATGGCAAAACATTTCCATCCAGTTTATACTGATTACAAACACGTCGCTTTTGTTTATATCAAGTTCAAAATAAGAATTTTTTAAATTTTTATTATATTATCGTTATTAATATTATTTGTGACGAACCAACTTCGTTACAATTTATCCCTTCGTGATAACAAAATACAAATATAATGTTTATAAGAAAGTGTGAACAAAATACAAATACCTATATTAAAAATAATAATAAAACAAACATAATTCATCTATTCGTTATAATATTGGTTACAAGAATTAAAATAGAAGTAAAATACATAAAATATAATTCTCATTTATTATAGCTGTTTATTACATTTCACACATTTTTAAATTTGCTTTGAAAAGTGAATGAACTTAATTTAAAAGAATGATACTTAAAATACTAATGTATTGTGAAATCTAAGAAGTGGTGTGTCCAGGTTAATGAACCAAGATCACACCACTGTCCAAAAATGCAAGCTTGCAGAAAAGCGCCTGGCAACGAGCAGGTGCAATAAACTAAAGAATAATTTCAACACTGTAATGTCGATTAATAAAATCGATTAACACAGGGAAATCTGGGCATTTTCCCGTGAGTCTTCGCGATAGTAAGTCGTGGGTCAGTTTGACCGTTATTTTGAATATAAAGAAGTTCTCATGCTTATTACTAATAATTAATAATTAAGTATAAAAAGTGAAAAATAATAAAAGTTCTAAGTGAGAAATTGTTTTATAAAAAGTTGATTTAAAATAAATATTATAAAAAAAGATTTAAAAAAGTTTAAAGGAATAATATCAATTAACAAATAGGTGAGTCAATTGCATACATACACTTAAATAATACTTCACACACACGCAAATATACATTTGAGGAGAATAAAGATTGTGTTAGAATTATATACATATTAACACGAATATATTATAGTTATAAATTAAAGATATAAAAGAGAATAAAAAAAGGATAAATAAACATGTATTAGGGTTTTAGAGGAACGAATAATAAATTGTAATTGTTTATAATTATCTTAACTTCCTTTAACACCTTATTCTAAAATAAGATATAAGAAAATTAAACAAAATCCATAGAATTTACTTTGTAAATCAGAATTGTATTTCAATATAATTCAGAGAAAAGTAAGTGTCGTTTTAACACCAAATTTGGTGTTAAAACGACACGCAACATTTTTTCACTAGTGGTGTTATTTTAACACTACATTCGGTGTTAGTTTATATTATACTAACTACACCAATACTACTGTTAAAACGACACCACTTTCAAATAACACGCAACATATTTAACACCTACTTTTTTCTGTGATTACTGTTAAACTAAGAAAATAGTCAAATTCGACTAAGTGAATTTAGTTTCAAAAATTTTTAGTTGTATTGCCATAATCTAAAAGTAAATTTAACTAGTAATTATTAATTATACTGTAGCTTTGTCATTCGAAGCGAACAAAAAAGTACAGCAAAATTATTTCAGAATTTATAACAATTTTTTTTCTGCCACTCCCTATCGTGAGCTTTATGATGTATATATATATATATATATATAACTGTGGGGGCAGATTAGGAGGGGAATTCTAAAACCTAAGCCATTAAAAGGAAAGTGACGCAATTTAATTTTTGTCATAAAATTCCGTTTTTATATTACATCTATATAACTGAAAACAATAAAAAAAAATCTTGGAAACTGTTAAATTGAGGGAAGAATATAAAAATATGAAGTTTTAATATGTATGGAAAATTTTTCCCTTTACAAACAAATTTTTCAAAAAAGGAAAATATAAATAAAAAAAAGGCTTGTCCCAACTATGAATAAAAAAGAAAAGAAAATAGAAAAAAATAGAAAATAAATCGAAGGTAATTTTTGAAGTGAAAACGTTAAGATTTTTTGGACAAAGTTATAAAAGAAGGAGCTTAATGCTTCCGGGAAAATATAGTACAAGTGGAAAAGTTGTTGAGAATGGTCGATTGATCCCTGCGGAAAATCTTATCTTTTCTCAAGGTGTGCACTGCTCTGGGTTTAATCATCATCCACATGGTTTCCATTAATAGGTGTATATTCTAGCACTGAACCTCAACTCTCAAAGTCAATATTAAAAGCACAAGTTTTATTTGAATTCCGGTACTTTCCTTAAGACTTTTCTCTTTATATACTATTACCATTACTACTGCTAGTACTACTTTTACTGGTATTCTCTTTTCAATCTTTTGTTATCGCTCGCGTCTTGGGGCGAAAAAGTTTCCGTCGAAGAAGACGCAACCGGTCTAGAAATAAGGAGCAGATAAGGGAAACTGGGAAGTGAAACTTATGATGGAAAGTCGAAAGAAGTGGTTCGCCAAACAGTAAATCACTTAAAACTGCATGAGATTAGTATCAACTAGGCAAATAACTTTTCAAACCAAGAGGAATTTAGGCTTTCTCTCTCTCTCTCTCTCTCTCTCTCTCTCTCTCTCTCTCTCTCTCTCTCTCTCTCTCTCTCTCTCTCTCTCTCTCTCTCTCTCTCTCTCTCTCTCTCTGGGCGGGCCTTTCAATTAAACCAAACTCATCATAATAAATCTATAGAACATTTCGTGTCCTTACAAAACCAACTATTCTTTATGCATTGAATTTTAATTCTTTATATTTGAATTAAACATCGTTTGGGTAATTAACACCTCAATATATTAACTTTTTGGGGAAGTTTCAAGAAAAAAAATTTCTCTTTAAATTTATTTTGCATAATTATTTGTCTTGAGAGGATTTTCCTCTTGCAAATTATTTGCCAATTTTGGTTATGAACTAATAAAAAGAAGCAATTCTAATGCACCAAATCTACGTGGGACCTTATGTCCAAAACCATGTAAAAGCCCACTTTCATGAAGGGAACCATATGGATTACCATCTAAAACCATATGGTAAATTAAGACACGATTTTATGTAGGAAATATACATAGGGAATTTAGAACGTTTGTCTATTTATAAAACCATTCGAATTCATACGTAAAATCCTGCAAATTTTTTCCGTGTTAATTTCCTTAAATAAAAAAAGCCTATATTTCTTCAAGAAAATTTGTAATACATATTTCCTATGACAAATCTTACATCAAATCTTATGTGAATTACACTTTCATTTCTCGAGAATAATTTCCCCATATTATTCCTCATGTGAAATCTTTTTTTATTTTTTGAAAAATATTCCCATATTAAATCTTATATCAAAGCCTTAAGCATATTTTATGTTCCAGTGTCCGCTGAAGTCAAATTTCAGTTTTACTGATACTTCTATTGAACCCTTTATATTGAACATATGGGTGATTCTACAAACGAAGGACGAAAATCAAGAAAATTTGGACACAACATTTTTTTCTCATTTAAGGTCTGAAAAGTATTTTAACTTCAAGTTAATGGTACTAATAAAGACATCCATAAGTGGCCAGACAAAATATTAAATTTTACAAAAGTTATGGTTATTTATAAACAATTATTATCCAGAGAATTAAAATCGTGTCAAGAAAATTCACATTAACATAAAAATTAATGAATGGATTTTTATAAAATTGGTTACTCGGGGGTTTACGGGGTTGCTGATTAAGAATCAAATGTCAGTTTTTCAAAATTCAAAATGGCGGATCCAATATGGCGGACGAGTTTTGAAAAAACTGATCGTATTCGTCTAAAAATCGTTACCCGGGGGTTTTTGAGGTCGCTGATTAAGAATCTAATTAAATGAATTTTAAAAAAATTGTTCGATTTTTATTAAATTTGATTTTGTAAAATATATTCAAACGTTAAATAAGTTATTAACCTAGAGGAAAAGTCAGAACTAACAATTTACAATTTACCACCATTTTCGCAACTTTTGAATCAGATAGTTCAAGATTATTTAAAATACGGAATACTTGATGCATACGGAAATTTCCGAGGACTGAAAAGAAATCGAGTACCCGAAAAAATCGAATACTAAATACTTTGAGTACACCTCTAGTTTTTAACGTTGAGTTTAATTTTGAATTTACTTTTTAATAATTTATTAATTTATTTTTATTTAATTTATTTAAGTAATTAATTAATAATAATAATAATAATAATAATAATAATAAATTGTAATTAATTAATTAATTATGATTATTAAAAATTATTTAAAATTTATTTATTTATTTTTATACATGTATGAACTATAAATATAGTAGGGGAACATAGTCTAGGTCGGCCACCTTTTTGACTTTTGTTTATAACTTTTTTTTAAAAATGAATTTGGACAATTGAAGTATATGGTTGGAAAGTCCTGTTTAATAGAAACATTTTTTCTGTACAAAGTAAATTGACAGGTTTAAAAATGAAAAAGTTATAAAGATTTAAAAAAAAAAAAAATTTGTAGTCCAGGTTGGCCATTACAGTCAAGGTCGGCCATGTTTAAAATTCAAAGGGCATTAATCGTTAAAAAATAAAATAACATGTTTGGAGTTACGGAAAATTGATTCTTTATTGTTTACAGTTTGTAACTTAATGAAATAACAAAATAATAAAAATAAACAATATAAAAAAATAAATATAAATAAAAAAAAATTTTGCACTAAAATATTAATAAAATTAAATAAAAATATTAATAAGATGATCAATTATATTATGAGTTATACAGAATTGCAGTTTTTGCAAATGAAGTAGCTCGTCCTCATCTTTGCGCATTTTAAACACATAGTGGCCGACCTTGACAGTAAGTAACATTACCGAATTGTTGTAACCATAAAGAAATACGTTTCGGGATTCGATTTTTTACTTTGTTTTCCTTTCAACCATGAGTCCCACAAATTTTCTGCATACTTGCCTTGACGATTCAATTTGTTTTTTATCTTTTATTAATGGTTTTTCACATTATGCACAAAACTTTTTTTGAGCTTTTTTTGTACCGACGTCACAGAAAACACAATTTTCGATTTTCCGAAAATGTAATTGAACAAAAAGTTAGGTTTCACTAAGACAAGCCTCGACAAATATTCGCGTAGGTGGCGCTAGTGAACTTGACAAAAAAACGCGAGTGGCCTACCTAGACAGTAGACCAACCTTGACTACATTCCCCTAGTAGAACTAAAAAACATAATTAAATTGTTTAAACAAATTGTAAAAACAATGGTTAATTTGAAAAAAGTTGACCTCGGATTGGTAATAAGCGAAACAGAAAATCACCGAGTAACGATTTTCAGACGAATATGTTAAGTTTCTCCAAAATCGTCGGCCATATTGGATCCGCCATTTTGAATTAAAAAATTTTAAAAACTGACATTAGGTTCTTAATCAGCAACCCCGAAAACCCCTAAGTAACGATTTTTACGAGGATCAATAAAAGTCATCGGTTTAATTAATTTTGGTAGTAATTTAATTAATAATTGTTTATAACAAATTACGGATGGTCTATTTGTTTCTATAAGCACAATTTCACAAATCATAGAATTGTAAAAGTAAGTTCAAGTGTCTAATAATAAAGAACTACTTTGATTTTAGTGGGCTAAACTTTATTCATATAAAAAAATACTTATTCCATTTGTTTGTTTATGTCAATATAATTATTTATGCGAAATGAAAATTGAAAATTCAGTTATAGCAATTTCTTGCAAATTTAATTAGGATTATTTTAAGACCAGAAAATCGAACAATAGTTGAAAATTGTTAGTTTTACGCTATTTTTAGTGATATAGTATACATCCTATCTCAAAAGTGCCAGACGAATGAGAACCAGACGAATGAGAATTTGGCATTTTTTGTTTAAAAAAATAGAAAAATAACATTAAATGAAAAAATCCTTCTGTACTATCTTATAGAGAATAATAATCTACAAAACATAAGTCTATAGAATAACCAAAAAATAAAATATTTTTTTAAAAAATGTATGCCAGACGAATGAGAATTTGTCTGGTCACAACACAATCTCCGTCACAAATTGAGAAATCTTGGTTAATAGATTAGAAGATTCAATAAAACCCGATTGGTATCGCATTTAGTTTAGTTTGATTAACAACTACAACGAACAGTCACTTCATCAGAATGTTGATTTTTAATAATTTTTACATTTTTTGCACTGCCAGACGAATGATAAAAAATTCAGGGGACAAACTTCGCGAAGATAATTTATAAATAATATATAGAGAAACGACATAATTATTTTCATATTAGTAATCTACAACTATTCAAAATTACTAATTCAGTATGAAATTTCCGCAAAACATTTGAAAAGTGATATTTATTCTCAATATGAACTGTCATTCTCCCAAAGGGACATGCCAGACGAATGAGAATTTAGCACTATAATGTGTATTTTTTGCAAAAAAATATTTTTTTCATCGGTTTTTTTTCTGTGCCATAATAGAAACCATTAAGATTTACAATTTCCATTAAAAGTAAAATTATTCTTTCCAAAATTAATATACAAAACATGCTTCAGACATCAAAATTCCCTCTTTTGTAGAATCACCCATATACATAATTTCATTTTCTACGTTGAATATGACAATACATACTATGGGATTTTCAAACTTTAGACCTTAATATATCAATTATAGAAATTGTTTGCAAACTCACGTTCATTGATTTTAGAAAATTCGTAATAAACAAAAATCATGACTCTAAACTTGTTAATAAAATAAATATAATGAACATAATTAAAAATTTAAAAATATTAACAGATTTTGGCTTAAAAATTCAGATTTATTATTTATATTTCATTTTTGTAGTGAAAATTGGTTGCATATAAAAAAAGCATATAAAAAGTAGCTACAAAAAGTTTCGCATCAATCTGTCAAAAAATTATAAATTTACATTTTTTAATTTTTTCGAATTTTAAGAAAAAAGTTAAAACTTTTGTTCCCATGGACGTAAGAAATATAGGGACATGGCATATAGATTCAGGGGGATACTTTGCAGTCCGTAAGGGGAGGCGTTGGCGAATTGCTAATTGGTTAAGAAAATGTACGTGTTATATGGCAATTGGCTGCGCATTAAGTCTACCAATAGGGAATCGACCAACGTAGCGTTTTCCCTTCCGATCTGCCAACGTACCCCCTTCGCCCATACTTTGACTTTGAGGCCTGTCCCTATATTTCTTATGTCCATGTTTATTCTACTTAATATTTTTCAATCGGATATGGCTAAGATTTTAAGTTAAACTAATACCTAAGAGACTTCCGAATTCTGTTTTAATCGGTCAAGACGTTTTTGTGTTATTCTCGGACAAAATATTGCGGACAGACATACATACCTACATACATAATTTTGTTATTGGCAGTTTTAGAATTCTTACTACTCGAAAGGAAAAACTAAACATGAATTTACAAATTCCATGCAATGTACTGACAAAAGTCTGATTTTATTTATATAGCTATGTTTTTATTTACTCGCTTGAATTTAATGCTTTTGACATCAGAACATCAAAAAATTTTTTTGTTTTATTATTAACCTCCCTACAGTTTGTCCCGAGTTAACTCGGGGTAAATTGACTGTACCAAAATGGTTAACCCCAAGTATGCTCGGGGTATCTAAATATTTTATAACTCGTCAACAATACATTGAAATTACATGATCTAAAGTGGAAATTGAAGCTAATGCTATAAGCTTATCAAAAATATTTGTTAACAATGATAAAAAAATTTTTTATTAACCCCTTGGCTGTCAACGAGATTTCCACTGTTTGGGCCAAAAGTGTGTTGAAAAAATTTTTAATGGATTTTTTTGAAACTTGGTACCCTAAGGTTTCTGGGCTCGCTGATTACGAATCTGACATCAGTTTTTCGAAATTCAAAATGACGGATCCAAGATGGCGGAATTTTTTCAAAATTCGTCCGTCGAATCTGCTTAAAACTTGTTACTCGGGGGTTTTAAGGGTCGCTGATTACGAATCTAACATTAGTTTTCCAAAATTCAAAATGGCGGATCCAATATGGCGGACAACGAAATAAAAAATTGATCAGATCGGGTTGAAACTGAGTACTTGGGGTTTTCAGGGTCGCTAATTACGAATCTGAAATCAGTTTTTTAAAATTCAAAATATCTGGTTTAATATGGCGGAAAATTTTTAAAAATTTATTGAATTTGTTTATAACTGGTTAATCTGACATCAGTATGATAATTTTTGGTGAAATCAAATTTCGATAAATACCCTGAAAAAATAATGACAGATTCGTAATCAGCGACCCTAAAAACCCCCGAGTATTCAGTTTCAAGTCAATCTGATCAATTTTTTATTTTGTTGTCCGCCATATGGGATCCACCATTTTGAATTTTGGAAAACGAATGTCATATTCGTAATCAGCGATCTCGAAAACCCCCGAGTAACCGGTTTCAGGAACATTTAAGAAGTTTTTAATCACCTTTTTTAAGTTGCGCATATATGCGTCATGAACCACTTTTGGCCAGTTTAGTTTTGCGCATATATGCGTCAGCGACAGTCAACGGGTTAAAGTTACATAACTTTAAATGTTAGTTAAACAAGCAAGTTTTTTAATAAGTGGATAATGTGCATTTAATCAAAAAGTTTATGAAATCAGCTTATGAAAATCATTACTCGGGTGGTTTTTGGAGCCGCTGATTACGAATCTGGCATCAGATTTTCAAAATTTAAAATGGCGAATCCAATATGGCGGATATTAAAAAAAAATTTTGATTAAAAATAAAAAGTTTTTGAAAAAGGTTTGTCACATTGGATCCGCAATTTTGAATTTTCAAAAATTAACACCGGATTCGTGATCAGCGACCCCAAAAACTATTAAAGCCTATTGAGATATAAAATTTTCTATGCAGGGTAAATTGAACCATTTTGGTACCAATTTCTACAATTGAATTAAACCGTAGGAGGGTTAACCACTAAAGATTAAAAATATTCTACAATCAAGTGGGATACTTTTGTTTTGAGAAGATATTAGAAGAAGATTTTTTTCTAAATATGAGATAACTTTTTTTTGGGTGTATGTATATATACTATAGAATTGTTTTACAACATTGCATCCCTCATTTTAAATGTTTAAAATTTAAATTTAGATTTTGAATCTAGTGAAAATCTAGCAACGGATTCGAATTCATCGTCAAAATATACGTTAAACAACGTTCTTGTTTCTTAGGTCTATCCAACGAAATAATATTTGATTTCAAACATAAATTTTCCTTAAATGTAATATTGTAATTATTTTTCATAATATTTTTAAATATTGATATTTTATCAATAAAAATATTATTGAAAAATTAATTTAAAACTATGAAAAAATGAGGGATTAACTTTGCTGGGGATCGAAACCCAGGACCTATCAATTGCCGGTTGATTGCTCTTCCACTGAGCTACAGAGGTCCACATCCACAGTTGGAAGTAAAATTTTTCGAGTTAAGAATCAACTCCCAAAGATAGTTTATTTAATAATTCCTTATTTTTCCTGTGTAAATTTTCAACTCCCTTTATCTAACTCCCTTCGATTCAACTCCCAAATTGGTGCGACTTTTATAGAATCACCTGAGAGTTGAAATTTAACTCCCTGTTTTACAGTGTAGTCAAGATGGTTCGCATTCTTCTGCTGAATATTATTATTATGAATTCATAATAATATTTTTATTGAGAAAATAAATTCGCTTTATGAATAAAAATAATTTTATTTTTTTTATTACAAATTATTTTTCTGTGAGTCTTAAATCAATATTTAAATTCGGGGCATGGCGTTTGAGCATTGGGCGCGAATATTTGTAAAAGAATATTAAAGAGTGTTTAAGAAACTGTCAGCCTTAGAAATTTTCCACTCCCTCACAGTATGTGATATCCCATTTCCATCCCGCGATATTCCAGGGAGATGCCGTGGGATATCTCACGGGAAAGTAAAAGTCTAAATTAAGAGGTAAGCCCACTGTAAATGCCAAAAAACAGTTTTCAAGAATTTTTTTTTGTTGGAAGGAAAGCGAATACAATTATAATAATGTAGTATGTTATTATTCATATATTGAGCTAACAAAATGTAAATTTTCAACAACAAAAAATACAAAATGGCGGAGTTACGGACATTTTAATATAAGATGCTTTTTTTAAAGAGCTCCGCGGCACGCAGCACATAGGGTGCAAAATTTAATCTGGAACAAAATAAAAAAATTTTTATTTATCTACATGACAGTAGCTAGAGAATCATGTAGAGGGTTTTAAAAACATTGATTTTTCTGAAATTGGCAAGCACTTGAAAAAAGACTCATTTTTCTACCAAAAAACGGCACTAAATTTTTCATAGCAAATGTATAAATTAAGTTATTAAAAATTCCCTACGTGATTCTCTTTGAAATGTTATTATAAAGATGTAAGAAAAAATCCGATTAAAAATATTGAAAATTGTTTGAGATTTGCTGCGTGCCGATTTCAAAAAACGTGTTTTGAGAAATACGCGTTTAAAGTTTTGAGATATATACAACATACCTATAAAGAAATGAAAAATTTTACTTTTAAAAATTTTTCACCATTAATCTGTAATTAAAGCATCATATAGAGATCCTTCTGTATTTATATCATCATCATCATCTGAGCAGTTTCTGCCCAACAGATAGCCATCAGACGCAGGTAGTCGTTGCGGAACGGCCCAGCGCGTTCGATAAAAGGGCTCGTAATTTCAATTAAATCGATTTCAGACACGTATTAAACCTTTTGCTCTATATTCTACAAGGTTCATAGTACATTGTACAATTACTAGTGGCGAAAGTGTGATTTTTCGAGAGTGAAGTTTGCGGCTCGAGTGTAGCGAGAGCAGCAATCACTCGAGAAAAATCATTCTTTCACCACGAGTTGTGCACTACGTTTTCTCCAACGCCTTGCGAGGAAAGGTTTCTTCGTGAGTTTCGTATAATTTTAATTTAAAATGTTCTTATGTTTAATATAATAAAAGACGAATGTTTTGAGTGGGGAAGAAGTTAGATACAAAATAAATCTTGGTCAAAGAACAAGAAAAAAGAATAAATTCATGATTTACTTTCGCCACGCCAAATTTACTTTCGCCACGCTAAAAATTACTTTCGCCACGCTGAATGTACTTTCGCCACGCTCTTCAGAGCAGTTGAGAAAAGTTCTACTTTCGCCACACTTTTCTACCAAGAAAAGTACTCCTTTCAGAGCAAGTGTTGGAGAAAAGAATTTTTTCAGCTAATAAAAAAAATTTATGTTTTGAAAATTCTACAGTGGCCTTACCCCTTAAGCAAAATCCAACAAATAATATGCAAAACTACGAAAATGACAGTACATTAACCTTAAAATATAAAATTATGAGTAATACTTGAATCGTGAAACCTTTTTTATTGTGGTAAGCAACAAAGAACATAAAATTATGCCAGAATCTGAAAAAAAATTTATTCCGCGGAACCTTTACAGCAATGAAGACTGAACTAAAATAATTCGAGGTTATAACCTCGACAGGCAATGATCCACTAAAAATCACCTTTAAGTGTAATATTTAATTCGTGTGACCTTTTTTCATTGTGGCGATTAAAATAGAATCTAAAACTACATCAGAATGTTTTAGGTTTTCTTTTGATCGCTATAACGCAAAAAGGTCACACGAATCAAATATTACCTTTAAAGTTGATTTTTAGTGGTTCATTGTCTGTTGACTTTAGGGATTAATCTGATAGTCTGATAATCTGATTAGTCTGATTATAGACTTTAGGGTTTTAGTCCCTGTTCTGGGGCAAAAAATTTATTTTCATTCTACATCCTGATGAAGTTTCAGGTTCTCTTTTAATCGCGACAATGAAAAAAAGTCACAGGAATTTAAGCGTCCTATCTTCTGTTGACAACATGTAATTATTATGTTCTCAATGTTAATTTTTTCGACCACTTTTCTCTTTAAATATTTAATAAATTGAGCTGAAATTTTGTACGAAAGTCTAAAATACAATAAAGATGGACAGTGATGTGCAAAAGTTTTAATATTTTTAAAATTAATTATTTCAAATTACATTAAAATTATCAGTTGTCACGGTCACTTCTAATCAATTTCTCTTCTTTACCGATTTCAATAAGTGTTTTATTATAATTTATTTTTAAATTATTAAAACTTTTGCACATCACTGCCTTTCTTTATTATATACTAATATATATTTATTTTTGACTTTCTTACAAAATTTCAGCTCAATTTATTAAATATTTAAAGAGAAAAGTGGTCGACAAAATACCACTGAAATTCAAGCAGTCACATGCTGTGTCCAAGTTGTGAAATGTAAACAAACCAAAAGGTTACTAAACCAGCAATTAGTAAAATAACTTATTAAAATGACCTATAAAATAGCATTTTTGACGCGTCGCGAAAAATTGCTTCACCATTCGGTCTGTAATGAAGCATTTTTTCGCGGTTCCCATTTGCGTAAATAAATATAAATTCACATTTTCTTTATGGAAATGGTGAACTAAAGTATCGAATTTGGTTACTTAACCTTGCATAACTAAAAGCAAGAGAAAACAACTAAGTTTCAGTCAAAAACAAAATGTGCATTTTTGCATGCTGATGTCATTGCGACCTTGGTACGGTCTTCGCTTGAGCAGAGAGCAACAGAGTTCACGTTGCGAAAAATTAAAGTGTTTGACTATATCAACCGCACGGACGATGAAGAAGTTTTTACCCTTTCTCTTGTAATTTCTAGGAGGAAAGGGAAAAATTTACCCTTCCACATGTTGAAGGTCCAATCGCTGACATGGAACTTCTTCATCATCCGTGCGGTTGATATACTCAAACAGTTTATTTTTCGCGACGCGTCAAAAATGCTATTTTACAGGTCATTTTAATTAGTTATTTTACTAATTGCTTTTTATTGCTCATAGTAAAAAACAATTTTATTGGAATCTTTGATACTCTAATTTTTCATTTTCGTAAAAAAAGTGTCAAAATGTTATTTTTTGTGGGAGAATTGGCTGTCGCAAAATTGCAATTTTAGTGCTGGTTTAGTAACCTTTTGGTTTGTTTACATTTCACAACTTGGACATTTAGAAGACGCTGATTTTTCCAGTTTAGACACTTTAGTATTGATAAGCTTTTTCTCAGTATGAGACTTTATAGTTTAACGAAGAAGTATTATGTAAGTGTTTCATTTTTTGAATCCTATATCTTTTATCAAAAATATTAGAAGGAAACATATATTAAAGAAGGTAAATTATCGATAATATTTATACTTTTGATAATTTCTTATTTATGTTAAAAAAGATTTTAATAATAAAAAAATGTACTATTATTATAATTTTGCTATTAATTTTGGATGCCATGAAAAATAAATAAAGCTGTAATTATTTTTCAACATATTACTATTTCTCACGTGAAATATCCCGCGGGATATCCTTTTGCTCAGAGGGCTGTAATTAATAAAATTATCTTAAAAAATATAAAAATTAGACATTAAATGAAAAAAAGAATGTAAATTATTTTTCCGCTCTTTAAAAAGGATAGTGAACAACATGATTTTTATTTTATAATAAATTTGTAATATTTTAGTACATTTTGTCGTATTCAATTAAAAGGCAACCGTGACAAAAAAAATGCGAGACATCAATCCAATGACTTGAAGCGTGAGAAAAAAACGTAGATATAAATGTATACATTTGTAAAATATTTGCTTTGAATTTTAAACATTTTATGTACGAATGACACTTTTTAAGTCTGTTTCACGCTTCGTGATGCAAAAGCGTGAAATTAAATGAACGAAAAATTGCCTACTCTCATCATCGCGTACATATATATATATATATATATATATATATATATATATATAAAACTTGTGCATACATATATACAGAAAATGTAGCAATAATATAAAAAACTTTTTAAAATTTTTGTTTTCTCTTTTTTTGAAATAAATGTTACCCTTTTACAGAAAAGGTAGCTGAATTCTAAACTTTTACAATATAGAGATTTACATTCAGGGATCTGACATTTCGTGAATATTGCACAGTTCATTTTATTTTTTTTTATTTGTAGGATGAACCAGACATAGAACGCTCCGGGCAGAACGTGTAAATTTTCATAAAATTCGTAGGTATATGATGTGAAATAAAATTTGTTTCGTCAGGTTCAATTGATATATCTGTTGAAATGCTTTTTTTATTGAGAAAAAATATTTTTTCCTTTTTCGGGAAAACGATAAAGAATTAATAAAAATGTGAATTATATTTTCGTTATTTATTAATAATATAAATTTATTTTTTATCACAAAGAATATTTTCTTTATCTCTCTCTCTCTCTCTTTTTCACTATTAAAAATAAATTTATTTATGATAAATAAATAATAAATTTGCAATAAATGAAGAAGAGAAGACTGTTTAAATATTTCTTTATAAGTAAATATTTTTATTATTTTATTAATGATTAATAATAAATTTATTATGTTTATGACAAATATTTTCTCTGCATTTTAAAAATAGAGATTTATTTTATTTAAATAAAAAATAAAAATTACTCTTAAAAATAAAACTATTTATCATAAATAAATAAAAAATTTTCAAAAAATAAAAAAGGGTTTTCTGTATAAATATTTATATTTAAAAATACATATTTTTGTCGTTTTATTAATAACGAATTTATTATTTACAACGACGAATATTTTCTCTCTCTTTTTTTAAATAAATTCTCTAAAAAATAAATGTATTTATTTATTTAAGTAATTTAAGAGCAAAGCTCTTTCATAAGTATTTATCATAAATAGTAAATTTGCAGTAAATAGGTAGAGAAAAGCCTAATGTCTGAATTTTTTTGAAATAAATATACATTTGCATATTTTTATAAATTTCTTTATTTTATATAAATTTTTTTTATTTTTATGACATTATACATAAAATATGTATGATTTGAAAGTAAAAGAAATTGAAAACGAGTAATTCAATTTCTTTGACATTTAAATTGAAATATATGATTAATTTATTTTTCACTGTAATTAATTGAAATTGATGATTTAGTATAGCTTGAAAATGACACAAATTTGAATCGATTAGAAGGAAGCAATCATGCAGAGTTTGGATTTTGATTGAGGAGAAAGGCACAGAGAGAGAGAGAGAGAGAGAGAGAGAGAGAATTTTTTGTTACGGCGCGGGAAACTTGCTCATATGTTTGATTCACAAATACCGGAGATGATGTAGACCAATCTCCGGTTCTGGATGCCTAATATTTTATCTATGAAGGGGATTTATTCTCTAGGAAAAAAATACTTAATTTTCCTTGATTCCTTTCCGACCTGAATATAAACGATAGACGTTTACACATGTTTCTTAGTTTTCCAATACAAAAAGAAAGAAAAAAGAAATAAAAGCCAAAATAATTTTTTCGCTTTTGTTTAATTTACATTTCGCAATAGAATGATTTTCTCAGTACCCATACAGATGACTGCTATTACTTATAAAAATAATTATAAAAAGAATTTTTTTATTCATGAAAACAATTGCATTCCTGTAAAAAATTTTATTATTTATGAAAGTAATTTAAGGAAGCGTTCACAAATGATTTTACGCAATTTTTTGGGATTTTAGACCCCTCTGTCACGCAATTTCATAAAATTTCAAATGTAAACATATATTGTGTTACGTTTAGTAGAGACCCCTCCCCTCCAAAAACGTGACATCATTTGTGAACACTTTCTAATATTGCGAAAAAATTCATAAAAAATGTGTACCTAAAGAATAGAATTCATGTGAAATTTTCATTATTTATGAAAAGAATCAAATGTTTGCGTAGAATTTTATCAACATTTTTTTTAAATAATTGAATTCTTTGGAAAATTGTGTAAATAATAGATATCATTGTCAATTTTCCATTGGGATATTGAAAATCATTGAATTGAGGAAAAGAATTTTATTATTTATAAAGATAATTGGAATTTTTATGAGATTTTTCAAAAATTTTGGAAAATTATTGGATTTTTGTGAAGAATTTTATTACTTTTGAAAATAATTGAATTCCAGCAATCATTTGTAACTTCTCCAAAATGCAATTTTTTAGTGTTCATAACTAAAATTCTTCTAACAGAAATTAATTATTTTTAATGATTAATTAAATACATAATGTAACTAATTTTAGAAGAATTTAAATTATTAAAATTATTCAAAAATCTAAGTGCTTTAAAATTTTTAATTAATTAAAGTCATGCGTAAGCCCTTTTGATCGCCGGCGGTTCAATTTTATAAAATTTTAAATTAAACCTTTTGAAGTTCATCTATTTATGAAAATTGTAAACGCAACTCTTTAAAAATTAAATTAATTTTGAAATATATAAGTAAATTTATTCATTAAATAATTTATTATTAATAATTTTATAATACACGGAGAAAAATGGAAAAATGATTTATGCAATCAGTGTAGTACTCCTTTATAGAATAATATGTGACAGGTACACACTATAGTATTAGAAGTTTCATAGCTGAACACTTTGGGACTCAACACAAGTTATCCTATTCATCAGCTTAAACAAGAGTGTTTATATAGTCTAAGAGGGAATAAGAGTATAAAGAATTGGAATGAGAAATTACTTTCTCATGTAATTGTTGAAAGAACGCGGCAGTGTACAAAACACAAGTCAATAATAGAAGCGAATATTGAACAACTAGTACTCAGTCCAGTTCTTTTGAAAAATGAACTCCGTGCACATGAAGTAGATACCTACTGGAAAACCACAAGTTATTCTCTCTCTCTCACACTAATGGTCGTTCACTTATCTTACCGTTTCACTTACTCTTATTACTCTCAACTATTATGTAGTGCAGTTAAGTTAATTAAATTATTGAATATTGCTATGAGAATAATTAATTATACATTTCATTCAAGGTCAATTCACTATTTTGTACACGTAAAAAAAAGAATAATCACATTTACCATGAGGAGTCTTAAACTTGAAAAAGGTTAAGAAAAAATTAATGTTTTTTTATTTATTTATTATTAAATTCTAATAACCGTATCAAATTTAAACTAGTTGACAATATTATTTATTCAATATTATGAATATTGTTGACATCCATACTTACATTAATTACAAAGTAAAATCCACGCATGATCTAATTTATTTCGTTGGTAAGGGATGTTTCTTAAATAGGAAATTTCCCCCATTGATTGCGTAGCCGAGAGGCTTAATGTAAAAGCGTGCGATTTATAATTATGCGTATATTTAGTTGTATGGTTAGGTAGGTGTTCAATCATGTATGATTGTAAGATTTTCCAATGCAGTTAATTGTTAATTGTAAGTATGAAGATGTGGGAAGAATAAAACTTGTGAGTTAATGAATATGAATATATAAAGAGTGCATTTAACATATTTTTCTTTTTTTTAATGATTGGTTATTGTTTTTTTTATATAAAATTGACGGAGTGAATAAAAGGAAACACTCGATTCGCGTCGCGTCGGCCATTTATTTTGACAGATTACGCGCCTGCGTTCCTTTATTGTGAAAATCTCGAAGTAGAGGACTGAGTCCAGTTTCTCTACTATGCACACTACAGCGCGCCTTATAATCTTCGCCTGTGTTTCAATGCTCTTTACAGTGACATTTGGAACTAAGGCCCTCTATACACTATACGCAATACCCTAAGATGCTTGATGGAAATGAATTAATGTACTTTTACTGGACTGAGTCCTGTTTTTTCAATATTGACTCCCAGTTTTTCAAACTCCATTTTTCTTCGTGTAAATTTTATTAAAATCGGTTGTAGTTTCCGAAAGAAATGAATTTTTGGATTTTTTTCAAAAAAATCGTTTTTTGAAAATAACTATACTTGTCAAAAATCTGCAAAAAATATATATTAAAGAGGAACCTTTAAGGTATTTTTTTTAAATTAGAGGTATATCATTAAAAAAAATCAAAAAAATTTTTTGAAAAATTTCAAATTTCCAATAAAAAAATTTTTTTTATTAAAAAAGTTTAGTTCAGAATGCATTAAATTACATTTCAAAGCACCCGAAATAAACATTAAGTGACATTTTTCCGGAAATCCTATTACAAAGTTATGGGAATTTACGAGGGCACCAGCAGGGCCCCTTCTCTTGGCCATTATGAATGCCCTGCTCAAAAAAATTTTTTAAGTCTAAAATAAAATTATTTTTTTGTTCAAAAAGTCTAGTTCAGAATGCTTTAATTAACATTTTAAAGCTCCTGAAATAAACATTGAAAGACATTTTTTTGAAAATATGGAACTTACATGAGGGCAAAACCTTGAGGGCCCACGCGAGGGGCCCGTATGGATCGCCCACATCATTGATTACCAAAAATTTCTAAGTCCAAACAAAAAAATTTTGTTTACATCAACAAATTAATGTTTATAATGTTTTTAAACAATGAAAAACGCGTTTCAAACAGAAATGTTTTGACATTTTTTTTTAAAATAATAAAAATATTAATTTATGAATATTTATAGTTTATTATTGTATTATTAATATTCTTATTATTATTATTAAACTATTTACTTATTTCTTACGGTGTATTAGTGTCAAAACATGATTTATTGAATCATCAAAAGCAATTCAACAAGTCACAAACTACCCAGGTAGAAATTTCAACTCTGTTATGACCAGTCACTGTGAAGTTTTCCTAGATTCAGGCCAGTTATTGACTAGAAAATCTGGCAAGTGATTGATTAGAAATGTAACGCGCTGCTTTAGCAGTTACTGGTTAGATTATCTTTCCAGTGACTGGCAAGCAACTAGACAGTTTTCTGCTTAAAATCTAGAATAAAATATCATTTTTCCTGGCTCTTCTTATTTTGTTTATAATTACATATTTATTTATATTTTTGTGTTTATTAAAATATTTTAGACTAATGAACAATTACTCTACCATTAACACTTAAATCTAAGAATGAAAAATTCGCACGCATAGGGGATCGAACCCTAGACCCTGGAGACACAACGCGTTTTCTGGAAAGTATCATTTTATTTGGCAACGTTTTGATACTGTATAATGTATCAAGTTGATACGAATATAACTATCTTTTTTAAGAATAATAGTCAATACAGTATCATTTTTTGATACGTGTATTTGTATCAATGTAATACTGTCATGGCCGGTTCGCATTAACTGGAAATTTAACTAATTAATTTATTTAGTTTTATATACTCTTAAGTATTAAAAATTGTTTTATTTTACATATTAACAGTAAGAAATGTAAGAAATTATATAAAATGAGCACATTATTTAGAAAAAACTTGTATTGAAATACACTAACCTCAATTCACGTTGTTGTGACATTTCGATTAAAGCTAACTTTACAATTTCTGGAGATTTTTGGCTCAAGGTATAGTGAAATATTTAAGGGTGCGTTCATTCCGTTCTTCATAGTATGTTGTTGATGAATTCGATGTTATTTAATATCAAATGGTAAATAATTATAATTTATGTTATATATATAATAGTGGTTTTCATTATTTGATGTTTAATAATTTTTTTATATATTTAACTGTGAAGGTCGATATTTTTAGAAAAAATATCAGTAAAATTAACAAAATGTAGTTTCCAGTGAATATAGGGTGTTTTAAATAGAATATTTAGTGAATAAAAAAAGGAAAAATTAGGAAAACTTATTATATTTGACAAAAGTAATCATTAAAGCATTTACTTATTACATATTTAGGGCAAATTAATGTTTACTTATTGAATAATTAATGTTTAAAGTTGGAGATGTCAGTTCTATCGTGAGATGTATGCGTGTGTGTGTAAAGCGATAATAATATACTACTGATATATCGCCGCGCATTTGTCACGACAGATGGCGGGACTGACATTCGAACTGTAACAGGTCCCTATTTTTATCACATGAGCGCATGCGCGAAACAATCAACAATTTCTTGCGACTGATTAAATTTGTCGAGGGAAAATTTGATAATATGAACGTTTAATACTTAGATTTTATCATTACATCTATCTCGACGCTTTTCAAGCTACAGTTTTCTTTACTTAGTCGGGAAAAACCCAAAGGACAATAGCACGTAGGAGGTAATGCGTAAAGCAATATTCCTTGTCCTAATCCCTAGAAACGAAATTTTATTGCTCGACATCTGTATATCAGCTCCAAAATTTCTTAAGCTTAACCCAGCAATAAAAAATATAACATAGAATAGCTAAGAAAAACACATCCACATGTTTTGAACTTTGAAGAAGAATATGAAAGGTATTGTTATAGTTACTCTTTTAAATTTAATTTTAACCATTCCAAAAAAAAGGTTTTGCAAAGATTTTATGAGTAAGGGTATTTGGGTCTAAAAACCTTTCTAGAATTTATGAATTTTAATAATCCGGAGTGAAACGTTTTCCTTTTGTTGAATTTAAAATAGAAAAAAATAAAAGATTGCTCACTGCACAACTCATATGTGACGATCCTGACACTAAACAGGAGCGTATCTTTACAAATTATGCGGCATAATTCAAATTCTAATTCGCGAACGATTAAAATATAATTATCAAAATTATATTAACATGGCAAAGTTTATTATATTATATATCTATAATATATAATATAAAGAACTATTAATTATAAAAGGATCGAAATTTATTGTTTAACTGAAAGTTTATTTAACAATTGGCAAATGACACAAAGGACAAATCAACAAAAGAAATGTTGAGTAACATTTTACTTTAGAATTATCATAACGAAAATATGGTTGAAATTTAAGATGTATTATTGTAAATTATTATTTTGTAAGAATTGACTAAAATAATTTCTTTACTTTATTAATATACTTTATCGTCGATATAGCAAAAGTTATCATCTATGTATGTGTGTATATGCATGTATGTGTGTATGCATATATATGTCTATATATATATATATATATATATATATATATTTAATTTTATTAATTATCTTATTTAATGATTATAATAATTTTCTTTCTTAATATTAAATTAACTTTTTAAAACTTCACAAAATTGAAACCTATCAGCACTCAGAAATAAGGGCGGTGCACCTAAAGGACCCGGGACCGCCCGCTCCACAATATAGTCTACGAGAAAGTTGGAGTAGGAAGAGGGAAATTCCAAAAGGGGCTGATTTTACCAAATAATTTGGTACGATTGGCTAAGTTGCGAAAAGTAAAATAAGTGGGGATATTGAAGGAACACTTCGACGAAATTCTTAGGGCTTGAGACGAAAGTTGAGAGCAGTAGTATTAATTCTTATTCTGTACGAAAAGCATCTCTAATAGAAGTCTTAATAAATATTCAATAAGTTGAAATTATTGACTCAACATTAATTTTCCCTTTATCATTTAAAGTAAATTCCATCGTGGGAGTTGGGTTTCTTAACCCTTTATTGTGAATTGGACCTTTATGTTCATAAGATATTTGAATTTTACATGCGCTCTTTCTGAATACGGCGTGTTACACGAACTGCTTTCTGTTTTATCACATTCAAAACAAGAAATAGGAAAACAAACTTTTCAAGATGAATTTTATTTAAATCAATTCTAGAAATTGATATTGAAATTAACCTTTTTTTAATTTAATCGCTTACAAAGACAATTATTAGTGTATTTAATAAAATATGAGAAATAAAAACGCAGAAATAAATAAATAATTATACTTATAATGTTAAAATAGGCAATATTTTCTCGTTTTTTTAAAGTTATTAAAAAAATCTACTTTTTCAAAATTCAATTTTTTATTTGTTAGTTGAGTTAAACAAAACGGAAAAATAATTAATATTTAAAAAATACATCATATTATTCCAACTCCCAAAAGGAAAAATGGATGATTTAGAACAATTAAAATAAAATTTAAACTTCTTCTTCTTAAAGAAAACTATTTTTTATTTGTGGCTTCAATAGAACAAAATGGAGAAAATATTAAACTTCAAAAAATATAAAATTTAGTCTCAACCCCTCACAAAGAAATTGACTGCTATTAGCCAATAAAAAAAGATTCAAACTCCTCCTATTTTCAAAATCAACTTTTGTATTTGTTGGTTAAGTTAAACAAAATAGAGAAAAACTTAATATTTGAAAAATAAAACGTATAATTCCAACCCCTAAAAGAAAAAATAAAGTCTACTAAACAATAAAAAATTAAATTAAAACTCCTCCTATTTTTTCGGAAAGGTTTGTAGTTAAATTTTATATTTTTAAAATTATAAATATTCTTCCATATTTTCAACTGAACCAACAAATAAAAAATAGCTTTCTTTCACTGTAAAAAAAGAGCGTCTTGGTTTAAGACGTTTACGTGGTCACATTTTAGACGTTTATAAGCGTCTTATTTGCCTTCTAAAATGCATGTATTTGGAGGTTATGTTTTTCATTTAAGACGCTCAAATAAGACGCTTATTTACATAAGACGTTTATAAACGTCTAAGCGTCTTATTTTTAGACGCCATTTTTTGCAGTGTTAAGAAGGAGGAGCTTAAATCATTTTTTTTGTTCTAAAACATCCATTTTTTCTTTTGGGGGTTGGAATTGTATGTTCTATTTCTTAAAATATTAATTTTTCTCCATTTTGTTTAACTTAACCAACAAATAGAAAAGTTGATTTTGAAAATAGGAGGAGTTTAAATGGAAATTTAATTGCTCTTAAGCATCCATTTTATCTTTTGGGGGTTGGGACTAAATTTCATATTTTTAAATATTAATATTTTCTCCATTTAGTTCTATTGAAGCAACAAATAAAAAAAAGGTTTCTTTAAGAAGGAGGAGTTTAAGTTTTATTTTAATTGGTCTAAATCATCCATTTTTCCTTTTGAGGATTGGAACAATATGATTTATTTTTTAAATATTAGATTTTTCTCCATTTTGTTTAACTCAACCAACAAATAGAAAAATTGATTTTGAAAATGGGAGGAGTTTGTTTATAATTCTTATTGGTCTAAATCATTCATTTTTTCTTTGGGGGTTGGTATTATATGTTTTATTTTTCAAATATTAATTATTTTCTCCATTTTGTTTTACTCAACTAACAAATAAAAAATTGCATTTTGAAAATAGGAGGAGTTTATTTTTATTGGCCAGAAGTCTTTTTTTCTTAATGGGACGAGATCACACTGAGAAAACTGGAGTATTGGACTAAACATCTGGAGGGACAAATCGTTCATATTTGAGAGTTAGCTATTGGATAACAATCTAAATGTTCAAATACACCATTGACAGATATTCACGGAGAAAAATGGAAAAATGATTTATGCAGTCAGTGTAGTACTCCTTTATAGAATAATATGTGACAGGTACACACTATAGTATTAGAAGTTTCATAGCTGAACACTTTGGGACTCAACACAAGTTATCCTATTCATCAGCTTAAACAAGAGTGTTTAAATAGTCTAAGAGGGAATAAGAGTATAAAGAATTGGAATGAGAAATTACTTTCTCATGTAATTATTGAAAGAACGCGGCAGTGTACAAAACACAAGTCAATAATAGAAGCGAATATTGAACAAATAGTACTCAGTCCAGTTCTTTTGAAAAATGAACGCCGTGCACATAAAGTAGATACCTACTGGAAAACCACAAGTTATTCTCTCTCTCTCTCACACTAATGGTCGTTCACTTATCTTACCGTTTCACTTACTCTTACTACTCTCAACTATTATGTAGTGCAGTTAAGTTAATTAAATTATTGAATATTGCTGTGAGAATAATTAATTATACATTTCATTCAAGGTCAATTCACTATTTTGTACACGTAAAAAAAATAATAATCACATTTACCATGAGAAGTCTTAAACTTGAAAAAGGTTAAGAAAAAATTAATGTTTCTTTATTTATTTATTATTAAATTCTAATAACCGTATCAAATTTAAACTAGTTGACAATATTATTTATTCAATATTATGAATATTGATGACATCCATACTTACATTAATTACAAAGTAAAATCCACGCATGATCTAATTTATTTCATTGGTAAGGGATGTTTCTTAAATAGGAAATTTCCCCCATTGATTGCGTAGCCGAGAGGCTTAATGTAAAAGCGTGCGATTTATAATTATGCGTATATTTAGTTGTATGGTTAGGTAGGTGTTCAATCCCGTATGATTGTAAGATTTTCCAATGCAGTTAGTTGTTAATTGTAAGTATGAAGATGTGGGAAGAATAAAACTTGTGAGTTAATGAATATGAATATATAAAGAGTGCATTTAACATATTTTTCTTTTTTTTAATGATTGGTTATTGTTTTTTTTTATATAAAATTGACGGAGTGAATAAAAGGAAACACTCGATTCGCGTCGCGTCGGCCATTTATTTTGACAGATTACGCGCCTGCGTTCCTTTATTGTGAAAATCTCGAAGTAGAGGACTGAGTCCAGTTTCTCTACTATGCACACTACAGCGCGCCTTATAATCTTCGCCTGTGTTTCAATGCTCTTTACAGTGACATTTGGAACTAAGGCCCTCTATACACTATACGCAATACCCTAAGATGCTTGATGGAAATGAATTAATGTACTTTTACTGGACTGAGTCCTGTTTTTTCAATATTGACTCCCAGTTTTTCAAACTCCATTTTTCTTCGTGTTCGTGCCATTTCTCTTGGAAAGAAAATGAGTTTATAACAGTAGGACAAATTAACCATCTTGAGAAATCCCTTCCTTATCCGGAGCGAAATGAATAAATATGGCAACCTAACCCCTAAATTAAACACATAAAATGTCAGAAAAATAATTTCGCGCGCATCAGATCGTACACATTTTCTGCGCAACTTTTAACCCTCACCCAGTGGGAAATTTGCAACCGGCGCGGATCCTCGCCTGTACCGACGCCGGAGTAGTGGTACTGGCTGGGAACCGCCTGCCTACCGCCCGAGAACTGGTATTCTACCAAAAGATGACTTGGCCAGGAGCTGGCTGGCCATCCGTCTCGGAACTGGCATTCTACCGCCCGGTAACCGGCCGCGAAGAGCCGTTCCGTGTATAATTCAACCGGCTGGGACCCGGCACTGTACCGACTGCGGATCTTTCATTTAATAGACAGATGTGCGCTGGCAATGCTGGCATTCTACCGACTGACAACTGGCTCGGATCAAAATGATAATTTCAACAAATATCAATAAAAAATAATAATTAATTGCAAAAGATAAATACGGATGACAATTCATTGACAGTTCACTTTACACATTTTTTTATTTCTTTATACACTTGAACGCAATTTTTTATTACATACACATTTGAAAAATCCTAACGCTTGGGGGTACGAACCTACGCCTAACCGAATATTTACGCACCGAAATCTCGCACGCTAACCACTATGCTACGCTCGCATGGAACTCTCAAACCTTAAATGCTTTCAAGTCTCACTAGCTGAAATAAAAATTGTAAAATTACTACGCGGCAATAGGCAATTTGGAAATACGAACTGTTGTAATACCGGTATATTTTCAATACTTTACTGAATGTGTATTTATGAATATTTCAATATTTCGTTTAAAAAAAAATGTTATATTTTTATTATTATGTTTTTTAATATTTTATTACATAATATATCGAATAATATGAACATAACTTCACTGCAAAGCAATTTATAACATATAAGTAATAGTATTAAATTGAATAAAATTTTAATGCACAACACATTTTTTTAATTATTTAATTTGCAGAAAAGTGTCAATAAATAATTACTTAATATATTGTTTAAATTAAAAAGAGATTATTAATTAATTAATAATAAACTCTTTTTTATATATTGTATTTAATATGTTATTTATTGTAGGCATTATAATATATTGATCACATTTTCTTTCAAGTTAAATATATTTTACTTCTTTCAAATTAATATATTATTTATTAAAAATTATTTATTTAATTGCACATTAATAAAGTTGGATTTTTATATATATAATGAAAAAATTAAGTTTCTTATATTCTTCCTTTGCATGAATACTATTAATTTATTTATTGGTTAACTAATAATAATATTATAATAAATGCAATTAGTTATTGTAATAATTAATTATAATAATAAAATAAATTTATGATTATACTGATAATGTAAACTATAACAATAAATGACGAGATCCGCAGTCGGATCCGCCCCAGCACCGAGCCAGTACAGACCTAACATCCGTCATTCTTCCGACGCGCGTAGAAGAATGAAATCTGCAGGCGGAACAAATCCAGTACCGCGCCAGTACTGACGAAAGTAGAAAGGCGGATCCAAAAGTCGGAGCCTAATCTGTTCCGCGCCGGTTAAATTTTAGGATCCGAATCGGTACAGACCATCGGTGCTGGCGGTCCGTACGGGCGCGGATCCCAGGCGGTTGTATAATCCGACATTCGTCCGACTTTTCCTCCTGGGCAGATATAATGGGAGAGAATATACAAGTAGATTTCCATTATCAATTCAAAATTTATTTTAGAAGGACTATTTAACTCTCTTCATAAGCAAAGGAAACATACACTTTTTGAACCTCTGAATTTGACTCTCCAGTTTTCTCAGTGCAAATGTAACTTTTTAAAAATTAAATATTCACTCCCTTTTTGTAATGTTGAACCAACGAATAAAAAAATTGCTTTCTTAAAGTAGGAGGAGTTAGAATCTAATTTTAATTAGTCTAAAATGTCGATTTTCTAATAACTTTAAAAAACGGGGAAAAATTGTCTATTTTATCTTTCTTAGTATGATTATTTATTTATTTCTGCGTTTTTATTTTTCATATTTTATTAAATATACTAATAATTGTCTTTGTAATCGATTAAATTAAAAAAAGGTTAATTTCAATATCAATTTCTAGAATTGATTTAAATAAAATTCATCTTGAAAAGTTGGTTTTCCTATTTCTTGTTTTGAATGTGATAAAACAGAAAGCAGTTCGAATGTCAGTCCCGCCATCTGTCGTGACAAATGCGCGGCGATATATCAGTAGTATATTATTATCGCTTTACACACACAGCATGGTCATACTATTAAAGCTAGATTTTTCTTTCCGTGTAAATATACGCATAATTATAAATCACACGCTTTTACATTAAGCCTCTCGGCTACGCAATCGATGGGGGAAATTTCCTATTTAAGAAACACCCCTTACCAATGAAATAAATTAGATCATGCGTGGATTTTACTTTGTAATTAATGTAAGTATGGATGTCAACAATATTCATAATATTGAATAAATAATATTGTCAACTAGTTTAAATTTGATAAGGTTATTAGAATTTAATAATAAATAAATAAAAAAACATTAATTTTTTCTTAACCTTTTTCAAGTTTAAGACTCCTCATGGTAAATGTAATTATTCTTTTTTTTACGTGTACAAAATAGTGAATTGACCTTGAATGAAATGTATAATTAATTATTCTCACAGCAATATTCAATAATTTAATTAACTTAACTGCACTACATAATAGTTGAGAGTAGTAAGAGTAAGTGAAACGGTAAGATAAGTGAACGACCATTAGTGTGAGAGAGAGAGAATAACTTGTGGTTTTCCAGTAGGTATCTACTTTATGTGCACGGCGTTCATTTTTCAAAAGAACTGGACTGAGTACTATTTGTTCAATATTCGCTTCTATTATTGACTTGTGTTTTGTACACTGCCGCGTTCTTTCAACAATTACATGAGAAAGTAATTTCTCATTCCAATTCTTTATACTCTTATTCCCTCTTAGACTATATAAACACTCTTGTTTAAGCTGATGAATAGGATAACTTGTGTTGAGTCCCAAAGTGTTCAGCTATGAAACTTCTAATACTATAGTGTGTACCTGTCACATATTATTCTATAAAGGAGTACTACACTGACTGCATAAATCATTTTTCCATTTTTCTCCGTGAATATTTTCTCCATTTCGTTCTTTTGAATCCACGAATGAAAAATAGTTTTTATTAAAAGGGGGGAGTTTAAATTTTAATTTAATTGGTCTTAAACATCCATTTTATCTTTTGGAGGTTGGGAATAAATTTTATATTTTTTAAATATTAATAATTTCTCCATTTTGTTCTATTGAAGCCACAAATAAAAAATATTTTTCTTTAAGAAGGAGGAGTTTAAATTTTATTTTAATTGGTCTAAATCATCCATTTTCCTTTTCGGGGGTTGGAATCATATGATTTTTTTTTAAATATTAATTTTTTCTTCATTTTGTTTAACTCAAGCAACAAATCGAAAAATTGATTTTGAAAATGGGAGGAGTTTGTTTATTATTTTTATTGGTCTAAATCATCCATTTTTTCTTTGGGGTTTGGTAATATATGTTATTTTTCAAATATTAATTTTTTTCTCCATTTTCTTTAACTCAACCAGCAAATAAAAAATTGCACTTTGAAAATAGGAGGTGCTTATTTTTATTGGTCAGAAGCCTTTTTTTCTTAATGAGTTAAGACTAAATGTAACTATTTAAAAATTAAATATTCACTCCCTTATTGTACTGTTGAACCAACGAATAAAAAAATTGCTTTCTTAAAGTAGGAAGAGTGATTTTTTATATTCTACTAAATATAATAATAATAAATAATTTTGAATCAAAATTAATTGTTCATGTTATTTATTTTTTACATGAAATTGTTTAAAAAATTTTTATTGAAATTTATTTTTCTAAGTAAAATATTGATTTTTAGCTTTGAATAATATTTATTTAAATAAATTCATTTATTTTAATAATCGAAAAAGTTTTGCTAAATTTCTAATTTTTGATCACATTGTTTTAAAAAAACGTTTTTTAAAAGTAAAAGATATGATTTATTAGTAATATCTCTTAAATCAAAGAAAGCAATTTTTTTCAATGTTTACTATATTTAAACATCATTTTGAAACTTCGCGCGTTTATTCAAATCAGTTCCTTTCGTTCCGCCGTTCAGAATATGATCGTAGTCAATCGTAGTCTGCTACAAGTATCACGCATGTTACCAATACATTGACAGGTCTCACAGTTCGCATATTTATCATTAATAATTGAACAATTTACGATTTAATTCAACTTAAATAATGGATAAATCGACTGTAGAATAGTTAATTTATTAATTATAAGAGCTTTATCTAACATTTTTAGTTTTTTTGATGAACTTTTTTCTTCTATTTAAAGTCTAACCACCTATACATTTATGTTCCCTACTAAAAATAAAATCAGGAATGGTCAGACAAATGGTCAGGCCGCCTGACCACTTTAATCCAGTTTTCTTACGATTCTGGATGTATCTCGTCAGAAATCTATCACAACTGATTAGGAGGAAGTTTAAAGTGGTCACAAGTTTGCTACTATCCCCTCCTCTTTGTTGACCACGCCCATAATTGGTGACTATTTGAGACCATTTGTATCTCATTTTTGACCATATTTTTAAGCCACTTCTGTTTTATTTATTTAAACAATATGCAAAAAGTTGCAACAAATAAATTTAAAAAATATATTTTATTAATTAATATCAGTTTGTTTACATACGGAACAACTTGAAACTAATTCCCGGAATTAAATTAAAATTTGGACCCTACGGGGATCGAACCCCGACGCATGACCTAACCTAGTGCCTAAACTAACTGCCCTAACGACTGCGACTACCGAACCGACTTACATATTTCTGGATTCAGCTGTCTATATAAAGAGCAACTGTAAAATAGTAAAATTCAATTACCAATATTATCAATAAATCAGAATAAACTGTTAAATAATTTTTATTAATTAATTATATTTCAATTTAGTCATAATAGGTTTAGTGAATTAATAAAAATTAACATTATTAATTGAATCAATAATAAATTAAGTCTTAACTTTACAATTTGTAATGTTTTATAAACTATAATACGAATACAGATTAATAATAATTATTATTATATCTGCATTTAAAATGAATTTAGTATTTAATATTAATTTAATTTAACATTATAATTTATAATAATAATGAATTATTAATGCAATATTGAAATTTTTATAAATTTTAAATTTAAATTATTAATAATAATCATTATAGTAAGAAATTATTCTATTAATGATTAATAATAATTTAAATATAACTGTATTTCAATTATAATGCAAATATTTCTCATAATAAGTACTGACTGGTATAGTAAATTACTAATATTATGAAACAAAATTTATTATTAATTAACTATATTAAATAATTACAAGTAAATATACATATATTAAATTAATATATTATAAATATACATTAAATAAATATATTAAATAATGTTAAAAGAACGGTCCGAATGTTTTGATTTATTTACCTACTTTTGCTGTATAATTAATTCAATAATTATACCAATTTGAAAAATGAGAACTTTTGTTAAGTTAAAAGAACAATTTTTATAATAGAATAATGTATTCTGAAATGTAAAAAATAAATTTGAAAGATTTTATATGTATACATATATAAATTTTCATGAGACTTTACCAAAATTAGAAAGATGTACCAAAATTTTTATAGGTTATGTGTTCACACATTTCAGAAATAGTCAAGAATTTCAGAAATGGTCAGGAATTTCAGAAATGGTCACAGCTTCGAAAATGGTGGGAGTAAAGTGGGAGGAGCTTGGAAAGTATTTGGTTAGGAATGGTGAGAAACGTTCGAAAACGTCAGAAGTGGTGAGACTGTTCAGGAATGTTCAGAAATTCTGACCATTCATGACGATTCCTGATTTTATTTTTAGTAGGGGAATACAGATTAATAATAATTATTATTATATCTGCATTTAAAATGAATTTAGTATTTAATATTAATTTAATTTAACATTATAATTTATAATAATAATGAATTATTAATGCAATATTGAAATTTTTATAAATTTTAAATTTAAATTATTAATAATCATTATAGTAAGAAATTATTGTATTAATGATTAATAATAATTTAAATATAACTGTATTTCAATTATAATGCAAATACTTCTCATAATAAGTACTGACTGGTATAGTAAATTACTAATATTATGAAATAAAATTTATTATTAATTAACTATTTTAAATAATTACAAGTAAATATACATATATTAAATTAATATATTATAAATATACATTAAATAAATATATTAAATAATGTTAAAAGAATGGACCGAATGTTTTGATTTATTTACCTACTTTTGCTGTATAATTAATTCAATAATTATACCAATTTGAAAAATGAGAACTTTTGTTAAGTTAAAAGAACAATTTTTATAACTGAATAATGTATTCTGAAATGTAAAAAATAAATTTGAAAGATTTTATATGTATATATAAATTTTCATGAGACTTTACCAAAATTAGAAAGATGTACCAAAATTTTTATAGGTTATGTGTTCACACATTTCAGAAATAGTCAAGAATTTCAGAAATGGTCAGGAATTTCAGAAATGGTCACAGCTTCGAAAATGGTGGGAGTAATGTGGGAGGAGCTTGGAAAGTATTTGGTTAGGAATGGTAAGAAACGTTCGAAAACGTCAGAAGTGGTGAGACTGTTCAGGAATGTTCAGAAATTCTGACCATTCATGACGATTCCTGATTTTATTTTTAGTAGGGTTTATCGAATCTGTCAGGAATTTCAAGTAATTATTAATTATTCAGAGATTTACTTATTGCAATTTTTGATTAAATCGAATCTCTAAATATCCATTTTACATTATCAATACTTCCTTTTGCTATATAACACCTTCTAAATAGTTTATTTCCACTTTTACCGTATGTCTACCATTTATGTCTACCATCCCTATATTAAAGAACCAGTAGAACCGGGTAGAATCAGGAGCCTACTTGCTTTGAGTTGGTTATTGTCACGTAAGTTCCAATTTCAAACCAGTAGATATGTATTTTCAGCTGGTTTGAATTCGGAATGTCAAGTTCAAAATGAACTGGTTTCAGTTTGAACATTACAGTCAACCGGAAATTCCAAGTAGATTACATTGTACAATATGATCTTGTTTCAACTTGGATATCAATTCATAATTGGAAATCCAAGGTGGTTACAATTGAACAGATAGTTTTGAAAAAAAAAATTTGTGGAAAAAATAATAAAAGATTCTTATGACCATTAATAACATTATATTCTTAGCACACTCCAAACATACAAACATTTTCATTAAACTGGAAGAATTAAATTAAAACTTGTACCTTATGGGAATCGAACCCCGCACCTATGACCTATCTATCTAAACGCTTAACGACCACGGCTATCGAATCGACGTGAGAAATATTTTTCGACCTGTCTATATAAGCTGCAACTTTGAAAAACGCAAGTTTATGTAAAATATTATAATTTTTGTAAGTACCTATAAAAATACAAGCAGAATTTAAAATATTTATATAGATTTGCAATATATGCTATTATGTTAAAAATATTAATTAAATATTTAATAAGTTTCTGCTCAAATGTCGTTTGACCGCGTTGTAATTTTTTGCAAAAATTTGCAAAAAATAACATTAAGCGAAATAAAAAACAGAAAATTCGTAAAAATTAAAATTCGCAAAATGACTCAACAGTGTTAAAAAAATTCCATTGATTGTGAACTACAGATTTTTATAAAATTACCAAATTCACAAAATTACAAATAGCAATAGTAACAAATTCATAAAAATATCAATTCGAGAAATGCAAATTCGCAAAAATAAAATTTGCAAAACAACAATTAGCAGAAATAATGATTCACAACAAAGCAGTTTCGCAAAAAATAACAATTATCAAAAGTATCTACCAATTTGTAAAACTGTCAATTGCGAAGAATGCAATTGAATTTAATCAAACTCTTTAAATTTGAACTTGAAATTCCAAATAGAATGCATCCCCGATTCAAATTAAACCAAGATGACATTAATCCTTCACTGTAACATATAAATTTAGAGTTGGAAATTCCAAACTCAAGCTTGTTGATTTTCAATTTGACAGGACAAGTGAAATGTAGTATTCGAGAATCCAAATTGAACCAAGTAGATACTTGAACTTAATTTTTGTATTTGGAAATGCAAGCTGATACTTGTAGTACGTGCGAACTTGGAAATACAAGTAGAAATGATAAGATTGGAAATCCATGTTGAAACAAGTCGAAACAAAAATTGAAGAGGACAATCCAAGATAGAACCATTTCAATTTTATCTTGGATATCCGTGTCAGTTACATAAATAGGATTTCCAAGTTAAAACCAGAAGAATTGCTACACGGAAAAGTTTTTCAATTTGGAAAGCAAGTTGACACCAGTAGATCCATGTTCAATTTCTACTAGTCTCAACTGGTTCTTTAATATAGGGATTTGTCCACTTTAAAAGTGGACATATAGTAAATCCAAATCTGGCAGGGCGTTTAACCTCGAAAATGCAAAATTTGAAGCTACAGAAAAACTGCACGAAGGAAAAAAATTAAAACTATGATTTTCTTACTCAAAAAACACCTACTATTCAAAAAAAAAATGTTTTGTTCGATTGACAATTTCACTGTAAACCAGTGTTACGAAAGTTCTAAATGCTAAGTATTATTACTATAATTAAAATTATTATTTAATAACCTAGACCTAGACTTTTGTCTGTACATTGCATAGAATTCAAAATTTCTATCATATTCCTTCTTTTTACACTCTAAGAAATCCGAAAATACTATCAAGAAAATTATGTGTGTATGTGTATATATGTGTAACTTTTCTCTCCGAGTTAGTCAAATTAATCATCGGAGTGTCTATTTATCCCTCCGAGATGGTTACGAAAAACTTAACCTCAAATATAGTCTGTTTGTCCCTCCAGATAGTTAGTTGAATACTCCAGTTTTCTCCGTGAATATAGCGTAGTTTATACGAGTTTAAAAAAGGCATGTTTTGTAACCGACTTTCAAATTTTTTTTCGCTTATAACGAATTCTTGAAATAATACCGCAAGTTTTTTAGCAAACTGACAATTTAAGAAAATAATTATAAAAATGAAAATATATTATTATATTTAAGTCGTAAAACTGCTCAGTGTGTTAAAATTAATTTTTGGTTTTCCTGTTTTATGTTTTTTTAATAATCTTTAAAAAAATTTGTAATCTTTTTCTAATATTTCAGAAGAAGAAAAAAATATATCTTAAAGTCTTAGTTACATTTTTATATACACACGATGAAATAAGGTCTTGAGTGTCATAAGACGATAGCAGTAGTGATGTACATTGAGACGAGATTCTCCAATTTCTCAGTCAAAATTGATCGTTTCTGAAGTTATCTTGAACGAAAAATTCTCAATATTCTTTTGTTATTATCGTCTCATCTTGTTCTTTTTTTCAATCGATATCTCAATGCTTCCCTGTCAACGAATGTGTATAAATAAAGGTTAACTATAAACATTGATTCAAATTTAAAAAATGGATTGTTTAAGTTCTGGGGATAATTTACGAAAAAGGAAAATAGGAGCAGATGATGACAACCCTTTACCAGACTGTTCAAAGTACAATTTTTGTCAAAAATTCTGATTTATAAAATACATAATGTACGTAGAAATAATTATTACTTTCTTTATTAAGACGTAAACAAATAAGAAGAAAAAAGGGAAAAACCTTCGATGAATACTTTGATTTTTTCTACAAAGACAATGTAAAAATGTCTAAATGTAAATTATGTTATGGAAACAATCAGAAAGAAATTATTATTAAAATGACAGCAGGTAACACTACCGGAATAAAAAGACAATTAGAAAAACTCCATCAGAAGGAATATGAAGATTTTTACGAAACATCCACAAATTCAGCTGAAAATAAAGTATATTAAACAATAATAAATAATTAATGTTTTATAGTTAAATGTTCATTTTTATAAGTCTGAGAATTTTAATTTTACTATTTTCATTTTATAATATAAATAAGAGTTAAATTTTTTTGAAGAAATTCAAATATATGTATATAGTATATATGTGTAATTAACCCCCACAGCACCGAAACAATTTAAGAAAATTTCGGTGCTGTGGGGGAATTTAAAGAACGAATATAAGTAATTATCAATATAATATAATGCGATAAAATATTCTTTAATTTACAATAATATTATTGTGTTAAATGGTTTCAATTAATTTTTTGCACAAAATTGAGGGTCGGGTAAATGTAATCAAAATTTTTATAAATTGGTAAAAATAAAAAATTAATTAGTTAATTAAAAATAATTAATATTAATAATAAAATAATATTACATAATAAAAAATATAAATGTTTAAATATGCTCAGTAATATATAAATAAAATGTACTTCTAAGAATAATTTTTAGAAATAATATTTTTAGAGTTTTCCTCTTTTCCTCATTTTAATAGGTATTCACTCAAGAAAATTTTAATGACAAGACTGTCGACTGGATTGTAAGGAAATATCTTCCCTATAGTTTTTTTGACGACGAAGAGACTCAAGTTTACTTCAGCTACATAAATCCGATTGCAAAGTTGCCAAAACGGAGGGAATTAAAATCATTAGTCGAAAATCGATTTGAAAAATTGAAAAATTCTGTTTTGAATATAATTAAAAGCAATGCATCAAAATTCTCTACCACTCTCGACGGTTGGACATCTATCGCTGGAAGATCGTATTATTGCATAACACTACATTTTATTTCACCTGATTGGACGATGCACTCACTTCTCTTAGATTTTTGTCCTTCGAATGGCGATCATACAGGTCAAGATATTGCAAAACTTTTTTTTACTGTGCTCCAGAAAAATGAAATTGAAAACAAACTGCAGGGAATCACAGTGGACAACGCTTCTAATAACACAACTTTCATGTTAGAACTTTCAAAATTAATGTACTTCGATGCTGAAAATCAACACTTCAAATGTTTCGCTCATATCTTAAACCTTGCAGTTCAAGACATGTTAAAAGAATTGAAACTAGAAGATAATATTGTAGACCAGAATGATGAAATCTTTGAAGATGATGAAATTGAAAATAACGAATCAAATGAAGATATTGAAGACAATGAAGATGATATTGAAGAATCGATCAAGTCCTGTAAAACTCCGATTTCTAAAGTTAGAAGACTTTTCAAATTTCTCAAAAAATCTGAGCAATGGCGAAATAAGTTGGCCAATTGTTGCGAGATCTGTAATGTGGTAATGAAATCTCCAAACATTGATGTGACCACTAGGTGGAATTCAACCTACGATATGCTTAAGTTGGCCCTTCATATGCAACATCCTTTACATTTATTATGCCGCAGTAATAAAGTATTAAACGATTTAATTTTTAATGAGGAGCAATGGACAATTTTGAAAGAAATAAGTCACTATCTTCGAGATTTTAAAACGTTGTCAAAACTTTTTTCTGGCGAAAAATATGTAACTCTTCCATACGTGGTGGTTGGATTTAACATGCTCGTAGACAAACTGGAACACGAAATTCAACTTTTAGATCAAGTGTCAAATAAAACATTAACACAAAAGCAAATTAGATCAGCTCTTTTTTCAGCTCGAGAGAAACTATTCAAACACTACAATAAGTGTAATTGGATGTATTGCGCCGTTTTAATCTTGGATCCAAGGCATAAAGTCGAACAATTCAATAAAACTTCTTGGGGAAGAGAGATGTCAACGTATTCGATAACTGTTTTCGAAAATACATTTAGAAATTATTATTATTTGCCGGTCGAAGAAAATGAAGTAAGTTATTTTCTTTAAATTTTATTCTAAAATTATATTTGAATATATAATAAATCAATATTTACCTTTATATTTACCATAATTTACCTTTATAAAATAAATGTTATGGTCCTTTAAAATTACTTTTAAAAATAGGTTGTTGTCGAAAATATGACGTCTAGGGTTGAAAACAATGATTCAGATGAAGATGGAAGTATCGATATAGACTCATTTTATGATGAGCCTCAACCTAAAGCGAATGAAAGGACCGCAATTAATAGAAATTATTGGAGGCAAGAAATAGATTTTTATTTGTCAGAAAAGAGAGCCGATAAAACAACTGATATTTTGAATTGGTGGAAAGTTAATGAAGCACGTTTTCCAAATTTAGCTCGTATGGCACGAGATTTTTTATCTATTCAAGCTACATCAGTTGCGTCAGAAAGAGCATTTTCAAAAAGTTCTTTAATTATCAGAAAGCATAGGAATCGATTGTCGAATGAATCTGCTCGAGAACTTATGTGTTTAAATTCGTGGGTGACGTGCTCTCTAGCATCACAGATACAATGTGAATCTGGCATTTGTTAAGTCTGATAGTTTATGTTTGAATTTATAATTTTACAGTTTTATAATATATTTATAATTCTAACGAATTTCACTGTCAACTTCTGTTCTGAATAATAATAATAATAAATTAAAATATATTTATAAAAAAAGAAAGTTATTGTTTTCTTAATTTATTACTAATCATAATTAATTTCTACAGGCAATATAAAATATATAAAATAACATTTATATTTGAAAAATGCATAAAAAGTAAAGTAAATAATTTGATGAAAATTGTAATTTCCAAAAATTAAATCTATATTAAATAACTCAAAAGTTGTGAATAATTGATTAAAAATTTGATTAAATAAAATATAAAATATTGTACTAGTTTTAAGTTGATAAAAGTATTATGCAAAAAGGTTTAATGTTAATTGTCATTAAACAATTAATAAACAATCAGTAGTCACGTTTATCAATTGCAATTCTCGATCAGTCGAGAAGTTAGTTCATTTGAAATGAGAAAAGTCGAGAAATTAAAAAAAGAAGACGAGAGCCCTTCTCATTTCTGATCATTTTAGACATTTCTCGCTCATGTACATCACTAGATAGCAGAAATATCGCGCGCGCGTAGCGCTGCTAGTAAATATTTATTTGTATCAAATAATTTTTATATTATCCAAATAAATGGTATTTGTTTTAAATATTAAAATTGAAGGGCTACATAAAATAGGTGGACGAATGCGAGGCTTGGAAGGGATATTACCAGTCGGGTAGTAGTTCAATATCATTTTGGCAACAAAACAATTTTAAAGTACTTTCGTTGTAATAATTTTGGGGTACTCCAGTTGTACTTATACGTATGAGCTGGCTATGCTATACTGTCTTAGGTTAGTTTATTTTTAGAAAGGTTCTTTTTTTTGTTATTCAATTCTGAAAAAATGAGAAGTTGTATAGTGATCCAAATTATACAGTGAAAAAATGATTAAAGTAAATTTTGCTATACTTTTGTAGTAAAACAAAAAAAATGTCTAAAATTTCTGTTCTTTTCTATTAGCAGATTTTACTATTTTTGGATGAGTACAAAGGAAACAATTTTTTTGATTCAATAAATTCAAATTACACAAAAAAAATTCGATTCAAATAACTTGTCTATAATCAAATAAATATTTACTTGAATCAAATAATTTTTATTTAAATCAAAATAAATTTGACAAATTTGATACATTTAGGAGAATAAATACGCATTTTTAACTATTTTCGTTTAGAAAATGAAGCATTGTTTTCTTACAATATTATTGTATATGAAAAAAACATGAAAATCTCCTTACGAAGATAATAATCAAAATTGAAAAAACTTAAAGAAGTTATTAACACAAATAATTAAATAACTTTATAATAATTTAATAATACTTTAATAATAATTCAATGATTATTTTAAAAAGAGATAATCACTAGCTATTTTCATCAGATTTATAATACATAGAGCGCTTTTGTAGCAACCGAGAGCGCAGATGTAATCCACTTGCACTGCACAAATGACTGGGGCGAAAGTGTCTTAAGTCAAGACACTTTCAGTGTTTAAGACACGAGAAACGTTTTTATTTCAGACGCTTTTGCTCGACTAAGACACTTTGTTCAACTTTTAAGGCATCTGATTTTGCAGTGTGTGAATGGCTGCGGAGACTGGCGTTTTTGTAGTGATATCTTTTCTATTGTTTTTGTTGTTTAATTCCTACATTATACTTTCGCGGTCTTTGTCGTGGTCGAAAACACAAAAAAAGCAAAACATAAATAAAAACAAAAAAATAGCGGGCCAACATAGGACCACTATGGATTTCTACAAGTTTCAAATTATTTTACAAATAAAGAAAAATTAATTAAAAAATCAAGATAACCTCTTTTTACAACATTAAATAGGGTGATTGTGCGTATTACTACGAGTGTCCCATTTTTTATTTTGTGTTTCTCACAAAACAGAATGTTATGTAAGTCTCAGTTTTCAGTGAAATAGCATATCTCAGAAGTCGTGAAAAATTTCACCATGTGGTATATAAGAACAATTCGATACGTACTTTTAAGTGTTAAGTCTGTGTTTATATTTAAGTTATACGCGAATATATATGTGTGTTATAGGTTAGTTCATAAGTGTTGACGAACGTCGAAAAGTGATACAATAATTGTTCTTTGTTTATTGTGTGATTAATTATCCAAATATGTGAATGAATGAGTGAATTTCAGAAAAACTGTGTGAACAAGTGGAAATTATTTTTTTTATTTTACAATTTTTTTGAAAGTCAATGAAATTCTCAAGCAAGGTACTAGAAATTTTCATTGACTGCTTTTGAAACTCTCGTGCAAAAGTACTAGACTGTTTTTAGTATTTTGTGTCGTATCCAAAAGTCAAGTACCGAGTCAATGAAAATTTCACGTACTTTTTTTTCTGTGTATTCGTTCGTATGAAAATTCATATAATTTAGTTATTTTTTTAACTTTCTGTCAATATATTTATAGTTTAGCGCGGTAAAAAAATGTAATGTTTTTTTTATTTGTTTGTTTTGTTTCATCTACTTGAATACTTTAGTAGTTTTATTTCAAAATCTGACGATTAGTTATCATATAAATAATTATTTAAAAAAATCAATACATGCATTGGGTGCTCCCTCCATGCAAAATGTATGAACTTTGAATTCATTTTTTGAAGCTTCGAAACGGTCAAAATTAATGAAATTGGTCTCATTCTATAGATAAGTACTTTAGGAATAAGTATGCAAAATTTGAAAAAAATCTGACGAAAACCATTTTACGCGACTAATACCTTAAGGTTCGGCATAAATTTCATTCCCATCAGTCCAGACCGTTTTGTGTGATTGGGGCACAAAGTTTTTGTGACATATATACATACATACATGAAACTTTTTATGGACTTCTTTACATTTCTTGATGCTCAAAACAACTGTTTTTATTAACCCTAGAAGGAGTACGTGAATTTACTCACCCTCTAAGGAGTATAACTGGGGTGTCCCGACACCCCACGTTTTAAACTTGTTTTATAAGGTTTCTATATGATGTAAAAAAATTATGTATAGTGAATTTGATTGGTTTTTTAGTAAGGAACACAATAGTATTATTTATATTTTGATATATTAAAAAAATTTTGAAAAAAACCTTAAAAACCCAAAAAAAATTTGCAAAATTGACTTTTTTACAAAAAACGCTGTAGATTCTTAAAAAATTGACTAATTTAAAAACTATTTTATGCTTTTAAAGTTAAATAGATACACTTTTAGGGAAAAAAATTAGTTTTTGTGTCACTTAAAAAACATAATTATTTGAACATCTAAAGTGAAAAAAATTTAAGACAATTGGCGAATAGTGAAAGTCATAAAAATGGACTATAAAATGGACTTTAACAATTAATATTTACTAAAAATGGTGTTATAAATTTATAATTTTACAAACTTAATATATCTGAATATATTACCATTGTGACGATGTGAATTGTCGTTTTTTATTTTGTCGAAATTCTGAATCGTCATGTCATCTGTCGGAATTATCCCTGAACCATGATCGTTAATTGGTATGGTAATTTAGAAAGTCGGAACTGCCGTGTGACCCACTATCAGTGGTGAATGTGTGTCGCGCGGCTAGTTAGTAGGAGAGAAAGTACTAGAGGGCAGAGCCGCTGTCTATTAGAAAGAGATAGAGAGAGGAGAGCCAGCGGAACGAGAGAGAAGAAGAGACGAAGAAGCCGAGCACGTGTGGGAAAAGCCAAGAACAGGTGTCTGTAGCTTTTCGCCGACATATTGTTTTTGAGTTGATCTACGAGATGCGTAGAGAGAGTAGTGTTCTGTAGAAAGAGTGTGAAATAGTTGTCGATAAAATTTTGTGTGTGTCGAAGCGTGAAAGTTTTGTGTAAAAAAAGAATTAATAAAGAGTGTGAATTAGAGTGACGTTGTTTTCTTTGGACTATTCCTTAATTATCCCTGAGAAAAACAACCGCCGAGAAGCCAGTGAAAGAGAGGTTGAGAAACATCGCTGGGTAAGTCAGTATCGTGCCAGTGTAGTGCCAGTCGTGTCTCGTCGTTGGCATTTCTGCTTGCCAACTTGTTCAGGCAGAATTTCCTCTGACGATTGAGAGCGTCTCAGAGGTGTTGTTGTTTGTCGGGTTGTTAAAGAGTCGAGTATAGTTTATTAATTGAGCTTAAAATTAATTGGCGCCTGACGGCGAAATTTATTAACTTAAGGGGAGGTTCCCATCGCGGGAGTCAAAAAAATTGATTTCTTTTTTATTGTATTTTTTGAAAGCTATATATATGTAGAATATGTGTGTATACCGATTTTTTGATCCGAAGAATATTTTCGATTTTATAGAGTCTTGAACTAACCGACGTCCCGAGCACTAAGTAACAAATGTCAGGCAAATCACATCAATTTTTAAAAATTTTGCAAATCTGACCTCAGAATCGTAAAGAGAGACCCTAAATACCTATAGATATTTATCATATACGCAAATTGAACAAAGAATTGCAAAGAATACAATTATTGCACAAAAATGTTTTTCAAGCTAAACGCGTTTTTCTCGAAACAAGATTTTTTAAACTGGTGGGCATCGTAGCGTCTAAACTATTTAATCAATCAACTTCGGGTTTGTGGTTTATTAAAGGTAACTAAATTCTACAGGGGTTATACCTATAATATGATAAAATTGTTAACAATACAGATTTTTACAAGAGGTCAAATATGGAAAAATAATGCAAAAACGCAGTTTTTTTAAAAATGTGTCCGCCATTTTGTCATTTTGTTAACTTTTTAACTATTTTATAGGTATAACCTATTCTTTAGGATGTCATCTTTATAAAAAATTTTGAGTTTCTGTTTTAGACTAAAAATTGCGCAGTGTAGAATGCCCACCGTTTTTCTTATTTAAAAAAACATTATTTTCTAGATGCGCCATATTGGCCGCCATTTTGCATTTTTTTGAAAATGAAATATATGTTGTAAAAGTTCAAGAATGTATCTTTATTTAGAAAAAAAACTAAATCGCTAAGTCATAGCCGTTCTTTGCAAAAAATTGTCAAAGTTTGTGTTTATTTTGGCCTCTGCAATGAGAACCTCCCCTTAAATTTCATATTATTATTTTTGTTGAAAGCGTCGGATTTTGCCTGACGTAAGCAGAACTTTTAACTTATAAAAAAATTAGTTAAAATCATACGTCACAAAATTTGGCGCCCAACGTGGGGCCAGGCCAGAACCGAGACACGACTAAAATTATTTATTGTGCCAGACTGAAAGTGATCATATTGAGCCGAATTGTATGGTGAGCCGAAATAAAAATTCAGAAGAGTCTGAATAAAATTATTTTGTCAATTTTGTTGTACAAGTGTGAGCCAGAGTTCTGAATTTTCAATTTGCCAGAGCCAGATAGATTTTTTTTTGCCAAGAAAATTCAAAAATTCATGTTGCCAGAATTTAAAATTTTTTGTTGCTAACGCCAGACATACAAATTGTATGTTACCAGCTGACAGAAAATTCAAAATTCCCATTTCCAGATTGTTTATTGATTTATTTTGACAATGCCAGAAATTATTTGTTCATAAATTATGAGTAAATTACGGCCAGAAATTGTGTAAAATAAAATTTTAGAGTGCCTTTGCCATTAAATTTGAAAATTTCTTTCTCTTTTGAGACTGTAAAAATTTCCTGCTGTGATAAAATTTGAATTCAACAAATTAAAAGTTTTTTTTTTGTTTTGCTGAAAGCCAGTTTCGTGAGAAAATTCCGAGAAAAATTCCCAACAAACTTGTGCAAAATCAAAAATTTTCTGAAAAATTTTATGCCGAGCACATGTTAGACCGGAAATAAAATTCGAGTTAGTCACGTGACTTCAAATAGTGCGCCGGACGGTCGAGAGAAACGACGCGCCGAGATATTTAAAATTTCGGCAGTCAAGAGAAAGTTTGCGCGCGCCAGGAAAAGTGGCCCAGTAGTAGTAGTAATAGCGGCTACGTAGAGAGAGAGAGAGAGAGAGAGAGAGAGAGAACGAGAAGAAGAGATAGAGGGAGAGTCGAGTCACCAGTCTGCCAGAAAAGGAAAAATTTTAAAAGGGGGCCCTCCTTGAGTAGGTACGTCGTTGCTTTCAAGACAGCACAGGGCCGTGTATACTAATTGTGCACCCCCCTAAAAATTTAAAATTATTCGAACTTAGAAATTTTTTTTGATTCTTTGAAATGGCAAAGGCAATTAGCGACATGCAGGACTACAAGAGACGCATGAGCGAATTAATTGAAGTACCATGCGTAAGTCGAGCATGGGAAACAATTAAAGTCATGCAAATTGGTCAAGTAGTGACGAACTTATTGCGACACCAATTGTGTATCAGTGGTTCGCCACAAGTTTTGAGAGAGAGATTGTTAAGAGCCGAGCTGAGATTAGCCCAAATCGACGGTGGCGACGTGCCATTTAGCGACCAGTATGACCTTGGAAATTCCGATAAAATCTTTTTATTGGAAGCCTTCCCAGAGCCAGAATTTAGCCCGTTCCGTTTTGTTACGCGACAAAGGGGTGGCCAGTTTTCATCTGCGGATAATGAGGAATCCGATAGTGGGGCGAGCCAGATCCATGAAAGAATTCGTGCAAGGGAAATTAGGGAGAGTGGGAGAAATAAATCTTGGGATGGGGCATCGTACAGCAGAGCGAATCCGACCAACGTTGCAACAACCCCAAATTTCACACCCCCACCCCCAGTCATGTCAACAGCCAGTATGACGACTGTTTCTCCCACCACTACTAGTGCTCAAATGAGTATGACAACGAGCACTGTCATGACATCGCCGCACACCATCACCTCAGCCACAATGGCTCCGAATGTCCAAAGCCTTCGAGATTCAGTTGCGCGTTTGGGTTTGTCGCCAGAAATAAGAAGACTCATGGAGTATGCCGAGAAGATAGATCACCACTATTCTGTAGGGGGGTGGGAGTTACAACAAAGCCAATGTAGGGCCGAGATTGGTGACGGGTATCAATTGACCCACCATCAACAATCGCGCATCGTGTCCCCACATGGAAAAACCCCTGTAGTCGAGACCTCACAATCACATCACACAAATGATAGAGTGAGGCCCACACCCGCCCCTAGAAGCCAGTCAAGCCGAAGTAGCAGGAATGAAGACAGTGTAACTCAACAAAGAGTACCAAGAAATGGAGAGCCGGTAGGAGAGCCAGTGAGAAAAGAGACTGAGAGAAGTGTGTGTAGTAGAAAGGGAAGAAAAAGAGATCATGTTAGGAAATTGGGTAAGATTAGAAAAGAAGGGCAGAGAAAAGAGGAGAGAGAAACCAGACTGAATAGAGGAAAAGAGGACGAGAGCAATGAAGGAAGTAGTGACAGCGAGAGACTTAGCGTTAGTGATAGAGTGAGTAGAAAGTGCCGAAGAGGGAATAAGAGGGTCGACAGACCGAAGAGAGGTCAGTGGGAGAGCCGGAGATCAATCTTAGATGACTCTACGAGTGAGTCAGAATCTGAGAGTGATCTGAGTCAATGCCAGAGTAGTGGGGGGAAAAACAAAGAAATTAAGTCCAGTCGGAGGTCCAAAGTTATCAGAACACTGAAGGACTGGGACTTAAAATTCTTTGGTGATGACGACAGTGCCGAGGAATTCTTGGAGCGCCTGGAAGACTGTAAGGCTTGGTCAGATTGTTCTGATCAAGAAATATTGCAAGCGCTGCCAATCATCCTTCAGAAAACTGCCAGCAGTTGGTTTAGGTCGTTGCGCCGTGAAATTAATTTGTGGAAATCATTCAAGAGGGCGTTCAAGAATGAATATCTGGTGACGGTAGACGACGATGACGTGATTGACGAGTTGAGGGCCAGGACGCAAGGGAAAGGAGAGAAAATATCTCCATACTTGACCAGCTTCAGGTTAATCTTAGGACACATGAAGCGCCCCCTTGACAAGAAACAACAAGTCAAAATCGCCTACAAAGGACTTACGCCGGAATATAGACGACAGTTGGACCGTTTATATTTCGATTCTCTCAGTCAGATGGAGAAAATTCTACGAAACTTCGAAAAGGCCAAAGATCTAGACGAGAGATATACCCCCCCTCCACCTAAAGACAAGATGCGTTTTCCTGCAGCAGCCGTGAGGAAAACCAGATTCGAGAAAATGGTGAGATCAGAAGCAGCGACGTCAAAGGAGGAGTCAGAGTCGAGTGGTAGTGACCACTCTACCCAGGAGATTAAAGAGACGAAGAAGGACAACAGAAAGGAGAAGCCAGAAAGTGTATGTGTAGACGCCATGACACTTATGACAGCAGCCCAAAAATCAGTAGAGCAGAGCCAAGTAGTCAGTTTACCACCACCACAAATCTTGCCAGGACCTATGCAAATTGCATACCCAGCCATGTATGCAGGAATTGTGTCAGGAGGAGCCAAACCAGTTGGTTTGACAAATGTAGAACAAAATGGTTCACAAGCGGCAACAAAGCAATTTATGGGAGTTTGCTTTCAGTGTCAGTCTACAGGACATCGGGCCAGAGATTGTCCCAGGAGGATCTGTTTTCAATGTCAGCAACAGGGACATTATGCCAAACAATGTCCCCTGAGGCAAGCCCAAGTGGAGTCATGCCTAGTGTGCAAAACACAAGGAGTAAACTTTTTGAGCTGCCAAAATTGTGTGGCAATACGGAGAGTCTTGGAAAGCGGTGCCTGGAGGGCATAGAGAAGCCTTGTACACTTGGGCCACGACAGCGAGAGAAGAAGAGCCAAGAAAGAGAACTGTGTGAGAGCTGTGCCAGAACCGACCGAGTAAAAAGAGCTTACTCTGTCAAAGTGTAGTTAAAAACAATGCTGACGCGCGTGGGACTAAAGGTACGGATGTGATCCCAGTACCTATAGTCCAGGAGAGGGGAGAGGCTGTGAGAGTCACAGCTGACCCAACCCTAAGAAAAAATTTTTTTTTTGAGATTAGAGATGGGAGAAAGCATTGTAGACAGAAAAATTGATAAGAGAGCCGAGTTTTGTGAGATGTGTGAGGTAAAAAGGAGAGCCGAGTTTCGTAAGTCGTGTGGCGTAGAGTGGAGAGCCGAAAGCCGTGAGCCGAGGGCCGTAGAGAGGAGAGCCGAGTTTCGTAAGCCGTGTGCTGTATAGAGGAGAGCCAAGCTTCGTGAGCAGTGTACCGAAGAGAGGAGAGAGACTCATACCAAAATTAACGAGCCAGCCATTGACATCGGACAGTAGTTAGTCATTGGTAATGACGGTCCTACTGGGAGTAGTACCGGTCATGGGGAGGGGATTGTGACGATGTGAATTGTCGTTTTTTATTTTGTCGAAATTCTGAATCGTCATGTCATCTGTCGGAATTATCCCTGAACCATGATCGTTAATTGGTATGGTAATTTAGAAAGTCGGAACTGCCGTGTGACCCACTATCAGTGGTGAATGTGTGTCGCGCGGCTAGTTAGTAGGAGAGAAAGTACTAGAGGGCAGAGCCGCTGTCTATTAGAAAGAGATAGAGAGAGGAGAGCCAGCGGAACGAGAGAGAATGAAGAGACGAAGAAGCCGAGCACGTGTGGGAAAAGCCAAGAACAGGTGTCTGTAGCTTTTCGCCGACATATTGTTTTTGAGTTGATCTACGAGATGCGTAGAGAGAATAGTGTTCTGTAGAAAGAGTGTGAAATAGTTGTCGATAAAATTTTGTGTGTGTCGAAGCGTGAAAGTTTTGTGTAAAAAGAGAATTAATAAAGAGTGTGAATTAGACTGACGTTGTTTTCTTTGGACTATTCCTTAATTATCCCTGAGGAAAACAGCCGCCGAGAAGCCAGTGAAAGAGAGGTTGAGAAACATCGCTGGGTAAGTCAGTATCGTGCCAGTGTAGTGCCAGTCGTGTCTCGTCGTTGGCATTTCTGCTTGCCAACTTGTTCAGGCAGAATTTCCTCTGACGATTGAGAGCGTCTCAGAGGTGTTGTTGTTTGTCGGGTTGTTAAAGAGTCGAGTATAGTTTATTAATTGAGCTTAAAATTAATTGGCGCCTGGCGGCGAAATTTATTAACTTAAATTTCATATTATTATTTTTGTTGAAAGCGTCGGATTTTGCCTGACGTAAGCAGAACTTTTAACTTATAATAAAATTAGTTAAAATCATACGTCACACCATTAAAATTTATAACTTATGAAGTGATTCTGTAAATTAATATTTAAGCAAAGTTTTAATTAACAATTTTAAATACCTCTAATATATATGTTAAAATATTATTAACAATATAGAATTTATAATTTAAATTTGTCTGTCATTTACCACATTTTTTTGTATTAGAATTTAATCTCTGACTGTAAAGTAGGGTGGTCCAAAAAAAGTAAAATCCGAATTTTAATGCTCTCACCCCCTAGGATTGTTCTATATGGAGAAAAAAAATATGTTCCCCTATTTTTTTTAAATTAAAAAATGTTTAGAGGTCGCTCAAAGCGCTTAAAGTTTCCCATGTAAAATGCATGGGGAAAAAACACTTTTTCGTTGAATTGGTATATGTTTGCGAAGCAAAGTATTAGTAATGAGTTGAAATGACTAAGTGATTAATTGCGTATGGTGAAAAGAGGGGATAAAGGGGGAAATCAGGTGTGATGGCCTTTACGAGTAATTTTGAGAGTTAGTCTCTCGCAAGAACAAATGATAACAGCACTTTATATTTGATGACAAATTTATTTGAATTTAATTAAGGGGTTACGCCACCCTGAACGCATGAAAATCGGGTGGTTTTTTAGGAATTTTTTTGATAAAACTGTTTCAGGTAGGACTTCTTTACATTTATTGATGCTTTAGTACATATATTGAGCTTTATAAATATTAAAAAAAAATTGTTTTTAATTAAAAATGGCGGAGATATAACTATTGGCGTGGATCAATTTTTCCGGAGCACTCCTTGATGGTGTACATGATTGGCAGTTCAATTTTTGTCAGAAACAAGTAAAACAATATTTTTCTTAAAAAGTGATAAATTTTGAACAGAGTGACGGAGCCATTTGAAAAAAAAAATTTTTTTACGCAAATGGAAGCACTTCAAAAATTGACATTTTTTTGGCTAAAATTACCGTATAAAAAATTGGATAAAAAATTTTCAAATTATTCAATCAAAAAAATCCCACGTCACTCTGTGGAAAATCTATTTAGGAAGATGTATATTAATTTTCAAGTCAATCGATTGAATAGTTTTTGAGTTATCGTGTACACCGTCTCGAAAATTGTGGTTTCGAGAAAAACGCAAAAGAAGAAAAAAATGAACTTTAGTGTATTATAACTTGAAAATTTTTCAATTTACTATTTAATCATCAATTCCTGGGCCATAATTTTTTTTATTTAAGAATGGAAGGGATACAATGAAAAGGACCCTTCCTAAATCATGAAAGGGCCCCCTAGACCATTCGAAAATAGAAAGTCGCTGCTTCCAGCAGCTCTCGGCGCGTCCCCACTGCGCTGACTTCTAATGACCATAACATTTGTAATTAGTGAGACATTGTCTTCGGCGACATCTCAAAATATTCGTTAGAATATAAACTTTGAAATTAAGCAAAAAAAAATAAATTTTTTTGAAAATTTCAGGGTGGCGTAACCCCTTAATTGTAATTGTGACCCAGGCCTGTGATAAAGTTAATAATCTAATTTCAAGACTGTTTTTATATTAAATTCTGTGTTTTAGTTATTTACTTATTCTAACCAACCATTGACTATTATTTTAAACATCAAAAATCGTGACTCGAGATAAACAGTTATCCCCAAAAAAAACCCCCAAAAAACCCCTTAAATTTCAAGATTACAAAAAAATCGTTAAAATATATTTTTTACTATTTTTATCAAAGTTTTTTCCTAGATTATGAATAAATAACACAAATATTGATTTTTAAACATTATTTTATGTAATTGCTAATTTGTTTAAACAAATTATTATTATTGTTTATTTACAACTTTTTATCTAATTGAGCTAAAGAGTTGCGATTTTTCTCAATTTTGCAACTTTTCAGGCCGAATGTAACCAGTCACTATCAACTACCTAATGGGAAATAGCCATTAGTCTACCATTGGTGCATTAATTGCCCAATATTGGGAGCCATTGGTTTTCTCTAGGTTTATTATTGGCTCCCAATAATGGACCACTAATGGTAAAATCGTGGGATGTCCACGCCGATGCCAATAATTGGCAACCATTATTGGCACATTATTGGCTGCCATTAAAAAACCAATAATAAAAAAAAAATTTTATTAAATTTTATTAAATAATAAATTTATTTATTTAATAATTCCCCTTTTAATAGTTCCCGGGAATTTCTCGGTTTAATTCCCGGGAACTTTTTCACGTGGGATTTAATGTTTCTAAACTAAATAATTTAAATTTAAATTTTTAAAACAATTTATTAAAAAAAAAATTTTTTTTAAACAAAAAATATTTTTGAAAAATAAAAAAAAATTTTCAATTGAAAATCAAACGAAAAGCAAGATATGTGAAAAAATGAAATTTCGGAAATCGTGTAAATTGAGTCAACCTGCAATTTTGAACTCTATTTTTATATCGATGAAAAAAAATATTAATTCATATTTTAAAAATTCCTTTTGGATTATCAAACTTGATTAAAAAATCAACTCAGAAAAAATTGTAACTTAAATTATCTATATAAATATTTCATTTGTAAGTACATGAAAAAGTCACATTTTTAATTTTTCAATTTCTCCACAAGTCAATTTCAGAATTTGTTTAAGAATAACATTTTTATTGCTTCTTTTTGCTCCAAAAGATCATAAAAAGTAATAACTAATCATTTGACAATATCAGTCGCGTTTTTAATTATAGCATTTCTACAATAAAAAATAACACATGTGGGACAACTTGCAAGCCTTTCCCCTAAGTTTCAGTTAAAACTAAAATTTTGTTTCTTCCTTATATTATGTTATAATGCCGCTTATTTTACAATTATTTCTAAGGTGTGTGTCGGAGGGTTAAAAAAATTCGAATAATCTGCGGTGTATAAAAATATTGAGAATAAGTTAAAAACTAATTATGTTACATAACACGAGTAATGTTAATGTTTTCTGGATATAAAGTTAATTAGATTCTTCGGCATATATGTATAATAGTCTTCCTAAGAGAAGAGGAAGTATACATAGAAAGATTTAATTAAACTCCAATTGGGGAGAGTATATCGTAAATACCTGCGAAATTTTGTGTTTGATCCATTTTCAAAACGCAGTTTCTCATTTCTAACAATTATCTAAATGCCAGCATTATTTCCTTTCGTCTGTGAAATTAAACAATATTTTTCACTTTCAAAATTAAAGTATAATTCAATCACGATTTCAATTGGAGTGGTTTCTCAATTCTTGACAACGAACCTGTGTGGCGGAAATGATTTGATTTGATTTAAGGGGGAGTGACACCTTTGAGGTGTCTTCTGAACCTGTTTTTCATGAAGAATTAATTTCATTAATTTTTTTAAATTTTACTTGTAATTATTTTTTTTTGTAGTTGTTATTTTGTAATATGTATATATATTTAATTAAAGAATTTCCGAATAATTGAAATTTTGTAAAATTGAATAATAAACAAATGAATTTGAAAATTCTCAAACAAATTTTTTAAAAATTATTAAAAATAATATATTTATAAAAGAATTTTAGTTAAAAACACTAAAACAAATTTGAATTTTAAAGAAATTACAAATTATAACACCAGCACACAAAAAAAAATTGGATTGCCAGGACTGCCATCTGGTAGGTTTTCTTTCTTAAGGTGTATCTAAAGAGAAAAACATTGTCCGACCTAAAAATTAGTTCGTGTTCTCTTTTTACAGGCTTGGTGGGGGGGGGGTGAAGTTTGAGAAACTGATTTTTATGGGAATTTACTTAATTTCTATAAATAAAGCTAAATTTTTGCTTCTTCTGAATGTTTTTTCAATTCAGTGACTTTAATAACATAAGAATTAAATATATAAAAAAAAATAAAAATGGCGGATTTAAAAAAAATTGTTCAGATTTCCTTGAAACTTGTTACTCAGGGGTTTTTGGGGTCGCTGATTACGAATCTGACATCAGATTTTCAAAATTCAAAATGTCGGATCCAATATGGCGGATGAATTTTTCAAAAATTTCTCGCATTTACTTAAATCTCGTTACTCGGGGGTTTTCGGGGTCGCTGATTACGAATATGATGTTAGTTTATAAAAATTCAATATGGCGGTTCCAATATGGCGGACAAAAAAGAGATTTCTTAATTTCTATGTCTTGAGTACCTTACCCTCTTGGTATCAAATGATCTCCGGAGAGGAGCTCTTTTTCTCTTCTTTGATGTTTTAGTCTCTGGTATATCTCTTTTTAGCGTCCAAGAATAGTCCGCTAACATATTCTTACTCCATTTCCCTTGTTAGCGTTTCTCAATATCCTTTGAATCTTAGTGAAATCTCTCGTATTGTTCCTTGCTGAAATCACCAAGATTTTCAGGAAATTCATCTAAATGTGAATCCAAAAAGTGAATTTTATAACTCATCAAACATCCCAGCTTTTTAAAATTCTCTACATGTTTCCTACAATTTCTCTATATCTGTGTCTTTCTTTATTTCCTAGAAATTCCAAGCAAACTTCTTTAAAACTTGTCCAGGCTGCTTTTTCTTTAAGCTTCATCGTTTGTAAAAATTTTTCGTCATATGAGTCAAAACGCGTCAACCGTGAATAGTGAATATTTCCGAGATATTTGCATTATTTTAGAAAAAAATTAATAACTCATTACTGTTTTGCTAGAAATTAATGGCAATTTTTTTGGTAGTCATTGAATATCCACTCTTTTAAATAAACTTAATAGTGAAAAAAAATTTTGAAAAATTTTTAATTTTTAATAACAATTTTATAAACAATTAGTGTTTTTTATGCTTTCTAGAGCAAGGATTTTAATGAAATTTATATGTAAGATACATTGAACCTACATCTTTATATTCCCGAAAAAAAAATTTGTATTTCCAATTACAACCGGAGATTTTGAATTTTTTGTTGCGCCGTGCGCCGTCATCGTGGCATCCATCGCTGTGATAAATGCCGCGGTAAACGAGCAGACGGCGCACGGCGCAACAAAAAATTCAAAATCTCCGGTTGTAATTGGAAATACAAATTTTTTTTTTCGGGAATATGAAAATGTAGGTTCAATGTATCTTACATATAAATTTCATTAAAATCCTTGCTCTAGAAAGCATAAAAAACACTAATTGTTTATAAAATTGTTATTAAAAATTAAAAATTTTTAAAAATTTTTTTTCACCATTAAGTTTATTTAAAAGAGTGGATATTCAATGACTACCAAAAAAATTGCCATTAATTTCTAGCAAAACAGTAATGAGTTATTAATTTTTTTCTAAAATAATGCAAAAATTTTTTATTATAAAAAAAGGTATAAATATTTAAAAATTTGAAAAACGGTTAAAAGTGTTTTTTTGGTTTGCTGTGAACTACAGATTTTCATAAATGTTTTGACTTTTCCAAAACTATAAAAAAAATGTATTCACGGTTGACGCGTTTTGACTCATATAACAATTTACACATCTGAGGCCCATTGAACACGCCTTCTTTGATTTTAGCGTCAGACAGTTTCGGAAACTTCTCCGCCAAATACTCAAAACATTTACCATTTTTGACCAAGGCTTTTACAAATCGCCGATACTGAGGTATCCCTCCTCTGCATTGTAAACTTTTTTCCTAATTTTGCCATGAAGGCATAATTTTAACCTAGAAACTTAGCCGAGAATTCGTTGCCCGCCTTTACCACGGGGAGGTGTCCTAGTCGCAAAAATAGAAAAAAAGAAAATAAATAAACACGGAAACTAATTTTACATAGGTCAAAAACTTTTTAAGATTGTAGTATCACAGAAATGCGATTAAATTTTAGTAAAACATTTACAGTAAACCATTTCTGGATTATGAAAAATTCAGATTTAAAATTAGCTACTAGAGGAAACACCTAAGTACCAAGAACCAAGAAAATCTGAGAACAATTTCATCGTAAGTCGTATTGGATACACCATTTTGAATTTTTAAAATCCAACATTAGATTCGTATTCGGCGACCTCGAACATCCCCACGGAGTAGCAAGTTTCAATAGATTTCATTCATTTAAATATATTTTGTCCGCCATATTGAATTTTTGTAAACTAACATCATATTCGTAATCAGCGACCCCGAAAACCCCCGAGTAACAAGTTTCAAGTAAATGCGAGGAATTTTTAAAAATTTCATCCGCCATATTGGATCCGCCATTTTGAATTTTGAAAATCTGATGCCAGATTCGTAATCAGCGACCCCAAAAACCCCCGAGTAACAAGTTTCAAGGAAATCTGAACAATTTTTTTTTAAATCCACCATTTTAGATCCGCCATTTTTTTATATATTCAATTCTTATGTTATTAAAGTCACTGAATTGAAAGAAACATTCAGAAATTAAGTAAATTCCCATAAAAATCAGTTTCTCAAACTTCACCCCCCCACCAAGCCTGTAAAAAGAGAACACGATCTTAACAAGTTTAGATACACCTTAAGGAAGAAAACCTACCACATGGCAGTCCTGGCAATCCAAATTTTTTTTGTGTCCTGATGTCATTGCAGAAATGTAATTATTTTCAAATTATTTTCAATAAAATTCTTCGCAGAAATTTAATTATGTTTAAAAATAATAAAATTCTTTTTTGGAATTTAATTTTGTTCAAAAATAATAAACTTCTTCGCAGAAATTTAATTATGTTAAAAAATAATAAAATTCTTTATAGGAATTCAATTATTTTATAAATAATAAAACTCATCGCAGAATTTCGAGTATTTTTAATACAATTTAAATCGAATTACTCGAAAAATTAGGCGCTTTGGCTTAGACGTTCTATCATTAATGGTAGGTAAAACTCATAATTTAAATCTTCGACTTTTGAATCAGTAAACTCCATTTACTTTTCTTTGAAATCGACTGTAAAATCTGATTTTGCTCTCGTGAAGTCGATTAGTTTTTACTTTGTCATACAAATAAATTTTGTACATTAATTATTGTTAATGTTTAAAAACTCAAATTTTTAAAATATTTTTGACAGATTCCTGGTGATTTGAGACGATCGGTAGAACAACATGCTGAGAAACTCCGGAAAGTTGGATTATCTCTTCAGCCATTTATTATATTAGTTGGAGCATCTTTAACGGAAATCTCAGCAAGTTATGTGCAAGTAGACAATGTGAGGTACCTTTTGCAAACACCAATTAAGGCTTTGGATATTTGTTTCAAATGTCATTTTTCGCTCGATGCTGCTTATTTAACGCCATGTAAATCGGTCTTTTATTTCATCCAGCAGTACTTTTTCGATATTTACTTACCAGAAGATGAAAAAAATCATAGAGTGACAGCCGTTATTAGTTCACTACAAGGTTTAGGTCAAAAAACCAAATAAGCTTCTGAGGACTTCTTTTAAATATTTATTTATTTAAAGTATCAACTTGTTAAGTGGTTAGGAACCAGAAAAAAATAAGTTTGTTTTAAGTTCGAGTTTTATTACTTTTTACTATTATCAAAATGTATATTTGCAGCGAGTGTAGATTGGAATTGTTAAGTGTCAATGATCTCTGTAAACATTGAAGAATAACACAGCCACACAAAAAAAATAAAGTGTTTTGATCTGGGGTCGAAACATATGTATTCCGATGTATTTCGATGCGCTGAATCCGAATCCGCCCTCAGAATTTGGCCAATGGGTCCTGGTTTCGCCCTAACCTCAAAAAATACCCTAAAATCGTTAAAATTGTCACTTTTGATTTATCAAAATTGAATCTAACCGCATGTTGATAATTTTCTAAGATCCCTTAATTTAAATAAACTATTCTATAAGCTTTTCAATTGAAAATTCCTATAAAACATTAAAACTATCGAACCTAACCTCAAAAACACATCTAAGATTATAAACAAACAAATTATACCATACACAGCACAATAAAAATTATGTAAGCTCATGAAAGTTACAACTTAGGTGTTTCTATGACTGCTGATTACCAATCCGGTGTTAGTTTATCAAAATTCAAAATGGCGGATCCAATATGGCGAACAATATAATTAAAATTTGTTTTGATTGGCTTGAAAATCGTTACTCGGGGGTTTTCGGGGTCGCTGATGACGAATCCCATGTCGGTTTCTAAAAATTCAAAATGGCGGATCCAATATGGCGGTTTTTAATATTTTAAAGATTATTTTAAATTTATTACTCGCGGTTTTCCGGGACCTTTGATAACGAATCCTATATCAATTTTTATAATCTTAAAGTCTTACGAATTGTTAGAAAACAATTCGTAAGACTTTAAGATTACACGGAAAAAAATTTTTACTGTGGGGAACAGCTAATTTCAAAAATAAATAACATAAAGAATCTATTCAACTAATTCAATGAATGATTTCCAATGCAGTAGTCAAACTGTTTCTCTGATATACAGAAAATGAATTTCACTGGTCAGCCATATTGGAAATATTTGACAGTTTACCATTCTCATTGAAATTTCTCTAAAATCACAAATGTCAAATTTACATTTCTTACCTCTAAATACGTATTAATTTACTAATTTTACATTTTATTAGTTATAATATAAAAAATATAATTAATAGAATTTGAATAAACGCTTTGAACATTAATTTAAAAATGTTTTCATTCAGTGTTATTTTGAGGTTACGTTGTTTTCAAAAAATAACGCAAGAAATATCATTTTCGCTAAATCAACGAAAATGGATTATCGATGGAGCCAAATCAGTGAAACTTATAGCTATTATAGTGATTGTTATCTCTACTTTAGTAGAACTTTTTTTAGCGTGTATAAAAATTGATATAGGATTCGTTATCAAAGGTCCCGGAAAACCGCGAGTAATAAATTTAAAATAATCTTTAAAATATTAAAAACCGCCATATTGGATCCGCCATTTTGAATTTTTAGAAACCGACATGGGATTCGTCATCAGCGACCCCGAAAACCCCCGAGTAACGATTTTCAAGCCAATCAAAACAAATTTTAATTATATTGTTCGCCATATTGGATCCGCCATTTTGAATTTTGATAAACTAACACCGGATTCGTAATCAGCAGTCATAGAAACACCTAAGTTGTAACTTTCATGAGCTTACATAATTTTTATTGTGCTGTGTATGGTATAATTTGTTTGTTTATAATCTTAGATGTGTTTTTGAGGTTAGGTTCCATAGTTTTAATGTTTTATAGGAATTTTCAATTGAAAAGCTTATAGAATAGTTTATTTAAATTAAGGGATCTTAGAAAATTATCAACATGCGGTTAGATTCAATTTTGATAAATCAAAAGTGACCATTTTAACGATTTTAGGGTATTTTTTGAGGATAGGGCGAAACCAGGACCCATTGGCCAAATTCTGAGGGCGGATTCGGATTCAGCGCATCGAAATACATCGGAATATATATGTCTCGACCCCAGATCAAGACACTTTATTTTTTTTGTGTAGCTGTGTAATACAAAGATTTAAATGTATGCAAAATGGCTGTGACAGAGAATATGGTACTTTAAAATCGTTTCGTAATCACTTAAATCGAAAACATTTTATTCAGTTTCAAAATCAAGAGGTAGAAGGGGTTGATCAAATTCAAATTAATAATGATGAAAGAAATGTTCCAAATGTCATGCCTGTTGTAGTTGATAATAATGGAGAGAATGAAGTTGACATCGTTGATAAACCTATAACACCTGCGATTCTAAAAGATACTTTGTTCAATTCGTCCCTGGCCTTATCAGCTAAGCTTTACTCATCAACTACTTTAAACAGAACTCAAGTTCAAGAAGTAATAGATTATATTAATGATCATTCTTCGAGTGGTTACCTTGATGTTCTAAAATCAAAAATTGATTTAATGTTACGAGATACTGATCAAAGAGAAGAAGATGTTCGACATTTAAATGAAATGTTTTCGGCCTTGAAAAATATGTTTTTTGGTTTAGAAACAGAATATTTGCGAGTGAAAGCCCTTGAGGGAAACGAATGTTACTTTCGTCCCATATTGTACATAATTGGACTTGGTGAAACCGACAGATTAGCTCAGTCGGATAGATGCCTCGCTTGGCGGTCGTTTAAGGACCAAGGGTAAGTACCCTTGGTTCGCGCCCATTTGGCTTGGTATTTTTCCGGCACGTGAGACAATCTGAGCGGGAGGTTTGACGTCGAGGTATAATGATGTGCACCGTCGATTATTGTCTGGTACACACCATTAGAACTCGACTGTCGATAAACCGGTTGTACTCAGGAGAGGTTTTCTACAGTTTCCCTCTCCACTGGCGAGAAAACCCATTAGACGGGTGGTCCAGCCAAATGCGAGTACTCCTAATTTTCAAGTCGCTCTGTAGGCGCAAAATTTAGTATTAAGGAAATGTATATATAATAAATATTTGTAAGAGAAATTCACGAGATGTAAACAAACACTTGTATAGCCAAGATTGTAGGCTTAAGACGAATGTATAAACAAATAAACAAAAAAAATAATTGGACCTGGTGAGAAAATAAGAAATGCCATTTTAACTCCATCTGATTTAAGAGGGCAACACATTTCTGTACGACAAGTATTAAAGACGTTTTTTCAACTACCTGGTATACTTGAAGCAACATTAAATAATATCGACAGCTTGAAAAATTCGAATAAACTTACGAATATTATTCAGAGTCCCTTGTGGAGAAAACTTGAAAATACACATTTTCAAGAAAAAACAGTACTTCCTCTGTTTCTATATTTTGACGACGTGGAACCTGACAATCAAACTGGTTCTCATTCAGGAGACCACAGTATTGGAACCGTTTACTATGAGATTCCATGTATCCCACAACACTTACTTTTCAAACTGGAAAGTATTTTTGTTGCTTCAATATTTTTAAGCGACGATCGCAAATTATATAATAAAGAAGCTTTTCGTCCGATTCTAAATGAATTAAAAGATATAGAAACAAATGGCATATTAATTGAAACTAAAGCAGGTGAACACCTTGTTTATTTTTCATTATGTTTATTTCTCGGTGATAATAAGGGTTTTTATTCGGTTAATGGTTTAGTTGAATCTTTCAATGCGAATTACTACTGTCGTTTTTGTAAAGAGCATAGAAATACAATGAGAACACAAACAAAAGAAAGCCGTCTAATATTACGAAATGTAATAAACTATGAAGAAGATTTACGTATTAACAATGTATCTGTCACTGGCATAAAATCTCGATGTATATTTAATAGTCTTCGTACATTTCATGTTGTTATTAATCTTATGGTAGACATCATGCATGATCTTTTGGAAGGCGTTTGTCACTACGATTTGTGTGCTATTTTAAATGTCATTATTTTTATTCGACAATATTTAACACTGGAGACTCTTAACGATCGCGTGCAATATTTTAATTATGGTCCTGATTTTGGAAACAAACCAAATTTGATCACAGCAGAGCATATTCGAGGGGAGAAATTGAAAATGTCAGCGTCTCATGATAGGCGATTTAGTTCCAGATAATGACGAATCTTGGAAACTCTACAAAGTTCTAGTTGAAATACTAGATTTTGTCTTAGCTCCTTTTGCTGTTGATAACTCAACTAGTTAAACATATTTTGTAAAATATTTAAAGTGTTCCAAATTTTTAATAAATGGAATTAATTATATTTCTTATAATTCAATGTGTATTTTCTTATTTAAAACCAATATTTTAATTTATAAAAAGCTAGAATACTTTTACTAAGGTTAACATATTTTATACCTAAAATTAGAATAACGTACACTAAAATTTAGAATAATGTATACTAAAATTTAGATTATATGGTGATCAAAGATTAGAATATTGTAAACTAAAATTTAGAATATACTATACGTTATGTAGGTGTATTCTCTCTAATATCTAGAATATATACTGGGCACCTATTTTAGGGGGCATACTCTTCAAGTTAGTGGGCTATACTAAATTTTAGAATATTTTTTTTCGGTAAATAAAAAATTTCGTGTATGTATATGGGTGATTCTACAAACGAAGGACGAAAATCAAGAAAATTTGGACACAACATTTTTTTCTCATTTAAGGTCTGAAAAGTATTTTAACTTCAAGTTAATGGTACTAATAAAGACATCCATAAGTGGCCAGACAAAATATTAAATTTTACAAAAGTTATGGTTATTTATAAACAATTATTATCCAGAGAATTAAAATCGTGTCAAGAAAATTCACATTAACATAAAAATTAATGAATGGATTTTTATAAAATTGGTTACTCGGGGGTTTACGGGGTTGCTGATTAAGAATCAAATGTCAGTTTTTCAAAATTCAAAATGTCGGATCCAATATGGCGGACGAGTTTTGAAAAAACTGATCGTATTCGTCTAAAAATCGTTACCCGGGGGTTTTTGAGGTCGCTGATTAAGAATCTAATTAAATGAATTTTAAAAAAATTGTTCGATTTTTATTAAATTTGATTTTGTAAAATATATTCAAACGTTAAATAAGTTATTAACCTAGAGGAAAAGTTAGAACTAACAATTTACAATTTACCACCATTTTCGCAACTTTTGAATCAGATAGTTCAAGATTATTTAAAATACGGAATACTTGATGCATACGGAAATTTCCGAGGACTGAAAAGAAATCGAGTACCCGAAAAAATCGAATACTAAATACTTTAAGTACACCTCTAGTTCTTAACGTTGACTTTAATTTTGAATTTACTTTTTAATAATTTATTAATTTATTTTTATTTAATTTATTTAAGTAATTAATTAATAATAATAATAATAATAATAATAATAATAATAATAATAATAATAAATTGTAATTAATTAATTAATTATGATTATTAAAAATTATTTAAAATTTATTTATTTATTTTTATACATGTATGAACTATAAATATAGTAGTAGAACTAAAAAACATAATTAAATTGTTTAAACAAATTGTAAAAACAATGGTTAATTTGAAAAAAGTTGACCTCGGATTGGTAATAAGCGAAACAGAAAATCACCGAGTAACGATTTTCAGACGAATATGTTAAGTTTCTCCAAAATCGTCGGCCATATTGGATCCGCCATTTTGAATTAAAAAATTTTAAAAACTGACATTAGGTTCTTAATCAGCAGCCCCGAAAACCCCTAAGTAACGATTTTTACGAGGATCAATAAAAGTCATCGGTTTAATTAATTTTGGTGGTAATTTAATTAATAATTGTTTATAACAAATTACGGATGGTCTATTTGTTTCTATAAGCACAATTTCACAAATCATAGAATTGTAAAAGTAAGTTCAAGTGTCTAATAATAAAGAACTACTTTGATTTTAGTGGGCTAAACTTTATTCATATAAAAAAATACTTATTCCATTTGTTTGTTTATGTCAATATAATTATTTATGCGAAATGAAAATTGAAAATTCAGTTATAGCAATTTCTTGCAAATTTAATTAGGATTATTTTAAGACCAGAAAATCGAACAATAGTTGAAATTTGTTAGTTTTACGCTATTTTTAGTGATATAGTATACATCCTATCTCAAAAGTGCCAGACGAATGAGAACCAGACGAATGAGAATTTGGCATTTTTTGTTTAAAAAAATAGAAAAATAACATTAAATGAAAAAATCCTTCTGTACTATCTTATAGAGAATAATAATCTACAAAACATAAGTCTATAGAATAACCAAAAAATAAAATATTTTTTTAAAAAATGTATGCCAGACGAATGAGAATTTGTCTGGTCACAACACAATCTCCGTCACAAATTGAGAAATCTTGGTTAATAGATTAGAAGATTCAATAAAACCCGATTGGTATCACATTTAGTTTAGTTTGATTAACAACTACAACGAACAGTCACTTCATCAGAATGTTGATTTTTAATAATTTTTACATTTTTTGCACTGCCAGACGAATGATAAAAAATTCAGGGGACAAACTTCGCGAAGATAATTTATAAATAATATATAGAGAAACGTCATAATTATTTTCATATTAGTAATCTACAACTATTCAAAATTACTAATTCAGTATGAAATTTCCGCAAAACATTTGAAAAGTGATATTTATTCTCAATATGAACTGTCATTCTCCCAAAGGGACATGCCAGACGAATGAGAATTTAGCACTATAATGTGTATTTTTTGCAAAAAAATATTTTTTTTTATCGGTTTTTTTTCTGTGCCATAATAGAAACCATTAAGATTTACAATTTCCATTAAAAGTAAAATTATTCTTTCCAAAATTAATATACAAAACATGCTTCAGACATCAAAATTCCCTCTTTTGTAGAATCACCCATATGTATCGGTATGTCACAGAATCTTTGTTCGCGCATCACTTAAAAACGACTGAATCGTTTGAAACCAAATTTGGCAAATTGTTGGACCTTGGCTTAAGGAAAGTATATAAATTTACAGATTTCAAAAATATTAATTAGAACGAAAAATATGTAATTTTTTCAAAAAATTCAAAAATTTTCAATTTTTTTTTAAAAAACTGCTTTCAAACTTTCTATAATTGAGTATAACATGTTATTTAGTCACATTTTATATTTTTAATCAAATTTAAATTTTCTTGATTCTAAGTTTTAACCATAAATAAATCTGCACATGGCTAAAAAATTGACTTATTTTATGAAAATACTCTTTTTTAAGTCCATATGTTATAAACCAGTACGTCTTTGACGGGTTTTAGTTTCTACAAATACCTACACTTGACAGAGTGTCTACCAATTGCGCGGGAAACCGAGAAATAGCCGGGAATTTAATTTGACCAGGAAAAACCGGGAATTTTATTATCAAATTAAAAAAGTTTTATTATATTTATTAGAGATGTGCAAAAAGCTCGAGGCTCGATCGAGCTTTTTCGAGGTTTCCATTTTTTCAGCCGAGCCAAGCCGAGCCTAATTAGTTCGAGCTCGAGCCGAGCCGAGCTGTACAAAAAGCTCGAATAATTTCGAGCACTCGAATTTTTTCAAGTACTCGAACGTTTCGAGTACTCGAGTGCATTCGAGTACTCGAATTTTTTCGAGCTCTTAAGTAAATTCGAGTTCTAGAGAAAAATCATATAATTTTCGCATATATTATAATTACCAAATTGAAATACACTTTGAAATTGAAGATTTATTGACTTTAATTCGCATAAATTCAAAAGTTTCTACTTATTAATATTTTTTTTGTCTTTTAAAAGCTCGAATCCATTCGAGTACTCATGGTAACTACCTAATTATTAGTTTTTCCCAGTAATATTTAATTCCAAGCTATTTCCCGGTCGGTAGACACCTTTTTAAATATGTATTAGTAGAAAATAAAACCAGTGAGTTTATTGACTTCAAATTTACATGTGCTTTAATTTGTTTAATTTCTATTCGTATATTAGTTTATCAGTTGAGTTCGAAGAGTGAAAACGTTCGTACCATGTCATTGTAATTTTAAAGAAAATTTTTTACCGTAAACATTTTTTTTATATTTTTTATTTATGTTAATGTTGTTAGTATTGTTCATGTTTAATTTTTGTGACTTTTTTATTTATAATTTATATTAATAAATATTGCAGTTTTTAAAGAGTGCTGTCGAAACGTTAAAAGGATTATTTTTTCTTTTTTCGTTTTATTTATTGATTAACTGGGAGGAACGAGAACCCCAGTAGCACGTAATATTACAGCAATATTGAGAACACTGCCTTAACATTACCAATATTGCCTCAATGTTGCTGGAATGTTCCCAACATTACGTGCTACTGGGGGAACTTCCTTATATATATATATATATATATATATATATATATATATATATATATATATATATATATATTAGGGTGGTCCTTAAAAAGGTTTTTTTCGAATTTTCTTGCTCCCAGGGGCTTAAATGCTTCCAAATTAATAGAAAAAAATTCCCTAAAAATTTGAGCTCTTAATATTAACTTTTAGATAGTCCGCACTCAAACTTAAGTTAAAAAATTTTTTTTTTTATTTTTTATTAATTTATTTTGATAAAATTTGGAAGGTAAATCAATACTGAGGTGTATTACGGTCACGAACACCTAAAATCAGACAAAAGGATCTTCAAAAATATCGAAACAAATATTTTTTAGCAATTTTTTAATTTTTGAAAAAAATCGATTTTTGTATTTTTTTAAATAACTTTTTTATCTATTAATATTTTCATTAATTCTTGTCAAAATTACACTCCTGACATGAAAACAAATCGATTAATGTATGGGGCATTCCAGGCCAAATCGGAAATTATTTTGCTTTTGCATCTTAAATTTTTTTTTAACATTTTTTTTCTTTTAGTACTTTTTGAAATGAGCTACCTTGATTGATTTCAAATTTTTTCATAAAGCGGTTCAGGAGATCCAGATTTTTGAAAAATAACGTTTTTTACGTAATTTTTTTTTAAATGCTTAAAACTCGGTCAAAAATTGATCAAATTGTTGGACGTTTTTATAATAGAAATTTAAAAAAAAAATTTAAATGTTTTACAATAAGATTTAAAAAATTTTAAAATAAAATTTCATTTTTAACAATATATGTATCCATCAATTTTTTCAAAATTTTTTGTACACACTAAAAAAAAAGTTTTACTTTCAGCCTATTTTTGAGGCTGAATTTAAGGTGTAAACGGAGTCAGCCCCATTAAACAAGGACAGACTTATGTGAAATACATGGGCTGAATTTAAGGTGTAAACGGAGTCAGACTTTTTTTTTCCTGTGTAAGAAACTAGCGCTAAATTAACAATTTTTAAGCCTTGTCCGATCGTGGTCAAACGATGGGATCTATTTATGTTGAAATTTTTAATTTTTATATACGCAGTGGTGGCCAAATGACTAACTTGCCATTTGACAAAATCACACAAATTCTTCACAGCAAATGTGTTTTTAGGCTGAGTCTCTCCAAACTTAACCTTCTTTCTGTGTAAAATTGAGATTTGGTCAAATGACAAGTTTGGTCTACCGTTTTCATTGTGTATATAAACATTAAAAATTTCAAATTAAATAGATCCCACCGTTTTCCCACGATCAGACAAGGCTTAAAAATTGTTAATTTACAGCTAGTTTCTTACAAAATATTTTTAAAAAAATTGATTGATACATACATTGTTAAAAATGAAATTTTATTTTAAAAATTATAAAATCTTATCGTAAATTAGGTATTTAAAAAAATTTTTTAAATATTTTTATTGAAAACTACGCGTGAAAACAAAACTTTTTATTGTAAAAACGTCCAATTTGATCAATTTTTGACCGAGTTATAAGCATTTAAAAAAAATTTACGTTAAGGTATTAGTCGCGTAAAATAGTTTTCGTCAGCATTTTTTCAAATTTTGCATACTTATTCCTGGAGTATTTATCTACAGAATAAGACCAATTTCATTAATTTTGACCGTTTCAAAGCTTCAAAAAATGAATTCAAAGTTCATACATTTTGCATGGAGGAAGCACCCTATGCATGTATTGATTTTGTTTAATAATTATTTATATGATAACTAATCGTCAGATTTTAAAATAAAAGTACCAAAGTATTCAATTAGATGAAACAAATAAATAAAAAAACATGACATTTTTTGACCGCGCCAAACTATAAATTGTTATTAATAGTTATTAATTGTTATTTTTTTAACTTTCTGTCAATAGACAGAAAATTATTTTTTATTTTTTTATTTTTTTTTTATTATTTTTTATTATTTTTTTATTTCTGTCTATTGACAGAAAGTTAAAAAAATAACTAAATTATTTGAATTTTCATACGAACGAATAGAGTGGGGAGATAAACTATCTCTCTCACTCTCACTGCCCCACTCTAGTAAGCGGCCCGGTAAACTTTTGACCAGAGCCAACTGCGTGACTAATACCTTAAAAACGTTATTTTTCAAAAATCTGGATCTCCTGAACCGCTTTATGAAAAAATTTGAAATCAATCAAGGTAGCTCATTTCAAAAAGTACTAAAAGAAAAAAAATGTTAAAAAAAAATTTAAGATGCAAAAGCAAAATAATTTCCGATTTGGCCTGGAATGCCCCATACATTAATCGATTTGTTTTCATGTCAGGAATGTAATTTTGACAAGAATTAATGAAAATATTAATAGATAAAAAAGTTATTTAAAAAAATACAAAAATCGATTTTTTTCAAAAATTAAAAAATTGCTAAAAAATATTTGTTTTGATATTTTTGAAGATCCTTTTGTCTGATTTTAGGTGTTCGTGACCGTAATACACCTCAGTATTGATTCACCTTCCAAATTTTATCAAAATAAATTAATAAAAAATAAAAAAAAAAATTTTTTAACTTAAGTTTGAGTGCGGACTATCTAAAAGTTAATATTAAGAGCTCAAATTTTTAGGGAATTTTTTTCTATTAATTTGGAAGCATTTAAGCCCCTGGGAGCAAGAAAATTCGAAAAAAAACCTTTTTAAGGACCACCTTAATATATATATATATATATATATTCTCACCAAGGGATAAATTCAATAATATCTAAAGTATAATTCTATTTAAAAAAGAAAAAATATTAAAAGTAATAATCTATAAAAAAAATTTCTCTTCCTCAATAAATATACGCGATTTTTTCAGTAATTTTTTCTTTTAACATTTTTTATTTAATAGGGTAAGTCCGGAAGAGATGGCTATATGAGAGAAATGGACAGTTAAAATATTTTCATACAACTCAGGCGTATTATGGTCACTTTATCTACCTGTACAGGCGCGTACTAAGTTCCCCCTTATAACCCATCAGTCAATAAAGAAATCATTATAGCCCTAGGGAGATAAAGGGTACATTATTGTACATTATTGTATCGCTTCACTCGTGCTACGACTCGTTTTTCAATATTGTGCTCGGTGCATAAACTTGGACAACCTCCCTTGTTGCATAAATTAATTTACTATTACAGAATTTGTAAAGAAATATTACTTATTATTATGGGTTATTTTTCAACCTTTTGTGACTACTAATAAATGTCAGCAACAAATTGTTGAAAAATAATGAAAATGTAAGCGTAATCCTTCTACATTTTTTTGCATAGGTCCAAAATAATTAAACAATTTTAGATTTTATTGATATATTGTTATTTTTTAATACATTTTTTAATTTGAAGTTGTATTAAGTAGTTCATAACCCACGCTTCGATATACAAATAATGAAACGAAAAATTATTTTATTTATTTAATATTTTGCTCATGTTTACTTTTGTAATGTATTATTGGATGAGATGGCCATTAATGAATTTTATTAAAAATTTTTTATGTTAAAGTTAGATACTTAAGAAATATTAAATAAAAACAAATTGAAAATGTCTAAGAACAAGATAATTGATTTATTTGACACCAGAGATGGAGATCTATTTTTAGGTTGAGAAAAGTAATTTAAACGATTAAAAATTAAATTTAAGCTAAAAGTAAAAAATTATAAGTATTAGCCATCTCTCACGGACATTCCCAGGTGCGATTTTTTGGTCGGCCCATAGTTGGGCCAACTTTTACAAAGTCGGTCCAACTTCTCGTGCCAGAGGTTGGGCCAACCATACAGATGATAACGGCGACCGTCTAATGGCGACGATGGTTGGCCCGACAACTCATAAAGAAGTTGGCCCAACTTACAATGCATATGTTGTGCCAACTATACATTTCAATGGTTGGCCCAAAGACTGACGCCAAAGTTGGCACAACTTTAGATGCGTAAGCTGGGCCAACCACAATTTTCAAAGTTTGACCAACTTCAACAGCCAAAGGTAAAAAATTATTAAAAAACTACATTATTTAAACAATTAACACGTTATTATTAGCGGGAACATCAGATATAACCTTTACCTATTATTATTAAACACAATCTCATACATACATTTTCGAAAATATCTATCGCTCGCTGGGATCGAACCCCTAACCTAACGCACCGAAGACTTATACACTGACCACTACGCTACGCTCACATGGGAGTGCATAACGCAAAATGTATATTTAAGCTGCAACAGTCGGGCCAACCGTGGCCCAGAGTTCGGCCAACCAAGAAAAATCAAGTCAATTAAACTGCGTTTCACAGAGTTTTGCCAACTGTTGGGCCAACCGTGGCCCAGAGTTCGGCCAACCAAGAAAGTTTAAGTCATTTAAACTGCGTTTCTAGAGTTTTACCAACCGTTGGGCCAACCGTGGCCCAGAGTTCGGCCAACCAAGAAAGTTTAAGTCATTTAAACTGCGTTTCTAGAGTTTTGCCAACCGTTGGGCCAACCGTGGCCCAGAGTTCGGCCAACCAAGAAAAATCAAGTCAATGAAACTGCGTTTCTAGAGTTTTGCCAACCGTTGGGCCAACCGTTGCCCAGAGTTCGGCCAACCAAGAAAAATCAAGTCAATTAAACTGCGTTTCACAGAGTTTTGCCAACCGTTGGGCCAACCGTGGCCCAGAGTTCGGCCAACCAAGAAAGTTTAAGTCAATTAAACTGCGTTTCACATAGTTTTGCCAACCGTCGGGCCAACCGTGGCCCAGAGTTCGGCCAACCAAAATAATGTAAGTCAATTAAACTGTGTTTCACATAGTTTTGCCAACCGTGGCCCAGAGTTCGGCTAACCGAAACTGAAAGTCTTTTAAACTACGTTTGGATAAGTTGTGCCAACCTTTGTCGCCAAAGTTGGCCCGACGGTTGGTTAAACTCTGCATTTAATGGTTGGCTTGCAAAGTCGGGCCAACTGTGGGCACAAGTACTTGCCAAAGTTGGGCAAACTCTGGCAACCAAAACTTTGCTTGCCAAAGTTAGGCCAACCTTGGGCCAACCTTCAAACTCTGGCGGCCAACCTAAATTCGCACCTGGGATTCCGGGAGAGATGGCCAAATGCACTTTTTAAGAAATGTAAATTTTGAGATTGTTTCTATAAAAATATTTTATTTTATTTTTCGTTACTTTAAAGTTAAGTGTTTAATGTTTTCAATTTCACCGCATATTTTATTTAATTAGTTGGAAAATTATTTAAATTATTATATACAGTTAATATATAGATGATTTTTTTCTTCCGTTGTTGAAGTTTGTAAATCCTTTTTTATTCGATTATCGGAAGAGTGATAAATGAAACAATGTTACATTAGTGTCTTGGTTTGACACCATCATCAGGCCACTTTATTAAACAATAAAAATTATTTTTTAAAAAATTAAAATTTTACAAATAAAAGATTTTTACAAAAAAACTAAAATAAATTAAGTTAATACAAAAATTAATATCTACCTAGTTATTTTACAAAATTATTTTTAAAAAAATTATTCAAATAAATAATTTGTTATATTTGTTACATTAGTAACACGTCTCAAAAACATAAAAAACGTCAAAAAATTACGAGCGAACAGTTTCACATAAAACACGGACATCTTATACGAGTGACAAAACAAGACTAAAATCTGAAGGAGACAATTTTGCACGTCATATAAACAGCACGTGTGGAGTCAATGAACTCAAATCAAAATAATCGAGATAAGTTCACTCTTTCAGTTTTCTTAATAGAGGAAAATATGTATTGCTTAGAAATTGAATATCTTCTTTATTATTGATCGTGTTATCGTTAAACTTAATATATAACATTTCAGAAATTAATCGTTTTTTATAATTTGATTCCAAATCTACAATTTTAACTTCATCAAAATTGAAAGAATGATTGAGTGTAGTTTGATGTTCATTAACTACAGATTCAATTTTTTTGTTTTTATGTTCTTTGATTCTTTTTTCCAAACTACGTTTTGATTCACCGATGTAAGTGGCGGAACAATTATTACAGTTAAATTTGTAAATGATACCAGTTTGGTTCCATTTGTTGGTTGAATCCTTACCTAATTTAACAACTGAAGTTAAAGACTTATTAACCATTGGAATTGACAATAAATTATAATCTTTTAAAATCTTTGACAATTTTGAATAATTATTATTAAATGGAATGCAAATTTTTGGAATACGACTATATATAAATGATTTATTAAGATTTTTATTATTGTTCAATTTAGATTTTTGTTTAAATAATCTAATTTTTTTATGTTTATTAATAAAGTCCAATAGATAATCATTCTTAAGTAGAATTTGGAACACCTTTTCGATATTACATTTGTGAAAAGATTCATGTGACAATAAAATAGCTCTATCCAACAAATTATAAACAATGTTCTTTTTTTGTTGGATTGGATGGCCTGAAAAGTAATTAATAACTCTATTAGAAGATTATGGTTTTTGGAACCAATTAGTAATGAGTTTATCATTGTCTTTAATCAAAGTCATATCGAGAAAATTAATTTGATTATTGATTTCTAATTCATGAGTAAATTTTAAATTTTTATTATAAGAGTTAAAAACATTTAATACTAAGTCGACATGATCTGTGTGGACACTTAATAATATGTCGTCCACATATCTAAAATAGAAAACAGGAATGCAGTTAAATTTATTTTTTAATTTTTTAAACAATCACTTTCAAGGTCATCCATGACAATATCCGCAAATAATGGTGATATCGGGGAACCCGACACTATAAACTATATACAGTTATTTACTTTTTATGATATTTAATTTTAATTAGTATAATTCTAAAAGATGTAGAGTTGAAAATTATACTCTGGATGACTTTAAAAGTACACCAGTTAACTGCAAAGTTCTGCAACAGCTTCTCTAATTACTCTAAAACCTTCTGCTCATTTTAGAATATTAATATCTCGACTGTCCGTCTGGAAAATTAATTAGGCTTAAACTACATCTTCCAATGTGTGTCAATTCAAGACGGTCGATTTAAAAGCAAATAAAAAACTAGGAATTATTTTCGAAAATATTTGCAAATTTATTTGGCAAAATTTTATTTTACAAAACGAGCTAAAACTTATGTTTTAACTTGTTTTGTAAAATACGATTTTGAAGAAATAATTTTTTTATTTATTTATTTTGTATAAACGGGTTTACAAAATTACCCTTTGTTAAAGGAAGAGGAGAAAAAAATACAAATTAAATCTTAAAAATAAAAAGTAACGATGTCGTGTTAGGAGCCACAATTTACCCGTGTAGAAATTGCCTTACTAGGGCCATAGTAAGGAATGAAACGCCGCGCCCGATCAGGGCCAGATCGGGGCGACAAGAAAATGTGGATTTCCTGATCAGGGCCACATCGGGCGCGGCGTTTCATTCCCTAATAGGTCGGCCCTATCCGGCCCTGATCAGGGCCCCAGCGAAATTTCTACACGGGTAATCGACGTCCTGTATTATATAATTTGAGAGCATTTATTTTCTTTAATAAATAATTGATAATTTGGAGTAAATTTACACATATATCTTGTTTATTCGTTTGATTTTCAATTGAAAAACAAATTTCTATTTTTCAAAAAAAAATTTTATTTAAGTCAGGGATGGCAACCGAAACCGATAACCAAAGAAACAGACATTTTTAAAAAACTGAAAACCTGAAACCCGAACCGAAAAAAAATTATCTGAAACAGAAAACCGTAAACCGAAACTCGTATTAATACTTCAATATTTCTTTTTCATTTATTCTTTTGCTACAAAAAAATAAATAAAAAAGAAATATTGAAGTATGGTATGTCTCATATTGTAAGCAATAAGTAGAAGAACCTAATTGATAATTACAAATAATTACCGTAAGTGAGGCTAAATTCGATCAATTTTTCAATTCTTTTTTAAATAACTTCGGGAAACGATGAAAATAAACATTGGCACTGAAAATATATAATCTTTAACCCTTTATCTTTTCTATTACTGCATAAAGAAATTGAAATATGTTGCAGAAAATTATTTATAAGCCGTTTTTTTGTGAGCGACTTTACCTTTAAATGATGAGTAAATTCGCTCACCATTATTATTCTGGCAAAATATATTATAATCTGCAAAAATGAAACTAAATATTCTTTAGAATCAATAAAGAAAAAAATTAAGAACAATATTCAAAGTTATTGGAATAAATATTTAATATTGTTTTATCAATAAGTAATTAGATTCAATCATTCAATCAAACGTACTCATAACCATAAAAAACAAGGTTAAGTTTGACAGTAGTTTAGTGCTTAAACCGTTTTAAATCGTTTAATTTTCAGTTATAAGAGTACTATTATTTAAAAAAATTGAATTATAAATTCAAGTAATTAACATACTTAAAATATCCAGGCCCAAACATATTTTTTGTAGACTTATTTCCTGAGCGAATTTACACAACAAATTTGAATTTTTTTTTAAATTGATTTTTTGCAGAATCTGTTTATTGCTTTAATTTTTGTGCTTTATGAAAATCATGTTGGAGATACAGTAGGAAATGTAATGTTCAGAAGTATTCAACTTAAAAATTTTGAAGTAAAGCTTTATTTCCTACTTTTTCATACTACTTGTTCAATATGAAAATTATTCACTTGTGTTTTAAATATAATTTCTACTGAAAGTTACCAATGAATTTGCTGCAAATAAATTTTAAATTAAAGTTTACCATTTATATTAACCAAAACAATTGTAAATCTTAAATATTTCTGTCTAAAAAGTATGTTAATCGAATTTTAAAAAATAGACATCGGTTGAGCGAATTTACCCTACATGAGCGAATTTAGCCTCACTTGGCGTTTGCCAAATGTCAACGATTGTCTACAGCCCGAGGCGGAGGGGAAGTCAAAAATAAATTGGTGAAAAATTGTCCATTTGGTTTATGGAACAACGATTAAATTTATACCTCTCACTCATACCTCGTTCTCGATCTCCCTCTCTTTCACTCCTTAATCTATCTGTGAGTGAGAAAAGAAAAACACTTAGCCAATAAGGAAATAAGACGCCCTTTTCGTATTTTGGCTTGAAAGTGAAATTCACCACTTTTCCTTCCCCTACTAATTGCTGTTCCTCTCTTTCTACCTGACACGGAAAATGGAGAAAACATGATACCCTTTTGCAAAGCAAAGAAGTAGGCGTTACTTTCTTAACTATTTGTCTCCCTTTCACTCCTACTCTAAACTAAAAGGAGAGATGATACCTCCCTCTCTTTCCGTCTATCAATCTCTCTCCCACTGCAAACAGACTGAATGAGAGAATACGAAGATTATTATAGTTAATTTACTAATCCAAAGCAAAAATTCAGTCACCTATTTAATTACTTTTTGCTAATTTATTAGTAAATTTTACTAATAAATTAGTGTACATTACTATTTATTAGTAAAATTTACTTATTCAAGAGCAAAAAGTTATAGTCGCTAATTCAAACCAGTAGGAGAGGATGGGGCAAGGATAGTTAGGTAAGACCTTTTCGGATCTAGCGGCCAAACTTAAATATGTTTCTGCAAACGAAAAGTATTTTTGGAAAGCCTGGTTATTTGGATATAATTTTGCTATACATTATTATGCTGTAGACTAAAATGCCTACGAGATACGAATGAAAAAGTAAAAAAAAATTTTAACTAATTTTATCTTTTTTTAAAAAAATTTGAATGCTAAAAATGTTATAGAAAATCAGTATATTTTCGTTTTATTTATTTTATTGGATTTAGACTATTCAATATTGATATCTCAAGTATTAATAGTACATTATGCAACAAGGGCGGGAGGTAAGTTCGAGTTTTTCAATATTGTGCTCAGTACATAAACTCGGACTTACCTCCCTTGTTGCATACTTTGCTTTATACAACAAAGGCCACTGATCTCTATATTAACTGGATGGGCGATTGCTGTAGAAAACTGGCTTCCGGTGTGAAAATAATTGAAACCTTCGTCGTCGTCATATTTTAGATGCCGGTGAAGCAGCGTAGAGCGTCTTCGTTTGTGTTAGTTGCCGTATGAGTGTGCTTTTGATATAGTGTGTGTTTTTCCAATGTTTTGACATCTCAAGTGCTTTAATAATTTTAATTTAACTTTTGTGATATAAAACACAGACAAGGTGTTAATTTGTTTATATTGTGGAAAAAAAGAAGCAAAGGGTGTTTCTTTTCACATAAAAGTATATAGGGGAGAGTGGGGCAAAGGCGCTATGCGGAGCAAAGACGTTTTTAAAATATCTCCTTTATTTTCTGTCTATTCCAATTGGTATTAAAAATTAAGTTGCAATACAATCAGACCAATTGATTAAAAAAAGAAAAACCTAAAAATATCAAATAGTTTAAGAAATATAACAAAAAATTGTTTTGCAAAAATAAAATGATAATTTTACTGAACAAACTTTTATTTTTTAAAACATAAGTTTAAGTATTTAATTTTTAAAAACGTAACATGTAAATAAATTAAATATTTCTCTACACAACTGGCGTGGTGTTTTAGTTTAATTTTATATCTAAATATTTTAAATTTAAAGTAAAAAAAAGTTTGTTATGTGGGGCAAAGGCAATATTGAACATAATTTGGTTAAAAACAATTGAATATTCGAATTTTCTATGTATTAATTCACAATATCAGGTTAAAATCACTAAAAGTTTTGATTTAAATATTTTTAGGTTATATTTGGTTTCTTTTTTGCGTAGAATATTTTACACACTGCTACGTATTGTTAAACACATATTAGTGTAATGCTGAATAATTTTAGGTTCCTTACCGAATTAAAAAAATATTGTTTTTAATCAATTATTACATAGTTAAAAATAAAAATATTATTTCAATAATATTTGAGGTTATATAATGTTTAAATACTAAAAGTTCTGTTAATATATTAATTAATTAGTTATTAAAATAAAATAAGTGATTAATAAATTATTAAATTAAGAAAGTAATTGATGGTTAATTAATTATTAAATTTAAAAAATTTGCTAATCAGTTAAGTACTTTTCTATACAACAAAACGTATATCAATCTCACTTTTATATTTAGAAATTTCCGCCATTTGTGAAAAAGTGGGCATCTAAAATATGGCGTTTCCGGTCTTCTAATATATTTTGCAGTTTTAGATACAGTCGCCCATCCAGTTATATATAGAGATCAGTGACAAAGGCGCATTACGGTTACTCTATGCTACCTGTACCGGTGCATGCTAAGTTCTTCCATATAACCTAGCTGGTCAATAAAGTAACCATTATTGCCCTAGGGAGATAAAGGGTATTTTATTGACCTGTGAGCGGTCAATAATGTACCCTTTATCTCCCTAGGGCTATAATGGTTTCTTTATTGACTGCTGGGTTACTTTTTTCTAAATTTTATGTAACAACGTGAATTAATTTGAAAATAAATACGATATTCGTGTTCAGCAGGAAATTCCACTCCGGAAAACACTTATATAAATAAATATTCTGAAACTCTAATATAGAAAACAATATGATAAACATTACGTTGACATTTTATCAAAACAGACTTTTTTAAAAATAAACTTCTAACTTCGCAAATGGTGACAGATTGCCTTCCAATTTTTACTATCATCTTTTGGTGTTAAGACGCGAATATACCAATATGAATTACAATATTTTTGAGAAAGCCGTCTAAGCATAACAGCAACTAACTATCCTTGTCCCATCCTCCCCTACACACTTATTTACTAATTCAAATTTAGAGAATAGTTCAAATTTATACAGTGTATTATAATCCCAACAAAAACATCTTTGATGCAAAAAGTTCCGCCAAGTAAAAGATTTTGTGACTGTCCAAACAATGAGTGAAATAAAAGTTTACCAAGTAAAATTTATAATTAAAATTATTTAATAATGATTGATTTTAAATATTTTCTCTCCTACACAACTCGAAGTACATATTGCAGTTGAAAAAAACAACCCGGGCTTAGCTGTTGTTATTCTACATTGCGGCTTATTACATTTCCAAATTAAGTCAATGTTCTTCATAGCATTTTGAATTGTAACAAATAAAATTTAACTTCATAATTTACATTCACAAAAAACGAAATCTAATTACTCGTCATAATAAAAAATTTCTATTTCAGCAATTTAAAAATCTTGGCGTCAATAATGCTTCTAACTTGTAATTAATGAAAGTATTGACGCCAAGATTTTTAAATTGCTAAAATAGAAATTTTTTATGATGACGAGTAATTAGATTTCGTTTCTTGTAAATGTAAATTATGAAGTTACATTTTATTTGTTACAATTCAAAATGCTATGAAGAACATTGACTTAATTCGGAAATGTAATAAGCCGCAATGTAGAATGATAACAGCTAAGCCCGGGTTATTTTTTCAACTGCAATATGTACTTCGAGTTGTGTAGGAGAGAAAATATGTAAAATCAATCCCAGATAGCAAACGTGCCTGGCACTTTAGCAGCAGAACGGGCGCCTAACCGCGTGCTTGCAAAAACGTAGCCATTTCTCCAGCTGGTTTTCAAAGAGGACAAACTGAGCTCGCCATGTCCCAGACTAATACTTTCACATAATGTGCCAATACTGTCCGTCGTTTTGACGACAATATGCCGGAAATATTTATTTATAACATTTTATTATTTAAAGAATATTTATATGTATTATTATGCAACAATGTTATTGGTATTAGTTATTTATAATATTATTAATAATAATATAATGATATTTACTATTTATTTTTTATCAATAATTAATTCACTATTTAATATTATTATAAAATTTTATTTTGTTAATTACTTAAATTGTCTTTTTGGTATTTACACTACCGTCTACGAGTATTAAAACGATTACACGCGACTCTATAAAAAAACATGCCATCACTTTTTCAATCATATCTCGGAAATAAAAGGAGATACAAAAAAAAACTTAAATACGGTTAGAAAGCTGATTAAATTCTGCGTAAAATAAGCCATTTCTGAAGTAATTTCGTTAATTATTTTTTAAGTTGTAGACTAAGAAAGAAATAAAAAAATTTATCAAATTTTCTCATTTTTGTCTCTTGACTTCAACTTTTTCAAAAATCTAGAAAAATTTAGATAAAATTTTTCTAAAAACACAGAAATCTTTGTTAGAATTTCAGCTTAAAAATAAGCCTTCGAAAATTTAAAAAGGTTAATCCGTCTTCGATATATCATTAAAAATGTGAAGCCGTGTTTCGACCGATTGGTGCATTGAAATTAAACGGTGACGACTCGATTCTGGCTTCGCGCGGCAGCGATTGAGAGAGAAAACAGGGACGAATTTTTGCTGAAGAATAATAAATAATTATGTTTCACGAGTAATATAAAGAAACTCAAAACTTCATCGTTCCCCCGCATCAATTCGTCCCTGCTTTCTCTCTCATTCGCTGCCGCGCGAAGCCACAATCGAGTCGTCACTGTTGAATTTCAATGCACGAAGATTTCTGTGTTTCTAGAAAAATTTTATCTAAATTTTTTTAGATTTTTGAAAAAGTTGAAGTCAAGAGACAAAAATGAGAAAATATGATTTTTTTTTATTTCTTTCTCACTCTACAACTTAAAAAATAATTAACGAAATGACTTCAAAGACGGCTTATTTTACGCAGAATTTAATCAGCTTTCTAACCGTATATAATTTTTTTCGTACCTCCTTTTATTTCCGAGATATGATTGAAAAAGTGATAGCATGTTTTTTCATAGAGTTGAATGTAATCGTCCTGATACTTTTGGACGGTAGTGTATAAACATAAGAAATAGTACTTAACAAATATTTTATATAAGGAACGAATAATATTATATAACATAAAAGATAAATGATAAAATATTATATTTACAATTATTTATTGATTTATATAATATATGCATTAATTGTTAATGTTATATAGTGTATTAAATTGAAAATAATTTTTTTAAAATTGAATTTAAAATCTCCCGCTAGAATATTGTGATCTCTCGTCATATGTATCACCACGCAGACGCCATTTTCCATCATAATTGTCGTTTCCTGTCCTCGTGCCGTCCTCGTGTTTATTGTTGTTTGCCGTCTTTGAGGAAATTTAGTAAAATATAATATTTAAATATATTAACCCTAGAAGGAGTACATTAAATTACTCACCCTCTAAGGAGTAACTGGGGTGTCCCGACACCCCACGCTTTAAACTTGTTTTATAAGGTTTCTATTTGACGTAAAAAAAATTCATTATAATGAATTGATTGGTTTTTTAGTAAGGAATACAAAAATATTGTTCATACTTTGATAAATTAAAAAAATTTTGAAAAAAAAACCGTAAAAACCAAAAAAAAAACACCAAAAAATTGCAAAATTGACTTTTTTCACAAAAAACGTTGTAGTTTCTTAAAAATTTGACTAATTTAAAAACTATTTTAGGTTTTTAAAGTTAAATAGATACACTTTTAGGGGAAAAAATTAGTTTTTGTATTAGTTCCAAAAAACATAATTATTTGAACATCTGAATGAAGTGAAAGAAATTAAAGACAATTGACGAATAGTGAAAATCATAAAAATGAACTATAAAATGGACTTAAACAATTAATATTTACTAAAAATGGTGTTATAAATTTAAAATTTTACAAACTTAATATATCTGAATATATTAACATTAAAATTAATAACTTATGAAATGATTCTGTAAATTAATATTTAATCAAAGTTTTAATTATCAATTCTTAATACCTCTAATATATGTTAAAATATTATTAACAATATAGAATTTATAATTTAAATTTGACTGTCATATACTACATTTTTCTGTATTAGAATTTAATTTCAAATTTTATAAGTTGTTACAAACACAGAATGTCTATTTTTCATAAAAATAGAATTTTTGTATAAAAATGTTTCTTTTTTATAAAATACAACTTTTTCATGCATAACCTATCAATTTATACTTTATTAGATGATTTTAACTGATTAAAAACGATTTTTTAAAAAAATTTGAATTTACTTATCTTGACAATTTTTCTAACGTTAGGGAGTAACTGGGGTGTCCAGACACCCCAGACGTATTTTAGCAGGAGATAGAGCTCTTCCTAGAGCAAAACTTTTGGCGGCACATACAGGTGTCAAAAGATAGAGGTTTAAACTAAATTATCAACGGGTTTTGAGCGTAAAAAATTATTGGTTAAGCCATGGGAATACTTTGAATTTTGCTTCGGGTGTCCAGACACCCCAGTTACTCCTTCTAGGGTTAATTATAGTGCTTCGTGATATAAAAAGTAACCAGAGATTATTTCAAATTGTAAAGGACACTGCAGTCGTTGCAAAAAATATTTTAAACTTATTTTATTGGTAAGTAATGCTTTTGACATTTGAAGGTTATGTGTGTAAGATTAATTTATTTTCTATATTTCTATCTTGTTCCATTCATAAGTTATGAAGATTTGAGTACTACTAATTATAGTATGTATATTTTTTAAACTATGTAATTTAAAATTTTTTAAATCTTCAATTGAAATTCTTTATTGACAGTAAAACAGTAATTCTATTTGTTCAAACATGCTTAAAATTTCGCAAGAATAATTTATAGTTTCATAGTTTTTATTAATGATTTAAAGCTAAGAATTGAATTTGTGATAAAGTCCCTATGTCTGTACGTTTATTTCAAAATTTTAGGTGATATCTATTTTAAAATAACAATTTTATTAGAGAATTATACTGAATTATTTATATACCCGGTAAGAAGGTGTGTATTAAAATGAATTAAAATGATATCACAAAAAGGACGAAAACGACATTGGTTTGGATTAAAATGATTAAGAATTCATAGCAATTTGTAATCAGTTTAATCCATTTCAATCCAACAAAATTAAAATGTTAACAAATGTTTATGTTCAAGAAAGGATTCAAATGATTTCACTTTTTAAAATTTCCAGAAAGCATTAAACTGGATTAAATTGATATCATTTTTCGTCATTTTAACAGATTTGAAATGTTAACAGGAATTCAACTGAATTTAAGTGTGTTCAAATAGATTACTGTGATTGGAATAAATTTATTGATGGACAAAAATGTCATTCGTTTGGATTAAAATGATTTCAAGAATCAATACACTCGTTTTTACCGGGTATGTAACCTCAAAAATGACTTTCACAAAAATAAATCAATATAACTTTAGTACTTTGATTTTGACATTTATTAAACAATATTTTTAAAATTCTTTAAGTTAAGCTTAAATTGATAGTAAGTAGATTTTAGTAAATTTGTTTTGCTGTAATTTGAGAAAATATCGCTTACTTTTTCATTTTTATTTTCATGTTATTGAACTTGAAATCAGAAAATATCGAGAATTTTTTACCCAAAATTGCTAACCGATGAGTATAGTCAATTTTATTTTTATTAATTTCTTATTTTAATAATGAACAGAAAACGAACGGCAAATATTTGTAAATGTACACAATTGAAAAAAATGTTTCAATGAAAGTTGTTCGGCATAACAAACTTTGTCAACAGCTAATTAATTTTTTAAGGCCAAAATACTTTGTGTTAAATTTTTTTTAAATTGTGTATGTTTCAAAATAGTTGAGGGGATCCAAAATTTTACCATTCGCTGTAAATATGAACTGTACAAAATTTTTCCCTAAATTGTTTTGAATTTTTTACTCACTTTGTAATAAATAAACATATAATAACCGAAATATTGTATCTAATTTAGCGCATCAGCAAATTGAAATTATATTTAATAAATTTTCTTTTAATTTTTTCCTTGAGGTTGAATTATCGAGATTTCACTGATCTACATCCAGGGTGGCCACATGTCAGTAAAGTCACACGGAGAAAATTTATTCCTGAATTTTTACTGAATTTAGTTCGGTAAAACTGGGATGAAGTGTCAAAACAGTAATTTTTCAAGAACTAGACTGTAAAAGAAATTACATTGAAAAATAATGTAAAAATCATAAAGCTCACGATACATGTATTAGCGCTTCACTTACAGTTCGGTAAAACGTAAGCCAAGTGCTCGCTACATTCATATTTATTGAATAGTTCGGTAAAACGTAAGATAAAGTCTTCGGTAAAACTGACGAGTTGCAATTTATTGAATAGTTCGGTAAAACGTAAGATAAAGTCTTCGGTAAAACTGACGAGTTGCAATTTACTGAAAGTTCGGTAAAACTTGAAGAACAAAAATAAAAAATAATGTTACTTCAGTAGATCTATATTAATACTGCCGTAACTCTCAATTTACCTACTTTAATGACTACCTAAACCCCCTACAATTGTTTACGAACAAATACTAATTGATACACCTGCCTACAGTACATTCTAAACGCATACACTAATACACACATCGCACGCTTTACATTAATGCTTCAGAAAGTTTCAACTGTCCTTATATATTAATCTCAATTTTATTTCACCGCTTGTGAGAAAGATTCAAATTAATAAAGTATTGTTTTACAAAATTAAAAATTATTTATATTAATGAATCATTTCTAACTATATTCAAGGTCAATTTATGAAATATTTTTAAATTATGTTTTTATTATTATAAAGAAAAATGTTTAAATTTGTATTTAATGGAATAAAACAATAATTTATGAAAATCCTTATTATTCTCAAATTTTTGTGTTTAAAATTAAAAATATACATATTAAAAGTGCAAGTTGGAAATTATTAAATTAATTAATAGAAAATTAATCTTTCTGAAATATTAAATAATAATTGTGAGGAATTAAAAAGCAAAAAGGAAATAAGCAAGTAAGAAAGTAAGCAAATAAGAAAGTAAGTAATCAAAAAGGAAATAAGAAAGTAAGCAAAGTAAGCAAGGAGGAAATAAGCAAGTAAGCAAAGTAAGCAAGAAGGAAATAAGAAAGTAAGCAAGTAAGCAGAAAGGAAACAAGCAAGTAAGCAAGAAGGAAATTAGGAAGTAAGCAAATAAGTAGGTAAGCAAGTAAGCAAAGTAAGCAAGAAAGAAATAAGCAAGTAAGTATGCAAATAAGAAAGTAAGCTAGTAAGCAAGCAAGTTATTTCCTTTTTGCTTACTTGCTTACCTACTTACTTACATACTTACTTATATGTTTAATTGCTTACTTATTTATTTCCTTTTTGCTTACTTACTTATGTTTACTTGCTTACTTACTTACTTTTATTCATATTTAATTAAAATGAATAAATTATATGTTAAAAAATAAGTATGTTATTGCCATTTTATATTTTCTTTTTACATGATTTAAAAGCATTTATTACATATTTGGCAATTAATAAGTGTTTAAAATAATTAATTAATTGAATTTTAATTTAAATAATAATAAAATGATTATTAATTAAGTCTAAATAAGTTGGAAAAATCAACTATTAGTGTGAAAGTCTTTCATTTGACTGCGGGACACTTGAAATAAAGTATTTCAATCCAGAAAACTAAAACTTTAGGCAAGTCAAGGAAGTTTTACCGAACTATTCCTGAAACGTTAGTGCCCATCAAGGAGGTATTTATTTAATTCACATTAAACGTTCAGTTTCAATTTTTTTTCAACTTTTACAGTACTAGTTCTTAAGGAATAAAGATATCACATTAGATTTTAAATATTGTTACCAAAAAAATAATATAAAAATTATTAAAAATTACGATTATGCTACTATATCCCAACTTTATTGAAAAATTCGGTAAAATGTAAGGAACAAATTTTCTCCGTGCAGGGAAATGAAAGGAAAAAATTTTTTGTCAGGAAAAATAAGAAAATTCGACGCTTTTTTCGACTTTTCTTAAAATAAAAATAATTAAATCATCAAAATGTTAATGAAAAATCTTTAAATGTAAATGTAAGAATAAAAATTTTCAAAAAATTTAAATACATACAAAAAATAAAAACATTTTACAATTATTTTCAACATTTTTGGAGAAAAAATTCATTGCCAGAATTTTCAATTAAAATTCATCAAAAAACTAATTAGTTTTTTTTAATTATACAAAAATTCTTTCAAGAAATTCAATTATTTTTTAAAAACTTGCATCAAATATTTTTTATCTTTAAAAAAAGTAACTAAAAATTCACTTTTTTAGACTTATTAAAATTTTGGAAAAATCATAATCATATTTATAATAATTAATATTTTTCAAAAATTTGATTATTTTTATTTTTCAAAAACTCAATTATTTAAAAAAAAGATTTTACTAAATTTGGACATTTTTCCATTGTATATAAATAAAAAACTATTATCTTTCAAAAATTATTTTTTAAATATTTTTAAAAATTATTTGTAAGAATTTCATTATTATAATTTTTTAAAAATATTTCCTGTAAAAAGAAGTTTGTCAGGAGAAAATACTTTTAAGTCTGTAAATTTGTCAGGGAAATTAATAAACTGAAACTTGTGACCACCCTGACATTCTAATAGGCTGAAGGCAGAAAGAAGAACGATCTTCGATGATTTTTTGGAAAAGTGAAAAATAGAATGAGATTTTTAGTGTGAAGCACAAAATTTCATTTGAAATTTTAATGCAAACGAATCCATTTTGAAAATAGTCCAAGTTTTTAATAATCAAAACGGGTGGACTGTTTTATCGAAAAGTTTGAGTCCTGGAAGAAACAAGAATGAAATTTCATAATATATATTATATACTTTAAACTTAGAAAGTACATATATGGATTTTTTAAATGGGTGTAAACTTTTTTCTTTATAATCAATTTACTGCTTATTTATTTATAAAAAGTTCGATTAATTTACTCAAAATGTCCCCTTTCTACAAAAATAGATATAATAAAACCCATATATGTAGCTCCGCTTCTCATAGTGACATAGTATATGAATTACGATATTTTTTGGTTTTGCGTTTCAGGTCTGAAACTTATTTAAGAAAACATTCACTCCTTGTAGCCATATGAAATTAGGTGATTTTAGTATGGCATTTATCAAAGCAAGTTTTATAATACCTAATATTTTAAATATAAGTTTTTCACACTTCAATATGAACATTGAATAAACTCTCTGAAAGGAAATTTTATTACTTTTTCATTTTTCCAAAATAAATCATGGAAGATAAGTGTTTTTCTGCCTCTAGAGTGGTATTATCCTTTAAATAACATATGTTTAACACAATTTTGAAATTAACTGTATGAATACTTCAAAAATAAATTAATTATTGTTAATTTTAAAAAGGAAATTCATTAATTAGAGTATTTTGATCTTTCTCTAGATCATTGTTACTGAACAATCAGACAGAAAAATAAAAATTACTATGGACAAGAGGAAAAATAAAAATTTTATTGATCTCTCTTCAAGCCAAAAAAGGCGCCGTTTACAAAACATATACGAAATGAGAGACAAAGTACTGGAAACACTTCTCACAATGCAAATGATTCCCATTCATCAACAGAAGATGAAGTCCATAGACAACGGGATGAACCCCAAGTACATTCTTTGAATGATTTTCAAATGTTGAGTGACGATGAATCATCTGATAATGATTCAGAATATTCATTTAATAATATCGAAGAAAGCGAATTTTCTAATGAAGAGAATGACGAAGAAGAAGGATTGGTTGATGATGTTGAGAACCTCAGAGAAGAAAATGTAAGCAGTGAAATAAGCTCAGGAGAGGAAGAAAATATAATTCCTTTAGTGAATTTGACTGACATGAAAAAAAGCATTTTTAGCTGCAAATCTCAAACATACACAATGCAACATTATTCTTAAAATTGAAGGAAGAGAATTTATCATTTGGTGATTAAATATTAAATTTGAAAGAAGTTAACAATTTTTCCGAATCAATCTACACAAATAAATTAAATATCTTAAATAAATCTTGATAAGCTCATGGGCTTCAATGTATCGACAGCACAGCTGCCCTAATACAGAAACCTGCTTAATTTGAAAAATATTTTCGAAATTAATTAATAATTTCAAAATTATCAAAGAACTCAGAAAAAACGGTAGCATGGTGGGATACGAGCCCACGACCTTTCTATTGCCGGTAGACTGCTCTGACCACTGAGCTACATGCACCTCGAGACTCTCCGAGTTCCTTGAAATATACTATTAATTATTCTTAAAACTTTGCGTCAATTTCCCTTGAATTTAAATTTTCTTCCCAAGGATGCCAGAACTATCTTGCAAACACCTACTACTGTTGCTACTAACTTCATTCAACAATTAGCAGGAGAAGAATATTTGCATATTGGTTTTAAAGAAACACTTAATAAGAAATTAAAGAGTGTTCCTCCAAATTTGCTACCTGAGTCAATTTTAATTGATTTTAATATCCATTTATTAAATCCTGATCCCTCTAGATTTTCTCGAATAGCTCAGTGGAAAAAAATTGTTAATAAAAAAGAAAATAACCGTGACGTTGTAAATTTTATAGCGAATAAGCTAATATAAGTTGCATAATTGTAAGTTAATAACTATTGCTAATATTACAGTCCGAAGATGAAAAAACACGGAAAATTCGACAAATTTTTCTCTCCCAACTTTCACTTACCATAAAATGCCGAAAAATGGTCAAAAATGAAAACAAAAAATCAAGTGTACACATAAATTAATCGAAAAAGCAATTATGGTAAAAGAAATTTAATCTGTTGATTTGTTTGGTGGACAAAGACAAAAAAAGCAGAAAGCGGAATCTCAGCATCTAATAATCGCAAAAATTCAAATTTTGTCTCAAAATACGTAAAAAAATTTACAATTATTATATTTTAATTTTCAAAGTTTTAAATTAATTACATAAGTTGTTAATAACAAAAGTTTTTTCAAAAAGTTTCTATTTTTATAATTTCTTCGCTATTTGAAACACAAAACATTTTAGCATTCATTTCAAAAAGTTTTCAACATTAACATATCGAGAAAATGATAAAGGTAGAAATTTTTTACACAAAAAAATAATTTTTTATGTAATTATATTTTTAATTAATTTAATACTATAATTAAATAATAATAAATCCATAAAGCACTATTTTTTGTAAAATGCGACTTTCGGCGAAAATTAAAAAAAAATAAATCTCTTTGAAAATTTTAAGCTTTGAGTATATTTTTATTTTCTTGAGTTTCTAAATTACTACCTTTAAAATTCCGTTTTCTACGACTTTGGGACTTTCTGGCACTTGCTGCATTGGGTTGTAAATTTTGTATAGTTGGACCCAGCACAATAGCAACGTCATTATATGCGGAAGCCTTTAGTTGACGAAAAAAATTTAAGAAAAAACTTTTGTTATTAACAACTTATGTAATTAATTTAAAACTTTGAAAATTAAAATATAATAATTGTAAATTTTTTTACGTATTTTGAGACAAAATTTGAATTTTTGCGATTATTAGATGCTGAGATTCCGCTTTCTGCTTTTTTGTCTTTGTCCACCAAACAAATCAACAGATTAAATTTCTTTTACCATAATTGCTTTTTCGATTAATTTATGTGTACACTTGATTTTTTGTTTTCATTTTTGACCATTTTTCGGCATTTTATGGTAAGTGAAAGTTGGGAGAGAAAAATTTGTCGAATTTTCCGTGTTTTTTCATCTTCGGACTGTAATATTAGCAATAGTTATTAACTTACAATTATGCAACTTATATTAGCTTATTCGCTATAAAATTTACAACGTCACGGTTATTTTCTTTTTTATTAACAATTTTTTTCCACTGAGCTATTCGAGAAAATCTAGAGGGATCAGGATTTAATAAATGGATATTAGTACCGACTGTGGTAAATTGAATAAAGGTTCAAAACAGTTTTAACCGATTCATTATAGGATATTGAATATTGGAGACAAAAGGCCAATAATAGCTGGAATTTACCTTGGCAACAAAAAACCATCAAATGTATTTGATTTTTTCGAACAATTTGTTGCAGAGGTCATAGAAGTTTGCGAAGCAGGAATTATTATTGGTGAGAAACTGATTCGTCTGACTGTTCATTGCTTAATAGCTGATGCGGCTGCAAGAGCTTTTTCTTTAAACCACTTTGGTCACAATTCGAGTAAACCATGTTCGAAATGTAAGGTTGACGGTCGCCATTACATGGGAAGAATAATTTTCGAAGGAACGAATCACCAATTATGAACAGACGAGGAATATCGCAACATGGTCGATGAAGACCACCATCGTGGAAGAACTCCATTATCAAATATATTGGATTTAGTAACTTGTGTACCATTTGAAGGATTACATTCTGTGTGGAGCGGGAATGTAAAAAAGTGTTGTCAGCGATCATGGAAGGAAATTTTGGAGTGCGAAAGTTATCCGTCAGAAAGCAAAATATTCTTGATGCAAGAATGGAGCAGCTACAAGATTATTGCCCTTCTGACTTTAATCGACGTCCAAATAAATTAACAGCTTTCAATTCCTTTAAAGCCACAGAATTTTGTCAGTTTGCACTCTATACGGGTCCATTAATATTAAAGAATGTTTTAGAAGACGATCAGTATCAACATTTTTTAATACTGCTTGTGGTTCTCCGTCTAGTAGTAAGCAAAGAAACATCTCAAGAAATGCTGAACTTTTGTAAGCAAGCTTTAAAAACATATGTATCTTTATGTGAAGATATCTATGGGCTAAGATGTTTATCTTATAATGTACATTGCTTACTTCACATAGTTGATGATGTGTTTCAACTTGGTTGCTTAGAGTCGTATAGTGATTTCTGTTATGAAAATAATATGCCAGAATTTGTTAAACTAATTAGAAAACCAGAATATCCGCTTCAACAATATTATAAAAGAACACAAGAACTGAATGAGGAAGCTTTCAAGCCTATACAATTTAATATGAATGTAGTTCCATCTCTACAACATAGTGAAGGTCCTATTCCTGATAATATCGCTGAAAATGAATGTCAGCAGTTTGAAAAGTTAGAAATTGGAAATCTCACTTTGTCGTGTAATAATCGAGATAGATGCTGTATTCTCAAAGATACAAGAATTGGAATAATTAAGAATATCTTCAGAATAGATGACGATGTCTTCCTTATGGTCCAAGCATTTGAAGTAAATGAAATATTTTACGACGCTGGACTAACATCTGATAATGTTGGTGTATATAATTGCAAATTTTTATCTGATATAACAGAAGCTATACCTTTAATCGATTTCAAAAGCAAATGCTATTTGATGCCCACCCAGTGGGCACACTTGTTCAAAAAACGTCCTAAGGATGTCTTTTTGCGGACGTCTTTTGGACTTGTACAAAAAGACGTCTTTAAGACGTCTTAAAGACGTCCTCTTCATGTTCTATGTCTTTCTATGTCTAAGTTCAACTTGGACTTAGAAATTTATGAATGTGAAATTCATTGGAATTTTTCTAAGTTAAATTCATTTCATTGACAAGTGAGATCGTTAACTTTGTAGAGGTTCATATCTGTCTTGAATGGCTGAGGTGCTTAAGGCGCAGTGTTTCAAGCCCAAGGTTTCCGAGTTCGATCCCAGCTTCGTAGGAATTTTTTCATTATTTCTCCACATTTTAGAAAAAATAAAATTAAACTTAAAATAAATTTAATACAATATTACTGAATTTCAACTTAGAAAATGTTATAAAAGAAATGTTTATTTAAGATCTAAAGAAATATAAAAAGGACGTCCAAAAGACGTCTTAAAGACGTCTTTTAGACGTCCCTTTTATGTCTTTTAGACGTCCAAAAGACGTCTTTGAGACGTACTTTAGACGTCCTTTTTTATGTCTTTTAGACGTCTTTTGGACGAGACATAGAACGTCTTTTAGTTGTCTTTTTGATGACTCAGAGACATTGCCATCATTGTCCCCGAATCGTCCGCGGACAAAAAGGGACGTCTTTAAGACGTCTTTTAGACGTCCCTGTGCCCACTAGGCAATTGGAGTCAAAGAGAAGGACAAGAAGAGCTAGTGACAGAAGATGAATGGATTTGTTGCACATTACTCAGTCCGAAAGAAATGCTGTGAATCATATTGTTTTGTATAAGATACATAATTTGATCTTGTATCATACATTACTCAGTGAGTTATTTTAAAAACATAAAACTATTGTTTAACACATAACTATTGTGCCCTGGTAACATCAAATAGTGATAAAAACAAACTCATAAGTGCAATCATGGTTGCAGTCGAAAAGGGGCAACGCGGAATTATGTCTGAATTCAAAAAGGAGGTGACCGGAATGGTTAATAATTTGGAAAAGCAGCAGGATAAATTCATGTCTGAATTACGTTCTACTGTCACATCCATGAAGGATGATATTGTTGATAACTCTAAGCGTATTGGTCTTTTAGAAGTAGATTCTACCTCACTTTCTAATGCATTGGATCACGTCAAACTTGAAAACAGCAAACTTCAAGTTAAAGTCAACCAACTTGAGCGTAACTTGAATATTCAGGAACAATCCGCACTTTCCAATTGTCTAGAAATTCATGGTATCCCGTCAAAGGATAATGAGGATTTGCATCAAATTGTAAATCAAATTGCTACAAGTTTAAATATTAATTTGAAAAAAGAAGATATTGTGAACATTTATCGCATACGTAAACAAGCTAATGCATCACCGAATTCTTCTCCTTCCATTATTTTTGTAAAAATATCTACGCAAGAATTGAGGAACAATTTCATTGAGCAAAGAAAAAAAGAAAAAAACTATTCCACAGTCAACATTGGATGGTCAACGAGTGAAAAAGCAATCATATACTTTCGAGAAGCACTTACATCATTAAACCGAAAAATATATGCAATTGCTCTTTCTGCTAGAAGAGGAAACAAGATAAAATATTTGTGGACATCAAATGGCAAGATTTTCTGTCGGCGAGATGATGGTGAACGCAGAATTCTTCTATCGAGCATTGAGGATGCTAACATTGTAAATCAATAATGGTTGTAAATTTTCATCTTTTGTAACTAATTGAAATCTCTTTGATCTGTTTTTTATTTTTTATTATATTTAAGAAGAAAAAAATTAAATATATTGATCCTCTTTTATTATTTTTTTTTCTTATCATTATACTTCATTGTTGGTTCATTGATACATTATATATTGCAATCTGAAAATATACTTCTTTTTTTTTTCTTTTTTACTATGGCAATATTTTTCCTCTCTGTTTTTCAATACTTTCTTTGTTTTGTTATATTCTTATATTTTTTATATTTTTATTCACCCAAAGGAAGTGTCGAATACAGTAATTTTATTTACAAAACACAAAATACATGAACAATAGTAAAAATTTAAATATTTGTCACGTTAATGCTCAATCTATTAGAGCACATATTATAGAGTTTAGGGATTTTTTCAATAATAGTACGTATCACATTATAGCTGTTTCGGAAACGTGGCTGTTACCACAAATATCGTCAAATATGGTTGATCTCAATAATTATTATATCTTTAGAAAAGATAGAGAAACGCGTAGAGGTGGAGGAGTGTGTCTATACGTGCATAAAAGCTTTGAGTGTTCTGTGGTTTGCGTGAGTCGTGAGGGATCTCATCCAACTGCGGAATTTTTATTCATTAAAGTCAAGGGCATAAATAATAGTATATTGGTGGGAGTAGTATACAAACCACTAGAGGTGTGCAAAAAGCTCGAATAGCATGGTCGAGCTCGAGCCAGGCTCGAGTTTTAGTTACTCAAAAATATTTGAGTGCTCGAAAAATTCAAGTGCTCAAAATTATTTTAGGTTTAATACTGCACGTGTCGGATGGAATTTGGTTCAAGTTCGGATTCATTCTGCTCAGCTCTGCTAGAAAAACGAAAAGCTTGAAATACTCGATCGAGCTTTTTGCACAACTCTACAAACCACCAAATGCTTCATTTGGTTCTGATCTTGAAAATCAAATTTTTTCCCTTAGGCAATATTTCACAAATATAATTATCATGGGTGATTTTAATTGCAATTTGAATCAATCAGCTTCTACAACTAATTATTTAACATCCATGTTATATTCCGCTGGTATGTTTGTAGTTCCTCACGGTTCTACGCATCATTCGCATAGCTCTAGTACTAGGATTGATGCAATGTTTGTTGATGACATTGACAAGGTTCTTTTGCATGGTCAACATTCAGTACCTTTTTTATCGGATCATGATTTAATTCACGTTAAATTTGAATTTGAAGAATATCAGTCTCAGTATATACGTCAATCTAATCTTGTGCGAAATTTGCATAATATATCTGAGAAAGATTTTTTATTCTATCTATCGAAATATGATTGGGCAAGTATATACATAGAAAAAGATATAAATGCTAAAGTTTATAAATTAACTTCTGCTTTAACTTCTGCATTTGATCGATTTGCACCGCAACATATATCCTGTACTAAAAAGAAATTCTCTCCTTGGATGACTGCGGAGCTGAGGGAGTTAATAAAAAATAGGAACAATTTACGTGACAAAGCTAGAAGAACTAAAAATTCCATTGACATTATTAATTTTAGAAAGATCCGTAATAAAGTACGAACTAAAATAAGAGATGCTTATAATAAGTATAATTATAATACTATAAAGAATGCAAAAAATTCCAATAATATATGGAATACTTTAAATAAATTGAACTTAGTACCTAGTAAGAGAAAATCCAAAAATAATAATTCTTTTCCGGTAAATGAATTTTTGAACGTCTTTAATGTTGATCCTGCTATTAATACATCTACAACTAAATTAAATTTGCCTCAAAATATTAATATTTTTGATGATGGAAGATTTTTCTTTTATGACATATCTCCAGAAATCTTACTTAAAAGCATTAATCAATTGAAGTCCAATGCCATGGGTCCCGACCAAATTTCTGCAAAAATGATTAAATTAGCATTACCAATAATATTTCCTGTCCTTTTGCATATTTATAATTATTCGCTTCAAACAAGAATTTTTCCTGAGATATGGAAGATGAGCAATGTTAGACCAATCCCTAAGGTATTAAATCCAAACAGCGTGTCAGATTTTAGGCCTATTTCAATTGAATGTGCTTTAGCCAAACCCTTGGAGAGAATAGTATGTGATCAAATGATTGCATTTTTATCTGCTAATAATCTTCTAGAACCATTGCAATCAGGGTTTCGCTCTAAGCATAGTACTAGTACTGCGTTGCTGAAGTTTACTTCTGACATTAAACTTGCAATGGATTTAAATCATATAACCATTGTAATATATTTTGACTTTTCAAAAGCATTCCCTTCAGTGGATCATAATTTACTAATTACTAAACTTCATAAATCTAGAATGTCGAGTACGGTTTGTGAATGGTTTCAATCTTATTTAGGTTGTAGACTACAAAGAGTTGTGGATGATAATGGTAAGAAATCGGAATGGGATATACTTAAGTGTGGAGTTCCGCAGGGTGCAGCTCTTTCTTCAATACTATTTAATATTTTTATTTTGGATCTTGGTGGTAAATTAAAATTCTGTAGATATCACAAATACGCAGATGATTTTAAGTTGTACATTTCGGGACCATTATCTTTGTTGTCAGAACTTATTAAGAACATGCAAACTGATATAGATTATATTGTTGAATGGGCAGAAAATAATGGACTTAAACTTAATCCTAATAAGACACAGGCCATGGTAATTTCGGCTTCCAAAAATCCATCTTTACAATTTTTGAGGAGTGTTCCTCCCATTTTGGTACAGGGAATTCCCATTACATTCGCTGAAAACGTTAAGGATCTGGGGTTGATCATGGATAGAAATCTGTCTTGGAAGAATCACGTTTTTGACATCTCTCGTAGAACATTTATTGTATTACAACAATTGTATCGAAATAAGGACTCACTTCCTACCTCTACTCGTATATTATTGATTAAAGCTCTTATTCTTCCTATGTTTGACTATTGTTGCACTGTTTATGATGACATTGCTGATGATTTAAATGATAAATTGGAAAGATCCCTAAATGCATGCATTAGATTCATTTACAACATACCAAAATATGAACACATTTCTGAATACAGAATTAAAGCTGGGTTTGTGAATGTTGCTGCTAGACGACAGTTCTTTATGGGTAATATGTTATATTCCGTATTACATAATGAGGCACCGGCGTATTTGCATGATTTTTTTGAATTCCGGGACATTAATGATGCTGTTTACAATAGACTTAGAAATAGGAAAGATATATTAAAAATACCTGCTCATAGAACTTGCAAAATGCAAGGATCGTTTATTGTAAGAGCTGCTCGACTGTGGAATAAATTACCCAATCAAATTAGAGATGCATCAAGTCAGTGGGCATTTAAGAAATTATTTTTTAAGTTTTTGTTTGAAAATAGGAATAAAGTTTGGGATATAACATATTGGTGAAATTTTCAAATGAGTCGCAATGCGTTACCACTTATTATTTCATTGTATTTTTTTCTATATAGACTACCTGCTGCAATGTTTTGGCTTATATCACGATTGTTTGAATTGATATTAATGTCGTGGTGTATTTCGTTAAGCACTACAATTATATATAATTGCTATTAGGTTCTACTACTCATCTAAGTCTCTAATGTTTTATTTTACTTCTCTTTTTTTATATATACTCCTATGTATGTTATACAAAAATTGTAAAATGCTAACTGTTCCTTTATGGGCTTATTAGCCCTAGGAACGTATATTAATAAATAAATAAATAAATAAACTATTATTGCTTTATTTACAAATGAATGTATCATTTTCTTTCTATGTCTGCATTTATTAATGTGCCTTCTGTAATGATCATTTACACTAATTTTAAAAACTGATGATAGATCCTTGTTTACTGAACATGAAATATGCCTTAAAAGAGGAACATTTTCTTATTTCTGCTATTTTTTTGTGTTTTACATTTCATTTTTCTTAAAATTGCATTTATCACGTTTTTTTACTTCTAAATTCTAATATATTTTCATTAACTGCATGATATAAAAATATTAGAGATGTGCAAAAAACTCGAATAACCGAGTCGGGCGGAGCAGACATTTTTTTGAGTCGAACTGAGCTTAAACTCGACGCAAATCCACTTAAGTACTCAAATATTTTCCAGTTCTCGAGTGAATTCGAGTATTAAAATACAGATGAGTATTTAAACATTTTGGTACCCGAGAGAATTCGAGTTTTCAAATTATTAATAAACTACAGCTATTAAGAACTTGAAAATTTTGAAATTTATTTGTTAACTTAACTAATAAATTTACAGTAACTTTTCAATTTCGAACTATATTTCAATTAACAAATTAAAACATATGTAACGACTATAAATTTACTCTATTTAACGAAATATTCAAGTACTTGAATTCACTCGAGAACCTGAATATTTCAAATGCTCATGCAATGTAACTCGTCTCGGTTTGAACTCGGCTCTAACTTGAACAGATTAACCTCGAAATAATGCTATCGTGTTTTGAGTTTCGAGTTTCTTATACGTCTCTATAAAATATGTACTTATTCTACCCGAGGTCTGAATTGTTTCTCTATTAACAGAAATAATTACAATTACATTAAATTGTATTCCTATAACTTCTTTTTTTCTGGTATCTTAATTACAATAAGTATTCTGCATGAAATATTTCATTAGATTAAATAATTTCATATTGTATATTTTTTCGTTACTTCATAGGGTAAGTGTCCTAAAGATACATTTAAAGTTTTCGATGTTTCGAAAGCATCTCTAATTAACTATTTGGCACAAAAGGCTGATTTTTTAAAATTTCAGTTTCTATGTATAAAATAGTACAATAAAAAATTTTTATTTTGATCTAATAAAAAAATAATTTTATAAATCAATTAAAAGTAAAAATATTTCATATGACCTAATTTCTGAGTGCCAAATACGAATATTTTGAAACTAAAATGATGGACATCTAAGAAAATTCTATCCTATCATACCTAACCAATTTCAAGATTCTTTTAAGATACAAAAACTGTTATCTAATAAATAAAAGATTTTAATTTCATAAATTTAATTTTTAAAGTTTTATAAATTTAATTTCTTTCTGTTAACTTATTAACTTTTTATTCTAAAAGTGTTGAAGTTATTACTATGTACAAAAAGTGGGTATTTTGAAGACAATTCAGGTTACTTTTCGATATTTGGTAATTGTCAAAAATATACAGTTTTAAAAATTAGACTTTGGACATAAATTTTTTAGTAATTTATTTTAAAAAATTCTAATAAACACAATGAATAAAGGGGTAAACTCCTTTTGGATTAAAATTTACACTTGTGTAGAATTATCCTATATACGTTATCCTGATGTATGTAAAACATATTAAAATATTATGAAATTTCCCAAAGCATATTAAAATAAATTAATTAGTTAAAATAATTAAATAAATATTAAAATAAATTCAACTGAATTACTTCAATTATCTTAAATTGGATGGAATACTCTGATTTCTATTGAAATTATTCTAATAATCCTGAATTATTTTTTGGTATAATGCAGTAATTGGATTATTTAAAAATAATGAAGTAGGCTTAGGTAGGTTAGTACAGCTAATTCATGTTGTTTACCCTTCTTAAATAAGTAAAAATAAATAAATCTCAATCTATATGTATAAAAAGCGTTGACTGTCATTTCATCTGGGTTAAGCATGTTGTTTTCATGATTTCATCCTTGTTCTTATAATTATAAGGTGCAATCATTTACAATTTTAAGAGTAAAACTGCTATTGAGTTATTCTATACTTTGTTTTGAGTTTTATTTACGTAATTTTAGACTTTAATAATTTAATTAAATTTAAACTAGAAGTGATTGTAACATTTACCTATGATATTTTTTTAAAGCAAAGTATTATTGGCTGATTCTAAGAAAAAATCGAAATTGATGTCCTTAATGATTTTTGTAAATCAGGATCGTCAATTATGAAAAGTTATTTTTTTTAATAAAACTACTGTACTAGATGTTCGAATTTATGGAACAAATTTATTTTTTATATGATGAACAAAAAAGATATGTCCAAGAAATTACCCTGAAAATCATTTCCTCACTATGTCCCAATTGCTAAATTTGAAGAGAATTATTAACTCAAAACGTAAAATTCCTTACAAATTGTTGGTTATCTTATTTTTTACTTACATAAGATAGTATTGACTGTAACTACATAAGTTTGTAATTTGAAAAAAGCCAATGGAAATATTTTTAATTACACTTCAAAATTTGTCCTTGAAAAACTTATCATTCCCTCACCGTTTTAAAACAGTGTGATTGGAGCAAAATTTGAAGACCTACGAAGCCCTGCTTTAATTTTTTTCAAAGTTGTCAACATTGTCATTGACAACATACACTAGAGTGAATGGTTGTGGAAAGGATGTTTTGTTAAAACTAATTTGTCAATAAGTTTGTTAAATGTTACATTTTTTAACGTCATTCCCTCATTTGCGTTCTATAACGCTAAGCACTTTTATATTTAATAATCATAGTATCTTTGCATGTGGTTCAAGTAGTAATATCGTACTTTTCTTCGTACATAAGAAAGTAAGGTTATGTTTTTGAGATTATGGTCATTTTGTTTCGTTTCGTCATTCCCTCATCATCATTCCCTCATTATATTTTTTGATGAGGGAATGATCCTTGTGAGGGAATGATGTATTTCTTAATAAGTGCACTGAAAAAAATATATTTATGGTACTGCCATAAATATAGCCAATTCTCACATATTATATTGGTGGATATAGGACTGCCATACAGTATTGCTGTTTCAGTTATACGCAGTGTAGAACAGACATATGTATGTGAAGAACACCAATTCTGTATTTTAAGAACAGAAATACAGTATTGCTGTTTCAGCTATACGTTCTAACCATACTCGTATGTCGGAATTGACAATATCATTTTTTCAGGGTGTAAAATATTTATATTTGCTTTATTTATTTCAGTACCGTCAACTGGGGCTATTTTGTGAACGCGAGGTTTTTAATGAATATAATTATTAAAATGAATTATTTTGTTAATTTAAAGTTTGACTACATGACAATAGAGAGCAATAAATGTTATTATTTAATTTTTTGTCAGTTGGCAAAAAAATTTCTAAAAACGGAAAAATTGTGTCAAAAATTTTGAAAGTTCGGAAAAATTATACCAGATCTTCTAGACTTTTAATGTGTCTCATAAACTGAGCTGGATATTTGTTGTCAATTGTGTTGTGATGATACAAACGCAATGCGCTAACTTTTTATCGACTATTTTAAGAGAAAAGTGAAAAAAAATGAAAAACCAGGATTATATGGGGCTACTTTGTGCACTTAAAAAATCAAATATTTTTCAGAAATTTGTTGTTTAGTAAGTAATGAAGATTCTGTTTATCATTTTTATACATTTTTGTCTTACTTTTCTGTTAAAAAATTATAAATTTGTTTATTAAAATCATTAAAACCTCAACCGGTGCGCAACGTAATTTCAATAAATGAACTTTAATTAATATTTATATGTGTTTCAAATTAGTTTTAATACTTTTTCTCTTTCATTATTATTCTACGACGTAGATTTTTAATATGAAAATATATCCTTATCTTAACAATCTTAAAAACATAAGTAAAATTTTAGACTAATTATAGAAATTAAAGTTTGTCATTTAAATTATTTAATATTACTTTTATAAATCACTGTGTTTTGTTCGTAACAATTATTATTATTGTGGAATCATATTAAAAATCATTTCGTCACCACTCTGTAATACCTTCATTTTCAGAAAAATTTTTTTATTTTTATATTCAATTTAAACTCAAAAAAGTTAGGGACCATGATAATATTTAAATCAAATAAGGCATAAACTATACGGTTTGTGAAAAAAATTCAATAATGAGTTAAAAAAAAATTGATCAACTTGGAAAAGCCATTTTCGACATTTTTTTAGAATCAGCCTATTATTATCTTCAAATGAATGAACAAGCTATGAAAAAATCTGGAAAAAAGAAGAAAATGTTTAGTAAGAACGATACTCGGGTATCGCACAGTGGAAGAACAATAAAAACTCCCATGAATGTTCTTTCAACTTCTGAAGATGAAAGACCATCAAAAAGAGCAAAAAATTACTCTTCGATTAAGGAACAGTTCGAAAACCTTAAGAAGTATGCACAAACAGTTAATAATGAAAAAACAACGCTAAAAAATTCAGACGTAGATATAAATAAGTAAGAGAACTTATAATTTTCTATTTTTATTTTCTATAATATTTATAAATCTTTTATAATATTTACTACTTTTTTTAGGAAATCCGTTAATATCTCTTCTACTTCTGAAAAGTTACATTACATTTAAAAAAAGTTACAATTTAAGAAAAGTCACATTTACTGAAAAGTTACATTTACAAAGTCAAAGGCTTCGACATTCAAATCTGCACAATCATCACCTGTGCATGCTAATAAAAATGATTCTGTTAAACCGTAAGTAGAAATGTAAAATTTCTACTATCATTTTTACTAATAAATGTTTTATTTAAAATTTCCAAAGAAAAATCTTAATTACCAAACTTTTTAGGAAATCAACTAAGAATTCTTCTAAAACTGACGAGAGTCTTTCTCTAGATTCAAGTTCGAACCTTCCTAACAGTGTTAAATCAAAAGATTTAAATTCTCAACCACATCAATCATCATCTTCGATAATTAATGAAAGTAATTCCATCAGACAGTGAGTTTAAAACTGAATAGTTCTTTATAATTCATACATGATGACTAAAATTTTTAAATTATTAAAAAAATGTATATATTTGTTTCATTCTTCAAATTTTGTACGTCTTCCTCTTCTTTACTTAATTTTATATATAATAATTGACTCACTTTAAAAAATTTTTTATTAGGATTAAGAATTTTTTTTTATTTTCTAAATAATACTGTTCTAATTTTAAAAAAATGATTTCTGAACGGAGAGTAAAATTTAAAATATGTATTTAAATTATTGTAGAACACAAACACAGGATGCTTTTATTTTGAACGAAACCATTGAAAGTGGCAACTATCTTCCTGGCTCGTCAAAGACTAATGAAAATCTTCTTATACAGAATGTTCCTATTTTAAATTTTACTTCAGAATCGCTGAACAATTTAAATTGACAGTTAGAACTTCAAGAACGTTTGTCGTAAGTAAAATTCTTGTTTATTAAAATATGTATTATGAAAACACTACTTTGAAGGCACATCCTTTTGGATTCCTAAGGTAAACATAAAGATATACATAGATTTCTAATGAATTTATGCATTTGCAGAAAAATTAAAAATCAAATGGAAATTCTTCGACAGCAAAATGTAGAAATTATAGAATTGCTACAATTACATTTTGGTATGAAGCAACCTTCTCATACATTATATGAACCTTTGAAGGGATTCCCAATGAAGACAATGGAACAGTTTTTTGAATTAGAAAACAATACTTTAGATGAAATATTACAAAAAGTTGTAAGTAACTTTTAAACAAATTTATGAAATCGAGTGTAACATAAATAAAAGTATTAACTTTTAATTTTTTGCATTTTACTTTTATAAATAATATTTTGTCTTTCATGACAACTGTAAGGTCGAATTATTTATAAATTATAAATCTAATTAGAAGAAACCAATTTGTTTAATTAAAAATTTTTATAAGAATGTTCTGAAATCTGTGTATGTTTTTTTACTTTTGTAGTTTTAACTTTGCTGCGATTTTCAATTATGGATTTACTTTTCAATAGCGTTTTTTTCGTAAAAGAAAGTAAATTATAAATTTTAATATAAATATAAATGTAAATAAAAAAATAGATGACGGAACAATAACTTTCAACTTACTGTTAAACTTATTTATTCTTGACATCATTTTTATTGATTTTACTAAATTTTATTCATATTCTGTCACACAAAATTATGTGCAAAGTTTAATAAATTAGACTATTTTCTTCAAATATTTTATTAATAACCTTATTCTTCATTTATAGAAAGATCATTTAGTAATGCTGGGAGGCTCTAAATTAAAAGAATTTTTGAGCTGTGCTCTCAAGGAACTCATGACGGATGAACTAGTTTCGAATTTTACTTGGTTGAAACAACAACATACTCAGCAAATTGGAAATACGAAAGTATCTAACGTTTTATATAGTAAGTATTTCATTATATTGTAGATTAAGTTTATTACATTAAAAAATTAAAGGTTATATATTTATTATTATTTTACAATAGAATCTTTACATAATGATATTTTGTATACTTTACAGAAGCTGCCCGCAGTTCCCCTTTGTTTTTTGGCCCAGAAAATAAAGAAACTTTTAAATTAAATATGTTGGACGTATTAAAAAGTACGAAACAAAGGTTTCGAAATAAATCGAAAAAAGGAATGAAAATAAATAAAAGTACATTACAAAAAAAATTAGATGAACTGGATGAATTGGTTCTGAATTTGGAAGACGAAGATGAGTCTGGCGAAGATAGTGATGCATCTGTCACTGAAGCCGATGACGAAGAAGATGAAACGCCCGAGACGCCCGAGAAAAACTTAATTTCATGTTGTCATATTTTTTTATGTATTTGACGTAAAGTAATATTATATTACGTTTTTTTATTGTTATTATAAAACGAAAAAAAGGTAATTTAAAATTTACCTTTTATATATAGAAAGTAAGTTCAGTTGCTATTTGCATTTCAGATTTCACCATTATAGTTATATGTATATATGGTTATGTATTTTAAAAATATATTATGTTTTTTTATAAAAAATACCGTTTTATTATTTGCAATAATTAGTAAGTTTAGACTGGAGTAGAAATTTTAATATATTTTAAATTACGGACAAATCAGGCGGACAATGGGCCGCACGTCGTGCATCGGACCATGGGCTTGCTTTAGGTTGAGTCCACAATAGATAAATCGGACGACTAACGTGAACGTAACGTTTACGTTTCGTTAACGTGACATGCTCACAGCACGTGTTTGACAGATGTGTAAAAAGTAAACAAATCGTTCTGTGTAGAAAATAATTATTTATATTTCAATTTCAAATTTATTTTCAGTATTTAAATTTTAGTGTCTGTCAATTTCGAAGTATTAAATTGCTTCGGTAAAAAAAAGGAACAATAAAAATAAAACTATACAGTTTAATATTAATTTATTCGGTATTCATAAACTTCAATCAGCATTTAAATTACACACGGTAAGTAATTTAAGTAATAAATAAATAATATTTAAAAAAATGTTTTAAATTACGTGCATAAAAAATTATATAAATTTTCAGCAGATGTAGTTTCTAATATTTTTTATTTAGCATATAACAGTCAAAGGTTATAATACTGTTTTACCTGTTATTAATTTATTATTTACTTTTTATTTCAATCAGGGTTGCTACAATGTCTGGAAACCTGGAAATGTCAGTGAATTTTATTTTGTATTGAAAAGTAAGAAAAAATGATAAAACACCTGGAAAATCCTTGTTAAGGGAATTGACTGCAAAGAAAAGCCGATTAATAGAAGAGGTTATCCTAATTGATGGACAGTTAAAAGTCATATAAAAACTATTAGTTTTTATATTTTCGAAATTAAATTACTTACTTTTATTTTTTAAATCGTGTTATAAAAACAGACCGCAATAAAGTATCTTAAATACATACGTTTTACATCGATTTCATGTCACAAATGAATAATTTTTAAAATACCAACGAAAAAATGTTGAAAACTGAGATATTTTTCTATAAATGATTAATATAGCAATAAAAAATTCTATGTTTTTATAAATTTTGCTTTTTAATTAATTACTTTTTATATAAATCAAACTTTTAATGTAAATGGGAAAATATTATTTGAGACATGTGAAAACTAGAAAAGTCAGGGAATTTCATTTGAGAAAAATTGTTGTAACAAGTTTAATGTAATAAAAGTTAAAACATAATTTTCTAAATATTTTATTTAAATTCTGGAAAGAGGAAAACGTTCTGAAAATGAAAATTACAATTTTTGACATAAATATTTGTCAAAGTTATTCAATTATATTTAAAGATTATTCTAACTAATTAACGAGAAAACATTCAAATAAACACTAGGCGAAAAAGTTTTCCATGGCAGTGAGTATGTTTTCAAACAATTCGTCTTGTTCTTGTGCCGTTAGTCTTAACCATTTTTTTTAAAAATATTTAAGTAACCATCATCCATCATGATTGGCTTTATACTATTCTTAAATACTGGATTGATTGATTTTTGATTTTTTAATCGATTTTTTAATTCAAGTTCTTTCAAATCTAATACTTTATAGACTTTTTCATTTAGCTTCATAGCATCCTGACAAAACAGACGTACATTCTCCATTTCATAATCCAATTTCTTTTTTTTATTTACTGCAAATTTGTCCAATTGAGGTACTTTACAAACTGTTTTCGGTTTTGTTGCTAGAGTGGGAAGATTGTGATTTACTTTTGAAGCTGCAGGAACGGACGATCTCTTCATTTTTTTGTTTTGCTTCGTTGTAGAATTCGATGCTGATGATGTAGATTGAGCAGGTCTTTTTTGCGTATATGATAAATTAAAAGCCGCAGTAGGCGAGGAAGAGGATTGTTGAGAAACTTTTGAATGTAAAACAGATAGATTTCGAGTAGAAGATGAATTTTTTGACAAATTTTGAGAATTGAAACCGGTAACAGGCGAGACACTGGGTGAAGGTGTTGATTCTGACATGGATGGATTTGAAGTCGAAGTGCCAAAAGAAATGCCATCCGATACATTTTGAGACCTAAAAATGTTGGAAGCCGAGAAATTGCGTCTTAAATGTGTATTAGGCAAAGGATTTATAGCAAGTGGTAAATCAGAATTTTTCTTTGACAAAATAGGTGAATCAAAATTGGTGGCAGACCTAAAACTGGGCATGGGTCTTTTTGGTAAATTTTCAGAACTGGAACCGGTAACTGGCGAGATACTGGATGCAGATGTTGGTTCTGACATCGATGGGTTTAAAGTTGAAGGCGCAAAAGAAGTGCGATTCTCAAAATCCGATTGATTTTGAGAACCAAAAATGTTAGAAGCTGAGAAACTGTACGTTTGATGTGTTTTAGGCAAGGGATCTATAGCAAGTGGTAAATCAGAATTTTTCTTTGACAAAATTGGTGAATCAAAATTGGTAGCAGGCCTGAAACTGGGCAAGGGTCTTAGGTTTGACGCAATTGGATTTCGAGTAGAAGATGAATTTTTTGACAAATTTTGAGAACTGAAAGCGGCAACAGGCGAGACACTGGGTGAAGGTGTTGGTTCTGACATGGATGAGTTTAAAGTGGAAGACGCAAAAGAAGTGCTATCCGATAGATTTTGAGAACCAAAATTAGTGGAAACTGAGAAACTAGTTCGATGTGTTTTAGATAACTGGTTCACAGAAGAAGATAAAACAGAATTTTCTGTTGACAATAGTGTCGAACCAAAACCAGTGGTAGACTTGAAGCTGGATGTAGGTATTGGGTTTGATGCAGGTTCATTTTGAGCAAAAAGTAAGAGGGAGTTTTGCTGTTGATGTAAATTATTAACTCTTGTAGAGGAGGAACTAGTTTTTGGATAACAAGTAGATATTGAATGTAGTGAAGAAGGCGAAGTATAATTTCTCATCGTTAAAGATAATGGATTAAGTGTTAAGGTAGGTGTTAAACTTTGTATGGGTGTTGAATGTAAATCAATTGATGAATTTTTAATGGAAACTGTTTCTTTCTCCATTAGATTATCGGAACCCAATTCTTCTGACTGCATCTTGTCACCCTCAACTTGATCAGTGTCAGTGATAAGTTGAGATTCATAATTGTTGTTATATTTCATTGAAGAGTTGTCAATTTCCATTGCGGATGTCTCAACTTCAGTTACTTCTGGTAAAAGGAAGAATCGCAAATTCGGGTCTTCAGAGTTTGCCACTTCTTGAAGTATTACGTTCCTTGAGTCGGATGTGGAATTCATTTCATCAACTGATTGTGAAAGAAAAAAGTAATGTAAAAACTTTGCTAATTTATTTCTTGTAACAGAATAGAATAATTCAAATAAACTACTAATATATTAAATTTTAAACTTCGTAATAATAATAATAATAATAATAATAATAATAATAATAATAATAATAATAATAATAATAATAATAATAATAATAATAATAATAATAATAATAATAATAATAATAATAATAATAATAATAATAATAATAATAATAATAATAATAATAATAATAATAATAATAATAATAATAATAATAAAATAATAATAATAATAATAATAATAATAATAATAATAATAATAATAATAATAATAATAAAGTAGTACTCAATATTCTCTAATTACATAAATCTACATTTCATTTTTATTTTGCGAATAAAATAGTGATTAAAATCAATTTTAATTGTTCAACAATTTCAGAATTTAACACTAATATCGTAAAAAAATTTTACTTAAGATTTGCTTTTATAGCATGAAAAATTAATTTGAAAAATGTTTACCACTTTATTTGCAAAACCTCTGCATTATTGTATAATTATTATTATAATTATAACTATACCTTCAAAAGAATTCTGACAAGTGATCATTTCATTGTTTTTAGGCGTCTTTCCAATGATCCTATAGGAAAATTATTATTTGTTTGATTTTTTTTTTATTTACAGACTTAAAATTAAATTCTTAGCAGTTAAATTTTATTATTTCAAAAATGTATAATGTTTCTAATTTTAACGAACAAATTTTAAAAACTTTAATTTTAATAAAACTTGAATGAAAACTGCATTAAAATTATTTTTAGAATGATAAAGAAATTATTTAAAAATTATTCTTATAGTAAGTTATTTGAAGCTACTATAGCAGATTATTTATTTTAATTTGCTATTAATATTTTATTTTGTTAAAGATTTATAGTTGTACTTATATGTAATATTATTATCTTTAGTACAATAAAAATATACTATTTTGTATTCCATGTGAAATCAATTATACATTTATAGTTTCAAAATCAATTTCCAAAAAAAATAATTTAGATGATATATCTTAAAAAAATTTTATCCACATATTTTGAGTTCACTCCATAAGTAAATAAATAAAGAATTGAAAAAGAGCTTAATATAGTTTATTTTATTTGAAAGAAAATATACCTTCTGTGTTTAATATGAGGCTTCAAGAAGGATAAATAGTCATATAAGTACCAGTTCCTATTATTTTTTTTATCGTAGCGTGTAAAAGTTTCTCTTAAATTTTTCCAACATTTCCTCGGATCTGCAACAAATTATTTTTATTATTTTTTAAATAAAATTTTACACGCCGAATAAACATGTTTTTAAATTAAGAATTTTTGTTGTATTAAATTTCTTTAACTAATTTAACTAATTTAAATATAATTATTTCATTATAGTGAAATCTTATTAAATTAAATTTAGAAAATAAATAAAACTTACCTTCAATTTGGACTCCCATTGCCCATAGTTGCTCATTAATTATATTCCACTTAGCAGTTTTCTCCTTTTCTTTGTAGGTCTGGCGAAATTTTGATTCGTAAATCCAGGGGTTAGAACGCACTATATCAATTAATTTATGTTCATCAGTGTGTAGGTTCATTTTGTTATTATTTATCTTTGATTCCTATTTATGAACCAAGTGCACACTTCTTCACTAATTGATATTTTTTATTAACCTTTTATCATATTTTGTTTATTCAATGAAACAAAAATAAAAACAAGGGAATATTAATTTAAAACTAACTTCATGTATTAAAATAAAAATAATTAAACGTTTATTAATTTGAACAGCTTTCAATTGATATTCATTTAAAACAATTAAAAATGTCAGAAGCTCAAAGTGTTGATCCAAAGGAAATTTTAATTAATTTAGTTGAACAGTGCCCAATAATTTATGATAGAGAAAGAGAAGATTTTAGAGATGTGACTAAAAAAAGAAAAACATGGAATGAAATAGCGTCAGAGATGTACTTGGTTACACAAAAAGAATATTCAGGTTAACATTTTTTAAATCTTACCAAAAAACAAGAAATTTTAAATTAATCATTTTTTGTAAGATATTATTATTGCTTCTTCATGAAATCATTGTTTTGTGGCAATTTTCAAATTCCATTTCTTTATAAATATTTCAATTTTTACAAGAGTATCAAGACGAATCTATTGGTCTATATAAAGTATATTTTGTATGAGTATTTATAGAAGTAATGAGGATTAAAACCGAAAAATTCATTTTTTTTCTAAAACTATGTTGATTTACAATAAAATATTAAAAAATAGAAATTTTCAAAAAATTAATTTTTGTGAGTTTTGATATTTTATTACAATACTTTACGGGAATAATGCAATTTATATTATTTAAAAAATAAAGTTTTAATAGAAAAGCAAAGTGTTCATGAAGTGAACACAAAAATTTCAATTTTAACTTTGCAACTGAGGCATTTCACGTCAGAAATATCACGATTTGCAAAGGGTATGCCGATTTTCGCAAAAGTTCGTGGGATTATAGTTCTATATAAGAGACTTCTTTCCCCCAAATTTTTTCAAAAAAAATTCAAAATTGTTGAAGATACGCCATTTTAAATTTTAATATTAATTTTATAAAATTTTGAATATCTCGGAATATTGTTTATGGATTTTTATGAAATTTACACATTTTTCAGGTAAAAGTATGTACTTTAAAATGCAAATAAAGTTAATAAAAAAAAATTAATTTTTAAATAAAAAAATTAAAAAAAAATTTTTTTAAACAATTTTTTGTTTATTTACTCCTCTATGAGAAAAATGTTATTAACATATTTGGATTCCTTATGAATTCACCTTTAATTTCATAAAAAAAAAATTGATGGAGACTCAACTGGTTCCGGAGATATTGAGTTTTTTGTAAAAAAAAAGCGTCGCCGCGCCATAGCACCATATTGCACAAGTCGCGTAGTACGTTACCGCAGTCGTGCATTGCTGCTGTAACTATGACTATTTTTTACAAAAAACTCAATATCTCCGGAACCAGTTGAGTCTCCATCAATTTTTTTTTATGAAATTAAAGGTGAATTCATAAGGAATCCAAATATGTTAATAACATTTTTCTCATAGAGGAGTAAATAAACAAAAAATTGTTTAAAAAAATTTTTTTTAATTTTTTTATTTAAAAATTAATTTTTTTTATTAACTTTATTTGCATTTTAAAGTACATACTTTTACCTGAAAAATGTGTAAATTTCATAAAAATCCATAAACAATATTCCGAGATATTCAAAATTTTATAAAATTAATATTAAAATTCAAAATGGCGTATCTTCAACAATTTTGAATTTATTTTGAAAAAATTTGGGGGAAAGAAGTCTCTTATATAGAACTATAATCCCACGAACTTTTGCGAAAATCGGCATACCCTTTGCAAATCGTGATATTTCTGACGTGAAATGCCTCAACTATTAGTAACAGAAATCCAGAATATGTGGCATCTCCTAAGGACACAATATTATAATGCAACTCATAAAGAATATATTCCATCAGGATCGGCAGCCCCAGAAAATGAGTCAACTTCATCGTTTCCATATGTTACAATCATGGACTTTGTTAAAAAGTGCAATGAACCACCCGTGTATGTATAAATTATAATATTATTATAATCTTTTATCAAATCATATTTTAAAAATTGTTAATTTATATAATTTATTTGCAAAGTCAAGAATCTGAACTCATTTATTATCAGGGTGTCTACTGGTCCTTGAAGTCCTGGAATTCCTGGAAATGTCCTGGAATTTGAAAAAATGTCCTTAAATGTCCTGGATTTTGAACTTTTGTCCTTGAATTTACCATATTTTGCTTTTCAATATTCAATAATTTAAAAATTTTACTCAAATTTAAAAAAATAATTTTTTTGATCCATCAAAAAATAATTTTAATTTGTTATTTGATTAAAGAAACTGGTATATACAATATTGATTTTTAACTTTCTTTATAATAAAATAGATATTTTTGTTCAAGTAGGTTAATTTAAATTATGTTAATCGTAATATGAAATAATATTACACAGGGTTCCCAGAGAATTTTAATTTTGTTTTTCCCTGATTTCCAGACAAAATTTTCAAAGATTTTAATTTTAACCCTTTTCAAAATCTAATTATGTATTTCTGAAAATTCACGCTATAATGTTTTTAATATTGAATTATAATTTAAACTTTTAAGTGAAATTCATTTTTTAATCAATTTTTATTAGAAAATTTCCCGAGAATTCAATTATTTAAATACAAAAATCAATAATTTATTCAGTAATTGCATATTTTTTAAAATTGAATTTTTATGAAGATTTATCAAAATTTTTAGTAATAATTGAATTCTTTTGGCGAATTTAGAAAAAAATTGTAAGAATAAATGCAATTTTCTATCATTTTATTTAAAATTTTATAAAAATAATTGAAATTCTGCGATAACTCTTGTTATTTATGAAAATAATTGAATTCTTGCAACGAATTTTATTAAAAATCTTTTTAAAGAATTGAATTCCAGAGAAAAATATTATTATTTATGAAAATAATTAATTTCTGTGAAAAATTTTATTCAAATTTTTTTAAATAATTAAATTTTTCAGAATTTTTACAACTTTTTAAAAATAATTAAATTTCATCTAGAAATTTCATTAAAAAATTGAAAATAATTTAAATCTGACAAAGAATTTGAAAAATTTTTTTTTTAAATAATTGAATTCCTGTGAAAATGTTTATTTTTAAAAAAAAAATTAAATTCTTGGGAAGAATTTTATTAAAATTTCTTAAATAATTGAATTGCTTAGAAGAATTTTATTTTTTTCGAAAATTTATCAAAATTTTTAAAAATAAATTTTTAAAAATAATTGAATTCTCAAGAAAGAAAATAATTGATTTCTAGCGAAGAATTTTATTCAAATTCTATTAAATTATTGAATTCTCATAAAAAATGTATTATTTGTATTAAAAACAATTTAATTGTATAGGAAAATTTTATTAAAATTGCAATTTAATGAACTAAATCTTGCAAAGAATTTTATTTTAAATTTTTGGAAAAATTGAATTTTTCAGACTATTTTTTAAAATTTTCTTTATATATTTGAATTCTTTCGAGAAACTTCATTAAAAAATTTTAAATAATTGAATTGATGCGAAGAAATTGGTAAGTAATTGAATTCCTGTTAAATTTGTATTAGAATTCTTGATAATTTCATAGTTTATAAGGCAAACAAAAAAAACACAAAAATTCAGAATTTTCCTATAAATTCGAAAAATTCAATTTTTTTCAGTACTTTTAGTAAAAATCCCTGACTTTTCCCTGAATTCCTTGACTTCCCTGACTTGTGGCAACCCTGTTACACATAATATAAATGTCCTGGAAAAATAAGAAATTTTTCCTGGAATGTCCTGAAAATGGCCTGGAATTTGAAGTCATATTTTCAGTAGACACCCTGATTATACAAAAAAATAGTTTACCTAAATGTCCGCCTCAATGAATTTTCCTCTGAAATCTCAAGGAAAGGATTTACTGTAGTCTCGAGAAAGCTGTAACCTTTCACTAAAAGCTTTTGAAAAGCTTCGATCTAGTTTTCAATAGGAGTTTAATTTGAAATTTGGGTCTTTCGCATATTTTTTCATTATTTAAAGAAAAATTGTTAGTTTCTTTATGGAAGACATTAATAATTTTTAATGATATAAAAACTTGATCCAAGAGTCCTTACAAAAATGTTATTTTCCATGGACATAATAAATTAGTACCAGATCATCAAAAGTCATAAAACGATATAGATACTGTTAGTAGTTTACTTTATCTCATATTTAAACGAAGGAATTTGAAAAAAATTTTAATTTGGGTTTTGAAAGTGCTTTAAAGTCCGATATAATTTTTTTTTTTTGGAGTCAGACTTGGAAGATTATGTTTGTGATTTAAATTTCTGGAAAGATTAAAGACTAATTTATCCGTTTTTTATTTAGAACTTTGGCAACTTATCATTTGCCCTGCCAACAAATGGACGATGACTCCGCTGGAGACATCGAATTAATTGATGACAATTTTCAAAATATGGAGGATTGTGAAATTATTGATGATGAGAATTGTCATTCTTGTAGTGGCGAAGATGATAATAATGAACTACGACAAATTGAAGAAGGTAACAATTGATTGTAGTAACAATTTTTTTATTTTTATTATTTAAGATGGAAAATTATTAATTTATTTTGAAAATTAATAGAAAATAATAGCAAGTAATAAATAAATTAATAGAAAATAATAGCAAGTAATAAATAAATTAATAAATTTAATATTTTTCAGGTCAAAGAAATCAATCTGACACAGAAACAGATCTTAGACGATTTGAAGCTGTCAATGATTATTTTTTCGTCATTAAAGATTATTGGAAAAAAGTTCCTGAAGAAAAAAGAAAGGATTGCTTTTTGAAATTGAAGAAATTGGTAGATGAAAAAATCGCCCAACGCTTGTTTTAATTTTTCTTAATAATTTGATTACATTGTTTGATTCAAATAGTACTATAAATAAATATTTATTGGTATTTGGATAAATTAAATTTAGAATCGTTTAAATTTTCATTAGTAACTGAATATGTAAGTCGATGAAAACTATAATTAATTTACTATTAATTCAAAATTCAATTTAAAATTTTTTTTTTACTTTTAATTAATTAAATTTATAATTGATAGAAACAATTTAGATGTATTATTTATTATTTTAAGAAATTTAACATTGAGGTTAGTGTTGCAATAAATAATAATAAAATTATTAATTAATCTAAGTTTTTAAAGATTAAAATTGAGTAAAAATTATAGAGATAAAAAAATTGATAAAATATACTTAACCAATTATCGAAATAGGTAAATTCTTATTTGCTATATTTTTATCCAATTTCATTTCATTTCGCCGAAGATGAGAAGCAAGATTTTCTAAATTAACACGTGAGCCAATGAATTGAGAGTTTTTAAACGCAACTTATCATCGAACTTGGTCAAAATATTCATTGAAGGAACATAAAATTCCACCAGTTCCTTAAGAAAATATTTTTTAAATGCAGTATTAAAACTGATCAATGAAGTCTAACTGCCCTCGAAATTACTGTCTTTTTCAATAAAATATATAGCAAAAATTAGAACAAGCGGCCAGCATCGGAATTCAGATAAGCAACAAAAAAATCAATTTGTTGCCTAACATTTTGAGGGATCATTAGTTGTACATCGATATTGTTGACTTCTTCCACTTCCTCGTTTTCAACTTCCTCTTCATCAGGTTCTAAATAATAAATTGTTTTAAAATTATGTTTTATGTAGAAAGATAATTATATTTTATTGTAGATTTTAGTATGCCCCGCTTAACCCTTTCCGAACCATATTGGAATCTGAAATTCTACGATAGGCCATCTGGTGTTTACACGCTTTCGAAGCTTTCGTGGTTTTTTTTCTCTTTCTGGAGCATATGTTAAAAAGAGATAAAAAACCAAGATGGTTTCCGAAAGCAGGTATAGCGATGGGTCGTTTTTACGTGATTTCAAATCCCAATAGCAAGTAAAAATTCGATTAATAAAAAAAAATATTTCATTATTTGTTTACCTTCTCGATTTTCCGGCAAAGGTACCTCTTCTTCTCGTTCCAACTTTCTTGTTATTATCAAATTATGCAAACAAATTGTTGCCAACACAACCATCATACACGTCTCTAGCTTGAATCTTAGCGGATGCTGGAATATTTGCCACATGGATACCAATAAACCAAAAGCTGCTTCGATTGTTTGCCTTGCCCTCGATAATCTAACATAAATTATAATATATGAAATGAATTTCTTAAAAGTTTTTGTTTGAATGGTATAAGCTGTTTGTATGTATGTACATACCTATAATTATAATATTTCTGTTCATCACTGAGAACACGGCGGCGGGGAATGGGAGACATCAAAAAAGAATAACGCTGTGTAAAAATTTCGTCTCCTATGAAAAAATATGGCATTACAATTGTAGACCTTGGTAAAGTACGTTTTGGAGGCAGAGGAATCAGATCTTGAAGTAGAGCCTTGTAAAAATCAGTATTCCTCCATGCCGATAAATCACTTACAGAACCTAAAACGCATATAAACATTAATTACTGCTTTTGTTGTCAAGTCGACCAAAATAGCTACGTAATATTACTGTAATGTTACATGTAATGTTAATAGCACTGTAAAAAAAGGAGTTAAAATATATCTTCAAACAGGATTCTATAAAATTCACATGCTTTTGAAGTAAAAAGAAAAAGAATGAACTGTTGGGTGTGAAAGTACAACTCTACTGAGAGCTAAAGGGGTCATACAATGTGATGACGTTTGTTTTTAAGTGTTTTCAGGGGTTTTTTGAAGAACCATGAAAAATTATAACTTTAAAATTTTCACCATATATTGAGTAGTATTTCAATAGTAAATTCAAATTTCTTTCAAGTAAAAAAAGGCCGTCTATCGCCGACAAAGATTCTAACAGATTGATTGATATAAAATCAACGAAAATAGAATAGAATAATAATAATAAAATGGAATAACAAACCCTCTAAAAAGAAAGCCTATTCCTTTTTAAATTTTCTCAAAACTAATCATGAAGAATTGGTCTCCATTTCTGCCTTTAAAGTGGTGTTACCCATTAATTTATGAAATTTTGGCTATCGCCGCAGAACTAGGATTATTTAAAAATTATAAATTTCTGTTTTTACGCGGTTTTAATTTTTTTTGATAAAAAACCTAGTTTTTTTGTTTCTATTTTGTCGTATAAAAACCTAATTTTTTTTTACAGTGTAGCATTACATGTGACATTACAGTGAAATGTGAATTGGAATCAATTTGAATCGGAGTCATGCTTTTTTGAATTTTTTATTACTATATTTTTATATCTGTTTACCATAATTTCCTATATCGACCCACGTAAAGCGACAGTAAGCATCGCAAATTGCTAATAGCTTAATACTGAAGAATTTTTTATAGTTGTAGTAAAGACTTCCACTGTGTGGTGGTTTATTTATGGCAAACTCTTTGCCATCCAAAGCTCCTACACAGTGGGGCAAATTCCACTTTACTCGAAAACTTTCAGATATTATTCGCCATTCTTGAGTAGTTCTTTCACGTAAGTACCATGGAGATAATTGACGAAAAATGACTTCACATACTTCATGCACCATTTTGTAAATCGTCGAACGCCCTACCCTGAATAAGTGTTGGGTTGTTCTTACACTGTCTCCATTTGCCAAATAGCTAAAACAAAAAAAAACATTAAAATTATTTCCTTGAAAAAAAGGGTACCTTGTCCGGCTTTTATGGGTGAATAAATTTTGTTTTGTTATTTCCGTAAAAATAAATAAAAAAGTTATATTATAAATAATATAAAAACACTTTGTATGAATAGATATTAGATTCCAAAAAACCTTTCGTCGATACGATTTTCGAAATTATGAAAAAAATCAATTTTAAAATGATAAAAATATAAATATAAATAAATGATAAAAAGATTAGAAGGGATAAAAAGAGATATAAATATAAGGTTATAGAAAGAGATAAACAATTTGTATCTCTTTTAAGTATCCATTTTGCATCTCCAAACTATTATACCTTCTAATCTTTTTTATCCACTTTTTTTAATCTCTTTGTATCTCTTTACTTCCAGCAGGGTCATCAGTACCATAAATGTTAAAAAAAATTCTGCATTATTATTCAGTCCAATTGTTATTTACTTTAATTTTAAACTAAAATTTTTTTAAATCAATTTCAAATATCCTGAAACTTTTCAATTTCAAAATTTTTCAAATTGAATACTTTTCAAAATTCTTTAATGCAATTTTTTTTAAATAACTGAATTCTTTTAGAAAATGTTATTAAAATGGTATACATATATATTAAAAATCAGTTAATTCAGGAAAATTTTTTAAAATTATTGAATTTCTGTAATTATTTGCAATATCTCCAAAATACATTTTTTAGTGTTTTTAACTAAAATCCTTTTATAAATCCATTATTTTTAATAATTAATTAAATATATGCCTATTAAAAATATATTTAATTTCAGAAGAATTTGAATTATTAATATTTTTCACAAATCTAAGTTCATTAAAATTTCTAATTAAATTCATTAAAAATTAAAACCTTTGATGTTCATTTTATTTAAGAAAATTGTAAACGAAACTCTTTTAAAAGACAATTAATTTTGAATATTTAAGTAAAATTATTTATTAAATCATTTACAAGTAATAATTTAAATATTATGTTACTTTTTTCTAGGTAATCGTTCTAAAATTATTGTATTATAAATCTTAAACAATTAAATTACTTACTTTAAAATGAGTGCTAGTCGGAGTCTTGGTGGTAGAGGTTCTCTTCTGCTAACCTTCTTGAGATGTGGACCAACAATATTGAAAAGCACTTCAAAATCATCAGGTGTCATTCGAGTCATACGAAAAAATTCTTCGTGATCTTCGCGCATAAAATATAAAAATAAATTTTCGTATGCACCAAATGCATTTCTCATGTGACTTCTAATATGTGCTTTAACCCACCAACGTCGAAAGGATCTCCTCTGCTTTTTTAAAATAAATAAAAGGCGAAAAACACTTGTCCACTGCATAATTATCAAAATAATAATATTATACAAACTCATGTTTGAATGAAATACAAATATTACACGTTCCGTTAAATAACTGTCAAACACAAAAAACAAATGTATTTACACACCTGATTTACACATCTGTCAAACACGTGTTGCGAGCATGTCACGTTAACGAAACGTAAACGTTACGTTCACGTTAGTCGTCCAATTTATCTATTGTGGACTCAACCTTAAGGCGAGAACAGAATAGCCTACGTGAACGTGTAACGTGCTGACGTCACAATGTTAACTAAATGGGTGACGTCATACGTTTACGTTCACGTCGCTCGCGTACCCATGGATTGTGTTCTCGCCTTTATAGCAAGCAATGGCGCGTACATTGCGCTGCGTAATTGCCGCTACGTTGGGCCGATGAATCGGCCCGCGTGCCGGTATATACGGTGCGATCTCTCTGGCATTTTGCTATCTGGGAATCATTATTAAAATTTTAATTATAAATTTTACTTGGTAAACTTTTATTTCACTAATTGTTTGGACAGTCACAAAATCTTTTACTTGGAGGAACTTTTTGCATCAAAGATGTTTTCGTTGGGATTTTAAAACTTTTTGCGTCATCTCAACTTTTTAATAAATGAAATAATTAATTGTAAAAATATTGTGGTCTTTGATCTAATAATTTAAAATAATATACAATTAAGTTTTAAATAATAATTTATTTAAGATATGATTCTTTACAGAAATTTTTACATAATAAAAAAATGAAAAAAGAATAGAAGAGAAAATTGATGTTTTGATTAAACTAAAAATTTTTTTTTAAACATAAATTAAAAATTAAAAAATAATGTATTAAAGTTTTTAAAATAAATTTCTAGCTTTCAATCCATAATAATATTTCAAAATATTTAACAAATCTGTTAAGTATAGTTCAGTCTCTACGTTTGTATAAATGTCAAAAAATCAAATTAAAAAAAAAACTAAAGTCTTTCAAAAAATATTTAATGTATTGAAATTTTATGCAATATATATATATAGAGATTTTAACCCAATCAATAACATTCTAGAATATTTTACATATCCATTTAGAATTTTAATCTCTGCGTTCGTCTAAATGTCAAAAAGTTCGATTTTTTTGAGAAAAATCAAAATTTTTCAAAAAATACGAAGTGAATTAAAATTTCCTGCAATATTTGTCCAGATTTTAACCCAATCAATAACATTCTAGAATATTTTACATTTCCGTTTAGAAGTTTCCTCTCTGCGTTTGTCTAAATGTCAAAAAATTCAATTTTTTTGAGAAAAATTCAAATTTTTCAAAAAATTCCAAGTGTATTAAAATTTCCTGAAATGTAAATCGAGATTTTAACCTAATTAATAATATTATAGAATATTTCAGAAATCCATTTAGGAGTTTACGCTCCACGTTTGTCTAAATCTCAAAAAATCGCTATTTTTTCGGTTTTCCTAGCCTAAATTCTATAAAACTATATAAAGTATTGAATAAACTTAACAGAATTCTTTCTCTTTTGATTCTTTATTCAACGAAAAAAGAATGAGCCAAATCGGTTAAGATTTACTCGAGTTATTCAATTTTATCAAAAAACATCCGATATTACGAGAATATATATTCGCGGTTTTTGCTTTTTACTTGGCGGCGATTCTCTACCGCGAATCTTGATTATCAATAAAATTAATTGTTCAATAATTAATTAAAAAAATAATAATAAAAATTAGCAAATTCTTCTACAATAATTTATACCTAACTATTTTTATGTTTTAGAATGTTAAATTAAATTTACAAATTAAATTATGATTTTTTATTCAATACAATTTTGTTTAATAAATATTTGTTAATATTAAAGTAATCTTCAAAACATTAAATTAGAAACTTATTTTTAAATTCAAGCATTTAAGGGGAAATTCCAGTTCAAAACAGGCAAAAAGAAGGCTTTTTTAGTATATATTATTAAAATAACTATGACATTTATTTAAAAAATTTCTTTTACATGTAATAAATAATTTATTTAAGAATTTGTAAAAAAAAATTTTTATTTTTATTTCAAAATAGCGGCGATATACGCCATTTTCAAAAATGCCCATTTTCGGTGGTAAGATCGATTTCAAACTTTCTAAAACAGATAAAACCAAAAACGAAGTGCCATTCTCTTCGTTAGATAGGGACCATCCATAAACCACGTAGCCTGTTTTGGGGAGGGAGGGGGTTCGGTAATGTGCTACGTTAGACCACATGGGGGAAGGGAGGGTTTTTTAGTCTGAGCAACGTAGCTTTGTATTTTTATTTGACATACATTTTTTTTAAATTACGCGGGCAGCTCGAAAGTCAAGTCGAGAAATATATGTGGACGTCCACATGAAAAGGGCCCATTTTAACACTATTGGAGTTATCTATATGGGCGTATTCCTGGCAAAAGTTGGAAAATTTTGAGTGGTCTTAGAACTTTTTTGGTTAAAAATTCGCTGAGTTACGAATTTAAAAGTTTAGAACGCCAAAAACCTCATTTCGAGAAAAACGGTTACCTTGAAGATAAAAAACCAACAGGTTTTAAATTTTTAAAACCATCCCCCCTCTCTTAATTTTGAAAATACGAAAAACTTTTTTTTTCTAAAAAGGACAGTTTTTCTATTAAAGAACCATTTTTTAACAAGATTAATTATTAGGTACAATTTAATTGTGTCATTTGAAGAAAAAGGATAGATATTAAACTTATTTAAAAATTTTTGACAGTTTCTATTATGAAAAAATTAACGTAATATTCAAATTTTCATTTCGACAATTACGAAAAAAAGACTCTAACATCAATATCTCTGGTTCTTCTGGGAAGTTATTCAGATAAGAATTGTTTACAGTCCAGGATACCTTAAAGATGAAAAATCAAGAGGTTTTAAATTTTTTCCACACCTCTATTTTTAAAATACGGATTAATTTTGCAAATGACCGCCAAAATGGGCCCTTTTCAATTTTCTAAAGAACCAATGAAATCAAACAGTTAAATTATCGATAAATTAATGAAAACCGCATGAGTCGACTTGTCAAAACATGTAGATTGATAATAAAAAATTTTTAAAAATTAAGATTTTGCTCCAAAATTACTAAATTGTGATTATCTCGAAAACTAGAACCGACAATATAGGCCCTTTTCATGTGGACGTCCACATATATTGATAAAATATATAGTGATGAAAAAATATACATATATATACAAAAATATCGATTAAAATTAAGAATTAGTCTTGTATCAAACTCTTACTTGTCAAAGAAAAAAATAAACTGTGATTTAAAAACATTTAATATTGTTTACTATGTTTCAATACGATTTTATTGATTATTTTTAGAAAAGAGAATTTAATATTCATAAAAAAAGAAAAAAGCTACGTTCCATTAGGTAGGGGGGAGGGGGTTCGGTAATATGCTACGTTAAGCTACGTGGGGGAGGGGAGGGGTCAAAAAGTTCAAAAATCGGAGCTACGTGGTTTATGGATGGTCCCATATTTCTTTAGGTGTGGAACCTAAAAAAAGTGGAATTTTTTTCCCCCCTTTTTTTTAGAGTACTTTTTTCCCAAAACATGCAAAAAAAGGTGTTTTTATTCAGAATTTCTCTTATAAAAAAAAGGGAGTTGGAAATTTTCCACTTTTTGAGGTTCCAATTATAGGCATAATGACGCTGAATCAAAAGCCGTTTGATTTTTGAAAATCGCTTTAGAAGAACTCGAGATATCACTCTTACCAGATCAAAAAAGACATTTTGAGAAAAACGCATTCAAAGTTTTTGTTCATAAGTTTCGAAATTTTTTTTAAAAAATCATCGGATTTGCTTGAAAATCGTTACGGGGGGGTTTTTGGGGTCGCTGATTACAAATATGACATCAGTTTTTCAAAATTAAAAATAGCGGATGCAATATGGTGGACAAAAAAAAATTAAACGAAAAAAAAAATTAAAATGAAACAATTTTTGTTTTCCGCCATATTGGATCCGCCATTTTGAATTTTGAAAATTTGATATCTAATTTGTGATCAGCAACACCAAATACATTTTTGTTTGTCTTTTTTAAAAAATGAAAGTGAGAAAACATTTTTATTACGTCAAAAAAATCGACTTTCTGGAAATAATTTTAATTGATTCTACAACTATTCAAGAATATACCCATCAAATTTTAAGTCGATTTCTGTATTATTGAAGAAGTTACAAAATTTTTAATTATTTTTTTTTTCATGCGTCGTCTGGTGAAATGTTTACCAGAGTCCAGAATTTTTTTTGTTTTAGCATTTAATCTGCCTTCTTCTTTCATTCAGAGTACCACTGTCAGTATAATTTGTAATTTCTATGTGACAACCCTTCTTTCATTTGTTTGACATTCGAGTCACTTTATTATTTATTTAAAAAAAACTTCAAACGCATTTTTCTCGAAACACCATTTTTTAATTTTGTGAACACGATTGAGAACGCCCTTTTGAACCAATCGGGCTTTATGATACATCATTTTAAAGATAATTAAATAATCTTCAATATGACATTTAGTGTTTCTTGAAAAAAAAAATTTTTCATATTTTTTTGGAATTTTAAAGTCAATTTTTATGCACGAAAAATCACTTTTAACTTAAAAGTGGGTAAAAAAATCAATTCTCGAAATTTTTTTTAAAAAATCGAAATGTCATATAGAAGGTATTATCCTAAAGTTTAAAAAAAACGTTGGTTTCTTTGTTTTAGAAAAAAATTCAGAGCGCTAGAATGTTCACAGATAAAATGAGGTGCCATGGACGCGGTGTATATTTCCATACTAAAAATGTTTTGTTTTTTCTCCAAAAATTTTGTTAGACTCTCAAGACATGTATTAAAGTACCCTATAAATTACAAAACGTTTGGAGTTATTTTACCCGAGAAAAAAGATCCCAAAAATGATGCATTTTTCGATCGTCTAAAGGAGGTTCCCCCCTTAAATCATTCAATTGCTTATCCGCATACAAAAACATCTTTGACATAGTGAAGAATAAGGATGTTTAACTTTTGATTTACTTCGAATTTTGCAATAATATTTTAGGAGAGTATTCTTGACACTATAAGAAATCCGAAAATAACAACAACAAAAAATCGATTTTTTTTACATTTTGAACTGGAATGTCCCCTTAAAAAGAAAAATTGTCAAAAAAATTCGGAAGCAAAAAGATAATTAAAAAAAAAAAATTCAAACTGTGAACAGATTAACCGTACATACAGATTATTATTCATTATTATTTTGATATTTACAGTTCCAGTTAATTGAATTCGTTATATAAAAATATATCTTTTAATTATAAAAACTAGTATTATTGCAGAAGCTATATGCACAATAAATAATTATCAAATGACAAATTTTCCTTTTACTGATTTTGTTAAGATTCTTTGTTGCATATCTTGTTCTTGATTATATATAAAAGTTTGTTTTAGTCGTTAATAATGATGAAAAAACTTTTTCTTCTTCTTTAAATGCACTTTAAAAGAAATAATTTTGTATAATTAACGGAAATTCTTCGCATGAACATAAAAGAAACTGATAGCATTTCAATAAATTTAAGAAAAAAATTCCTTTAATTAATAGAAAAAAACATCAATAATTATCCTTGAACCAGAGAAAAATAAGAATTTTGCGAATAAAACATGAAATAATATAACACACGTATTAATTCTGAACTTATTAACACAAAAATGTTGAAATTATAATACGAGTCATAATAATTCTGAAATGAAGATAAAAATTAGTTGAAATTAATTGAAACAAACATGTCAGACATAAATATGTAATTTATTATTATATATGTATAAATACGATTAGAATCTTGTTAGCTATTGTTAATAGAACCAGGAAGGAATTGATTAAATGATGTGGGAAACCAGTGAGTATGTGTGTCTGTGTGTGAGGGGTAAACTTTGAGGATATTCCGTCCAACTCATTAGTGTGTCCGAGCGTCATTAAATTAATTGGAAGCAACTAACAAACTCGTACACGTGAAGCTGATGGATTGACGCTAATCTATATTTTAAATGACTATTCTCTCTCTTTATATTCACATTATTATTGTATATCTATATTTTATATCTAAGTGAAAAAGGTTTTCATTTTTTTTAACCCCTCATTTTTCGAGGTTATCTGGTGCATCGTATTTGGCAGCTAGGTGAAAAAGAGAACAGTGATATCAAAAAATGGTAAAAATTTATTATCACGATTTTTCGAGAATTAAAATTAAAACAAGTTATGCAAAAGGCAATTTTAAAGTTAAATCATCTTCAAGATTTTAGAAGAAAATAGAGGAATGGTGTATAAAACGATTTCTGACTCAAAATTGAGATCAAGATAGGTCAACGTGGTTTGAATATGAAATTGATGTAACTGTATACGTGAATTTGATTCTCTCTTTGCAGATTTCAAACTAAAACACATATTTCAAAAATCACGTATTGCTGGAAAAAATTGAGATGTTATTTTTCGCAAAAGAATGAGAGAAAATTTTTTTAGAAAACTACTCTTTCGTCGAAAAAAATGTAAAAATCTGCCTATTTTCTTTTCAAATGTTTATATAAAAAATTGGAAAACTTCAATAAGTGAAACTAGAAAAGCCCGTGTAGAAAAATTGTTGGGTTCTAATAAGGAGCTAGAAAGACCGTCTATTCGCTAACGGAGCGCTAAAAAGACTGCTAATCAGATCAGTGACTGGACGGGCTAATCAGGTCTAATTAGCAGTGCAAATATTTAAAATTTTAAATTCGATTTCAATATTTCGGTTTTTTAATTTTAAATAATTTACACAAATTTACTCCTTTCTCACGTTTATTCAATATAATGCGAATATATAAATTATTATTAATAATAATAATAATAATAATAATAATAATAATAATAATAAATATTATTGTTTTTATTTTTATTCATATATATATATATGGATGATTCTACAAAAGAGGGAATTTTGATGTCTGAAGCATGTTTTGTATATTAATTTTGGAAAGAATAATTTTACTTTTAATGAAAATTGTAAATCTTAATGGTTTCTATTATGGCACAGAAAAAAAACCGATGAAAAAAAATATTTTTTTGCAAAAAATACACATTATAGTGCTAAATTCTCATTCGTCTGGCATGTCCCTTTGGGAGAATGACAGTTCATATTGAGAATAAATATCACTTTTCAAATGTTTTGCGGAAATTTCATACTGAATTAGTAATTTTGAATAGTTGTAGATTACTAATATGAAAATAATTATGTCGTTTCTCTATATATTATTTATAAATTATCTTCGCGAAGTTTGTCCCCTGAATTTTTTATCATTCGTCTGGCAGTGCAAAAAATGTAAAAATTATTAAAAATCAACATTCTGATGAAGTGACTGTTCGTTGTAGTTGTTAATCAAACTAAACTAAATGCGATACCAATCGGGTTTTATTGAATCTTCTAATCTATTAACCAAGATTTCTCAATTTGTGACGGAGATTGTGTTGTGACCAGACAAATTCTCATTCGTCTGGCATACATTTTTTAAAAAAATATTTTATTTTTTGGTTATTCTATAGACTTATGTTTTGTAGATTATTATTCTCTATAAGATAGTACAGAAGGATTTTTTCATTTAATGTTATTTTTCTATTTTTTTAAACAAAAAATGCCAAATTCTCATTCGTCTGGTTCTCATTCGTCTGGCACTTTTGAGATAGGATGTATACTATATCACTAAAAATAGCGTAAAACTAACAATTTTCAACTATTGTTCGATTTTCTGGTCTTAAAATAATCCTAATTAAATTTGCAAGAAATTGCTATAACTGAATTTTCAATTTTCATTTCGCATAAATAATTATATTGACATAAACAAACAAATGGAATAAGTATTTTTTTATATGAATAAAGTTTAGCCCACTAAAATCAAAGTAGTTCTTTATTATTAGACACTTGAACTTACTTTTACAATTCTATGATTTGTGAAATTGTGCTTATAGAAACAAATAGACCATCCGTAATTTGTTATAAACAATTATTAATTAAATTACTACCAAAATTAATTAAACCGATGACTTTTATTGATCCTCGTAAAAATCGTTACTTAGGGGTTTTCGGGGTTGCTGATTAAGAACCTAATGTCAGTTTTTAAAATTTTTTAATTCAAAATGGCGGATCCAATATGGCCGACGATTTTGGAGAAACTTAACATATTCGTCTGAAAATCGTTACTCGGTGATTTTCTGTTTCGCTTATTACCAATCCGAGGTCAACTTTTTTCAAATTAACCATTGTTTTTACAATTTGTTTAAACAATTTAATTATGTTTTTTAGTTCTACTACTATATTTATAGTTCATACATGTATAAAAATAAATAAATAAATTTTAAATAATTTTTAATAATCATAATTAATTAATTAATTACAATTTATTATTATTATTATTATTATTATTATTATTATTATTATTATTATTAATTATTAATTACTTAAATAAATTAAATAAAAATAAATTAATAAATTATTAAAAAGTAAATTCAAAATTAAACTCAACGTTAAAAACTAGAGGTGTACTCAAAGTATTTAGTATTCGATTTTTTCGGGTACTCGATTTCTTTTCAGTCCTCGGAAATTTCCGTATGCATCAAGTATTCCGTATTTTAAATAATCTTGAACTATCTGATTCAAAAGTTGCGAAAATGGTAGTAAATTGTAAATTGTTAGTTCTAACTTTTCCTCTAGGTTAATAACTTATTTAACGTTTGAATATATTTTACAAAATCAAATTTAATAAAAATCGAACAATTTTTTTAAAATTTATTTAATTAGATTCTTAATCAGCGACCTCAAAAACCCCCGGGTAACGATTTTTAGACGAATACGATCAGTTTTTTCAAAACTCGTCCGCCACATTGGATCCGCCATTTTGAATTTTGAAAAACTGACATTTGATTCTTAATCAGCAACCCCGTAAACCCCCGAGTAACCAATTTTATAAAAATCCATTCATTAATTTTTATGTTAATGTGAATTTTCTTGACACGATTTTAATTCTCTGGATAAATTATTTATAAATAACCATAACTTTTGTAAAATTTAATATTTTGTCTGGCCACTTATGGATGTCTTTATTAGTACCATTAACTTGAAGTTAAAATACTTTTCAGACCTTAAATGAGAAAAAAATGTTGTGTCCAAATTTTCTTGATTTTCGTCCTTCGTTTGTAGAATCACCCATATATATATTATAGATGCGTTTCTAGCGTCACATTGCTAGTTCGCTTCTGCCCAGATTTCCCTTCAAGTTTATAGACAGAATCTAGCGCAACTAGGCAGTTTCACGATAAATACTTCCACGATAAATTTCTACACGGGATGAAACATTCGTAAAAAGTGAACTGACATCAAATGAAAGTAGTACAAAATTATCTGTCAACGAAATATTTTTTAATTTTTCTTTTAATTCGAAGCTATTTTTCTTTTTAGAATTTTAACATCTCTAAAAAAATTACCAGAAAAAAATTTTAATTTAAATAAATTTTATGTTTTAAAACGTTTTTTATTCGCCTGAAAATGGGTGGTCTCTCAATTTTGACCGGTAGCGTGTTGCATGATATTTGTTTAAAAAAGTGGTAGAAAATTAATTTTCAAAAATATACATTAAACATTACAGGCGAAATTAGGAATTAGGAAATGTGGTAGAAAATTATTTTTAAAAAATTTCAGCAATTATTACGTGCGAGATTATTACCTGATTCCTGTCAAAATTTTATAAAAAAATTGTTGAAAAATTTGCGTTAGAAACTCTCCCGAATTTTGTGCAGAATTCGTTTGGAAGAGGATGAAAAATATTTAAAACCAATTTCCTACAATTATTACGTGCAAAATTACCAATGGATTCATAGCGAAATTTTTACAGAAAATTGTTGAAAAATTCGTTAGGAATTCGCACGAATTTTGTACAGAATTCGTTCGGAAAAGCGGTTAGAAATTATTTTAAAAACTTTCCGCAATTATTTCATTCGGAATTACCACCGGATTCCTAGCGGAATTGTTACAAAAAATTGTTGAAAAATTCGTTAGAAATTTGACCAAATTTTATGTAGAATTCGTTGGGAAAAGTGGTCGTAAATTAATTAAAAAAATTTTCAGCAATTATTACGTGTGGAATTACAACAGGATTCCTAGCGGAATTCTTACAAGAAATTCTCGTAGATATTATGGACAGAATTACGTTCGGATTTCCGCGTGGAATATTTTTTTTTTAATTCTATTTCCGTTTTTCCGCCTGGAATTCGGACGAAAAATGTTTAAAAACGCCACACGAATTCAATCGGAATTGAACCCGAATTCTGAACGAATAATTACAGCATTTTTAGGATATTAATTTTATTACATTATTACTTTTTTAATGCCGACAGATTAGCTCGGTCGGATAAATGCCTCGATCGGCGCGGCGCGGCGGACGCTGTAGGACCAAGGGCACTTGGTTCGCACAAATTAGCCTGGGATTTTTCCGGCACGTGAGATAATCTGAGCGGGAGGTTTGACGTCGAGGTATAATGATGTCCACCGTCGATTATTGTCCGGTACACAACATTAGAACCCGACTGTCGATAAACCGGTTGTACTCGGAGAGGTTTACTACAATTTGCCTCTCCACTGGCGAGAAAACTAATCAGACGGGTGGTCCAGGCAAATGCGAGTACTCCTAATTATCAAGTCATTCTGTAGGCGCAAAATTTAGTATTAAGTTTGTCAGGGAAAAATTTGTAAGAGAAATTTACGAAAAATGTAAAAACACTTGTATAGCCAAGATTGTAGGCTTATGACGAGTGTATAAACAAATAAATAAATAGTAAACAAAATCTAAAATTGACAAATAACGTTATTGATATTAACAGCTTTCTCCTTAGCAACACCTTGACAGATTATAAATGATAAAATTTAATAGGAGGAAAATCAAAAACACTTAACCCTCCGTCACACACCTAGGGAGGGATTCCCTCTACGGTTTCAGTATTTTTTAAATAACTTTTGTTTTCCTCATTGCAAAATAAAAACAGTTTCTATACCTTTCGATAATTTACTCCTCAACACATTTCTAAAAAAACATTTAGTTTAAACATAATTAATATTTAATTATGAAGCTTCAAAGCCAGAAAAAACTCGAAAAAGTGAGGTTATGTTAAATAAAAAAATCAAGTTTTCAAAACATTTTTTGTTCCACTGTTGGTTAATGACAAAATTATATTATAAATATAATTAAAATGAATTGTTTAATGATTTTTTTGCTTATTTGTTAATGTTACATTATTTTTACATGTAAAGTGGAATTCCTTCGAAGATGTGCATTTTGTGTAATTAATTTTTATTTTTGAGACCGAAAATTAATTTTATTAATTTTATAATTTAGAATAATTTACTACATATTTGTAAGTTTGTGTTAAAACTAAATTTTTATTGATTCCTTTGTTTATGTTGTAATGTTGCTTATTTTACAATGTGGTGGGGGATTCCCTCTAAACGTCCCAATGGGAAATTAACCATTGGCGCAATTATGGTCCTATATTGGGAGCCAGCAGTACCAATGATGGTGCAATAATAGCAACCAATATTGGGCCACTATTGCCAGAGTCTTGGGATGATCACGACTTTTCCAAGCATTGGCAGCTAATATTGGATCACTATTCGCTGCCAAGGCAAATGCCGGACTTTCCAAGCCTTGGATATTCATTGGCAACAAAGATTGGACCAATATTAATGACCAATTATTTACCAATGCTTTAAAATTAAATTAATGCATAGTTATTTATTGGTTACCAATACTGAACCAACGTTTGAAATCAATATTTTACAAATACCAACATATAGCAAAAATTAAAAAAAAAATTAAATTACTAATCTAAAGAAAAAAAAATTAATTTAATTAGAATATCTACTCTGTTAAAAACAGAATGTGATAAAAAGCAGACAAAGATAATATTTGTCTACGTTTGAGAATGCAAGCGTCTCTTTTTATATAGAACTGGTGAAACAACTTGCTAACGAGAGGAAGAAACTTTGGCGCACCCTGGTGGCACTTATCCAAAGTAATTTCGAGCATATACTTTGAAGCAGCGCGAGACATTTCAAAATCGAACACCAGGGTGCGCCAGAGCTTCTTTCACTCACTAGCAAGTTGTGTTACCAGTTCTATATAAGAAGAGACACTTCCCTGGTAAAAATTTCGGACTAATTCCGGATTAAATACGGACAGATTAGTACGGATTAGTCCGAAAATTGTACAAAAAAGGTCCGAAAATGATCCGCGCTAGTCTGATATCAATCCGAATAAAAACCGGAATCAGAAAACACTCCGGAGTAATCCTGAATGTCTACGTATTCAGTCCATAACAATCTAAATTTATGACCGGTGAAGAATTCTTTTAAAATAAGTACGGAATTATCCGATATCAATATGTAAAGAATACGGAATCAGTCCGCAACAATCCGAGTTTAATCTCGTTAGAAAAACTTAATCCGCAAAATTTCCGGAGCAATCTGAACTCTGTAAGCAAGAAATCCGGTATTAGTTCGCAACAATTTTGAAATTAAGTGTGGCAAAATCCTATTCCGAAAGAAGTACGAAACAATCCGAAATCTCTATGCTAAGAATCCGAAAATTGTCTGCCACAATCCGTATTTAATCCAACTAAAAGGTATAATCCGAAACAAATACGAAATAATCCGAAATATGTATGCTAAGAATCCGGTAATAGACGGCAACCCGAATCATATTATACATATCCCTGGTAAAAATTTCGGAGTAATCCGGGTTAATCTAACATCAATCCGAGTGAAATTGTGAATCCTAAAAATCAGTCTGGAGTAATCTTCACATAAAATAAAAAGTGTTATTTTAACACCGAATTTGGTGTTAAAATAACACGCAACAAATTTAATCGTTATAGGTGGCGCCACATTTTATGTCGTTTAACATTGGTTAATTTAACACGCAACAAAAATCACACCAACTTTTTTCTAGTGTAAATGTCTATGAATTAAATCCGTAATTATTTCGCAACAATCCGAAATTATGTCCGTCAAAAAACTCATCTAAAATAAATATGTAAATAATCCGAAATTAATATGTAAATAATACGAAATCAGTACGCAATAATCCGAATTTAATCCAGTTAAAAGATTTAATCCGAAACAAGTATGGAACAATCCAAAATCTGTATGCAAAGAATCCGGTAATATTCAGCGTCAATCCGAATAATATCAGATCAAAACACCCCAGTCCGAAAATAAGTCTTATTATTATAAGAATTTGTAAATATACACGGAAAAAATTAGTTGCTGAAATTTTCCGCGACTTTGGGGCCGTCCATAAATTACGTAAGGTCATTTGTGTGTGGGGGGGTGGACAATTTTTCTATGTTAACTTACATGGGTGGGTACCTGGTTCAACGAATTTCTTACGTAAGATATATTTTCTTACACTACTCCATAAATTTCGGAAATTCTCAAGCTATGATAGGGTCGTTCCAGAATGAGCCAAAACGCAACGAAGACGCGACGCGTCCCAATGCCAAAGATGTTAATATTAAGCTAAATTTCTGCATTAATATATTTATTATTTTGACCAAAGTAAAATATGTTTAATAAATTTTATATAAATTAAGTATATTCTAAGAAATACAGAACTATACACTAAACACCAAACATTTGCTTATTGATTCATTTTATTAGTTAAACAATTTTTTGCAATGCTTCTAGTAAATTCTCGTAAAAAATACCTAAGCAAAAACTTACGTAAGATAGGGGGGGTGGGTGGTTCAAAATCTTACGGAGCCTTACAGACGTGGGTGCATGGGTCAAAATTTAAGAAAAATGCCTTACGTAATTTATGGACGGTCCCTTTGTAAAAGACTCTCGGATTTAGTGGAAAGTATTTAAATTTTTAAAATCACTCAGTTTTAAAAATCATATTAACAAGTTGCAGGAAAAATAAACTACATTCGAAGAGAATTTAGAAAAAGGATTCTAAACTTTCATCGATAGTCGCGGAAAATGAAAAATTCGGCCGACCAATAAAAAAAAATTCTTTCAGTTCTTATTTATTTTATTCTTATTATGCCTTACATTTAATTACACTCGTACATTTATACATAATCACGACACTTATCACATGTAATCGAACACTATTTAAACACTATTTTTCTACGTCAAACTAAATAACTAACACTAACACGCATATTACCCTACGCTTTCGCAGTTTCGCACGCTACAAATCTACTTTTTCATCGTCCTTATATATTAAATGAAACATTTCTTTACCGCTTGCGAGAAAAAGTGCAATATTTTGAAAATTATAAATCTTAAATATTTATGCTCAACATATTCTAGAATTTTAAAGAGTATTTCAGTATGCGTTAAGGACTATTTTACACTTATTTCCATTTTATTATTTTTAATTTATCACATGTATAGAAGAATTATAATATTTAATGAAAATAATAATTAACCCTAACAAATTTTTTTCTGTTAATAACTGTAAAAACTTCTTTAACAATTAATAATTATATTATATATTATTGTATGTTATTATGTTTTTAATTATTTTGAATAATATGATTTGATATATTATATATTATTATAATAATCAATAATAAATTATAATAATTCATAATAAACAATCCTAAAAATTTTGTATATAAAATATGTAAATAAATATTAAAATATAATTCTACAATTGCTATAAATTTATAATGTGCGTATTAAAAGTATTATTTACAATTTAATTATAATGAAATAAGCTCGAGAGTGATTATATTTTTTGATGAAACAAAATATTCATTTAAAGTTGGTATTTAATTGTCACAAATTATTTTAAATTTCTTACCGGATTTTCAAACTCCTCCATCGTAAAGGTGCGCGATATCAATGAAAATAAAAATAGTCACTTTCTCATTGAAAAGTAATGATACCTGTACAAACTGTTTTATTTTTTATAATTTTGTTATTTAATAATTGATTTGAAATCGCTAAGAACACGGAGAAAAATGGATAGTTAAAAGTAGATAGTTAAAAAATATATAATCAAATTTATTATCCTGGATAGTCAACTTGCCGAGCGCTTGCGCAGCAGTTTGATTACCGATTACAACCGTTTCCGAACGAGTTTTTCTCTGCACACAGGCACTTTTTACAAAATCTGACAACGTACATTTGTCACAAATGTTTTTAATTGTCTGAATTCAAAAGATTTTGTTAATCCATGCAGAAACGCGGTTACAGGATTGGAAATACAAAAGGAATTTAATGACAGGTGGCTATACATATGTTGCAGCCACTTTGCCATTAGAGGGCAGAAGCATGCAGCGTGCGTAAAGGATCAGCTGTCAAAATGATTCGCATGACATTGCTATGGTAATTTCAATCCTGCAACCGCGTTTCTACAGGAATTGACAAAATCTTTTAAAATTCAGACAATTAAAAACATTTGTGACAAATGTACGTTGTCATATTTTGTAAAAAGTGTCTGTGAACAGAGGGAAATTTGTTAGAAAATGAATGTTTACCAATTTCACGTCATTTAAACCGGTATATAAACACAGCAACTTGCGTTTACTATTTAGGATAGTCAAAGTAAACATCTTGGATAATAGCAGTTAGTATGTAAGTTTGATTATCCCAAGATACTAAATTTAACTATCTTAGTGCAGGCGCTGGTGGAAGTTGAGCATGCAAAATATGAAAAATTCAATTATTTAAAAATTTTAATTAAATTCATATTCAATTATTTCTCAATCAATTAAAAATTCTATTATTCCAAAAAAGAATAATTTTATTTGAATAAATAATTGAATTTTATACTGGGTGTCTAGCGACCCGAGAAATCGAAAAAATCCCGGTAAGTCAGTTCAATTGGAAAAAAACCTAGAAATCCCGGGAATTTTATTTCAAATTCCGGAATTTTCTATTTTCAAAATTCTAATTTAATTATTTCAAAATTTAAAAAAAATTAATATTCAATTACTTCACAATAAATAAAAAAATCAATTTTTTAATTAATATTAAAGAATTTTAATTGATTTTCTTAAATAATTGCAGGTAGACCATTAACTAAAGTACCCGAGGGAATATTAAATTGGGCTTTTGAAAAACTAATTGATGAAATAAAGGACCAGTTTTTAACAAGTTCATTTGAATTATCTCTTTTGGCTAATCGGTTGGCTGAACTCACTGAAATTGAAAATGCAAAAATTGAAAATCGAGACGTCAAATCACTTTTTGTTAATAAATACGGCGAGAAAGTTTTGTTCTCATATCCATCTGATCAATCAAAATCTTCTTCAATGTTCATGTCTAATGTTCCATTAGCTGAAGTGGTTGAACGTGTCCGGGAACTTGATTCAGAAAATCATATTGTTAAATGTGCAAAACAACTAAGAAAAGAATTGTTGGAAACTACGCTTATTCCAGATGGCTATTTATGTGACGAAGTATTGATTGAAAAATTGTTTACGGAAGGAGAATTACCATCGACTTGGGAAATATTTTTTCAAGCATTGTTTAGTTCAAAAAATCAGACATTAGGAGAAAACATTTATCGAAGAGCCAATGCAGTATTTTCAGATATTTTTTTTACTGTAACTGACAAACAGACACCCAAGCATATAGCTTTAGCTCAATCTGTCCATCATCTCAGTAGATCAAAACATTTAATAACAGTTTTAAACAGGTTAGGACATTGCATCAGTTACAAGGCATTAAAAATTATTGATACTCAATTAACTACTTCAATTTTGAGCGAAGACAATGAGCAACAAATTCTTACCCCCAAAAACATACTAAAAGATCCATCGCTGTTTCTTCATGGGGCAATAGATAATAATGATTTTAATGAAGAAACGTTGAGTGGACAAGGTACTACACATGTGACAGCCATGGTAGTTTATCAAGAAGAAAGCAATCAAGAAAATAACAGCACCTCTTTGGTAAGAATGAAGCCAACAGACGAAAAGGACAATCTCGATTTAAAAATTTTAAATTGTCAAGTCGTTCTTCAATACAAAGCCCTTGGAAACATATCAGTGTTAAATTATTTGGAAAGCAGTTGTCTATTAAGATGCAGTCAGACTAGTATTCAAAAACTCAACTTTTTATGGATTTTATGTAGATTACAGTACTGTGCATTACAAAATAACTTCCTCAGGCCATCAACAAATGCCATACCTGGATGGACTTCTTTTCAACAACTGTTAACATCTCAGTATTCACCTGTATCTATTGTTGGATATTGTCCTGTTATTCCGCACCCTCCTACTTCAAAAGATGTTATCTACACTGCCATGACAAATTTTGTTAAATTGTGTCTCTCCTTGGATAAATCTCTAGCAGTTCTATCTTGTGATATGGCTATATATCTTATTGCAAAAGATATTCAATCGAAAAGTCTTGACTTCCAAGGACTAATATTGAGAATTGGAACTTTTCATTTGCAGAAAAATTTCTTACGATGTCTAGGTCAGTGTAACAGATAAAATGGTTTTAATAATATCTTTATTAAATACTAAAAAAAATAATAACAGTTTTTTTTAAATTTTCAGGTCAATATATCGAAGGAAGTGGTCTCGATGATATTCTTGTAGAATCAAACATCTATGGTACCAATACTTTATCAGCAATTTTAAATGGTACCCAATATAATAGGGGAGTTAGAGCACACAAGCTTATTTATGAATCCCTAAGATGTTTACAATTTGCAGAATTTATCGACCATGCGACAATTTCAGAAGAAGATTTAAAATATTTCAATTCGTGTCTTCAGGAAATGTGAGAGTGCACCGTTGACAAAGATCACAGCGGATTGATTGAAAAACATTCCGTATATACCAGAATCGTAGAGGATTTTTTTTTTTAAGTTTTCTGATTTTTTAAGCAAAATGAGCAGCGAAAATGAAACATTTCACTATTTAAACAAATATTGTGAAATGGTTGAAATTTTTTTAAATTCCATTGCTGCAGACAGACTGGCGGACTTCGACTTACATCTTCAAAGTACAAGGGAAATGCTGCCGTTCCTATTCTCAATGAACCACACCAATTACATCCGTGGAGTATCATTATATTTACAAGATATGATGCAATTGCCAAACGAAATTTTATGTGAATTGAGAAGAGGAATGTTGTCTGTAAAACGAACCGATGGAAAATTTAATGCTGTTGGCTGCGACTTAGCATTAGAGCAATCACAAAACCGATCATCAGCAGTATCTGGAGGTTTAATAGGAATCACACAAAACAAAGATGCGATGCAGCGTTGGCTGCTTTTGTATCCTGTTAAAAACTCCATTCACACTGCCTTGTTGTCTTACCTTGGGATGCAATCTGATGCGGCAAGTGATATTCATTCGAATTTTCACAGTGAATGGACGCAATCTAGGATCGACAAAGATGAAATGGGCATTCAAAATCTAATCACGTGTCTCAAAGAATGCAATATATTTCAGGTAATGTAGTATATTTGGCTATATTGTAATATAAGAATATATTTTTTTATTTACTTGTATATATATATATATATATATATATATATATATATATGAGGCATTTTACGTGAAATGTCCTAAGTTGAAATTTCAACTTCTTGAAAAAAATTGAAACTCGAGGAATTTGTTGTTCTATCAAGTAGAAATGTGATCCAAAAAATATTTTTGATTTTTTCGAAAAATTGGAGGGGGTAGAGGGGGGTCAATTTGACCAATTTTGCCAACATCGGCTACTTTGTGAATTTTTTCTGAACATACTTGTAATGGGAAACATTTTTTAGAATATGTTTCTGAAAGGTTTTTTCGTCCTCTTTCCAATGGTGTATTTTATTATTTAATATTTAAAAAATTTACCCTAATTTTTGATAATTAATATTTAATTTTCAATTTTCCAAAAATCGGTCCGTTTTTTTTGAAAATAAATTATTGCAAACGAAAGCTGAGGTTTTTTCCTATCGGCATGTAAATTTTCAGAATGCCCTTTTTTTTGTTTTTGAGTTATTGAATTTCAAAGAATAAATTGCGGCGCGCAGCGTCCCGGGCGCCTCGTCTCACGCCGGTTGCCACGCGGCTCAGTGCAACCGCGACGCAGCGCGCCGCAATTTATTCTTTAAAATTCAATAACTCAAAAACAAAAAAAAGGGCATTCTGAAAATTTACATGCCGATAGGAAAAAACCTCAGCTTTCGTTTGCAATAATTTATTTAAAAAAAAACGGACCGATTTTTGGAAAATTGAAAATTAAATATTAATTATCAAAAATTAGGGTAAATTTTTAAAATATTAAAAAATAAAATACACCATTGGAAAGAGGACGAAAAAACCTTTCAGAAACATATTCTAAAAAATTTTTCCCATTACAAGTATGTTCAGAAAAAATTCACAAAGTAGCCGATGTTGGCAAAATTGGTCAAATTGACCCCCCTCTACCCCCTCCAATTTTTCGAAAAAATCAAAAATATTTTTTGGGTCACATTTCTACTTGATAGAACAACAAATTCCTCGAGTTTCAATTTTTTTCAAGAAGTTGAAATTTCAACTTAGGACATTTCACGTAAAATGCCTCATATATATTCTACTTCTAGATGACTGAAGAGTGTGGCCTTCACAACATTTTTACTGGAGCCGTGTGTGATGAAAAAAAGAAATGTTTGCTGACTTTGAAAGAAGACGGAGAAGCCCTGATTACACAATTCGAGAGTGAAAGATTTGATTTGAAAACAAAAGGTGTGTTTGATCCTTGGAAAAAAGTTCCTTTTCACAATTTCACTTATAATTCAAAAGAGAAAACTACTACAAATAATGACAATAAAAAGCTGACTGACTCTAAAGACATCTCAAATGTTCAACAATCATTTATGTTAGCATCACAGCGAGGATTTGACAAAAAAATTCTATCATCATATGAAATATTAGATTATTGCAAATATCTGTTCACAGAAGACGGCTTTTATAGGAAATCTCCAAAATCAACACTTGCTTCAGAAATAGAAAACAAGCATGATTGTGTATTAGAATCTTTGCCAAACATTTCATCTTTGAATTCGTCAAAAATCTTTATAGTTGATGGTATGTCTCTAGTTCATAAAATTCAGTTGAAAAAATTCAGTTCATTTGGTGATTTCGCAGAAGCATATTTTTCAACAATCCTGCTCTTATTGCACTCGCCTGATGTTAACAGAATTGATGTTGTGTTTGATAGGTACGATGATTTGTCAATAAAATTTTTGGAATCGGAATTACGAAGCAAGGGACAAAATATAAAGAAAATTATTATTTTAAATAACTCAACAAAAATTTCCGCTGATACAAAGTTTTTTTTTGCAAGTTCTGAAAATAAATTGCAGTTAGTTAAATTCCTTTGTTTCTATGCTTCAAAGCACGTCAAAGTTCAGGAAAATCATGAGATGTATATTTCCGGTGGATTTGATGATCCGACTAAGTGTTTCAATTTGCAAAGTAATTCTTTTTCAGAAGTTTTTGAATTGAAGTCAAACCACTTAGAAGCAGATTCAAGGATGTTTTCTCATATATTTCATGCAGCAAAAACTAAAAATTCGCATATTATTATTCTCAGCGCGGATACGGATGTTTTTATTTTGGGAATTTATTTTTGGCACAATCTTGAAATAATAGGTTGTCAGGGATTGTGGTTCGAAGGATCACATAAAAAAAAGCAATATCTGGGATGTCATTTAGCTGCCCAATCTCTTGGAAAAAATGTTTGCAATATTTTGCCCGCTTTACATTCTTTAACTGGTTGTGACACAACTAGTCGACTGGGTAATAAGAAAAACTGCTTAAAAGCTGCGTCTTTAGATTTTGTACAGACTAAGCTTTCAACTTTTGGTGAAGAATTTTTAGATTTTGAGCAGTTTTCTAACGTGGAAAAAGTGTGCACTTATTTATATCAGCAAAAAGACATGACAGCAGATGAAATTCGGTACAAGTTGATCTCTCAAAATATTGGTTTCGATTTAAAGTTGTCCAGAATCATATGCACTTCTAATGCGTTATATCTTCATTGTTTAAGAGCATCAGCACAAACTTATTTATGGAAAAATGCATTTCAACCCCTAATTGAACCGATAAACTTCCTACAATTCGGATATGAATTGCGTAATTCTAATTTATATCCAATTCAAATGACGAAGCCGTCCATTCCCGAATTTTTAATCAGTCCATGTAAGTGTTATTCCAATTGTAAGACAATGGCCTGCAATTGCAGAAAGTCAAGTGTAAAATGCATTTCGTTGTGTAAATGTGTAAATAATGATTGTAAGAATTTGAGTAATTAGATTGTAATGATTTCCTTTTATTGTAAGTAGTGTCCTATAAAAATTGTAAAAAGTTAGGTATGATTTGAATTTTATTGTGTAAATGCATAAATAATGAATTATAAGGAAAGACTGATTATGCATTTCAAAATTCTTTAATTATGGGCTTAAATTGCGTTCGATTATGCGAAATGATGCGATTAAAATAAATCAATTATTTTACAGAACTTCAATTATTTTGTTAAATATAAATGCGTTTATTAAAGTAATTGTTCTTATTGATAAAAAATAAATTATCTTTTTTTGACAAATTTAAGAATAAATTCATTTCTAAAAAAAATTTCTTAATAACAAAAAAATTTATAAAGTTGTTTATGAAATTGTTTATAAAAATTGTTTAAAATATTATTTTTTAATATCTTATTACTTTACTTACAACATTTTTATATTTATTTGACTCTTCTATTCAACTAACGCGAAGGTCTTGCATTACGCGTGGCTCCTGAAAGCTATCATTGGTCGTACTCACCCTCTTTGCAGTTATCCACAATGAATAAATATAAAGCAATATTTAAGTGTGACCACTTAAATTATTCGTTAGAGTATTTCCTTTAAATTACCTATGATGTACTTTTTTGTAAAATGTAAAATTAAAGAGTAAATTAATTTCAAAATTTTCATCCCTTAATTTTAAGCGTTCTTTTGTTTATAACTTTTTTCTTATTACAGTTAGGAAAAAAAGTTTAAAATAGAAATTGTAGATATGATTAAATTCTACAATAAACCTCTTTACAAAAATTTTGTCAGATTGTTATTTACAACAATATATTAAAAAACAATTTTCACCCTTCAATCCAATATGGCGGCCAAACTTACCATAATTTTTCCTGGCAACATGGATTTTCACATATGGTAGGACTTCACCTACATGAATCCATTAACAAACCGAGGTCCTCATATTTTGCATGCTCAACTTCCACCAGCGCCTGCACTATCTAGATGGTTGTCCTATAGTTGAGTATCCAAGATCGTCACCCTGATTACCTAGATAGTCCTTTCTTAAAAAAGACATGGAGTGGAAAGGTCGAATGTATCAAAAAGTATCGAAGTAAAGAATGGGTAATGAGAATGTAAAATCTTAATAGAAGGGTGGTTTTAAAATTGTTTGTACATGTGAAGGTGGCGCTGCAGTCGTATGTTATTTAAAAAGAGCGCGAATATATAAATTTTATTTTTGTTAAGAGAAAGTACTCATAATAAATCTTATTTTGCATTGTCAAAAAAAAACGTCAACATTTCAAATATAAATAAGCAAATTATTAACTGAAAAAATTTGAATATTATTATTAATGAAATAATGGACTTGGACAATGGACATATAAAAACTAGCACCGTAGACGGCCGCTTGCGGCCGTCGGAGGAGCTAGTAAATTTAACTATCCATTTTTCTCCGTGAAAAAATAAATAAATAATTAAATAAAAAATAAATAAAGAAGAAATAAAAAAAATTAATAAAAATAAAATAAATAAAAATAAAAAATACGTAAACAAAGTCAGTCAAAATTATTTCACGTGACGTTTACCGCCTGAGAGTTTGCGCATCATTTTCCGCGACTCGTCGACGAAAATTTCTATCAAAGTGTTACAATAATTCTACGACTATTTTCCGCTACTAGGTTTATAAAAAGTCCTCAACTTTTTTCAGAGAATTTCTGCTAAAAACGAAGAGTATTTCAAAAAGTCCGTAAAGTTTTTTTTCATATCCGAGAGTCTTCAATTAGTAGTTGAAAACTTCAGCGACTAATTTTTTCCGTGTATACAATCCACAGACAATTCAAAACAATCCATATTCAATCCAATTCAAAGACTTAATCCGGAATGATTTTGGTATAATATTAAATTTGTATATTAAAAACAATTTGTATTTAATGCAGATAAATTCAAACTATAATTATAATTTCACTGAAAAAAGAGTATTCTAACTTTAAGAATATTCTACTTGACGTAGGAATATTCGCCACTTAAATGGGCGCCAAGAATATTTTCTTATTGTAAGTGGGGAATATGCTTTAAGGCTATGTCCAAGTTGTGAAATGTAAACAAACCAAAAAGTTACTATACCAGCACTAAAATCGCAATTTTTCGACAGCCAATTCTCCTACAAAAAATAACAATTTTACACTTTCTCTACAAAAATGGAAAATTAGAGTTTCAAAATGTCTAAAAATATCATGTTTGGTTATGAGCAATAAAAAGCAATTTGTAAAATAACTAATTAAAATGACCTGTAAACCGGCATTTTTGACGCGTCGCGAAAAATAAACTGTTTGAGTATATCAAGCGCACGGATGATAAAGAAGTTCCATGTCAGCGATTGGACCTTTAACATGTGGAAGGGTAAATTTTTCCCTTTCCTCCTTGAAATTACAAAAGAAAGGGTAAAAACTTCTTTATCGTCCGTGCGGTTGATATAGTCAGTTTAATTTTTCGCGACGTGAACTCTGTTGCTCGCTGCGTGTGCGCAGACCGTATCAAGGTCGCAATGACATCACCATGAAAAAAGGCAGATTTTGTTTTTGACTGAAACTCAGTGGACGAAGAAGAAGTTTTTACCCTTTCTCTTGTAATTTCAAGGAGGAAAGGAAAAAATTTACCTTTCCACATGTTGAAGGTCCAATCGCTGACATGGAACTTCTTCATCATCCGTGCGGTTGATATACTCAAACAGTTTATTTTTCGCGACGCGTCAAAAATGCTGGTTTACAGGTCATTTTAATTAGTTATTTTACAAATTGCTTTTTATTGCTCATAGCCAAACATGATATTTTTGGACATTTTGAAACTCTAATTTTCCATTTTTGTAGAGAAAGTGTAAAATTATTATTTTTGTGGGAGAATTGGCTGTCGAAAAATTGCGATTTTAGTGCTGGTATAGTAACCTTTTGGTTTGTTTACATTTCACAACTTGGACATAGCCTTAAGTAAGAATATATTCTAAAAATCTCTTACGAGAATATATTCTTAACCTATTAAGCCGTACTTCTTATATTAAGAATATTATATTCTTGAATTTATAAGCACATAATATTTTTGGGTTTCTGGAAATAATATTTTTCATTTATAATGTAAATAATAAATTTTCATTTAAATAGACATAATTTTGGAATTATAATATATGACAAAAATATGAGATTTGATAAAACTATTTGATATAATCAAAATATTTCTTGAGTTAAAAAAATATTTATTTTTTAAAATAGATTTTTCCGAAACAAAATTTTGGATAGAATTGTCTAATAACAATATTTTCTATTATAATAAAATTTGGTCGGTCAAAATTATATTAATAATAATAAGAAAAATAGATTGAACAACCCAGCAAACACTGTTACAGATCTGTTACAGAACTGTGACAAATAATTGAAGAACATGTGATGTAACTGGTGACTCACAGGGTACGCAAAATGTCGTAGTCAGAAGGTTGTCACAGTTAAGTAACAGATCTGTAACATGGTGACGAAGATACTTGTCACAGTTCTAGAACAGTTACAAATTTCTGTTACTCATATCTGTCATTAAAAAATATTTTAATTAAAATTAAAAAAATATTCCACGCTGTTCTCGCATGTCATACATACCCGGAATATTTATACATGTCGAAGAAAATTTGTTTTGCTATTTATTTAAATATTTACAACCACGAGGTCTCGAACGCAAGACGCAGCTAGGAGTGGATTATAAATCAAACGCTCTACCAACTGCGCCACGGAGGCTCATGAAAGGAAGTTTAGAATTTACATATATAACGAAGGAACTATGAAAATGTGCTTTGTAACTTGAAAAAGGATACTGTATTTGCAACAATAGTATAATTATGTTATGTATAATATACATTATATTTAATAATGTTAATTGAAAAATGTAAATTTTCAAAGTTACAAGCATAAGGAAAGGCTTAAAAATTACTTTTTAAATGAAAGATTAAAGCAATAAATTTAAGCTTAATTAATGAAATTTCTACATTTTTATAACAAATTTATATTCTATAATTTTTCATTTAAATATAAATAGATTTTACAAAATTCTTTGTGAAATTAATTTATCAAAAAAAATTTGCTATTACGAATAATAATAATGTCAAACAATTAACGAATAATTACATTCTCGATTACATTACATGCACCTTTAAAACATTTATGAGACTTTTATACATAATAATATTGTTTAAATAGTCACTAGAAGAATAATAAAACTGAAGAAAATTTAAAGATAGAGTAAAAAATGCTACTGATAGTAGTATAAAAGAAATAAGAAAGCAATTTGTTGTCAATAATTACTATAAGAGTGATTCTCCACAAAGTGGTAACTTTTGAATATGTTAAAATTTTCTTTTTTAATTAAATTTTTTGGAAATTTTTTATTTAGATCTTTTTAATAAAGCTTGAAAATGATTATTTTATAGATATTTGAGTTTAATTCTTTCTTTAGTTTTATATACAAACAATTTAAAAATTTGTAATTTAAAGGTTAAATAATTTATTTGAAAAAGTTAATTTTCGACTGTGAATAATTATAAATAGTGTAAATAAGCAAATAATTACTTTAAACTGCTTTAATAAATAAATAAATAAATAATATTTTTACTCATACCTGTTATTGAAATTACTTGTTTTGATACAGGTTAATCGAGGTTAATAATATTTATTCAAGAAAACAAAACACTTCCATTACGCGAAACAAAATTAGGAACTGGAGTTTACAGGAACTGGAGTTTACAAATCAAAGAAAAAAATTCATTGAAACCTTAAAAATTCATAAAAATAAACAATTTTTGCAGATTATTAAAGAGATTTGCTTACTCTAAATCACTATTATTTTTATTTTTTTTTATACATTTAGAATTCGGCAATTTTGTCGGGTATGGAGTTACATACCATTAAAATATGCTATAAAATAATAGTAACTTTTGTAGTTTTAAATCTAAAAATTATATTTCTTTTTGCAAATTTAACATAAATACAACTTATTAACTTAATAATATTAATGGCAAATAAAATCGCACTAAAAAAGGGAATAAAATTAATGAAAATCAATGAAATTGTAAACTCCAGTTCTAAATAAAAAAAGATTGGGGAAAATATTAAAAAAATATTTTTACACAGATTTTTTAATGGAAATTAGAAAACGACACACTAAAACTTAGTTTTTGAGATGAACTTTCGAATAGAATAAATAAAAAAACGTTTAAAATATAGTTTGTGCAAAATAAAACATATTAAACTTCATGATTCATGTGTGGAGAAACGACAAATGTGCATTTTTTGAACATTTGCAATTGAATTACAACTTTTGTTTTAATTAAAAAAAATTTTTCGATTATGATATTACTAAAAAACATATTGAAGATTAATTATGCAAAAGTTTGAAGTAGATTAGATAACAATTTTTCAAGTTATTAAATAGGAAACAGAGGGGAAGCAAAAGTGACCACTTAATGAAGAATCACCCATATAGGTATTTTTTATAAATTATTACGAATTATATTATATTATATTAAAAATAATATGAACTACACCAAATTTGTTAGAAGAGTTTAACATTGTTCGGACAATGTTAAACTGTATATTACAGAACTGCATTGCAACAGATGTTTAGACCAATTACACAACAATGTTCATACACAGTTATAGAACAAGGTTGGAACAACAGTTACAGAAAATTTGCGACATTAAAGTTATGTAACTCTTACATCACATTGTGATAGAACTGTGACATAAGCATAATACAGAATTATTCTGTAACTAACTTGTAACTATGTTCTAGAACTCTGTTACAATCAGGTTCTATCACAGATCTATAACTAGTTAGGAACAAATGTTCTATAACACTGTAACCTCACTGTTATAGAATACTTATATAACGTGTTTGCTGGGAACTTATTCATGTTAAACAATTTATTTTGTAATTACAAAAAGGTTCTTAATTCATAAGAAAAACATTCAAATTGTAATCACGAAGACAGTTGAGACTTTCTGTCTTTTGTACGTAAAATAATTAAATAAAATGATAAAATCACAGTTTTTGGTTATATTAACAAAAACAAACAAATACAAAATTGACGATTCTAACTTAAATTCTATGTTTAAGACAAAGGTAACAATAGATTATTTAGATTATTATTACTATTTTTACAAATAGATTAATTTAATTATTATTAAAAGTATTATTTACGTAAATTTGACAGGCTTCTCACTAATCTACTAAAATATACTATTTACTACTTTTTATACGATTTGCTACAACTTGGATACTTTTTTAGATTTGTGACACTAAAAGCTACTTATTCTCTTTTTTTTAAATTTGCACTACATTAACTTCGCTGATTGTTAAAAAAAGAAAATTATCCTCAAAAATTTTAATAAAATTCTTTGAAAGGATTGAATTATTTTCAAAAAATTTAAACTAATTTTTCGCAATTAATCAATTATTTTTACAAATAATTAAATTTTCTGAAATTCAATTACTTTAAAAATCTCGCGTGTAGAAATGGAGGTCGGGTTCTAGTGGGGACCTCACCAGTTTACCCCATTTGAAAAAGGGCTCCAACTAGAGAAACTGGTGGGGTTCTAGTCGATTTTGTCACGCTCTAGTTGATAGGGCCCCGACTAGAAGTTGTAGTTCACTTCTACCGGTTTTAAAAATTATTATTTTTCAACTTAACTTATTTATAATTGAATTCTCTATTCATATTAACATTATTAATGACTAGCAACATATACCTCACTCGCTAACGCTCGTTCGGTTGTATTTAAACTTATTAGTTTTTACTTATTTTTTTTTTTTTATTTGAACTAAGTAAATATTTACTGGACATAAATATTTTAATTTATGGTATCTATTAAATAGTTATTTGAACCAAATACAAATTACTTAAGTCAATTAAATAGAATAATTTAATTTAATAAATATTGCTTTAAATCAATTATAAAAATTACTTGATTAAATAATGCATAGTTTTTAATTAAAATAAATATTTATTTGCATCAATAAAATAATTTTTTTGAAATAACTAAACTTAGAAGGTTAGATTTTGAATGTTAGCCTGATTCTCTGAATAATTAGTAAGAAAAGGGCGAAGATACGTCCATTCTTTTCTTACTAATAGGATTTTCTGTAGGTAATGATCAGGGTGTTTTTTTGAAATTTTTACTGCACTATTCTTACGCATGTCACCGTCACCAATATTGTTACAATATATATTGTAACAATATTGTTACAACAAAGTCTAGACTTTGGGTTTTTGCAAGTCTAGACAATATAGTTGTATAATAATATAAATTTTTCTTTCTAAACCAGAATTTGAACATTTACAAAATTAAAACCTTATAGTGGTTAGAAAATGTAAAAAATTATTAATATTTATAAAAATATAAATTATTTTATTTAAAATCATTGTGTAATAAGACAAAAATTATGAAGTGACATTTACAAAAAATGTCATTGTACATTATACGAAATGTTATTTTTACGTATTCTCTTACTAAACCTTTCATTTTCGTCCGCTATCCTGGATTCGCCATTTTGTATTTTTAAAAAGTGACTTTGGATTCATAATCAGTGGAATTTTACTGAAAATCAGTTGAAAAGTACTAAAATATCAGTCATTCTTCACTGATTATTATTTTATTGTGATTTATTTATTAATATTGTAAATTTCTGTCAAACAAATAATTTTACTAAAAGTCAGTTGAAAATTACACTTACAGTAGTGTTTCATTCGAGCAACACGATCCGAGAAACGAACAAAAAACGATTTTCTTTTTGTTTTGATAACCAAGCTGTCATGTTCGCTCGTCTTATTGAAGTAAATTTTCATAAATGTTTATTTACATTATTCGAAGATAATTAAATCTTAAAAAATTACTATAAAAAAATTCTAATAATATTAGTCCCGAAAGAGGGACGCTGTAACCGTTCTCGCAACTGACACGGCGACTCCAGTGTATATAAGTATCGAGAGATTCGTCGCGAGACCAGAGTATATCTGCGAATCCGTTTAATGACGCGGATATCTCTTGTCTATCATCTGCGAATCTATTTAAAGACGCGGATTTCTCTCGCCTATCATTGATTTTTCAATGATAGAATTTTTTTGCAGAATGCTATTTTCTAATAGTTGCTGCATTTTTAAATAATTATAATTTATTAATAATAAATTATTTATTATTTACATGAATTATTAAAAATAAATAATTAAACAAATAAATATATTAAACAAAAATTATAAACATTAATTTTTTATTATTATTATTTAATTAAAAAATATTTATTTAAAAAAATTTTTTTCTCTTGGTTGCCAATATTCGGCCAATATTGGACCAATATTGACAACCGATGATTGGCGATGCCGTTACATCCCAAGCATCAGCCCATATTGGTCCAATATTGGGAGCCTTTATTGGACCGATGATCGGTCTCTTGGCTCCCAATATTGGACCGATATTGGACAGGTGAGAAATTTCTCACTGGGTAGGTCTTGTTCAATGAACAGACAACTTTTTTTTTTTAATAATAAAAATTAAAAATAATTATTTTTAATTTTTATTATTTAAATACACAATTAAAAATAATAATAATACTCCGCAAAAAAGCCCAACTAATAGAAAAATAAAAAAGTAGGTTAATTTTAAATTTAGATCCAACTATTACAATGTTATAGATTTATTAAGTAATATATAACAAGTAATATTATATATATTTCTCTAAATAAAGATGTCTATTGACTTTTTAAAATTGATTTTCTTAAAAATTTCTTTATTAAAAGTATTAATATTTAAATTTTATAGTAATTGCTGTTTTAAAAAATCAATCCGGGAATATTTATTTTTGGTCCGGGAATTTAAAAATAATAATTCACTAGACACCTTGAATTAATTTTTAACTTGATATAATAATTTTAATTCACTAAAATGAATTTAATTTTAGTTTTTAATAGAATTAATAAAAAAGAATTTAAATGTTTTTGGATATCGATTTTTTTCAAAAAATAGGTTATTATTGTATTATTTTTAGTTGTCAGTTATGGGAAAGTCGAGAAGCAGTCGAGAAGTTCGGTCGATGACAATTAGAAAATTAGACGATACGATTTGACAATTAACAAAAGAATAAACAAGATGATCGTTTGAAAACCAAAGACGATAACCAAATAATCGCTCGAAAAAATGAAATTCGCGGATCGAAGTGAAACACTAACTTACAGAAATATAAGTCATTTTTCACTGATTATCCATTTAAAAAATTATTGTTGATGTCTGCCAAACAAATACAGGGTTGCCACGGACCTGGAAAACCTGGGAAACCCGGAATTGTCATGGAATTTTTTTTCAGTCATGGAAAACCTGAAAAATCTGGAATTGTCAGGGAATTTTATAAAGCCTGATACTAAAAGCTCAATTTTTTGTATTTGAGTCGTAAAAATTTCAAGTTTTCAAGTTGACATACAACTTTTTGATTTTAAATTTAGTGCTTACAATTGAAATCAATATGGCATTTCTAAATTTTAGTTTCTTTTGGTCTCTATCTTCCTTTAAATAATTTTTAAATTAATACATTTTAGAAACCCCAAAATGTTATGAAACTGAAGCTACCAACTTTTATGCAATGAAAATTTTTTCTTTTGCTAATTGTTTTTTAATGTAAGAAGCCCTTTAAAAAATTGCAATCGAAAAAAATTGCTTCTGAAGCAAGGAAATAATAATTTAGTTAAAATTTCGGGATATTTGGAAAATCTACGAAAAAATAATTAAAAATCACTAATTTCCTTGCCTTCCTTAGATCCTCTTACAATTTTTTTAAATGACTTGTCACATTAAAATAAATAATTTGTAAAAGAAAAAATTGCTTATGAGGTGAGGAAATAATAATTTTGTTTAAATAATATATGGATTTTTCGAAAATCTGTGTAAAAAATCAAAATTAATAATTTCCCCGACTTCGATCTTTTAAAATTTTTTAAAAGGCTTCTAACATTAAAATAAATAATTAGCAAAGAAAAAATTGTCATTGAATAAACGTAGGTAACTTCAGTTTCATAAAATGTTATTAAAATGCTTTTTAAAATACTGGTTTAATAATTGTGAAAAATTCTAAACTTAACTAAATTTTTAAATTTAAAAAGATTTGCTCCTCATCTTTCTTCGGAGCGTATCTCAAATAACCTTACAAATTTTAACTTAATTTTTTGTTAATAATGAAATTAAAAATTAATAACTTATTTTGTTAACAATTTACTTAAAGGATTTTATACTTTTTGTCGTAATTAGCTAAAAACATACCAAAACAATTTTATTTCTGGTTTGGAATTTTTTAAGAAATGGTCTGGAAAACCTGGAAAAGTCATGGAATTTTAAAATCGATGTCTTGTGGCAACCCTGAAATAAATAAGTAAATACACAAGTAAATAAATAAGTTCCATTACAACACAGACAGCGCAGCATTAGCGAGTGAGGTATTTACGTATATTTAAAAAAATTTCAACAGACACTACGTGCATCAACGAACCTTAAAAAATTCAACAATTTATATTATCAATCGTTTATTAAATCTATACATATATGTGATTTGTGTATATGTAGGAGTTTATATCTGCATATGAGCAGTATACATGTGTATGTAATTTATGAACATGTGTGAGTATACATGTACATGTGATTAGTGTATATGTGTGAGTATACATGTGTGGGTGTTATGCGCGCATGCTTGATATTCATAGAACACTACTGCGCATGCCTGATATTCATAGAACACTACTGCGCATTCCTCACATTGATAGAACACTACTGCGCATGCCTGACATTCATAGAACAATAGTGCGCATGCCTGACATTGATAGAACACTACTGCGCATGCCTGATATTCATAGAACACTACTGCGCATGCCTGATATTTAAAGAACACTACTGCGCATGCGTAATATTGACAGAACACTACTGCGCATGCGTGGCACTAATAAAACACTACTGCGCATGTGTAATATTGTCAGAACACTACTGCGCATGCGTGGCACTAATAGAACACTACTGCGCATGTGTAATATTGTCAGAACACTACTGCGCATGTGTAATATTGACAGAACACTACTGCGCATGCGTAACAGTGATAGAACACTACTGCGCATGCGTAACATTGACAGAACACTACTGCGCATGCGTAACATTGACAGAACACTACTGCGCATGCGTAACATTGACAGAACACTACTGCGCATGCGTGACATTGACAGAACACTACTGCGCATGCGTGACATTGACAGAACACTACTGCGCATGCGTGACATTGTGAATATGTATACATTTGTGTTAATATTATTTTTAAAAGATATACATATATATACGGCTAGGGTCGGTCGGTCGGTCGGTCAGTCGGTCGGTCGGTCGTTCTTCAACTTAATATAATAAGAGATTGTTGCACACGAAAAATCTCGTGCTTATGAGGGTTCGAACCTTGGACCTTGGGGACACCAGACGGATACACATACCTCTCGGCCATGATAGGTTGGATGGACTTCCGCTTAAAGTACATCCCGTTTGGAAATTCCGCCATTTGTCCCTATCTCTAGTAGGGCTCTCGCTAGATTCTGACTAGAATCTCTAGTCGAGAAAAACTAGTCGGGTTCCAATCTAATTCTAGTTAGATGATTCTTACAAGCATTATTTATTAAAAAAGTTTGCATATTATTGGATTACTTAATTTTTTAATTATTTAAACAAAATCTTTTATTTATTAAGTAAATTAAAAAAGAATAAACCATAAATAAATATTAATTATGTGGATATAATTAATTTTTATTAACTAAATATTGTAATATATTATTTATTATTATATTATTTATTATTATTATTATTTATTAAAACAATTATAGTAAATATAAAAATATAAAAAGTAATGTAATAAATTAGTTATGTTTAATTTTTCAATAACGTTATAGATATAATTAATTCATAATATTTTGAATTTTAGGGAGTTATTATTCATCACTCTTATTTAACTCTGCATTCCTAATGATAGTTAATAATAATTAATTATGACATTATTGAAAAATTAAACATTACTAATTGCAGTGCTTTTTATATTTACTATAATTATTATAATTATATTATTCAATTTATTATTGTAATTATAATATTATAGCATCTTTTTAATTATTATTAAATACTTGCATTAATTGTGAAAAACATTTTAAAGTATAATTGCACATACATATCTTTTTAAAAAAAAATTATTTTTACGAATAATATTACAATATTTAGGTAATAAAAATTAGTTATACCCACATAATTAATATTTATTTATGTTTTATTCTTTTAATTTACATATTAAATAAAAGATTTTTATTTAATAAAATTGCTTTATTGGAATTTTTTGTAAAAATATTCTACAATATTTAAAATTTTGTTTAAAAAATGTTAAAAAATTAAATAATTAAATAATATGCAAAATTTTTTAATAAATAATGCTAGTAAGTTTTTCTATCTATTAATCTGAATTATTTATATGTATAGAAAGATAATTTATGTATGTCATACTTGTACACTAGTTTGTCTAGTTTGAAATCGATAAGGTCCTAGTGAGTTTTTTCCAGTCTGAATTATCTAACTAGAATTTGATTAAAGCCCGACTAGTTTTTCTAGACTAGAGATTCTAGTCAGAATCTAGCGAGGTCCCTACTAGAGATAGGGACAAATGGGGAAATTTCTACACGGGCTACTATTTCAATATAATTTCACAAATGAATTTAATATTATTTACAGGGCTCGAACTAGGTCTGTAAATTTGCTTGAAGTCCGTAAAAGTCATTTTTTTTAAAAAAAGGTCTGTATAATTTAACTGAAAAAAGACGAAAAATCTGCAAATTGTACAATATAATATGAAGAATTTTAGAGAAATTACAAATGATTGCAGAAATTCAATTATTTTCAAAAGTAATAAAATTGTTCGTATAAATTCAATTGAGGCCTTGGATCCAATAACTCGCCCGACGCTCGAAGACACGCGCTAATACCAGTCGGGTAGCAGTGAGTGGCCCAGAGGCGCTCACTGCTCACTGACTGGCTGTTACGCGTTCCTCCGAGCGTCGGGCGAGTTATTGGATCCAAGGCCTCAATTATGTTCAAAAATTTATAAAAATTCTCGTGAAAATCACAATTGTCTTTATAAATAACAAAACTCTTTTCCGAATTCCATTCTTTTCAAAAATTGTAATATTTGTCGCAAAAATTGAAATTTTCCACAAGATCTAAAATTCATCGGAGGAATTCAATTACTTTTAATAGAATTGTAACAAAATTGAATAGACTTGAACTCTTTTTTTAAAATTAATTGATTTTCAAAAGATTTTAATAATTCTTTGAAACAATTCAATTTTTTCAATAGTTTTAATAAAATTCTTCGCAAGAATGTATCTCTTGTATCTTTACTTTGAGGTTAAAATATACATTACCTGTCAAATTTACGTAAATAATAATTAAATAAATCCATTTTTAAAAATAGTAATAATAATAATCTAAATAATTTATTATTATTAATTACAGCCAATTTGTTATCTGACGGGACAAATACTAAAAGCCCGCTGACGAGCCAAATAGACACTCTTTGCAAAAATTCCAAATCTAACCTCTCTTTTGAGAAAGCATGACTAATAAGTTAGTAGATTTTGTTAATAACTAAATACACTCACATTCAAATATGTCAATCAGTTCCTGTAATCCATTATTATTAAGCCACTCTGTCACTGGATTCATTTTTAATAAAAAAACACACAAGATTAATTAAAATTCAACACTGCGTCGCACACACCATAAAACCAATGAAATGAATGAGAAAACGAAGACGCGTTATGGCGACCGCAGCACGCTCTATCGTAAGTATATTTTCTTAACTTGCTAAGAAGATATTCTCAAAACAAGAATATTTCTTTCTTCGATAAGAATATAATCTAAAATATTTCTTTAAGAATATAATATACTTAAAAATAGAATACTCTTTTTTCAGTGTTCGTATGACAAAAACCTGACCAAAACCAGATCAATTCCGGATTTAATAATTTCACATTTGCAAGTTGCGTATTATCAGACTAACTTCGGACTAGATCAGACTAATTCCGGATTCACTGGTTATACACAAACCGCATTGAGTTTGAATTTATCCGGACAAATTCTGAGCGACAAAAACCGGTCCATAAGCAGACTGTTTCGGATTAGCTGCGGATTCACTGGTTAAACCAAATGAATTACTTCTGCATTTACTAGTTGCATATGATCTGACTAACTTCGGACTAAACCGGACTAGTTACGGATTCAATAGTTATAAAAAACGGTATTGTACTGTATTGTTGCGGACAAATTCCGGATTAGTCCGTAATCGGTCCCACTTTTTATTCAGGGTATTTCCTTATGGTAAATAAAATATTTAATTCTGCAGTCAATTTGTTTTTACAAATTTACTAGTATTATTATCTTGTTTTAATATTAAAATTAACACTGATGTGTTAGTTTCTTGTCATTTCTTTTCGTGGCACTTCATAAATTCTATTATGAATTTGAACTCCCATGCGAGCGTGGTATAGTGGTTAGTGTATTCGACTTCGGTGCGATATAATGTTAGATAGGTGTAGGTTCGAATCTCCAAGCGTTAGAAACTTTAAGTTAATGTAAATAAAATTGCGATAGGTAAATCGAAAAATATGTTGAATGTACCATAAAGTAATAATAATTAATATGTGTAACTTGTATAATTATTTTTTTTCATAACATTCACTAAATTGTCTGGACTAATTTTTGACTGTTTCGGACTAATTCCGGATTCACTAGTTGAAATTAACTGATTAATTTCGGACTTCATCGGACCAACTCTGGTTTCACTAGTTGTTCACAAACCGTATAGAGTTCGGATTTTTCCGGATTAATTTCGGGTGACAAAAACCTGACCATAAACCGCATTGTTTCGGACAAATTTCGGATTAGTCCGAAATCTGTCCGGTTTTTTAACCAGGGTTGCATTCTCAAACTTCGACATATTTTGTCTTTGTCTGATTTTTATCACATTCTGTTTTTAACAGAGTGTTCTAATTAAATTAATTATTTTTTTTCTTTAAATTAGTAATTTAATTTTTTTTTTATGAAAAATTTTTGCTATGTGTTGGTATTTGTAAAATATTGATTTTAAACGTTGGTTCAATATTGGTAACCAAGGAATAAACAAGCATTAATTTAATTTTAAAGCATTGGTAAATGATTGGTCATTAATATTGGTCCAATCTTTGTTGCCAATGAATAACCAAGACTTGGAAAGTCCGGCATTTGCCTTGGCAAATTTTCTCATGTGTGTGACGGTGGGTTAAGAGGGTAGAGCTTTGATTAATACACGCGAGAACACCGGCAGTTAGAACTTTACAGTTTTCCTTTTATTCGTCACAGTGGACGGAAACCATTATTTTCTGCGGAAACACTTGAAACTGAAAATGATATTGTGTCATCTATCGCATATGCCATAAAACATAAAAATTTATTATTTCAAAGTAAAATTCATTCTCTACAATATAAAAAAGAGAGAAAACGCAGAAAATAAAACAGCACGAAAGGAATAAATTTTCTGATTTAAATACAAATATTTAAAAAATTAGTGGGGATAATTAAAAAATGCGAAAATACAACCTCCAAATATTAACTAATTAAAAACTTTTAAAGTCTGCACGGAAAAAATTTACTCTTCTTTAATTATTCTTCATCTTTTTCTATTCTTTTTACTTAAATATATAAAAAAAAATTCTTTTACCGTGGAAAAAATATAATAAATTAGCACTCAACGTTCATCATTCTTTATTTTTTCCGACCAAAAAAGAACATCAAAAAGAATAGTACATTGTACAACTAGTGGCGAAAGTGTGATTTTTCGAGAGTGAAGTTTGCGGCTCGAGCGTAGCGAGAGCAGCAATCACTCGAGAAAAATCATTCTTTCACCACGAGTTGTGCACTACGTTTTCTCCAACGCTTGGCGAGGAAAGGTTTCTTCGTGAGTTTCGTATAATTTTAATTTAACGTGTGCTTATGTTAAATATAATAAAAGACGAATATTTTGAGTGGGGAAGAAGTTAGATACAAAATAAATCTCGGTCAAAGAACAAGAAAAAAGAATAAAATCATGATTTACTTTCGCCACGCCAAATTTACTTTCGCCACGCTGAATTTACTTTCGCCACGCCAAATTTTACTTTCGCCACGCTCTTCAGAGCAGTTGAGAAAAGTTCTACTTTCGCCACACTTTTCTACCAAGAAAAGTACTCCTTTCAGAGCAAGTGTTGGAGAAAATACTTTTTAAAAAGTTTATAAAAGACGCTCCTTTAATTAAATCATGTAATCTTCGGATCAGAAATATTAGTTTTAAAAGTTTGATGAAAGAAATTAAATAAATAGAAAAAAATCAAACTACCTGTGCAGAAATCGACACTTTTGTTCCCGATTACCGCCCTGACCCCGGTCGGGTTTTCATGATCTGGCCCCGACCAGGACCAGGCCGGGTTTGCCCAAGGATCTACAAACAGCGCACAATGGGATTTTTTTTACAATTTACTGTTCAAAACTGTCTACAGCCTACAATTCTTAACCGGTTTCAGTATTCTTTATTTTAAATTAAAGGCGAATAAATTCTTAAGACATCCCTTAAGGTCAATTTTTTAGTTCTTAATTGTTTATAATTTTTATTTTCAATCAAAGTTAACAAATTAATACAATTTTTCAAAAAAGGAGGCTTATTTTCTTATTCCGTTGCTGCATATGATCTGAATCAGTTCAAATTAATACAATATGACCACCACACAATTAATAAAACAGAAAGTAATTTATATCAATTGTTATAAACAATATTAATTAACAAATAGTTAACTTTGATTTCTTTCCACTAAAAAATGTTTTTTTCACCTTTTCTTTTTAATTTAAGTTCATTTAAAGAATATTTGTCCTTTTTGATTATAAAATAATTTATTTAAATTGTTATAAACAATATTAATTAAAAAATAGTTAACATTGATTCCTATTCCACTAAAAATTTTTTTTCACATTTTCTTTTTAATTTAAGTCTATTTAAAGAATATTTGTCCTTTTTGATTAAAAAATAACTTATTTAAATTGTTATAAACAATATATTAAATAACAAATAGTTATGTAACTTATGTTCCTGTCCACCAAAAAATTTTTTTTTCACGTCTACTTTTTAATTTAAGTTCATTTTAAAAATATGTGTCCTTTTTGTTTAAAAAATAACTTATTTAAATGGTTACAAATAATATTAATTAACAAATAGTTAATTTTTGTTCCTTTTCACCAAAAATTTTTTTTTCACGTTTACTTTTTTATTTAGATAATGTTAAAAGACCACGGATATATAATCCCAAGTGCGAAAACCAACGCGACCCAACACTGGCCCAGTATTGGCAAAGCTGGCATCGAGACTTGGCAGACAATATTGGCCCGACTTTGCGCCGACTCTTGTGGTGTTAACAGCGGTTGGACGTCGGCAGCCAGATCTCGGCAGACATTAATGGCCCAATATTGGCCGCCAGATCTCGGCAGACATTAGTGGCCCATTATTGGCAGCTAGATCTCAGCAGACATTAATGGCCCAATATTGGCTGCCATTACTCCCCCAGTGTTGACAAAATTAGAAAAAAATAAAAATAAATTTTTTTTATTCAAAAAACTAATTAATTTATAACATTTATACGGCTTATTTCCCTAAATTAAACGCATACTTACAAATATTTGAAAAATTCTTACCTCTCGCGGGGATCGATACCTGAACCTGACGCACCACAGCCTAACACTCTGACCACTCTGCTACTCTGACTTGAAGTCAAGGAAGCAAAAGGGTTCTTATAAGCTACACTACACTGGCCGATACTGTGCCATTCTTGGGCCGAGCTACGTCCCAATATTGGCAATTAGAATTTGCCATCATAGATACGAAATGATAGACATTAATGTGCCATCCCTCGGCCAAGCTACGTCCCAATTCTGGCAATTATAATTTGCCATCAAAGATACAAAATGTTTGCCATTCAAGTGCCAATAATGAGTCATTAATGAGCCGATCTTCGTCACATCACTGGCAATTGTCTTTTACCATTAAAGATTGATCAACTTTGCCGTGAATGTGCCGTTATTGAGCCAAGCTACGTCCCAATACAGGCAATTATAATTTGCCATGAAAGATACAAATTTTTTGCCATTAAAGTGCCAATAATGAGCCATTAATGGGCCAATCTTCGTCACATCATTGGCAATTTAATTTAAAAAATTTTAATATCAAAATTCATGCTGTTTTTAATATTTAATTAATATCTAAAAATTTGACTAGAATCCATTTTGAAATCAATTTTTACTAGAAAATTCTACGAGAATTGAATTATTTAAATGCAAAAATAAATAATTTATTGAATAAATTGAAAATTTCTTAATTTTTAGGTAATAAAGGAAAAATTTTTTCTCAAAAAATGGTTTTTGTTACATTTATTTACGAATTTCTTTAATTGTAAAATGATTTGAAAACATTAATAACTTCTTTTTAAAATTAATACTTAATTAAACTTTTTCAAAAAAATTAATTCTTTAAAATTGACAGTCAAAAATATACACGGAGAAAAAAATGCTGTTGAATCAATGACATATGGGTTTGATTCATTGAATAGTGTCATAACGGGCTGCCTAACGTATATGCTGTTGTTTTGAAAGCACCGATTCCAATGATTCGATAGTATCACTTTCTTTGAAACAAAAGCATATTTCTCAAATTGACAGCATACTATGTTAATTCGAAGGTGAATCCTTTTGAATCAATAAACAATAGTAGATTGTGCATCAAGGGAGGGAAATGGATGATTTCCGACGAGTGTAGTTTGCAGTTCGAGGCGTAGCGAGCAAACGAGCCGAAGGCGAGTGCTTGCGAGCGAAGCCGAGAACTGTAAAACACGAGTGGAAATCAATTTTCCTCCCGAGTTGCACATACTATTTTTTCTAACACACGTATACCGAAAGTACAAACGCGGCAGTTTGATTGTTACTTTTGAATGTATAGTTGTAGCTGGGGGCGGTATAGTAACAACTGTGGTAACTGAAAGTTTGTGAAAAGCTTAAAATAACTAAACTAACCCAAAGAGCGTAGGTTTACGCAAGTAGCGTAAGTAACGTAAGTTACGTAACTTACGTAAATCATTTATTATTTGTAACACGAAAGACTAACATAACTACACCATTTACGTAAGTTACGTAACTACACCATTTGCGTAACTCGCGTAAGTTACGTAAGTCACTTAGCTGACGTAACTCACGTAACTGATTCATCAATGGTCATACTTTGATAATATTACCGAGAAAGCAAGTTACTTTTCCTCCCTCACAGGGAGGGAATGTTACATTCCCTCCCGGTGACGTCACTAGCCGGGAGGGAATGTACATTCCCTCCCGCTCGCAGGGAATCATACACTTTTCTCCCGCTAAACACGTAGGAAATGGTGTACTTTCGGTGCGTGTGGTAGAAAAAATTTTTTAATTTAACAGTATATGCTTTTGAGTCAATGACTATAACTTTTAAATTTAAAAGCATCATTTTTATGATTCAAAAATTTGTACTCTTAATTTTTTTAGTTGTTGCTATCGATTGAATAACACCATACTGTTAATTCAATTCTTTTATGTGGTTAAATATATACCAACGATAAATTGAAAAAAGGAAATTTTTGTTCACATGTTTTTTATATACTATAATTAATTCTCACACCTTTAACACAACACTTCTTATACACATCTTTTTTTTAATTTTACACACAAACATACACATTTTTATTATTTTTTTCATTTTTTCCAACGGCTAAACACACACACATACACATTCAAACACACTTATCTTTTTTAGTCAGAAAAATGCGGCTATTCTCAAGCGGTCACCCATCCATTTAGTAACCGCGACCAACGACGCTTAACTTCCGTGATAGACGAGAACCGCCGCGCTGCAATGTAATACATCCGCTTCTCAACGTTGGGCACTTACTTTGTGGTTAAATACCGTGCTCGAGATTTTTCGCGTATATAAGGGAATTTATATAGGGAATTTATATTTAACTAGTCATTAATTAATTAAAAGAATTTAAATAATACTTTTTTATATTGGAATCTCAAAAACGACAGGTTTAATAAACATATAAATATATGTGGGTAAGTATTTCAATAAATTTAGTACCTGTCAATGTCTCAAAACATACCCACATAGCACAATAGTATGAGGTAAGGTTATGTTGAGTACTAATCGTAAGGCACATAAGGTTACACAATACTGCTGCGGTAGACCTGAGGTGAACTAAAAACTTCCGCCATGGAGGTAAGGTTACATGTTAGGGTGTGGTGAGTATATATGATAAGGCCATGGTAACCTTACACGTTAAGGTTAAGGTAACCTTACACGTTAAGGTTGAGGTAACGTTACATGTTAAGGTTGAGGTAAGGTTACATGTCAAGGTTGAGGTAAGGTAATTATTAAGTTGTAAGGTTGAGGTAAGGTTAAGGTAAGGTTGTGATAAATTTACCAGTTATGGAAAATATTGAAAAAATAATTAATAAATAAATATTCAATTAAAAAGTTAGTTTGTTGCTCCTCTCTATTTTGGAAACCTGACATGAAGCAGAAAATTTTGAAAACAAATTTGGGGGGACTGGGATTTGAACCCGGGATCGACGCGCATAAACCTATCATTCTAACTAACTGAGCTAAGTAGAGAACTGGTAGAAGGAAAATTAATATTGCCTTTAAGGAGTTAATCATCTTCTTGGTTCACCTTAAAGGCAACATTAATTTTCCTTCTGCCAGTTCTCTACTTAGCTCAGTTAGTTAGAATGATAGGTTTATGCGCGTCGATCCCGGGTTCGAATCCCAGTCCCCCCAAATTTGTTTTCAAAATTTTCTGCTTCATGTCAGGTTTCCAAAATAGAGAAGAGCAACAAACTAACTTTTTAATTGAATATTTATTTATTAATTATTTTTTCAATATTTTCCATAACTGGTAAATTTATCACAACCTTACCTTAACCTTACCTCAACCTTACAACTTAATAATTACCTTACCTCAACCTTGACATGTAACCTTACCTCAACCTTAACATGTAACGTTACCTCAACCTTAACGTGTAAGGTTACATCAACCTTAACGTGTAAGGTTACCTTAACCTTAACGTGTAAGGTTACCATGGCCTTATCATATATACTCACCACACCCTAACATGTAACCTTACCTCCATGGCGGAAGTTTTTAGTTCACCTCAGGTCTACCGCAGCAATATTGTGTAACCTTATGTGCCTTACGATTAGTACTAAACATAACCTTACCTCATACTATGGTGCTATGTGGGTAGTGTTCTTATTTTTATAGCATATGCTATAGGCAGTCCGCAATAGCACCACTCATTGAAACGAAAGCATATGCTTTCGTTTTCAGAGCGCGCTTCTTTAGAGCAAACAATTTTTCATTTGATTTAAATTTACACGCATTTTCTTCAAATTCATCTATTAGATGCTTCAAATGAATAATGTCAAAGAAGCAAAAAAATAATTCTGTTGCTATATATAGATGAACTATAGAAACAATTTGCACAATATCATTAATTCTACAGTACCGTACTTTTAATTTAAACAGTTTCATTTTTTCATTTTAAGCAATATACTTTTCGATTAATAAATGTGTCATTGAATCAATGACGGGGAATTCAATAGCATGGAGATATTTGATTCAACAGCACTTTTTTTTCAGTATAGAAAATTCAAAGTTTCGAATATTTTAATTTGAATCCTTTTCAAGCTTATTCGATTATTTAAATACAAAATAAATAATTTATTGAATAACTGAATGTTTCTTAAAATTAAATTCTTATACAAAATTTTACCAAATTAAAATGCCATTAATGTACCTTTAATGGGCCGATCTTCGTCACATCACTGGCAATTGAATTTTCCCATTAAAGATTGATCAACTTTGACAATAACGTGCCATTATTGGGCCAAGCTACGCCCTCATACTGGCAATTATAATTTGCCATCAAAGATACAAAATGTTTGCCATTAAAGTGCCACTAATGTGCCATCAATGAGCCGATCTTCGTCACATCACTGGCAATTGTCTTTTGCCATTAAAGATTGATCAACTTTGCCGTGAATGTGCCGTTATTGGGCCAAGCTACGCCCCAATACTGGCAATTATAATTTGCCATCAAAGATACAAAATGTTTGCCATTACAGTGCCACTAATATGCCATTAATGGGCCGATCTTCGTGACATCACTGGCAATTGAATTTTTCCATTAAAGATTGATCAACTTTGCCAATATTGTGCCGTTATTGAGCCAAGCTACTCCCCAATACTGGTAATTATAATTTGCCATGAACGATACAAACTTTTTGCCATTAAAGTACCAATAATGAGCCATTACTGGGCCGATGGTCGGCACATCACCGGCAATTGTCTTTTGCCATTTAAGATTGATAAACTTTGCCATGAATGTGCTATTATTGGGCCGAGAGCTGGCCCAGTCTTAAAAAATTTGAAATTCTGACCATCGGCGCCATCATTGGCCCAGTAATGGGACGTTTTGAACACCAATAATGGCCCATTAACTACTGCCAATTCTCGGCAGACATTACTGCACCAATGATGGGCCGTTTTTGCAGTCTTGGAATTTCGCACTTGGGATATTAAATATTTAAATAAGTTATATTATAAGCAAAAAAGACATATATATTATTCTTTAAAAGAACTTAAGTAAAAAAGAAAATTTGTAACAAAAATTTTTTGTTGGACAGGATCATAAGTTAACTATTTGTTAATTAATATTGTTTATAACAATTTAAATAAGTTATTTTTTAATCATAAAGGAAAAATATTCTTCAAATGAACTAAAATTAAAAAGAAAATGTGAAAAAAATATTTTTTATTGGAGAGGAATCAAAGTTAACTATTTGTTAATTAATGTTGTTTATGACAATTGAAATATATTACTTTATGGGTTTTTAATTGTCTGCTGGTAATATTGGATTAATTTGAACTGATTTAGAGCATGCGGGTCAAAATTTCTGCACGGGTACAATTTTCATATAATTCGCGAAATATACTTATTATATGGAATTTATAGGGAACTGTAAAAAAGGCAAATGTAAAAGGTTTCTTCTAATTTTGTATAAAGATCAAAAACTAAATCTGGTTATTGAATTTCAGGAGATGATTTATGCATTTCTCATAAGTACATGCGACCAATGTTATCGAATGTCGGAAATCTTATACAATTTTTGTTACATGTTTTGAATAAAACATTTTTAAAAATGATTTTTCTTTGTTTTAAAATAATAAATGATGGAAAAAAGTTATAATAAATAATTGCTTATTTGTCTAAATAAGTTAATATTTATTTGAATTAAACATATTAATTAATTTAATCAAATTATTAATTAATCAGTTAATTTTATCAAATATTTACTTTTGTCAAATACATATTTATTTGAATCAAGCAGATACATGAAATAAATATTTATTTACACTACATTGAAAAAAATACACCTGTGAGTGGTCAATACAGTACACTTTATTGCCCTAGGGCAATAATGGGCACTTTATTGACCGTTGGGTTATAAAGGGGAACTTATTATGCGCCTGTACAGGTAGATAAAGTGACCATAATAAAAACTTTATTTTAATTCGATAAGAAAACTGCTGTTTTGTCAAAAAGTTCCCGATTTTTCCTGGTCAAATTAAATTCCCGGCTATTTCTAAGTTTTTCCGCGCGATTGGTAGACACTCTGTTAAATGTATTAGTAGAAACTAAAACCTGTCTTTGATTCCCACATCGGAACCTACATGGGACCCTATATCGAAAACCATGTGAATGTATAAAACCATATGAATTTATTCGTAAAAATCCTGAAAATTTTCCGACAACATTTTTCCTGTTAATTTCCTTAAGGTTATGTTGTTCAGTGGTCACGTGACTTATAGTAAAGTATATGGGGCACGTGACCACTAAATAACATGACCTTAAATAAACCCAAAAAAAACCTACATTTCTTTAAGTACATGTTTAATACATATTTCCCATGACAAATCCTACATCAAATCTCATGTGAATTACACTTTTATTTTTCGAGTGTAATTTTTCCATATTATTCCTCATGTGAAATCTTTATTCATTTTTTGAAAAATATTTTCATATTAATTCTTACATCAAATCTCATGTAAAATATATTTCCATTTTTCAAGTAAAATTTTTCCATATCCCTATTGAAAATTCCCACATGGGATTTCATATTGGGTTTTATATGAGATCTAACATAGGCTTTCATATAAGGTTCGACATAGAATTTCATGTGAGATTTTATATAGGAATTTATATCATATATTTCCCATACGATTTTACATGGGAATCCATATGGTTTCCTTTATGGAAGTAGGATTTTACATGGTTTTTAATATAGGATTCCATGTGGATTTCCGTGTGGGAATTCACCCGTTTTTCCGTAATGCTCGTATAGAATTTTGGACAGCAACAACATACCCCAAACATTTCTAAAATTCAATAGAACAAATTTTAATTTCTAAATAGGAATTTGTTATTTATTTTCAAACTCCTTTTTAAAACATTTCAAGAATTTAAAAATAAGAAAAATTTTATTTATAAATCCTAATTTGCACTAATGGCGCCTTAAGGACTTTCACTGTAAAAAAAGGTTCTAAATTAGAGCTGATTTCGGTATTAAAATAGAACCAAATTACGATTTAGTACCAAAATTGATAGGTACTAAATTAGTATCTTTCTTTTTACAATGTTCTACATTTTCCAGTTACCGCTGAAGTCAAATTTCGGTTTTATTTACACTTTTGCTGTACCCTCTATATTAAATTATATTTCATTTTTTACGTTAAATATACATACATACGTTTAATATTTATACATACTATAGAATTTTGAAACTTTAAACTTTAAAATATCAATAATATAGAAATTGTTTGCAAACTCACGTTCATTGATTTTATAAAAGTATTAGACATCAATTTCATGACTCTAAACTTGTTAATAAAATAAATATAATGAACATAATTTAAAAACATCAACCGATATCAATATACTAACTTTAAAAAATATTAAACAATATTCACCAAAAAAATTAATTAAAAATGTTGACGAAAATCAAAAATACACCGAAAAAAATGCCTAGGACCCGTATACCAGGAATTGACTAGGTTTCCTAATTACGAGAGGAGCCAACTATATAATCCTGGTCAAAGTAATAAGATTCAAGCATAGTTAAAGTGACCAGGAAAATTAGTCGATGTAATCAGGAAAAAATAGTCAAATTGACTAGGAGAATAATATTAGATTTACACTGTGTATCATAATTATTTGAAATTGCTAATCAAATTCTTATTATCAAATAAAAGAGAAAAACTAATTAAAAGAAAAAAGAAAAAAATTAATTATTGTATTTAAACATATTTATATTTGACTTTGTATTTATATACCTTAGAATTAATTTAAACTTATGAAATAAATATTTGACGCAGGGGGGACGCGAACACCTGAACCTAACGAATACGCACTTTGAAACCCGGAACGATAACCACTACACTAAACACGACTTGGTATTTTAATTTTTTAATAGACACTAGATTTTCGAGTCAAAATACAATACTTAATCAGATGATGTTTTATACATTTCGAGTACACAATTTTATACACTTGTCAAAAACTATTTATTTTTAATTATTTATGACATTTAAATGAAAATAAATTTAAATACACAAATTATTGCAAAGGTAAATTTTCAAACACACTGCGCGATTAAAATAGTAAAAATATTATCACCATATGTGCGTAAAAATTTTGACGATTTATATTGAAACCTATCCAAAAAAGTCTGAAAGAATTGACTAATATAATTAAATAGTTTACTTTCTAAAACATGGACTATCTATATTTCCAGAGGTTCCGAGAAACCAGCAATTTTCATGTATGTAAGAACTCCATTTTATGTACAAAAAATAGACGCGAGTAATGATAAAAAATCGTTTTACGAAATCACAATAAATGACGCGAAAGATATAGAGGTAAACACTGTCAGAACAGAAGCAGACGCGTGCGCATTATGGAAATAGGCAAAATTACTAAAATTCTAGTCAATTTGACTAGGATTTGCAGGGTTGTTTTTGCCTGGCTTGAATTTGTTGAATCAACCTAGCGATCCTAACAGTAATTATTAGGAATCCTTATTACTTTTACTAGATTAAGATTAACTATAGAGTCATAGTTAATAATACCATCGAGATTTTTTTCGGTGCAGCACTGGTCCAGTGCTGCGCCAGCGCTGTCTGCCAGCACTGGCAGGCAGTACTTCGCCAGCGTTAAACAGCGTTATCATCCCAGAGTTATGCCAGTGCTGTCTGTTAGCGTAGCTGCCAGTACTGCCAGTGCTGGCGCAGTACTCCGCCAGTTGTAAATTTCCCATTGGGTTATAGAGATAGGGTTCCAAAGAGAAAAATGTTTAGTTTTTTGTACGAACTTACTGCAATATGTTTTTTAAAATTATATGCAAGCTTTACAAGTAAAAAATATGCACATTGGTTTTTAGAGGCCAAAAGTAAATATTTCTCTGGCTGATATTTTTCAAATAATTAATAGACCTTTATACTTAACAAAGTAAATTTTTTTAATATCAATTCTATGAGGATTAAGCTTTAAAAAACTGCCTTGGTTGTCCACATTTAGTGTATACTTTTTTAATAAAGTGTTTTATTGTAAAGAATGTACCTGTTGTGCAGTTGTTATAAGTGATAATGAGAACGAATATTTTTTCCAAAATTCAGCAGATTCGTTTGAAATGTAAAGTGTTTGTCAAAAATGAAATCACACTCATTTTTTATGAAAAATCTTATGGTTTTTCTAAATTCGTCTTAAAAATTAATGAAAAAAAACTTTTTTAAGTTTCTTTCATTTCGAAACAATATTAATGCTGCCATCTCTACACGGAGAAAAATAAATAGTAATAATTATACTATTTTCGATGAAAAACTACTACTTTCAAGTAGTAATTTTGAAACTGCTCAAGAAATAGTAACTTTTGCTTCGTTTTCAAACGATTTTTACTTTTTTAAAAAAGTATAATTTACTTCAAGAAATCTAAATTTTATTAAAAGCCGAGTAATATTTAAAATGTCCTGAGCAATTATTACTCTGCGTGAAGCAACTTTTATTACGAATCAGAGCAATTATTACTATTTAGTAAAGATTTTTACTCGGAAAAGTAGTAATCCGTACCCATACAATGACGCGCCTCACACCGACGGGTGAAACGAATGCCGGCGCGCTTGCGCGTCTGTCCACGTCGTGACGAAAAAAATGCTGGTGTAGAGAGCTATATTGTGTCGTTTTATTTTAATAAATTAAAATAAAATAATCAGTGCGTTCAAAAAATATTTTTTCAAGTGATTAACACTCTACATGTGTATTATTATTCATTATTCATAATCTTCACTCTTTTATCATATTCATACTTACAATTAACTACTTAACATATCGGAAAATCTTAACATCTATACAGATTCGAACCCTACCTAACTTATATCTAACGCAACCTAAAATCGCACGCATTTACACTAAGCCTCTCTGCTACGCAATGGCTATAGAAAAAAATTTCGGTTACTTGCGTATATCCCTTTCCCATGTAGCACGTAACATTGCAGTAATATTACCCGGTAAAATTACTGTAATATTATGGTTATATTGAAATGTCCGTCTTCCGTGTAGAAAAATTGTTGGGTTCTAATGTGGTGCCAGAAAGACAGTCTATTCTCTAACTGGGCGCTGAAAAGACTGTCTGACCATGGGCTAATCAGAACAGTGACGATCGAACCACGCGTTGATCCAGACTGGACGAGCTAATCAGGGCTAATGAGCAGTGCTAATATTTAAAATTTTAGGTTCGATTTCAATATTTCAGTTTTTTAATTTTAAATAATTTACCCAAATTTACTCGGTTCTCACGTTTATTCAATGTAATGTGAAAATATGAATTATAAATAATAATAAATATTATTGTTATTCATATATTATATGTGTGTATATGTATTTAATGACAATAACTTATTAATTTAATTTTAATATAATAACTTATTAATAACTTAACTTAACAATAACTTATTAATTAATTTATATAAATTTTTATTTGTTATTTAATTTTTTTTATATTTTCTTTTGTAAAAATTTTATTTAAATTAAAATAAAAAATTTTTTTAGTTCTGAAGAGGACGGCTGTGACTGTCGAAACGTTAAAATAGACATATGTGTTTTTTATTATTAACCTGACTTGGATTGATTGATATATTCTCATATATTGTTTTATATATTTGACCAAGTGATAAATTCTATTGATATTATGAAAATAACTTATTATTATAATAATTATATTATTTTTAAATAAATACTATACTGCACTAGCAGTAAATATCATTTAAAATAGTAATATTGAAAAATAATTTTAAGAAAAAAACAATTTGCGTTAATTGGTACATTTTTTAAATTCATTCTTTAACAGGCCTTTAACATTATTTACAAACATGTTTACAATTTTAAATTAAAACACTTATACAGATTAAATATAGTAATTTTATTATTTTATGTAACACTTACAATGAAAAATATCCACTCGCATGTGGGATCGAATTCACGCCCCCCACCCTTGACGACCCGACTCGAAGCATTTAAACTGCACGGCCACTGAAGTCTGGGTGTGAACTCTCCTAATTTACTATATCAATGCCAGTGTCATATATTCTGTTGATTATAAGGACTCTCTAAATCTGAATTAGCGAAATTTCACTAATTTCCCAGCGATAAGTATATCACTGATTCAATTAGCGTATATACGCTGTTAATTAGTGAAATTTCACTGATTAATTAGCGTATATACGCTAATTGAATCAGTGATATACTTATCGCTGGGAAATTAGTGGAATTTCGCTAATTCAGATTTAGAGAGGACGAAGTGAAAACTATGACTAAAATTATTACACATAATAATCCCGAATTATTTTAATTATTATATATGAATATTTGAATTAATAATTCTTACTACAATTATAATCATTAAGGGTAATTCCAAGGTGTGAAATGTAAACAAACCAAACACAAAAATCGCATTTTTGTAACAGCCATTTCTCTTACAAAAATAAACATTTTTACACTTTCTCTACAAAAATGGAAAACTAGAGTTTCAAGGTGTCCAAAAAAATCATTTTTGGCTATGAGCAATAAAAATCAATTAGTAAAATAACTAATTAAAATGACCAGTAAAATAGCATTTTTGACGCGTCGCGAAAAATAAACTGCTTGAGTATATCAACCGCACTGACGATGAAGAAGTCTCATGTCAGCGATTGGACCTTCAACATGTGGCACCACATGGTGCTGTCAATGCATTCTTAGTACGCTCTGCGCTTGCGCAGAGAGCAACAGAGTCTCAGATCGCGAAAAAATAAAGTGTTTGACTATATCAACCGCACGGACGATGAAGAAGTTTTTACCCTTTCTCTTGTAATTTCAAGGATGAAAGGGAAAAATTTCCCTTTCCACATGTTGAAGGTCCAATCGCTGACATGAGACTTCTTCATCGTCAGTGCGGTTGATATACTCAAGCAGTTTATTTTTCGCGACGCGTCAAAAATGCTATTTTACTGGTCATTTTAATTAGTTATTTTACTAATTGCTTTTTATTGCTCATAGCCAAAAATGATTTTTTTGGACACTTTGAACCTCTAATTTTCCATTTTTGTAGAGAAAGTGTAAAACTGTAAATTTTTGTAAGAGAAATGGCTGTTACAAAAGTGCGATTTTTGTGTTTGGTTTGTTTACCTTTTGGTTTGTTTACATTTCACACCTTGGAATTACCCTTAAACATTTTTTTAAAGTATTACTTTTAGTTTTATCAAAAAATTTTTAAATAATTGAATTCTTATGACGAATTTCAATAGAATTCTTAAGTATAATTATACACTTTTCGAAGAATTTGATTAAAATTTATTGTATTAAAAATAATTAAGAAATTCTGAGATTAACTAAGAAATTTTTAATAATAAAAAAATTCTGAGAATTTTATTATTTATAAAAATAATTGAATTATTGAGAAGAAACTTATAAAAAATTTGTAAATACTTATTGAATTTTTGTGAAAAGTTTTTTATTTATGAAAGTAATTAAATTTTTGCTTACATTTTATTTTGACAAGTATCTTGTTAAAAATTTGGAATATAATTGAATTTCAGAGAACGATTTTATTATTTATAAAGATAATTAAAATTTTGATGAGAATTTAAAAAAAATTTTTGAACATAATTGAATTTCTGTGTAGAATTTTGTTACTTTTGAAAATAATTAAATTTCTACAATAATCTGTAACTTCTCCAACACTCAATTATTTATAGTGTTTTTTACTAAAATTCTTCTACAGATAAATTATTTTTAATAATTAATCAAATAAATTATGTTAAAAAATATATCTAATTTTAGGAGAATTTGAATTATTAGGCATTTTTCAAAAATCTAAGTTCTTTAGAATGTTTAATTAAATTCATTGAAAATTTTATTTATAATAATTCATATAAACCTACAATATTTATTTTTGAACGATTCTTTAGATTGACGAAATTATTCCATTGAATTTTTAAGTGACAATCTATTTATAAATTCAAAGAAGACCGACAAATCGGGCACTAAAGTCTTGATTGTACTTTGATTTGTACTTTAAAAATTTTGAATTCTAGTGATGCCAATGAAGTCCCATATAGCATACTCATACAGTTAGAAATTTTAAATTAGACCGTCCATAAAAATCCCATATAGCATACAGTTAGACCGTCCAGATTAGACCTTCCAGATGCGTTTAGTTGGGGCAATCACTGGACTTTAGACTGCCCCGAAATTTTTCTACACGGCTAATGGTAATATTACCCATCAATATTATAGTAACATTACAGTAATATTATGCGGTAATATTTGTGTAACATTACTGTAATATTACATACACGGAAAATCTTTGTTCAAGAAAGATTACAAAATTTCTTCAGGAAATGAAGATATGGAAAAAATTCTATGACTGTTTATAAATGTTTTGTATAATAAATGAAACTTTTCTCTATTTTTACGAAACTGGAAATAAATCCTTTTTAATATTTTAGGAAAAGGTATAAATGAAATTTTAGAAATAATTTCGGAGAATGTTTGAAATAATTCTATATTTCTTTCAAAAGTTTTAATAGTTCTTTATAATTCTTTTGAAAGTATTCAAATTTTTTGTCATATAAGATTCCTATTTCTGAGTTTCTGAAAATTACAAAACTGGAATAGAATCGTTTGATGCGCAGTAAGCACTACGCAAGTACATCTGTGTGAGTGGTAATTAAGACCCTAGCCTAAACTGACATAACCGGCAAACGATAATGCCCTGACTGCTTGCTTATTTTCATTTTCTCCATCACACACGCTTAACCCCTTCGCAGTCAAGACCAAAATCTCATAAGTGGGCTCAAAATGTCGACAACTTTTTAGAAAACTAAAATTTGCGCAAACGAGCATACTATTGTATTTAAAGTCGCTGATTACGAATCCAATATCAGATTTTGAAAATTCAAAATGGCGGATCCAATATGGCGGACATAAAAATTAAAAAACCAACTGAATTTACTTGAAACTTGTTACTCAGAGGTTTTCGGGATCGCTGATTACGAATTCGTTTTCAGATTTTAAAAATTCAAAATGGCGGATCCAATATGGCGGAAATTTTAAAAAATTCATCGGATTCACTTGAAACTTTTTACTCGGGGGTTTTCAGGGTCGCTGATTACGAAACCGATTTCAGATTTTAAAAATTCAAAATGTCGGATATAATATAGCGGACGAAATTTTCTAAAATTCAACGGATTCACTTAAAACTTTTTACTCGAGGGTTTTTGGGGTCGCTGATTACAAATCCGATTTCAGATTTTGAAAATTCAAAATAGTGGTTACTTACGGCCCCAGAGTTTACCACGTGAAGGTATGCGGTCGGATTTTACACTCCTTTATTTATTTTGTTTTTTTTATATTTTTTTTGTTTGTTCTTATATTGGATCCGCCATTTTCAATACCGATATTACATTTTTAATCTACGACATCAATAAATTCCAAGTAACAACTTTTAAGTAAATCTAATAAATTTTTTAAAATGGCGCCAGCCATATTCGAACCGCCACATTGTATTTTAAAACTCAGATGCTAGATTCGTAATCAGCGACCCCAAAAACCGCAGTGTAACGAGTTTTAAATGAATCGGACGAGTTTTTGAAAATGTCGTTCGCTATATTGGATCCGCGATTTTGAATTTTTAAAATCTGAAACCGGATTCGTAATCAGCGACCCTGAAAACCCCCGAATAACGAGTTTTAAATGAATCAGGCGAGTTTTTAAAAATGTCGTCTACTATATAGGATCCGCCATTTTGAATTTTTAAAATCTGAAATCGGATTCGCAATCAGCGACCCCGAAAACCCCTGAGTAACAAGTTTCAAGTGAATCCGATGGATTTTAAAAAATGTCCGCCATATTGGATCCGCCATTTTGAGTTTTCAAAATCTAATATAAGATTTGTAATCAGCGACCCCGAAAACCCCTGAGTAACAAGTTTCAAGTGAATCCAATAAATTTTTTTAAATGTCCGCCATATTGGATCCGCCATTTTGAATTTTTAAAATCTGAAAACGATTTCGTAATCAGCGACCCCAAAAACCTCCGAGTATCAATTTGTAGACAAATCTGTGTGTTTTTGTAGCCAAAAATCTGCTTGCGTCTATACACGTCATCGACAGTTTGAGCCCACCTGCACCATGACGTGTATACACGTCATCAACTGCCAAGGGGTTAATATTAATTTTTAATTTTAACATTTTAAATTGTGACTTTTAATTTGTAAAGGTTGAAAATCAATGATAAAAGTGAAAATTTTTCTAAACATATAACTCTGTCTCGTAAGTATATTTTTTAATACTTCAAGTAATATTTTTTTGTAAATGACATGTGCTTGGTTAACGGACTATTTGAAAGTGCTAATAATGAATTGATTAAATTCATAGTATAATTCGTAAAAGTCATAATAATAGTTTTTTGAAAAATTAAATTTGAACATAAATATGTTCAGAATATTATTTTTTTATTGTTTCACTAGAGATCATGGAGCTGTTCCGAAATGAGGTAAAAAGTGTTAATTAGTTTATACTGTCAAGTTATTAGACCTATAAAATTTATATATTAAAGTTAATGGTTCTTTTTTCAATTATTAAGTGTATATACTATTTAAGAAAATAAAATTGTTTGTCACAAATTGTTCCACTTGAATTCGTAATTTATAATAGTAAATTATTATATTGGTTAGCATTGATTTAAGGAGTGGTTTTGCATATATATTCTTTAAATATTGTAATAAATAAATTTAAATGAATAAAACATTAAAATTTATATAAAAATATTAAAATGTATAAGTAAAATAATTACTAGCTTTTTAATTTCGTCAAAATATAGAATCTTTTCAGTCGAAAGAATTAACCTTTACTTAATTATTCCATATTACATTTATTTTAATTTAAATTAATTAAAAAAAGTTAATTTTAATAAAACCTTATTTCTTCTCACAAGTGGCTAAGAAAACGCAGGTTTAGTATATAAGAGAGATTCAAAGCAACTCGTGGTATGTTATATGCGTGCGTGCGAAAGCGAGCGTTATATGTATTCGTATAGTTGTAAGATAGTGTTAGTTTTAAGTGCGTTATTATAGTGTGTGTAATCTGTGACAGAATAATATACTTTGTGTGTGTCAGTGTGTATGCGACCCCTCCTAAACCCGTGTGTCTGCGCAGGTCTGTTCCTTCAGCGTAACTCACAGACATTTAATTTTTTTTCACGCGAGCCCGTACTTTTACGAAACTGCTCTTAGATTCTTATTTTGTGACGCCTGACTTTGTGCGAAATCAGAAATAGAACTCTCTTTTCAGATCTTAATATTAAAATTACTGAACAACTTATCAAGACCTTCAAAATTTTTCTTTATTTTATCAGAAAAAACCATTAGTAATAATTCCATAGACACTTTAACTATTTTTCTAAACTTTTTTTCATATCCTCATTTCCTGAAGAAATTTTGTAATCTTTCTTGAACAAAGATTTTCCGTGTACTAAAGAAAAAATTGAAAAAAAGTTTATTTTCTAACGATAAAATAAAAAAAAATTTCTTGTTTATTCATTAGATATGCATTTCACAACCATTTTCATTTACTTTACATGCTCGTGTAATATTACTGCAATTTTAAATTAATTTTTCTTTATCCCCTATCCGAAAGTAAGATTTTCCTCCTCGATTTTGTTTCGGGAACAACGGCTTTTGTGGCTTTTTCGAACTCATGCGCGTTCTGATTGGCTACAAGACTTTCGTAGTGAAGTAGCATAGCAACTTTGTTTACAGCGCACACTTTGTGACATAAATTCTTTATACAAAACCTTCCAGGAAAACGCGTAATTGTGATAGTAGTGATACCGTTTTTAATATTTTTATAAATAAAATAAATATCGTTTAACCTGAAAAATAGAAAACTCTTCATCAGAAGGTTCTGAAGATGAGGAAGAATGAATAATGGTTTAGGAAACCAGTAATGTCAATGTTCTTCTTAAGTTTGAAAGTTGTTCGAAGCATACTCCATATGCTCCATAATGTTGGTGGTTTTAATTTAGTTTTCAACGACTCGAAATAAACAATTAAATTGTTTTCTTCAGTTTTGGATAAAGAATCTTTCTTTTCTTCTCGCCACTTTTTGTAATTGTTATACCAGAAGGTACCGATCGTCGAAATTCCTTAGTAGATACTAAGGAATTTCGACGAAGAGGCAGAAGTAATCGTACAAATCAAAACTTTACCGAAAAAATCTTCTGATCGGTACCTTCTAGTGTATAACAATTACAAAAAGTGGCGAGAAGAAAAGAAAGATTCTTTATCCAAAACTGAAGAAAACAATTTAATTGTTTATTTCGAGTCGTTGAAAACTAAATTAAAACCACCAACATTATGGATCATATGGAGTATGCTTCGAACAACTTTCAAAGTTAAGAAGAGCATTGACATTACTGGTTTCCTAAACTTAAAATGCATTATCAAAGCAAATGCGAAGGTTATAAACCAGAAAAATCTCTGGTTTTAAGATGGGAGCAAATACTGAAGTTTCTGAACGAAGCTTCAGATCATGCATTTTTGGCCATGAAGGTAATAATTGTTTCTTTATATGCTTTCCATATAAGTATACTTATTATTCTCTGTTTATAATTTCTTGTGTTTTTATTTTTTGTAGGTTATTCTTATCTTTGGAATCTGTGGTTGTTTGCGCTGTGATGAAATCACAAATATGAAAGTTCAGGATGTAGAAGACTTGGGTAACAAATATTTAGTATCGATAAATTGCAATAAAAATGAGTACCCTGGACAATTTATCATTGGAAATCTATTTTATAATAAGGTGAAGACACATATTTCATTGAGACCATCTGAAGAATTAAGTGACCGATTTTTTATTAAATATCAAGAGGGAAAATGTTTTCGCCAACCTATTGGGAGACATAAAATTGGTGAAATTCCGGAGAAGATTGCCTCTTATTTACAATTACCAAATTCAAAAAAATACACTGGTCACTGCTTCAGAAGAACGTCAGCAACACTTCTTTCGAATTCTGGTGCAAATATTTAAATGGTCAAGCAGTTGGGAAGATAGCGTTCCGATATGATCGCACACTCCTACATTGAACATTCAATGCGCATCAGGCAATTAATTTATGATGGTGTTGTTCAAAAAACTTCGAAAACTAATATTCAATTAAAGCCATCAAACAGTGAGCGAGTAACCGTCGATAAAGAAAGCCATGAACTTGACAATGATTTGAATTGGTCTGACTTTGAAGAAGATTTAAACTCTACCGACCTTGACCCGATCCCAGGTAATCAAAAATATGTTTATTTCATTACGAAAATATTACATTAATAGAAATTATATATATGTCATTTTTTTAATGTATAACAATCTTTTTTCAGGAGTTGTCAAAACTGGATTTACGACAGCAGCTAAAAATCCAATAATTGTACCAGCTGTAAATAAAAAACTACCCATTGTTACAAGTAAATTGTTCACCAATAAGACTGAAATAAAATTAAATTTCAAAAATCCATCGAATTTCCTGCCATCTGTGGGTGAAAAAAGAAAAAGTGATATAGTCTTGGATAATAAAAAAATCAATGAAATAAGCGAAACGAAAAAATCAAAACCATGCAGTTCTACGCAGATAGTTATCGGAAATAAGGATGAGTCAAGAAGAGTAGAGTCTTGGGATGAGTGTTTACTAAATTTAAAATGGTCAGATTTTTCTGATGATTTTCATCTCAACAGTACAACAGGTACTAATCCAATTCCTACACCAGCTGTAAATCAAAATCTACCAGATCAGATAACAAAAAGGAGTAATGATGATTTAGACAAACACAATAACAATGACGTTAATTCCATTTTAAAGAAATTGTGTTTTTAACATCACTTCGTGCATTTGTGATAAAAAAAATAGTTCATAAAATAAATAAGAAAGAAAAATAAGTAAAATGTTGATTTTATGTTTAAATTTATAGATTATGTTTGTGAAATAAAGTATTATATTGATATTATAAAATTGATAGAGTTTAAATACTTGTATAAATGAATTTAAAACAGTTTTTAGTTTAAATGTTTAATAAATTTTTTAGTTATATTTTTTCTGCATTTTTAATATCTTTTATGTGTTTTTAACGCCCGCCCCGACCAGCAAATACCTCGGCTTCGCCTCGGTTTTGCAAAAGTCGTGCGGGCGATATATTTCAGTTTGTGAAGTGTCCAGCAGGTGGATTATACAGGCTACCGTTAAAATAAGACGTTATAGCTGTCAAAGCTAGTTTATTGATCACAATTATTAATTAAACGTGCTTTCGGATGGGAATAAAGAAAAATTGTATGCGATACACACGCCTAGTATCGTAATCAAGATTCGCGGTAGAGAATCGCCGCCAAGTAAAAAGCAAAAACCGCGAATATATATTCTTGAAATATCGGCTGTTTTTCGATAAAATTGAATAACTCGAGTATATCTTAACCGATTTGGCTCATTCTTTTTTCGTTGGATAAAGAATAAAAAAGAAAGAATTCTGTTAAGTTTACTCAATATTTTATTTAGTTTTATAGAATTTAGGCTAGGAAAACCGGAAAAATAGCGATTTTTTTAGATTTAGACAAACGTGGAGCGTAAACTCCTAAATGGATTTCTGAAATATTCTAGAATATTATTAATTAGGTTAAAATCTCGATATACATTTGAGGAAATTTTAATTCATTTCGTATTTTTTGAAAAATTTTAATTTTTTCAAAAAAATTGAATTTTTTGACATTTAGACAAACGCAGAGAGGAAACTTCTAAACGGATATGTAAAATATTCTAGAATGTTATTGATTGGGTTGAAATCTTGATATATATTGCAGGAAATTTTAATTCACTTTGTATTTTTTGAAAAATTTTGATTTTTCTCAAAAAAATTCAATTTTTTGACATTTAGATAAACGCAGAGACTAAACTTCTAAACGGTTATGTAAAATATTCTAGAATATTATTGATTGGGTTAAAATGTCGATATATATTAAAGGAAATTTTAAGATACTTCGTATTTTTTGAAAAATTTTTATTTTTTAAAAAAAAATTGAATTTTTTGACATTTAGACGAACGCAGAGATTAAACTACTTAACAGATTTGTAAAATATTTTGAAATATTATTATGGATTGAAAGCTTGAAATTTATTTTAAAAACTTTTTTGTTTTTATGTTATTTTTAGAGTGTATAGAATAAAAATCCTAAAAATTATGTAAAAATTTCTGTAAAGAATCATATCTTAAATAAATTCTTATTTAAAACTTAATTGTATTTTACAGGCTTCGAAGTGACACACTTTTTTTTCCAAAAAATGTAAAAAAAATTTACAGAATTCAAGAATTTTAGTTTTTTTGGTGAATTTCGTAGATTTCAAAAAACCCGCGAAGTGAATTAAATTTATTTTTGGACGCGTGATTATAATATCTATATTAATAAAATCAGACTTTTGTCTGTACATTGCACGAAATTAATTTTTTCTAGCATAATTTATTTATTTGAACAACGGAGAATCCAAAAATGGTAATAGAAAATTTCCTGTCTGTATGTATGTATGTATGTATGTATGTATGTATGTGTGTATGTATGTATGTATGTATGTATGTATGTCCGCAAAATTTTGTTCGCGTATAACTTAAAAACGTCTTGACCGATTGAAGTAAAATTTGGCAATCTTTCAGGTATTGGTCTAACTTAAAATATTAGCTATATTTGATGACAAAATATTGAGCTGAACAAAAGTTATGAATTTTTCAAAAAATTCAAAAAAAAATTTTTTTTCAATTTTTGCAGATTGGCATAAATTTTTTAATTTATTAATAATATAAATGATTTTAAAGATATATAAAAATAATTTGAATAAAAAATAATATTAATATGAAAAAAAATTATGAATTTTCCAAAAAATTCAAATTTTTTTTAAAATTTTGACAGATTGCTGTAAATTAATCAGTTATGACTTTTGTAAGATATATATAAGCAATAAATTTGCAGATTTTAAATATATTAATTAGAACGGGAGGTATTCAATTTTTTCAAAAAATTAAAAAAATGGAAAATTTCCAAATTGCATATTTTTTAATGTATATTTTTTAAACTTTCTGTAATTAAATATTTTTATTGTTTATACTCCTGCCCTATTGGCCTTACGCACTTCGACAAGAGTCCCCGAGAAATACTTTTTTGGATTAAGCATAACCATTCTACTTTAGAAATTTTCTATATATTAACCTAATTTGCGTCTACAGCCGACTTTATTAGGAGTACTCAATTGCAAAAATTTCGAAAATATTAAAAATGGAGATTCTTATGATAAAATTGATACTGCAGGAATTCAAGAATATGTGATACGATACTTGCATTATGCTACTGGGAAAAAACTTAGATAGTAAAAAGTTTAGTTATTTTAATTCTAGATTTAACTTTTAGGGATGTTTTGAGCATTATGTAAAGGCAAAAGTTAAACAAGGTGTCTATTATTATTTTTGTTTAACAAACTATCCGGTTTTTCCCAGCTTTGTCCAAATTTTTCCAGGTGTATGTTTTCTCATCAAATATAAATTTTCTTGATAAGAATTAACAATAAATAAAACTACAAATGGCTACAAAAATTCACTTATTTTATGAAAATACTCTTCGACGGGTTTTTGTTTTTACTAATACTTTTAACAGGGGTTCTACCAACTGGAAAAAACGGGAAATATGCAGGAATTTAATTTAATCGGGAAAAACTGTGAATTCAGCCTGCAATATAGGTCTTATTTTAGATTTTAGCAATTATGATACAATTAGTTCGAATTTTACTTTACTCTAAAAACTGGTGGAAATTTTGGATTAACTTATAATACAATAATTAAATTTCTACAAATAATTGACAAAACATTGTTCTCTGCATTTTAATTAATTAAAAATAAATTATTTGATGGTAAAAAGTCAATCACTGATTTAAAATAGTAATATTTTTCTAATGAAATAGTTAATGGTATAGCTAAATTTTATTTTTTCCGGTCAAATTAAATTCCCCGCTATTTCCCATTTTTCGAGACTGGTCGACACACTATAATTGAATGTATTTGTAGAAACTAAAACCCGTCGAAGACGGGTACGACAGCTAGTATTATAATAATTACTAATAGTAATATATATATATATATATATATATATATATATATATATATATATATATATATGAGGCATTCTTTCTCAAGTGGGCCACCCCTTCTCTCCATTTCAAATTTAATCCAAAAATCTTTTATAATAGCTCAAATTAAAGGTAAAAATGTCAGCTTTTCAATGCCGTTGGGCCCTTTTTGAAATATTAATCTCCAAATAAACTATATATAATTTAATGACAAAAAACACTATGAACAATTCTTTTTCATATTAAAAAAAGAAGAAAAACCCAATTTTAAAAATGCTACAGGGCCTACAACATTAAATTATATGATAAATTAACAAAATTTCATATTATTTCCTAAAATTAAAGATGGCGAATCCAATATGGCGCCCAAAATTTAAAAAATGTATAATTTTTGTTCAAACTCACCATAAAAAGGTTATTGGGATCGCTGATGACGAATTTGGTGTTAGTTTTTCAAAATTCAAAATGGCGAATCAAAAATGGCGGACTTAGAAATTAAAAATTAATCGGATTTGTCTCAAATTTGTTATTTGGGGGTTTTTGGGATCGCTGATGACGAATTTGGTGTTAGTTTTTCAAAATTCAAGATGGCGAATCCAAAATGGCGGACTTAAAAATTAAAAATTAATCAGATTTGCCTAAAATTTGTTATTTGGGGGTTTTTGAGATCGCTGATTACGAATTTGATGTCAGATTCTCAAAATTCAAAATGGTAGATCCAAAATGGCGGACTTAAAAATTTAAAAAGCAATCGGTTTTGCCTAAAATTTGTTTTTCGGGAGTTTTTGAGATCGCTGATTACGAATTTGATGTCTATGGTTAGGAATTTGATGGCAGCTTTTCAGAATTCAATATAATGGATCTAATATAGTTAACGTAATATGAAACATTAATCAGATTTGCTAAAAATTCATTACTGTGATATTTTTGGGATTGCCGATTCTATATTGAGTATTAGAAATTCGATATTTTGAATGCAATAACGCTGAAATATTAATTGCCAGCTATGTGATTGCTGCTGATTTTTATGTTTTGTATAGAAATTATTATGAATAAAGCGATACTCAAATAACCCTAAAGAACTTAGATTTTTAAATAAATAAATAACGATAATTTGTCCAATTTGTATTTAATTCTCAAAAGCTGACATCAAATTCCTAATCATAGACATCAAATTCGTTATCAGCGATCTCAAAAACACCCGAAAAACAGGTTTTAGGCAAAGCGGATTGATTTTTAATTTTTTAGGTCCGCCATTTTGAATTTTGAAACACAAACACCAAATTCGTCAACAGCGATCCCAAAAACCCCCAAATAACAAATTTTAGGCAAATCCGATTAATTTTAAAGTCCGCCATTTTGAATTCGCCATTTTGAATTTTGAAATATAAACACCAAATTCTTCATCAGCGATCCCAAAAACCCTCAAATAACAAATTTTAGTCAAATTCGATTGATTTTTAATTTCTAAGTCCGACATTTTGGATTCGCCATTTTGAATTTTAAGAAACTAACACCAAATTCGTCATCAGCGATCCCAAAAACCCCTTTATGGTGAGTTTGAACAAAAATTATAAATTTTTCTAATTTTGGGCGCCATATTAGATTTGCCATCTTTAATTTTAGGAAATAATATGAAATTTTGTTAATTTATCATATAATTTAATGTTGTAGGCCCTGTAGCATTTTTAAAATTGGGTTTTTCTTTTTTTTTTAATATGAAAAAGAATTGGTCATAGTGTTTTTGTCATTAAATTATATATAGTTCATTAGGAAATTAATATTTCAAAAAGGGCCCAACGGCATTGAAAAGCTGACATATTTACCTTTAATTTGAGCTATTATAAAAGATTTTTGGATTAAATTTGAAATGGAGAGAAGGGGTGGCGCACTTGAGAAAGAATGCCTCATATATATATATATATATATTAATAAAATCAGACTTTTGTCTGTACATTGCACGAAATTAATTTTTAATAGCATAATTTATTTATTTGAACAACGGAGAATCCAAAAATGGTAATAGAAAATTTCCTGTCTGTATGTATGTATGTATGTATGTATGTATGTCCGCAAAATTTTGTTCGCGTATAACTTGAAAACGTCTTGACCGATTGAAGTAAAATTTGGCAATCTTTTAGGTATTGGTCTAACTTAAAATATTAGCTATATTTGATGAAAAAATATTAAGCTAAACAAAAGTTATGAATTTTTCAAAAAATTCAAAAAAAATTTTTTTTTTAATTTTTGCAGATTGGCATACATTTTTTAATTTATTAATAATACAAATGATTAAAAAGATATATAACAATAAATTGAATTAAAAAATAATATTAATATGAAAGAAAATTATAAATTTTCCAAAAAATTCGAAATTTTTTTTTTTAATTTTGACAGATTGCTGTAAATTAATCAGTTATGAATTTTATAAGATATATATATATAAACAATAAAACAGTAATACTGTTCTATAACTATAAGATTGAAGTATAAGTATAAAAATGTTTTTAATATAAAAAAATTGAAAAATTATATTTGACACACCAATTACTATCAAGCTTAATTAAGTAGTATTTTTGGGGTCTCTGATAAACTTTTAACTTAAAAAAAATGGAATTCAGAATTATTTGTTTATTCAATTAATCAACAATTTTCAATTGCAAAAATTTCGAAAATATTAAAAATGGAGATTTTTTATGATAAAATTGATACTGCAGAAATTCAAGAATACCTGTGATACGATACTTGCATTATGCTACTGGAAAAAAACTTAGATAGTAAAAAGTTTTGTTATTTTAATTCTTGATTTAACTTTTAGGGATATTTTGAGCATTATGTAAAGGCAAAAGTTAAACAAGGTGTCTATTATTAATTTTGTTTAACAAACTATCCGGTTTTTCCCAGCTTTGTCAAAATTTTATATATATTATCTATATTAATAAAATCAGACTTTTGTCTGTACATTGCACGAAATTAATTTTTTCTAGCATAATTTATTTATTTAAACAACGGAGAATCCAAAAATGGTAATAGAAAATTTCCTGTCTGTATGTATGTATGTATGTATGTGTGTATGAATGTATGTATGTCCGCAAAATTTTGTTCGCGTATAACTTGAAAACGTCTTGACTGATTGAAGTAAAATTTGGCAATCTTTCAGGTATTGGTCTAACTTAAAATATTAGCTATATTTGATGAAAAAATATTGAGCTGAACAAAAGTTATGAATTTTTCAAAAAATTCAAAAAAAAATTTTTTTTCAATTTTTGCAGATTGGCATAAATTTTTCAATTTATTAATAATATAAATGATTTTAAAGATATATAAAAATAAATTAAATAAAAAATAATATTAATATGAAAAAAAATTATGAATTTTCCGAAAAATTCAAATTTTTTTTAAAATTTTGACAGATTGCTGTAAATTAATCAGTTATGACTTTTGTAAGATATATATAAGCAATAAATTTGCAGATTTTAAATATATTAATTAGAACGGGAGGTATTCAATTTTTTCAAAAAATTTAAAAAATGGAAAATTTCCAAATTTTATATTTTTTAATGTATATTTTTTAAACTTTCTGTAATTAAATATTTTTATTGTTTATACTCCTGCCCTATTGGCCTTACGCACTTCGACAAGAGTCCCCGAGAAATACTTTTTTGGATTAAGCATAACCATTCTACTTTAGAAATTTTCTATATATTAACCTAATTTGCGTCTACAGCCGACTTTATTAGGAGTACTCAATTGCAAAAATTTCGAAAATATTAAAAATGGAGATTCTTATCATAAAATTGATACTGCAGGAATTCAAGAATATGTGATACGATACTTGCATTATGCTACTGGGCAAAAACTTAGATATAGTAAAAAGTTTGGTTATTTTAATTCTAGATTTAACTTTTAGGGATGTTTTGAGCATTGTAAAGGCAAAAGTTAAACAGGGTGTCTATTATTATTTTTGTTTAACAAACTATCCGGTTTTTCCCAGCTTTGTCCAAATTTTTCCAGGTGTATGTTTTCTCATCAAATATAAATTTTCTTGATAAGAATTAACAATAAATAAAACTACAAATGGCTACAAAAATTCACTTATTTTATGAAAATACTCTTCGACGGGTTTTTGTTTTTACTAATACTTTTAACAGGGGTTCTACCAACTGGAAAAAACGGGAAATATGCAGGAATTTAATTTAATCGGGAAAAACTGAATTCAGCCTGCAATATAGGTCTTATTTTAGATTTTTGCAATTATGATACAATTAGTTCGAATTTTACTTTACTTTAAAAACTGGTGGAAATTTTGGATTAACTTATAATACAATAATTAAATTTCTACAAATAATTGACAAAACATTGTTCTCTGCATTTTAATTAATTAAAAATAAATTATTTGATGGTAAAAAGTCAATCACTGATTTTTCTTATTCTTATATGTTTCGATAGCCTATCATGGCATAATAAAAACTTGTAAATAGTTTTCCGAAATTCGAATATTTGCCAAAGTTATTCAAGGTAAAAGTAATTTGTAGCGTTTTAGTAAATAGCTAATTACTCGCGATCGGATGAACCGATTTTAATAAAAATTGGAGGAAAGTTTACCTGAAGAATTGTACTTGAGATAAATGATCAAAATTTTAATTAAAAAATATAATTTGTTTAAATAAATTAACTTTTTAATTTTTGGGGTTAAAAAAATTTGTTCTCCATCTTTTTTTTGATTTTTTTTTAATAATCAAATAGAGTTTCAACAATAAAAAAGTGGGATTCTCTATCACTTTAGAAAATATAATATTTTTAGTTACAAAATTTTTTGAAAAGTTGAAAGAAATTTGAAGCAAAACAAATAAATGAACTAAACTCGACAATTTTAACCGCAACCAAGTTTAGTTCATTCATTTGTTTTCCCAGTGTGCAAAGTTACAGAATAATTCTATAACTATTCCAGATATTCCAGGGATGTCGTCCCCCTGGAGGCACAAAATAGAAACCAAAGTCTGTAACAATTCTAGAACAAAACTAGAACATTGTTTTAGAACAAATATATAACAAATTCTATAACAAAAACGATTTATCATAAATAATACCCAAGCAGAAATTTAATAGTTCCATAGAACAAATAAATGGTTATGAGTATGAATAAAAATATAAATAATTAATAGAATATCTTTTTTTGCAATAAGTTTTTAAAAAATATTTTTCTTATTTTCTTTAATAATTTAAACAGACTATCTTATTTATTTAAATTAATGACTAAATTATTATTAGCATTGTTAATAATTATTTAAACTTATACTTTATGTATTATTATTCATAGAATTATACACAGAACACTTAAAACTAAGAATGAAAAATTTCGCACGCACGGGGGATCGAAACCTAGACCTAGAGGACACTAGTCGAATACGCATACCGCATAGCCACGCAAGCTTGGAAGTGATTTTACTTCAACTTTCTTTTGAATTGTGGGACCGTTATGTGCAGTGCTAAAATTATAAATTGAAATGTAACATACTTAATAAAAAATAACTATATATGGGGCATTCCAGGCCAAATCGGAAATTATTTTGCTTTTGCATCTCAAATTTTTTTTAAACATTTTTTTTTCTTTTAGTACTCTTTGAAATGAGCTACCTTGAATTTTTTCAAATTTTTTCATAAAGTTGTTCAGGAGATACAGATTTATGAAAAATGACGTTTTTTACGTAAATTTTTTTTTAAATGCTTATAACTCGGTCAAAAATTGATCAAATTGGACGTTTTTATAATGAAAAGTTTGTTTTCACACGTAGTTTTAAATAAAAATATTTTTGAGATGCAAAAGCAAAATAATTTCCGATCTGGCCTGGAATGCCCCATATATATATATATATATATATATATATATATATATATATAAATTTTTTTATTACAAATAATAATATATAATTATGCTACAAATAATAAAAAATTTTAATTAATTAGTTAATAATAATAATTTATTATTGTATTTTTATGATATACCTATTAATTAATAATTGATAATAAATTAATTAAATATTTGATGTTATTGTTGGTGAATAATGTTTTTAAAAATCTTGAAAATTTATGCAAGCTGACAGTGAAAAATTATTTAATTTTTCACGAATCATCGATACGAGTCTTTCTAAGTATCTAAATTCAAAAGATTTTTTGTAATTCATGCAAAAACGCGGCTGCACTCTATACGGAAAGAAAGTTATTATATTAGAAGTATTAAACTTTAATAAAAATTATACTATATTTAGTAAAGTTATATCAAATATCGAAAACTTTTAACAAATTTTAATATAACTTTACTAAATTTTATATAGGTACGTTTTGTTAAAGTTTCACAGTAAAAAGAAAGTCTTATTTTAAAGCAGGAAAGCAGCCTTAAATTAAGACAAAACATTTTTGTATCCTTTAACATTATAGCAGACAGTGCTGAATTTAAGACCGATCTTAAATTAAGATTTACTGTGTTAGTTTTGTTGATAGAAAAATTTTCCTTTGTCGCATTTTGTCCTACACTTGTAAAATACTTTTATAAAATTTAATAATAACATCTTTCCGTGTAGTGAAAATAAACACAAGTTTATAGTGAAAGAACAGTTATATTAAATTTTTGTAACAGTGTTTTAGAACACTGTAGGAACAATGTTACTTCAAAATTCTATAACTAATTTAAAACAAATGTTACATGTCTGTTATAGAAATGGAGAACAAATTTTTTTTTAACCCCAAAAATTAAAAAGTTAATTTATTTAAACAAATTATATTTTTTAATTAAAATTTTGATCATTCATCTAAAGTACAATTCTTCAGGTAAACTCTCCTCCAATTTTTATTAAAATCGGTTCATCTTATCGTGAGTAATTAGCAATTTACTAAAACGCTACAAATTACTTTGACCTTGAATAACTTTGGTAAATATTCGAATTTCGGAAAACTATTTACAGGTTTTTATTATACCATCATAGGCTATCGAAACATATAAGAATGAGAAAAATCCACCGACCCAATGAAAATAGGGGCCCACTTCAGGAATTCTTACCCTAAATAGTTTTCTCTTTGGAACCCCATCTCTATAACTAACTGTTTCTGAGATATTCCATTTGTAACAACTGCACAGCGTAACAACCGCACCTACTATCCGCGAGAAAATGATAGGCCCCTGAAAAATGTTCGAGTTTGACTTAAAAAATCTCTGTTAAAAAAATTATTTGAAAAAAATGAGAAATATTTTTGAAAAGCGTGGAATCTCATATGTTTGTATACGAAAGGCCAATATTAAAAAAAAAAATTTGCATCGTACAGGTGCAAAATTACATCACAGTGTACCCCATTTTTCAAAATTTTCAAAAATGGTCGACTTTGGTACAAGATTTTAGATGGAAGCGATTATTCAAAAAATTCTAAAAAAAGAACTATTTATTAACTGAATCTGTCTAAACGAATTTGCTTTATAATTATTAATAAACTAGCAGAGCTACGCGCGCTAAAGCGCGCGCGATATTTCTGTTTCTGTCTTTTGATACTCAAGACCTTATTTTATTGTGTGTATATAAAAATCTAAAACCTTATGATCCGTTTTCTTCTTTTTCTAAAATATTGGAAAAAGATTACAATTTTTTTTTGAAGAATTAAAAAACATAAAACACGAAAACCAAAAATTAAATTTAACACACTGAGCTATATTGTAAAATGTTTATAAAACGTTAAGGTAATTACAGATTTTTTCAAGATAATAGAAAGGTTTTTTCGCAAATAGAATTAACATTACCAATTTGTTGAAATTTGTACCACTGTTAGATAAAAGTTTTTAAAAAATGTAGTTAAATTTTTTAGACCTGTGGGGACTTGTGAAAAAAGTTATAAGCGTCTTTGTTTTTAACTTTTAACATTGAGTTTTGTGGGAATTGAGTACATTTTCAAACATATTTACTCACCACAAAGTACTTAAAATTAAGAAAACATTTTTTAATACGAGACAGATATATAATGGTTAAATATCTGTTTAAAAAGTGTCATTAGGTACCTGTGAGAGTTGCAATAAATTAATTTGTAAAAAAATTTCATGTTTTATACAGTATATTGGACAGTTGTTTGAACATCTGGAAACATTGCACACAATTTTCTACTCAAAACTAAATGTAAACAAGTCATACCAAGCATTTGCAACACGACTAAAGAAATGCTGTGTTGCCATACGTTTCAAAGTACCAAGCAAGTCAAATTACAAAATAATGGTTTTTGTTTTGATTAGTTCAGTCAAGCGATAGAAAAACTTTATATATATATTAATTATACATCAGAAGAATTATTTTATTGAAGTATTCTTCCTTCTTTGTTAAAACATTGACACCGAGATTTATTAATAGTCATGATATAAGTCGAGGTATAAGCCGTCCATAAACCACGAGGACAATTTTTTATTAATTTTTGACCCTCCCCCCATCCAATATGGAACACAAATTTTTACTTTATGCAATGGACCTTAATTTTGTCACTCGGTGGTTTTTAGGGACGCTGATTACGAATTTGATGTAATTTTTCATAAATTTAAAATGGTGTATTCAATATGGCAGAATTTTCTTTTAGATTTATGCAATTGACCTTAATGTTGTTACTCGAGAGTTCTAATACCAGTCAGTTAGCTGTAAATGTCATAGGAGCGCTCACTGACAATTATTTTAGCACTTGCGTCGATTCACGACCAGCGAGCGTGTATAGAAATTTTTTTTAATTTTTCTTTCCCATATTATATTAGTCATTTAAAATTTTAAAAACAAACATCGCATTCGTAATCAGCGACCCTAAAAACCACCGAGTGACAAAATTAAGGTTCATTGCATAAAGTAAACATTCTGTTCCATATTAGATCCGCCATTTTGATTTATGGGAAACTAAAATTGAATTCGTAATCAGCAACTACAAAAATTCCCGAGTGACAAAATTAAGGTTTATTGCATAAATTTTAAAAAATTTTGTTCTATATATTAAATCCGCTATCTTGAATTTCTTAAAAATAACATTAAATTAGTAATCAGCGACCCCAAAAGCCTTCAAGTAGGAAAACTTAGGCGAATTTAATTACATTTTAGTATTTTGAAAAATAGTCACCACCCCTTTCAAAGTTCCCTTCATATTTTAGGCCATATTTGGTCCGCCATCTTTAAATTTTACATTCTAATTTACTTTTTTTTAAAGTATACAATTTTTGTGCCTCTATGGATGAGAATTGAATATTATTCACGCACGTTTAACTCCTTAGCAGAGTAGTCAAAATAAAGTTTTCGTGTCACAACTTTGCTAAATTTTTTTATTTCTTTTAATGCCAGATATCATTATATTTTATGTTTTTGAGGTTACTGAATCCAAATATTTGGATGGGTAAATGGGTAAAAAAAATAACCAAACTTGAAAAAATGAAATTTCTTTTCTGTTTTTAAAGATAAAACCGCTATATTTAATTTTTGTTTTAAACGAAATTCTTTTTTTTCACCGCGGAATCGAAAAGAGCACACTCAATACCTATAAGAAACATACTTGCGGTATAAAATATAATCTGTTTTATTCATAAAAGTATAGGTTGAATTTGCGCAAAGAATTTTCTTATTTTAGGCGTTAATGGGTTAATCATTAAAATAATATTATAATATTTGGGGAAAGTGGGACAAACCGTCCAGATGTCAATATCTCCGAAATGGCGAGATTGTCAAAACTGTTGTTTAGAATTTCAAAACTACCATGTGTAGTATACCTTATTTTTAAACTAACATTTATACTCAAAATGAGCGTATGGGGCAAACAGTAATAATTTCAATAAGTTAAAATTTGACTGGTTCCCTTCTTAAATTATTCTCTTCATGTAAATAGTAATTTTTTCTATAATTATTGAAATACCAGATTTTCTGTCTTGGTAGTTAAGACTTGCAAGGCAGATATCAAGTTTTCTTGCACTTTCTTTCTTCTTTTCTGGACGTTTCGAGGAACCATGGCTACTTTTTTCGTAATTCGATGACGTTGTAGCAAAAGGTTCTATTGGTGCACTAGTATCTTTATATAACAAAAAAGTTTGCAATCTTATAATCGAGTCAGTCAAAATATAAAATAAATAAACTAAAAAGAGTTGTAAAAATGAAAAGGTTTTTTTATTTTAAGTAAATTAAAATTTTTTTCACTTATATTAAATTCTTATTTCCCTAAAAATTCATGTCGGGAAACATGTTTTTCATAATTTTCTCATTACCAGGAATTTGCGGTTTTCATTAAATTATCGATAATTAAACTGATAGATTTCATTGGTTCTTTAAAAAAATGAAAAGGGCCCATTTTGTCGGTCATTTGCAAAAAAAATCCTTATTTTAAAAATGGAGGTGTAATTGTGTAATTGTCGAAATAAAAATTTGGATATTGCATCAATTTTTTCACAATAAAGACTGTAAAAAAATTTTAAATAAGATTAATATCTATTCTTTTTCTTCAAATGACACAATAAAATTATTGTACCTAATCATTAATCTTGTAAAAATATTATATTAAGCAACAAGGGTATAAAGGCAGCCATTTGTTTACAATGATTTTTGTAACACTAGTCGAGGTCGAGGGCGCCCCGAGACCTCCACTCGTGTCACAAAAATCATCGTGAACAAATTGGCTGCCTTTATTCCCGTATTACATACGATATTTTTTATTTCTAATGCACAAAAGTGTCGATTTCAGATAGCAGACGACAGGGAGTAAAAGTCATTCACTTGTTCGACTTGTATGAAAACGGCGGGCTTTTTACCTTGGGCAAAAAAAGCATGGGACCAACTGTTTTTTTGCCCTTGGAAAAAAATCGCTATTTTCATACGGTCGAACAAACAAATGACTGTTCAAAACAGGCAAAAAGAAGGCTTTTTTAGTATATATTATTAAAATAACTATGACATTTATTTAAAAAATTTCTTTTACATGTAAAAAATAATTTATTTAAGAATTTGTAAAAAAAAAATTTTTCATTTTTATTTCAAAATGGCGGCGATATACGCCATTTTCGAAAATGCCCATTCTCGGTGGTAAGATCGATTCCAAACTTTCTATAACAGATAAAACCAAAAACGAAGTGGCATTCTCTTCGTTAGATATTTCTTTAGGTGTGGAACCTCAAAAAAGTGGAATTTTCTTCCCCCTCCCCCTTTGCTTAGAGTACTTTTTCTCTAAAATATGCAAAAAAGGTGTTTTTATTCAGAATTTCCCTTATAAAATAAAGAGAGTTTGAAATTTTCCAGTTTTTGAGGTTCCACTTATAGGCATGATGACGCTGAATCAAAAGCCTTTTGATTTTTTAAAATCGCTTTAGAAGAACTCGAGATATCACTCTTTCCAGATCAAAAAAAGACATTTTGAGAAAAACGCATTTTAAGTCTTTGTTCATAAGTTTTGAAATTTTTTTAAAAAAATCATCGGATTTGCTTGAAAATCGTTACTCGGGGGTTTTCGAGGTCGCTAATTACGAATATTGAATCAGATTTTTAAAATTCAAAATGGCGAATCCAGTATGGCGGACATTCTTTTTTTAAAATCATTGGATTTGCTTGAAAATCTTTACGGGGGGTTTTGGGGTCGCTGATTACGAATATGACATAATTTTTTAAAGATTAAAAATGGCGGATACAATATGGTGGACGAAAAAAAAATTAAACGAAAAAAAAAAATTAAAATAAAAAAATTTTCTTTTCCGCCATGTTGGATCCCCCGTTTTCAATTTTGAAAATTTGATATCTAATTTTTGATCAGCAACACCAAATACATTTTTGTTTGTCTTTTTTAAAAAATGCAAATGAGAAAACATTTAAATCATACGATTGCTTATCCGCATACAAAAACATCTTTGACATGGTGAAGAATAAGGATGTATAATTTTTGTTTTACTTCGAATTTTGCAATATTATTTTAGGAGAGTATTCTTGACACTATAAAAAATCCTAAAATAAAAACAAAAAAAAATTTCTGGGCCCGCATTTTATTTACAAAATAAAGCTATATTTTTGTTAAGCGCCATATTATTCGCCATATTGGATCCGCCATTTTGAATTTAATTTTAATTAAAATTTTCGAAATTATGTGTCAAATGCTTAATAAATAAAGCATTAACTAACAAATTGAAACCAATTCAACGCATGTAACGCGGCAGTGCAACCGCCCGTGAAACTGCACGCTCCATGTTTTTTTACAGCGCGTAACAGGCTTAAAAAACCATCGGTACACTTCAGAAAGCCTTACCCATTGTTCGAAGATAATTGAATATTAAATAATTATACGAATTAGTTTTTTAAAATATTTGCGATTGTTCACAACTGGAGGCGGGGTGGGAGTCAAAAATTGATGAAAAATTGTCCATTTGGTTTATGGAACAACGATAAAATTTATACCTCTCACTCATACTTCGTTCTTGATCTGCCTTTCTTTTACTCCTTAATCTATCTGTGAGTGAAAAAAGAAAAATAATTAGCCAATAAGGAAATAAGACGCCCATTTCGTATTTTGGCTTGAAAGTAAAATTCCCCACTTTTCCTTCCCCTATCAAACTCTGTTCCTCTTTTTCTACCTGACACGGAAAATGGAGAAAACATGGTACCCCCTTCTAAACCCAAAAAGTGGGAATTACTTTCTTAACTATTCGTCTCTCTTTCGCTCCTACTCTAAACTAAAAGGAGAGACAATACCTCCCTCCCTCTCTTTCTCTCTCACTTTGAACAGAGTATATAAGGAAAGACTAACTTAATATATATAGATATAATAATAATATTCGCCTCTCTTTCGCTCCTACTCTAAACTAAAAGGACAGGCGATACTTACCTCTCTTTCTCTCTATCAACCTTTCTCTCTCACTGCGGACAGAATGTACACGCTCTGGACAGACTGAATGAAAGAATACGAAGATTATTATAGTTAATTTTAATTATTATTGTATTTATTAACAATAATAGGAGGCAATGTTATCTCTGGTTCTAATAGTCTAATTGAAATAAATCAAATTGGATGTTGTAAATAATTAATCTTTTTATTATCTTAGCTCATTAAGAAAAACGAAATTCTTCTATTAATTACATTTTTCAACATTTATTTGGACAGTTTTTTTTTCTTGAGAACAAGTGTAAAACGGTTGCAAATACACAATTTTTTCGACAAAATCTTAACCCTGTCATAAATAATACTACGAACTTCTCCAAAATGTGGACTCAGAATAAAGCTTAGAATTTTTTTCACATAGGCTATACAGTGCATGCCAGATTTTTATTTATGACAGGGTTAAGATTTTGTCGAAAAAAATTGGGTTTTCGCAACCGTCTTACACTTGTTCTCAAGAAAAAAAAACTGTCCAGATAAATGTTGAAAAATGTAATTAATAGAAGAATTTCGTTTTTCTTAATGAGCTAATATAGTAAAAAGATTAATTATTTACAACATCCAATTTGATTTATTTCAATTAGAGTAATAGAACCAGAGATAAAATTGTCTCCTATTATTGTTAATAAATATAAAAATAATTAAGATTTTTTAATAGTTATAAAGCAAATTCGTTTGGACAGATACAGTTAATAAATAGTCCTTTTTTTGGATTTTTCGAATAATCGATTCCATGTAAAATCTTGTACCAAAGTCGACCATTTTTGAAAATGGCAAAAATGGGGTACACTGCTGTGTAATTTTGCACCTGTACGGTGCAAAATTTTTTTTCCAATATTGGCCTTTCGTATACAAACATATGAGATTCCACGATTTCAAAAATATTTCTCATTTTTTTCAAATAATTTTTTTAACAGAGATATTTCAAGTCAAACTCGAACATTTTTCAGGGGCCTATCATTTTCTCGCGGATAGTAGTCTCCCCTACTATAGTGTGTACCTGTCACATATTATTCTATAAAGGAGTACTACGCTGACTGCATAAATCATCTTTACATTTTTCTCTGTGATTCATGTCAAACAAACCAAAAAAATTTTTTTTTTAAATTTAAATTTCTTAACTTTATAACTATTTTAAAGCTATCAGATCTTTTATTAACTAAATTACTTGTTTACGTATACTTTAACTTATCTACTACTTAACACCTATCATAAAATAGTTTTAGTAGGCTAAAAATAGAATTTAACATTTAGCCCCAACATGGGGCGAAAAGTTAAAAAAACAAAATTTTCAAAAAAGGACAAAACATGTATTGTATGCGAAAATATCAGAAACTTTTTTATTGAAAGTGTAGAGGATAAGTTTTCCTACAATATTGACATATCAATATTTGCATCTAAGTGGATTATATTGTCTAAAAAAATCATTTATGCAAAATTTAACCTTTCGCCCCAGTCTCCCCTATTTAATTCAAACACTGAAATTATTCGTTCAAATACAATTTAATTGATTTAAATAAAAATTATTTGACTCAAGTAAATATTTACTTTAAACAAATATTTATCTAAGTTAAAACAATTGTATTAAAAATTAATTGAAAATTGAAAATTCTTCAACAATATACAGTATGCAGTATGAGACTGTATGATAACTGAGTGAACGATAACAAATAAAAATTTATTTTCCCATCTCAATATAAAACTCTCTTTCTCGATCATACAGTTATGATTGAAAAAGTTTTTGTTTTTTACATTTTTTTTAAATTACAAAAGCAATTTTAGTTGTGAATAAAAGTTGTGAGGAAAGAATCGACAAACATCGCACATCCAATCGACATTCGAAATATTTTCAGTTTGCGTGTCTGCCGTACACCTTTTCTTGTCTGGAGACACGCAAACTCTTTTTCAAAACTTAAATGTGGCACACCACATCAGTTAAAAGAAGAGAACAAAAAAATTATAGACACAAGCAAAACTATTAGTTCAAATGAAAATTACGATACGAAACTAAATCATCCGTTAGAAAAATAATTTTGAAACCAATAATTTGGAATTGGAAAATCTAATTTTCAAAATAAAAAAAAGAAAATAGTAGTAATGAAAAAATACTCTTTCGCAGACATTTAGTTTTTTTTATTAAATTAGAATAAATTTTAATTAAGGGCAGGTGGGAGAAAAAATGGTTTCGTGATCGTCGTCTCATTCAAAAAGAAAATAATTTTCGGTTTGGAATTGACTTCTTATTTTGAGAGGATAAAATATTTCGGGTTCATATTTGGAGGGGTGATAGTCCATAAACTACGTTAATAATTTTTGATATTTTTGAACCCCCTTCCACCTCATTACAATTACGTTTTAAATGCATTTTAATAGATTTTGGACCCCTCCCCCGTCCCCTTAAATTGGTAACATAGTTTATGTATGATCCCATAAAAGAAGACTCACTGAGGCGCACCCTTCTCCGTTTTTGCAATAATTTTGCGAGGAAATTATTTTTTTTAACGATTGATAGTAGAGTAATGGAGTAGTTTTCTTAGTTCAGCCGCGGTCCCTAGCTCGAATTGGCGCCACCTTCTTGAAAATGGAGTAATGGAGTAGTTTTCCTAGTTCAGCCGCGGTCACTAGCTCGAATTGGCGCCATCTTCTTGACCACTGACACATAGATCTACTTGTCTGTATGCTCGCCGCCATATTGTACTTGCAAATTTCGAGAATATTCTTTATCAGCACGCTTTCCCCTAATTATCTTGATAAATCCGAACGAGATACCTCAAATTATTTAGGAGTTAGACGACAGGTGGGAAACCATTTTTTCGAGGAATACAGTCGACTACGTTAATAGGGCCGGTCATAAGGAATAAGGGGAATGACTTTCCAGGAAAAGAGTTTCTTCCACTACCCCGGCCCTATCATCAGAGATTCGAAAACGAATCTATAAGTTTTGAAATATTAGGCAAAGAGTGGGAGAAGAGTTCGAGCGAATATCAGGGAAAGCGGCACTATTGATAGAGACCCTATTAACGTAGTCGACTAGACTGTCTACTGTCCGCTGGCCCAAATGTCAAAAAATCTGTATGATCAAAATCCCAAATGGATATGTCGCCGGAAAATTTATTGCAGTAAAAAATCTACTGCAATAAATTTTCTCCAACACTTGCTCTGAAAGGAGTACTTTTCTTGGTAGAAAAGTGTGGCGAAAGTAGAACTTTTCTCAACTGCTCTGAAGAGCGTGGCGAAAGTAAATTCAGCGTGGCGAAAATAATTTTTTGCGTGGCGAAAGTAAATTTGGCGTGGCGAAAGTAAATCATGAATTTATTCTTTTTTCTTGTTCTTTGACCGAGATTTATTTTGTATCTAACTTCTTCCCCACTCAAAACATTCGTCTTTTATTATATTAAACATAAGAACATTTTTAATTAAAATTATACGAAACTCACGAAGAAACCTTTCCTCGCAAGGCGTTGGAGAAAACGTAGTGCACAACTCGTGGTGAAAGAATGATTTTTCTCGAGTGATTGCTGCTCTCGCTACGCTCGAGCCACAAACTTCACTCTCAAAAATCACACTTTCGCCACTAGTTGTACAATGTACTATTTACAAAAGTGAACGTGTAGAGTAAACCAGACAGTAGTAAACCACTTTTCAATTTTGAATAGCTATAAAACATTACTCGTGCTTTTTCCATTGCAATACAAATAATTATTTGAAAACGTATGTACAATAAAAATATAAAAATGTTAAAACACCAAAAATTTTATACAAAAACATTCAGAACAAACAGAAGTTAAAAGTAGTATGACAGTTACACTCGTTTCTATGGTAACTGGTAACATTATTCTTCTGTTGGAACCATTTATGCGTCACTTATTTAAAAACATTCGATAAATTTTTTATTCCGGAAATTGGTTTTCGGGAAAATGTCATTCGGGAAAATGACCTGAATCCATTAAAAACATAACCTAAAATTTTTTGCTTCTTAGGTACCTACCTTTCTTCAGAGTGGATCATAAATGATTACTTATTTTTTTAGTAAATAAATACATCTCTAAATTACTTTAGACTTAATTTTTTCTTGTATCAAATAATTTTTATTTAAGCTAATTAATAGATATTTGCTTCAAATACTGAAATTATTAGTTTAAATTCAGTTTATTTTATTTAAAAAAATTTAATACGTCTTTGTTATTTTTGATGATATCGAAAGTATTTTTGTCCGCAAAACACGATGCCGGGTCTAAAAAATTGCCAAACAAGTCATGATTTTGGAAAAAGTGGGGATAAAGACCCAAAAATCGTGTTTTTGAGTTTTTTAAAGATGTTTTTTGTTTAACTTGACGTGATAAAGTCCTAGCATGTCAGGATTTTGAGAAAAGTTTGGGTAATGATACAAAAAACGTGTTTTATCCCCATTTTTCTCAAAATCCTCCAATTTTTTGTCTTATGCATTTTTGTCTCGTATAGTTTACGATTCAATTAAGTCTCTAGCACATCAGGTTAAAGAGAAAAAAATATTGATGAATTTTTGTTGTAATAACAAAAAGCATTAAAGCAAATAATTTGCTTCTTTAAATAACAATCAAATTATTAAGTTTTTAATTGCTCGAACTAAACAATTTACTTAGTGAAATAAAAATGTTTGATAAATGGTAATTATTAAAATTTGTGATAATAATATTCATTTTTATCAAAAATAATTTTGATAAGAGACAAAATTTATTTGATTCAAATGATCAATATATTATTTAAATAAAATAAATTTTCATTTTCTACATTGAATTTAAATAACTAAATGCATTTAAAGGCCCGTCCCGTGTGGAAATGTGGAAATAGCCCGAGTTAGCCATGACAAAGTTAGGTTTCTGGTCAGGGGCAAGCTTGTAGTGGGGCTCCCCGGACATAGCATGGCTAGCGCCCAGATTCAATTTCCACACGGGGTATTTAGAGTCAAAATTAATAAACGAAAAGTTTGAAAATTCGTTGAACCGCGCACGTCTATATATATAATTATATATGTATACAATTACGAATAAATAATTATTCATTGCAATTAGTATTTATACAAGTACAACGAAATGGATTAATTATATTCAAAATTTAAATATATGAAGGAAAATGATTGCTCGATTGAATGTGAAACATGTTGTTGGAAGCTGGTATCAATTTTAGACGCATGAAAAGAGATTACGTCAATAGACACCACGAATCTGGTTTTGCTACGCGCATTAATCATCCTTTTTGTTGCATTTATATCTATTGTTCAATAAAATTGATAGTCGACCAATCTATATATACATATGCGATTGGCATGAAATATACACACAGAATGTTGTATATGTCATTACTTGATATAACACTATACATCATCTATATATATCTTCAAAATTAGTATATTTATAAAAGTATCCTCTCTATATATCTTCATTGTATCAGAATCCGCAAATGAAAACAATTTATAACAATCTATTTCCTCTCATAAAAAAATTAATTTACCAGTTTTAAATTAAGTGTATATAAAAAACAGAACGACTTTTTTGAAAGTGAATTTATTTATTTTACCGATATTTAATTTTAAACTATATATGGGAACAGAAATTAAAATATTTCTTTAAATTAGAAATTGAATTAATAAAATGAGAAATTCAGTCCACTTCAACTTTTGTTTATGGGAGAGTTTTCATGCCATCTGGACGGCAACTCTTAAAGTTATTACGGCGCGAAATTCAAATTTAATGAAGCGAAAAAATGAGGAAAAATTCTGCGTTGGTTATTACTTTTCCAATATTTAAATCGAAATTGTCAAGTATTTTAAAATAAATATAATTATTATAATTTAAAATTTTAATTAAAAAAATGTTGATTTCAGTTGAAAAATGAACCTTTGCACTATACCAGGAGCTATCGCGAAAGTTAAATTAAGAATTTTAAAAATTTCAAATTAAATTTTAATTTGAAAATAAAAAGTATGAAATTTTGATAAAAGTGTTTTGAAATTTTTCAACACTATAGTTATTGAATATTTTCTGTACAGGTATAGAAAATTTCTCCGGACGTGAAACAAAATATATTTTCTCTACATGTGCCATTATTTTTTCATCCCAACTGGTCGAAATAACGAAGCCATTTCTTTTTTAGAATAACGTAAATTATCAGCGCGCGCTCGCAACTCTTCGATCAGCTGTGCGACAAAACGATAAAGGCAAATAATACAAACGACCCCTGGAACTAGAAACCAACTCGTACCACCTACGACATGGCACTCAACTAGATTGACAATCTCGTTAGAAAATAAAGTCTCACTTCGCCATACCAAGTTTTATAAGTTCCGATAACTACTTTTTTTAATTATTCTATCGTCCCTTGCAATTTAATTTCTTTGTTTAATATCTATCCCTTCAATTATAAATTTTATTTACCCCCCGACTGGAAGCTGATTCGTTTATATGAATGTCGCGTATATGAAACACAGTTGCGAGTTGGCTCTAATTGTTAATTTAAAGTTTTAATTTTAATCTCAACTCGTCGTGATTCTTTCGTAGAAAAAAAGTCTCTTCGTAAATCAAAATAATTCAATAAAAACTAAATAATCAAAATCAAAAAATTCTTACGTTTTTTTCTTTAATTAATTTAAAAAACCATTACAATCAAGATTGGAGAATTAAAAAAAAAAGAATTGAAAAAATAGTGTGTGATTTTTTACTTTTTTTTAAGGGGGTTTAATGGAAAAAAAATTCTGGAAAAAGCACAACTATTTTTCTTGTTATTGTATAAAAACAATTTTATTTTTCACTATAGCGAGGGAAATTGTAAATGATTTTCAGTTTGGAAAACGGTTAATGGTAACGGAATGGAAATAACAGTATTGGAAAACCCCGAGGCAAAACTAATGTAATTACTAGTTGATTAACAATGTATTAATGTTAATTTTAACTTTCTTGTATCTGTATGTGGAGTATAAAATTTAAAAATTCCAGAGAGATTTTTATTAAAACTCCTAGAACTCTGAAATTTTAAAATTTTAATCTGCTTTCTATTATTTCTAAACTTTTTTTTACAAATGTTAAAAAACGTATCAGAATAAAATAAATAATCAATACCACTCAGGGGCGGATCCAGACAAGGTTCTTGGGGGGGGGCATCTGCTAGACGCTAGCTTAATGACCTATTATGAATGAAATTTTTATTTAAAAAATTCCAGGAAGTTTGAATTCTCGGGGGGGCATGCCATTGTCCCCCCCTGGATCCGCGCCTGATACCACTGTAGGAAAATTATTTGTTTGTATTAAATTGTCTGGAAAATGTTATGCGCCTGTAAATTGGCAATTGCATGGCACTCAAGAAATTTCGGAGAGACTGATGCAATTCGGGGAAACGGACCTTTTGGGGTGAACTTTTAGCGCGATAGTAAAACGATCGTCCGCGTGATTTTGGGCCTCATTTGCTTTTTGTTCTCGTAAGGGGATTTTCCGCGCCATACTTTGAAGTCCGATGCTGTAGACCTCAAAGTAAAGAGTGCATTCGTTTTTAATATTAAATTTTCGATTACTAAATTTTCTTTTTGCTAGTGTTCTTTTTTTAAATATTATTTCCAAATGTTATGAAATATTCAAAATTGTGTAGTGTGGCGTTAATCTGTAAATGGGCAGAAAAATTGTTGGAGCGTCGTTTTGAAGCTAAATAGGCGAGAAACTTACACGGGCGATCGTATGGGCAAAATTGAAGCCGAATATAATTGAAATCTCCTCACTAAAAAAAGGATCAATTAGAGAAAAAAAGGAGGAAACTGTGAGACCTCACATCCTCGTCAAAATTAAGGATAACACCGTTTCTCCGCATCCAAACCGCTGCCGATATTTCCCCTGAGATCTAAAAAACATCGATGAGTATCAAAAATTATCGAATTTTAAATTTTATTTACAAACGTAATATTGTTTTTCATTTTATTTATAATTAACTTCATGTCCGAAATTTATGTTTAAATGTGTATGAATGTGTGTGACTGTGACGAGGACTTTTGCTTAATTATAATAATTCTTTTGACTCGAGTCATTGTTTAAATAGATTGTGTAAATATATTATATTCATTGAATAATATTTTGTGTTTGTTTCTTGAGTTTAAATTTAATCTATATCTCCTTGATTTGGTTTTTGATTCTTTTTAATGTTTAAATATTTTTATAATTTCTTGTAAATAATAATTTGTTTCACCACTACTGAGTGGTGGTTCTTATTACTTTTCCGCAGAAATTAAAATTTTCAAAAATTTTAAATTAGAACCTTTTTGAAATTCATTCATAACTATCTTTGATAAACATTATTCTTGAGTTATTATTAGTATCGTTTGATTATTTAAGAAATAAATACAATAGGAAAGGATTTTTATTGAATCAGAGTGAAATCGTGTTTAAGTATATATTTACAATCTTTATCATATATTTTGAAAAAATATTTAACACTTCTATAAGATTATACTTTTAAAAAAGATTGAATTTCACGAATAACCGGCTCCTGAGCAAGTAGATTTAAAAAAAAGACATTTAGCAGAAGTATGAAAAAGAAGATTAATAGTAGAGTGGAGTGAAAAAAACAAATTTTTTTTTCTTTTTGTAAGAGTTTTACGAAATCACTGCAAGTGACTTTTTTTGCACCACCTGGTGGGGGAAAAGCGACCTCGCAATTTTAGCAAAATATGTTATTAATTTTGGTATTTTTATAGTTTTCCTTTATTTATATGACAAAAAATGTTATTTTTTAAATATTTTATTAATAAATTTTTGTTTTCGATTTACAGTACCATGTTTCGTACCTTTTCTAAAAGTCACCTTAAGTTTCACCACAGATACCATATTTTTTGAAAATGTTTATTTGTTGTTTATTTTTGTACTCTCTAAATCTGAATCAGTGAAAATATCACTGATTTTTCCAGTGAAAGAAAGTTTCACTGTTTTACCAGTGATTATCACTGATCTAAAAGTGACAGCGACTGATGTAATCAGTGAATCAAAACAGTGACTGAAATACCAGTAAGATTCACTGTTGAATCAGTGACATTGCTAATCTTCTATTTGTTTAATAACTCAGTTTAATTTAATGATTATAGAGGAAGTATTGTAATACATAATTTTTCGAGTTCGACTTTTTGACATATCTTTATGTTATTTGACCTCAGGAGTTCAAAAATGACATTTTGTTAAAAAATGTCATTCCGCGTGTGTGTGTGTGTGTAAACATCACATTTTCATAAATATCTTGAAATCATGAAGAGCTTTTGTGTTGAATTTTTTTTTAAATTGTAGATCTCACCTGCGGACATAAAGTGAGAGTACTTTCTGATATATTAATAAAGTTTAACTAAATTTTTTTTTTATTTTTAATTTTGCAAAAAAAAGTTTTTTGTCCATAACTTTAAAAAAATGTTAGGACACCTATAAATGTTTTTCCATAATTTTGTAGAGTTTTTTTAGACGCATCTTTTGAGGCCTATAATTGAACATTTTTCGTCCATATTAACCGGAGTTATTAAACTTTTAAAAATAAAAAATTTTGGAGAATAAGACTTTTTTGAAAATTTTGTTGAAAAACGTAGAAGTAACTTTAAAATTATCGTTATCAACTTGTAGAGCATAAAAAAACGCTTCGATTGACCTATTTTTGAACCTAATTCGAGAATAAATTTCGAAATTATTGGTATTTTAAAAACCAAAAATTGTGAAAAATGACATTTTCTCAACTTTTTTGTTTGAAAATTTTTATTTAACTATTAAATTATTGTAACTATCTTGTAGGGTAATTAAAAATACATTGATTGACTCAAAATTTAATCACTTTTACCATATTTATAAAAAGTTATTCATATATTTCTATTATTTTTATCTCCATGAGGAAGTAAAGTGTTCATGAAATGAGCACCAAAATTATAAAAAAATATACAACTTGGCAGCGGTTTTTTTAAATTAATCATCATTTTGAATAATTGCGCGCTTTATCGATAAATCGACTATTCGTTTGTGTTCGATATGTGTATGTCAGGGAGTAAGACTAAGGAGACTGAACTGACTGTGTGAAGTCTCTCAAAAATGAAACCTTTTTCTGTAGGGGAACTATACTCGCAGAATGACAAAACTTATGCTCCGTGCGCATGCGCAGTACATGCGCATATTGCCCTCTCTTTTCAGTTTTTAAGCAATCCAACACTCAGACTAGTATCACCTATATTTAGATTCTTAAAACTTTGTAATATAAAAGTCTAACTTTTATATTCTTCTACCAGGTATCATTCCAATTTTTTTTTTTTTTTTTTGATTAAAATTCTCTCCATGCGTTCACGAGTCCGCTCGATTGGTGCGGTGTCGTTCTCTCTCTCTCTCTCTCTCTCTCTCTCTCTCTCTCTCTCTCTCTCTCTCTCTCTCTCTCTCTCTCTCTCTCTCTTCAACTACGGTTGGAGAGAGAGAGAGATTGTGCGCTGCTTTACCTCCGAGTACGGTGTGGACTCGGTGAAGAGGCGGCTTGTTACTTATGTTTCAGATAGATCATGGCTGTATGTGCAAGGCTTTAGTCCACAGTACATTGCCAATGTGTCGTGAGTTGTATTCAACCCATGACTATAATAAGAAGAAGAGAAGAAGCCCTTTTTTTTATATCGTAAAATATGAGCAGGAGTTCGGTTTTGACCGTTCCCAAGTACAGTTCTCAAGCACTAATTTAAGTGAGGATTCACCTCACAATGTCTATAGTTCTCTAATTTTGACTTATTTGTAATTTTAAAGTGTCTAACTTCAAGTATTCGAAGGAAATGATTCTAAACAGACTTTTTTTTAACTTAAACTCATATTTGCAATAGTATAAACATTTAATTCACATTTTTACCTCCCAACACGTGTTCATCAACCGCCATAGATTTATATAGTTTACCGAATCGCGTTTGACGCCATTTTTTTCACATTAACCAATTTCATGGAAACTTTTAATTCTTAACTCTTATTCTTCTAAGTGTTTGTTCTGACAGTTGGCAAAGCCTAAAGTCATTTAAGAAAAAGAAGAAGAAGAAGAAAATATGAGCAAGTGAGAAAACAAAAACATATCAATAGGTTATGGTTATGTTTTGACATATGATTCTTAAAATAAAATTACAAAATTATGGTTTGTTGCATACCAGGATGCAAAACATCATATTACAATGATCGACAAACGAATAAATTAACTTATTGATAACTTTTATGTGACATTTAAAGCTGTTTATTTATAAAGTATATAATTAAAGTAAATTACAAATTCGTAAATATTATTTATTTAGGAATTGTTCAATTGTTTCCACAAAGAATAAAACACTTTCTAGTTATATACCAAAAAAATTTATTCTGAACATTTATAAATATTTCATTATATTATTAATATATTACTTATCACTGAAAAATATACACTCTTTAGTATATATTTTTGTATGCACATATATATTTATTAAATTAATTTTTTTTTCAATTTATTATAATAATATTTCCTGAAACGCACAACATTCACAAACATTAAACATAACCTTCTTAACTTGTAGCTTATCATGATTTTCTCAGTCGCATCTGAGTTACTGAGAAAGACAGAGACAAATATATTGCATGTGCGCATGCGCGAAAACCATAATTTTCAGTCTTACGTATAGTTTCAATGCGACGAATGGTTTCACTTCCATAGCATTAGTTCAGTCTCCTTAGCCTGGGCTGTTTTCGGCACTCGCCCCGAGTTAACTCCGGGTTAATGGTGATTGGTTAGACCTACAGAATGTTTTTGATGATTGGGTAATATTTAACTCGGGGTTAACCCTGGGTGAGTGCCGAAAACAGCCCTGGTGTATGTTGTTGAGACTCTCGCAGTTACCAAACACCCCAAACACTAGTGTACGTATAGCGTCGTTTAAGAAATCGTGAAAAGGTGGAAAATAAATAACGATCCAGGAAAATATCAATAAAATAAAATATACTAATAGGTGTGTAATTTTCTACTTATACCTAATATAAGGTAAGTAAAGATGGTTCTTATTTTTTTCATTCAATAAAAAGTTCTTTGACAACGTCGAAACTAACATAACCTCAATTTTTAAAGATTCCAATTTCATCTTTTAATTAGTCGTTGCAGCTATTTTGTAATTTAATTTAACAAATGATGTTATTTTTCTTAAATATTATGTTTACATTAAAACTTTTATTACAATGTATTCCTTTATCCCATATTTTTAACATTATACACTTGACAGTGCACATTTCTACAAGTAAACAATTTTTATATTAATTTGAAAATAATTATTACCACTATTCATTTCAAATTTAGTCTTTTAATAAGAAAGTGGTTATTTTTTAAAGTTTGATTTATCTTTATAATTTTATTTGTTGCTTTAATTTTTTGTTTTTCACTGCAAGTAATATAAATTTTCCTAGATTCTTCGTGTTTAATTACAAATTACGTTCACAATAATATTTTGTTTAGATTATGATTTCTTCTGTTTTCTAAATACATAATTTTCTTTATCTTTAAAAGAATAATTCTAATAATTAAAATTTTTAAAATAAAGCAATCGTTTTTACAGATATTTCGTAAATGGATGAGAAAAAGGACTTTCAGTCAATGTCAGTTCAAGAGCTGTCATATTCATTAAGCCAATTTGTGCCTGCAGAAACGGTAAAAATTTTAGAAGGTAAATAATTCAATTTCTAATCAGTTTATTGACATTTTATTTATAATGTTTATAAATAACTAAACGGATTTATTTAATAAATGAGCTGTTAAAGAATATTTTCCCATTTCTTTTAGATAATTCCTAATATCAAAAGGCCGTGTGCTTCTTATACGTATAATTATAAGCATTTAAATTTCTCCACAATTTTATACTTTTTGTAAATTACACACTGAGAAAAAAGAGGGCGCGTTGCAGCACATTTTCGATTCATGTTGCGCGACTCAACCCTGTGTTCTGCTAGACATTTTTCTGGGGCGTGCAGCGGACCCCTGAGTCGAGGCGAGCTGTATTTGAAGCGTATTACACGCTCTTTGGGGCGTGCTGCACGCCCCAGAAAGTGTGTAGAAGAATTCAGGGTTGAGTCGCGCAACATGAATCGAAAATGTGCTGTAACGCGCCCTCTTTTTTCTCAGTGCACGAACGTTAAAAAAGTGCCTTTCCTGGTGTCTAATTTTTTAAATTACGTCCTCAGGTGTGATTAATTTTCTTTTATACCAGCTTAGACTATTAAAAAGAATAGAAAGGTTAAATTGTTTCATGTGTCGAGAATTGATAAATGGCGGATTGTATGAACTGTCTAATCATTTTATTAATGCTCACGGCCTAACATTAAATCGAGGAGTAGGAAATGTCGGATTTGAATGTGGACAAAATGGTTGCCGCCGAAGGTTCAAGTTTTTTTTTTATTAAGGAAACATATAAAAGACAGACATTTAACACCTGATATAAATGAAAGATTTGTACCAGAGCAACCTTTTAATATTATGAATATGGATTTTCTGGACAACGAAGAAATAGATAACGCGGAAATTAATATAAATGCAGATGACGGTGCTGCTGCAGAAAACGTTATTGACGACAATATTGAGTTGGACTTACAAACTTTTATTGTGAGAATGATTTGAAGACTTCAGTCAAATGGGTCCATGACTGGGAATATGATTGCATCGATTTTAGACGAATTTGAAACTTTATTTTTCTTCATGAAAAATAAATTAAAAAAGAAAGTTTCTATTCAGTTAAATAACACTGGGTAACAAAAAAATGACCATGTCGTGTTTATTTCAAAATTTTTGTGTTTATTGAAAGTTTGGGTGTCAGTGAAAATACCAAAAAAAAATTTTTTAATTTATTCAGACCCCTAAAAAGGGGGGTTGAATTATTAAAAAACGGTGTTTTTTGCATTTTTTAAAGACCTGTAAAAAGAAAATGGGGAGACATAAAAAGCTCTAATATGGCTTAAAAGAAAGCTCAAACCTTTATCTTTAAGAAGCAAAACTGAAAAGTAATGTAAAAAATTCAGGGAACCTGTATTTACCGAGTACCCCCCTAATGTATCATACATTCTGGTAAAAATGACTGGGAATCTAAGCATATCAATTTTTCACAATCGGATTGGCTTCAAATTTGTTACTCAGGGGTTTTTGGGATCACTGATTACGAATCCGAAGTCAGATTTCAAAAATTCGAAATGGTGGCTTCAACATAGCGAATAAAATGTTAAAAGTCGTTCGGATTCGCTCGAGACTTGGTTGAATCCGCCATTTTAAAGTCTCCATTTTGGATTTTTGAAGTCTGACTTTGGATTCGTAATCAGTGATCCCAAAAACCCCTGAATAACAAATTTGAAGCCAATCCGATTGTGAAAAATTGATATGCTTAGATTCCCAGTCATTTTTACCAGAATGTATGATACATTAGGGGGGTACTCGGTAAATACAGGTTCCCTGAATTTTTTACATTACTTTTCAGTTTTGCTTCTTAAAGATAAAGGTTTGAGCTTTCTTTTAAGCCATATTAGAGCTTTTTATGTCTCCCCATTTTCTTTTTACAGGTCTTTAAAAAATGCAAAAAACACCGTTTTTTAATAATTCAACCCCCCTTTTTAGGGGTCTGAATAAATTTAAAAAATTTTTTTTGGTATTTTCTTGTTCATTGACACCCAAACTTTCAATAAACACAAAAATTTTAAAATAAACACGACATGGTCATTTTTTTGTTTCCCAGTGTAATTGGGAGTTAATAGACGAAAATAGATCCAAGCAATTGTTAGATGCTTTTAACATTAAAAATCCATTTATAGGAATTCGGACTTTGGATCAGCAAATCGAAGTTCTAAAAAAAAGAGCAGGATATATTTCTCCTACAGAAATTCCTCTTGGATATCGGGTAGATATGGCTCTAAATAAGATAACGTGTTCTTACACACCAAAAATGGTCATGGAAACGTTTCAGTACGTTTCTATTATCGACGTTCTGAAAATGGTTTTATTGAACAGTGATGTAAGAACGGCTATATTAAATGAGCAAGCGGCACACGATGGTACTTTATCATCATTCCGTGACGGCGATTGCTACAAAGTACATCCTTTTTTTCGCGATTCCCAAATGCATTGAGAATAAAATTATATTATGACGAATTCGAAGTAGTAAATCCAATCGGGTCAAAAACGGGAATTCATAAATTAGGAGTTTTTTTATTACAGGATACAAAATTTACCACGACATATGACTTACTGGCGACGGTCTAGCTATATCTGAAGTTTACAACTTGCTTGGTCCATCAGCTTATAAATTCTGTACCATGTGTATGTACAGTAGAGAAAATCTACATGCTGGATCAACGGCCACTGCTGAAGAAAGATCTGAACGTCTGTATAATTTGCATATTGCACAATTGGAAGAAACTAACTTTTCGGCAGCAACAAAGACTGCAACTGGTGTGAATGGTCCTTGTTGTTTAAATCGCTCTAGATTTTTTCACATTTCTCGAAACAAAGTTTATGATATTCTTCACGTGTATTTGCTTGGTCTTGGACCAATGTTTTTGAAGTTAACTCTTCATGAACTAATTTTGATTCAGCAAAAATTCACTACTGTATATTTTAATGGAAGAATATCATCATTTAATTATGGGTACGTTGAAAATACCAATAAACCTTCCGCAAATTTTACCGATTGTATGCTCCGCAATCCTGGATATCACATAAGTCAAAAAAGAATGCAAGTATGGTTATTGCTTCGTTCTTTTCCATTTTTGGTTTCTGAAAAAGTTGCTGAAGGAGATAAACATATGCAACTTATTTTAGATTTGCTTAGGATAATGGAAATAGTTTTTGCCCCAAAAATACTAAGAAGTATGATTCCATACCTTCGAAGTCTCATCAAGGATCTTATGGAGTCATTTAAAACAATATTTCCAAATGTAAATCCCATAAATAAATTGCACGATATGCAACATCATCCGGAATGTATTACGTGGATGGGACCATTGTAGAACTATTGCTGTCTTAGAGAAGAAGCAAAACACAATGAAATGAAATTAAGGGGTAGAAATGTGTACAATTTTAAAAATCCGGCAAAGACTCTTATTCGGATTTCACAAAGTGTTCAAAGCAGTAAATGGGGTCCTGGCGACGTGAAAATACTTAGGGTTCATGCTGTGAGTGGTAAAATTACTGAAGTCGGGGAAACTTGGAGCAAAAATGATTTGAATAATCTAAGATTTGTCGATAATGATGAGATTTTTTGTTGTTCTTCAATTCGCGTCAATGGTACTGACTTTAGAGAAGGATACGTCTGTTTAGAAGTTGCTCATAATCGGGAAGATAATTTGCCCTTATTCGGTAGAATATTAGAAATTGTCGTGATTGAAGAGACAAATATATTTTTACAGATTTCTGTTTGCACAACATCGTCTTTCGATATTTATGTCAATGCATATTGTATTGAGTCTCCTGATGAAGAAAGTCCTTGACAATTTGTAAACGTTTCTAATCTCGCACATTACAAGCCTTTTTGCTGTTGGCAAAAAGCAAATTGCGATTCTTTGTTTATTAGTCTTCGTCATATTCTCATATAAAAGATTAAAAGGGTGATAAAACATAAAATTTTTGGTTAGAAATTTTACATGGTTTAACCGTGTTGATTTTAGTTTTTTTCTTTCTTATTTTTAAATAGTTCAGTTTTATTTTGTAAAAGTATTGGTGCAATTTCTAATTTTATAAATTTTAACTTCCATCAGATGAAGGTATTTTTGGCTCTTTGTTTCTTGAATTGACTAACCAAGACTTTCAAGAATTAAAAGTAAAAATGGCTCCGCGAAAATTTTTGAAAAAATTAAGCAAGGAATGCAAAGTAGAGCAGGTACATTTGAAAATATCCTAATGTGTTTAAAATATTTATTGATAAATTTAGTGAGTTATTTTTTGTTATAGAATTTACTTGTTGAGCTTGTGGTTCAAAATGATGGATCGTTAAGATTGGAAAAGGATAACAACTCCAATATATTTAGCGTTCCACAAACGAAAATTCCAAAAATTACTAACTTCAGTGGCAGTGACAACATCGCGTCAACGAGCGGCACTAATTGCACAGAACCTACAGTCAACAGATTTTCAGTAATGTCTACTTGTTTTTAATAATTATAACTAAAGGAAACGGCTAAATTTTAAATCTGTTATGTGTCATATAGAATTTTGAAACAGTTATGAACACTTTATTAAATCACTGTCAAGGACCGAAATTGATAAAAGCAGCAAATTCTGCTTTCACTGAAGAGGACAGGAGGTCCTTAGTAAGAGTATTGGTGGCAGAACTCATAAAAGTTCATGGACAGTAAGATCACATATTTTACAAATAAGATCTTAACGTATTTAAGGACGTTTATCCTAGAAATGAAAACCTCCAGAAAAAATTTTGAAATGAAATTTAAAAAATAGATATCTTGTTTTTAATAATATTTTCTAAAAGAACGAATATCAATTTACAAGAAAATTTTTTAAACCAGAAAAAATAGCTATTTGTTAAAAAAAAGATAAAACTTTTTTTAAAATGTATAAACAGTAAATTATTTCTGGTTAAAATTTTTTTTTATAATTTGACATTTCTTTGAGAAAATATTATTAAGAATGAGTTATTAAATTTTTAAACCTCAATTAGATATTTTCTTTGGATGGTTTGCATTTCTTGAATAAACGTCTTCTAAATATTTAGAACTCCAAATGTATAAATGCAAGATTTTTAGAAATAGTTAAATTAAAACAAAATTTTCTTTTACATGACGTTTATTGCAAAAGTTAAAATTCTTCGAAATTAATTCTTTTCATCTTTATTCCTTATATCTAGTTATCCTCCAGATATGTGAGTATAATATAACAATTATAATTAAACAAATAGTGTTTCGAGTAGGTAGATATTTATTTATAGCAGTAAATCAAAGTTATAAAATATTTTAGGTGTCACAGATAAATCTTTTTTACTTGTATAATACATTAATACAATTTCTTTAATGAAACTATTTTATGATATTTACAGGAACATTATTATGATGAATCCAGTAAACAAGGCTTCATTCAATATCGGTTATGGACAGTACACAAAAATCTGCCTCCGGACGACAAAAAGTATAAAACAAAAAATTACTTAACATCTTAACACCATCATCTTCCTCGACGATTCCTATCACTCTACTGTCTCAGAAAGATCTTGAATCAAAGGTATGTAAAAACTATTTTGGCGCTTACATACCAATTTATGTCTCTTTTACTCCAATTGTCTATAATATCGAAACGTAGACAGGTGTAAAAGCGCCCTAACTCACCTTTAAATTGACAATATGTGAATAAATACAGTAATATATTTTTTTGTACTAAATTTCCTGGATGCAATTTAAAAATCCGTTAGATAACAATAAACATGAGATTTCTCAAGCTCTAATGGAAACTCTGCCTAATAGAAGAACATGGATAACCAAAGAGAATCTAACTATTTGTCAGATTTTTGCGATGTATCCACGATTAATTGATTATAAAGGAGAAATGGTAATATTATGATCAATTATACTAAATATCATTTTTAAAAATATTTAAATAAAAAGTAACTAAAATTTATTTCTAGATTGAAAACGATTTTAAAATGATTTTTCAAGGAGTGGAAGACAACTTTATTAAAAAATTTCCATCTTACTATTGTCCAAGGATTCTAGCCTACGCCAAGATAAATTCTGTCTCAGTGTACAAGCGTTTCAAGCATATCTCTAACTGTGAGTTATAAAATACTTATTTTAACAATTCATTAAATTTTAATTAATTTCAGGCCTCGAATCGATTTTACGTAAAAAAAAGTTGTTTTATAGTTACCTCAAATTTCGAAAGACAGTTTCTCTATGAAGAATTGTCAAATATTTTTGAAACCACTTTTTTGAAAACTGAAAGTTTTTTTTGGAAATTGTTAATAAGTTAAAAAAATTTTAAGTTTTAAAATCGTAATAATTTTAAAAAGATGTTTAGCATAAATAAATCTCAAAAATTATTCAAAAGTTAATTTTAATTATCAACTGCTTATTCATATGCAGATTCAATAAATTGATTGATTTTATACCATAAAAAATGGTATTTATTCTATAAAGGTCGAAAATGTTGAATTTTATTAAAATAAGTCGAAAGCAGTCGCTACAATCCGAGACAATTACAATATTATTCCGTGGTTTATTTATTCACTCTTTTACTTGACTAACGAAATAAAAAAATATTAACTCATAACTTATAGAAAATCTCCAAGCTTTACTCACGTTGGCATGTTTGCTGCCAGATTCCAATTCGACAAGGATCAAAAAGTCAGTGAAGGATAAATCCAAGAAAATGGTAATAATTTTTATAATATTGATAATAATTTTATTAATTTAATAATATATAAATAATATCATAAATAATGACTTCATTTCGTCTTTACAGCGACTAAATCCGGATGATGATGATGATTTGGTTGAAGAGAATATGGACCAAACTAGTTTTTTACTCCAAGTTGTTTCAGTAAGTATATAACTGTATAATAATTATTATTAAAAATCTGAATTTGAAATACTGTTTCAACCCTACTTAATCTTTATAATTTCTGTTTTCAGGAGGGCACAAGTTTATCTCACTTTATTGCGGAATTCAGAAAAAAATCAAAAGCTAATGTGCAACCTTATATCATTTGTGTAAAGGGTCAAAATCGAGAATCGTATTTTCTACAAGGAGATGGATGGATCATTAAAACCTTCGATGAGACATGTGCAGTATCTGCTTTCGATTTACTTTTTAAATTGTACTTCGTACTGAACGTGTGTTATCCTTCGGGGCTGCTGAATTTTTATAACTTCATGGAACAGTTTATTTACAAAATGCCCGGAACGAAAGTTCGAAATGTGGTACGGTCGTTACATATTTAAACAAATGACATTTCTCATAAAAATAAAATTCTTTGATAATCAATTTTTTTCTTAATTTTAACAGTGCCAAATCGATTCTTAATGTCCTTAATATGTTAAATTTGTGTTTATCTTAATTTTTTTGAAAAGTGGATTTATCTGCTTTTAAAAAATTGCTCCTTATATTAGTAAGAATTCTACTTTAAAGTTTTACTGAATGAATCAGTGAGCTCACTGATTTATTCAGTGAAATTAAATATTCACTGATTTAACCAGTGAGTACTCACTGATTCGTAGTGGTATACTTATAACAATATCATTCAGTGACTATGCACTGCTAATCAGTGAGAAATCACTGATTCAGTTTTAGAGAGTAGTCCACCATTTTTTCGTCGTGTTTAATTAATTAAATTAATATTTCCCGTTCACTTAAACAAGTTGTAAAGAGAAAATAATCTTTGAAAAGTTTATCGAAATGTTTTTTACAGAGCAACTCAAAAATTAAAATTCCAATAAAAACAATATTATTATATTATAGAAACAACATCCAAACTAGAATCAAAAGTTGCTTATTACCGAATAGTATATTTATATTCTAAATGGTTGATAAATTGGTTTAATAGTTTGTGAATAAAACTCAAATGGCTTTTTTTCACTTTGGCTTTTTCTCCCCACTATACCCTACTCGGCTGAATAGATATTAGTGTATTGTTTCTGCTGAAAAACCCATTTGCTTCTAACAAATGTACAAAAATATTGCATATAAGTAGCCAAAATTTTTAAATTTTATTTCTAAAAAAAGTTTTCTTTTAATAATTTTTGAAAGGCAGTTAAACATTGATTTTGACGTCCTAGGCAATCGCCTAGTTCGCCTTAATCGTTGCGCCAGCCCTGGACCGAGTGATAAAATTATTATTTTATATTACTAGCGCCTCCGTCGACCAAACGGTCGACTACGTTGCTTCCGTTCTCCATTCAACACATAATTTTTCTTTAAACATTTTAACATGCAATTTTGCTTCTCTACGATATTCTTTCCTTTAAATTAATTTAATTTCTTTAATTTTTATGCATTAAAAATAAAATTTTCAAGCACATGAATATTTTTCAATTACATTTTACCGAAAAATAGCGACTTTTCTCGACCGCCTACGTTGCTTCGTTATTTCTATTTAACACGTCAATTTTCTATGAAAGTTTTAAATTGTAAATTTACTTTTCCACATTATTTACTCTCTAAAAATAAATTGTTAATAAAGTTTTAAAAAGTCAGATTATTTTTTATAGAAAAATAATCACATGTCGGATTAATTAATTCTTTTTATTTTATTATTTTAAAAATATATATCTAACAGTTAAGGGCATTTGTCCTAAAGCTCCCTGGTAAAAATTTCGGACCAATTCCGGATTAAATACGGACAGATTAGTACGGATTTGTACGAAAATTGTACGAAAAAGAACCGAAAATGATCCGCGCTAGTCTGATATCAATCCGAACGAAAACATGAATCCGAAAACACTCCGGAGTAATCCTGAATGTCTACGAACTCAGTCCGTAATTAGTCCGCAACAATCCAAATTTATAACCGGTGAAGAATTCTTCTAAAATAAGTACAGAATTATCCAATATCAATATGTAAAAAATACGGAATCAGTCCGCAACAATCCGAGTTTAATCTAGTTAAAAAAACTTAATCCGCAAAATTTCCGGCGCAATCCGAACTCTGTAAGCAGGAAATCCGATATTAGTCCGCAACAATTTGAAATTAAGTGTGGCAAAATCCTATTCCGAAAGAAGTACGAAACAATCCGAAATCTGTATGCTAAGAATCCGATAATTGTCTGCCACAATCCGTATTTAATCCAACTAAAAGGTATAATCCGAAACAAATACGAAATAATCCGAAATCTGTGCACAAAGAATCCGACAGTCTGGAGTAACCTCAAATGTCTATGAATTAAGTCCGTAATTATTATGCAACAATCCGAAATTATGTCCGTCAAAAAACTCATCTAAAATAAATACGAAATAATCCGAAATCAATATGTAAAGAATACGAATTCAGTCCGCAATAATCCGAATTTAATCCAGTTAAAAGATTTAATCCGAAACAAGTATGGAACAATCCAAAATCTGTATGCAAAGAATCCGGTAATAGTCAGCGTCAATCCGAATAATATCTGATGAAAACACCACAGTCCGAAAATAACTCTTATTATTATAAGAATTTTCAAATATATACAATCCACAGACAGTTCAAAACAATCCATATTCAATCCGATTCAAAGACTTAATCAGGAATGATTTTGGTATAATATTGAATTTGTATATTAAAAACAATTTGTATTAAATGCTTCGGAGTTCGGACTAGATCAAACTAATTCCGGATTCACTGGTTATACACAAACCGCATTTATCCGGACAAATTCCGAGCGACAAAAACCCGTCCATAAGCAGACTGTTTCAGATTAGCTGCGGATTCACTAGTTAAACCAACCGGATTACTTCTGCATTTACTAGTTGCATATGATCTGACTAACTTCGGACTAAACCGGACTAGTTACATATTCAATAGTTATAAAAAACGGTATTGATTTCAAACTTAATTCATGGTAAAAAAAACCCCACAATAAACCGTACTGTTGTGGACAAATTCCGGATTAGTCCGAAATCGGTCCCACTTTTTATTCAGGGTATTTCCTTATGGTAAATAAAATATTTAATTCTGCAGTCAATTTGTTTTTACAAATTTACTAGTATTATTAGTTATCTTGTTTCAATATTAAAATTAACACTGATGTGTTAGTTTCTTGTCATTTCTTTTCGTGGCACTTCATAAATTCTATTATGAATTTGAACTCTCATGCGAGCGTGGTATAGTGGTTAGTGTATTCGATTTCGGTGCAATATATTGTTAGATAGGTGTAGGTTCGAATCCCCAAGCGTTAGAAATTTTAAGTTAATGTAAATAAAATTGCGATAGGTAAATCGAAAAAATATGTTTAATGTACCATAAAGTAATAATAATTAATATGTGTAACTTGTATAATTATTTTTTTAACATTCACTAAATTGTCTGGACTAATTTTTTACTTCATCGGATCAACTCCGGATTCACTAGTTGTTCACAAACCGTATAGAGTTCGGATTTTTCCGGATTAATTTCGGGTGACAAAAACCTGACCATAAACCGCATTGTTTCGGACAAATTTCGGATTAGTCCGAAATCTGTCCGTTTTTTTAACCAGGGCTGTGACGTCATAATAATTCAAATGCCTTCAAGGTTAAATTAATTTTTTGATTTAATTAAAAAATTCAATTCATAAATAATTCGCATAATATATATATTCAAGGTGGTGTAACCCCTGAAGTATCTAAAATTATTGAGGTTAGAAACATTTGTTTACAAGTTGCATACCTTGTACTGTTGACGTGATTTTTTTATAATTAAAAAAAATAAAATAGGTTTTAAATAAAAATGTTATATACATTACAGGATTATTCAAAACCATTTGATTATTAATTGCAGATAATTAAAGATAGTAACTTATTAATTTAATAAATAATTTAATTTTCTCAATTTTAAGGAGAAACTTATTTCTTTTCATTCTGACATTTTAGCAATAAATAATCGGAAATACTACACAACATATTCTTCAACACATGATTTTTTCTATTGTAGACTCAGGCTAAAAATACTAAATAAAAAACATTTAACATACTTTTATTTATATAATAAATAATGAAGAAAAACAATTATTTGTCGCAAATAAAGTATAAGACCCAAAAGAAAACAAACAGCGGCCATGTTTCTACCTTGGCCAATCAACAGTGAGTCAGCTGTTGTCATAGTTTCGTCCTCCAATTCGAGTTCGATTTATTTGTTTAGAAAAGAGGAAATACAATCAAATACATTAAGAAAAATGCTACAATTTATTTAAAAATTAAATTATATGTACTTCTCCTTGTGACGAAGAGTTCGTCACTAAATTCATTTTGTTCAAATTGTTTATTATTTCTATTTTTGAGGTTAAGTCGTTTCATTTAATTTAAATATTGCCGGTTTCCGTTGAGTCGCCGATTGTGAATTTTGGACATGTTTGAGGAATTGCAGGTTTGACCATAGGACCGACCGAAAGAGGGGAGCAGTGCTGAGTACAGGCGAACTAGGGCATTCCAGTTTCCGAGTTGATTGAAGTCACACCTTTTTCAATTTCTTTAATTTTCAATATTATTAATTTAGTTTGTTCGAGTATTATTTCTTTTTAAATGAATATTATAATTTGATTAATCTATACTTAGTTTCGTATTTTATTTGTATTATTGTTGTGAAATTTCGAAGTCGTGAATAATCGTGCGAGATCTGAGGAGCAAGAGTAAGTATTAAACCATCTTTCCCTGTCGCCGTCGATCCATCACGAACGTCGCAGGTATCCGATGTTAGTCTCCGGCTGGACCCCACCTGAGATGTGTTTGTTGATTTCGTGTTTGAGTTATTTTTCAATTGACCGACCGATACTAAATTCCCTGAATTAAAGTCACGTTACAATTTGGCACCCAATGTGGGGCCACGTTTTGTGTGAGACGCCGTGATGGATTGAGGACGAGTGTTTAATATTTTCTGTCTTATGGTTTGACGAGGAGATATATAACGACCGACCTGTTTTTTTTATTTTCTTGAGACCATTGAGATTATGAGTGAGTTGTAGTTGAGTGTAAATGCATCGCGAAATATTGAGAAAAATATAGAATTCGAGGCAACACGTGCTGAGTCGGAAGTGACGTCACGGCGTGACTTGAGAGTTTACGTTGCTCACACGGGTGTGCGTGGTGAAGCAAAATGGCGTTCGTTTCCGTTTTCATTTACACGACCATGCTTTCGGAATCAGTCGCGATGCGAAGTCCTGTTTTATTAGACCGACAGACCACCGGTCAAAAATAAAACAAATTTTAATTGTGTTTTAGTGAATAATTTACGGGAGAAATTTTTAATAGTGTGATTATTGAAAATAAAAATATTATTTCTGTAAATTAAGTGAAAATTTTATTGTCGCTATATTAGACAGTTTCTTTTCGTTTTCGCTCAATTTTTATTTTTTGTTGAGACCAATGACCAGACATAGACAGAAATTTCTGTTCTATGTATTATTGAGCGAATTTCTACGACGATTTTGACCAGAATATAGCCAAGTAAAATTATGTGTTGCGTCTTTTCGTGCGTCATAGTTAAAGTGGACACGAGGAATACATTTAGTTTGTATAATCGAACGAATTAAAAAAAATAAAAAGTTTGAGTAAAGTGTTAAGTGTGATTTTTAATCTCATGATTTGTACTTTTTAATAAAAAATTTTAATCCTGTCGAATCGGGGCGAGTTATATTCCCTTTTAAGGGACGTTATATTATTAACGGCGAGAAACATGGAGTCGTATCGCCGACATTTCGCCAGATTGTTGGAAAATACGGGAAGCGAGAGTGATTTGGACCGGTATTCTAGAGACGCCTATCGATGAGGTGGTTGACGAACTTCGTAGCCAGCAGTGTAGTCTTAAGGGAACAGCGCAGGTGCTGCGTGAGCGACTATTGCGACTACGCGCTAGAATTTTATTTGGGGAAAAAGTTTTCGTGCCATGGATGGAAAAATTCGACCTGGCCGAGTCTAGCGAGACATGGCCTCTGGAAGCAATATCGGACCAATGCCTTCAACTTCAGCCGGAAACTGGAGTCACGAACGAGAATGACCATGAATTAGAGGGGGCAGCGGGGGGTGAAGACCGACCTGTCAACGAAATTAATGATTGTCTATCGAGTGACATCAACCCAAGTAGTGGGGATGACCAACGACCAGAGGGTAGTGATATAGTGGTATCAGCGATGGATAATGGGTCCATAACCACTATAGATAGAACTGTGCCGATCGTGGACACCCCAGTGTATGTATGTCCAATAAATACTTCGACCAATGTGACCTATACGACTTTTGGGAATCGTGTAGCGACCAATTAAACGCCGAGCGTATGGAGCCTGAGTCACAGGGATACTAGGATGAATTTCGGACAAAATGTGGGCACAATGTTTTCCCATCGCAGCAATACCGAGGTGAATTGGTTATATCCTGGAGAGCAGAGCAATGTGTTCGATCTGGGGAAGGACCGGGTGAATAACTGGAAAGTTACAGAACCACCGTGCCAAACGACCGACGTGACTGCAGGAGCAATACCCAAACGTCCGAATAAGCAAGTGAGCCATAAGGATCCTGCACACGAGTTTCAAGATCAGCGCCGAGAGGGAAATATATATGTCAAAAGAAGAGTTTTATCCCCACCTGAAAAAGAGGAGTGTGAAAGACGATCGAGATGAGATCACCGACCGAAGAAATTGGACATCCCGAATGGAAATGCACAAAATACAGTGAATATGGGAGAACAAAGATGTAACTCGAGAAGACCAAGTGAGAGCAATTCGAGAACGATGCATAGATCTCCGTTGTTGGTGGATAGTGATTCCGATTCCGATATCGATAACCTTTCAAATCGGGCTCAAACATGGTCCGGATATTAGGCATATACAACTTTAAGTTCTAAGACTGTTAAAGCACTGAAGGACTGGGACGTAAAATTTACAGCATCAGAGAAAGAAGACCCAGAAGAATTTATCCAGAGGCTTAACGACTGTAAAGAGTGTTACGGTATTTCAGACCAGGAACTTCTAAAGGCTGTACCCAGTATTTTACGACAGTCAGCGAGTATATGGTTTTGGATTAATAAAGATGAAATTAAGACCTGGAAGATCTTTAAAAAATTGTTCTTAAGGGAATTTGCTCCAATTATCAAAGATGTCGACGTGTGGGACGAGTTAAAGAATAGAACTCAATCTAAGGGCGAAAGTATTTCAGACTATGTGATGAGTTTACGTCTGATTGCGGGACATTTCCGATATCCAGTGACCGAGGACGAGTTTTTAAGGTTCTTATATCGTGGACTGACTCCAGAATACCGTCGTTATCTATCGGCCCATGATGTTGAGAACGTGGCCAAAGTAGAGAGACTACTGAGGAGATATGAGAGGATCAAAGATATCGATAGAAGATATAACCCCCCACCGACTAAAGACAAGATGAGATTTTCTTCAGCGGCCCCTAAAGGAACGACCAAAACCTCTAAATTGGATGCGCTGTTGGAAATATCATCCTCAGATTAGGAGAAAGAGACTAGTAAAACGACCCTGAAAAAGACCAAGAAAAATGCGAAGAAAAATACCAAGAAGACATCAACGAGTGAGGTTGAGAGTGTCGATGCAATAACACCGTCAGGAGTACAGACCAAAGGAGTAAAGTTCGGACAACCAACTGGGCCTGCGCAAGTCATGCCACAGGCATCAGTAATGAATCCTGGACAATTAGCGGGAGGAAATTATGGTGCAAGAAATAAAGGACCTGGAAATGACCAACGTCAGTTTGTCGGAACCTGTAATGTTTGTCAATTAGTAGGTCATCGAGCTTCGCAGTGTCCAAATAGGATTTGTTATACTTGCTAAGGTAAGGGCCATTATGCTAATGAATGCCCGAATCGACAGCCTCAAGCTTATATTGGATCATGCCAAGTCTGTGGGGCCCCAGGGACTGTATTCGCGCGCTGTCCGAATTGTGTTACAGCTAGACAAATTTTAGGAAACGCACAAGGGGGGGGGAGTGAGCAAACCTTCCCCCCCAATCTTGAGTCAGGGTTGGAATTCGAATATGTCAAGAGTTGAAGAAGAGAGTTTTATTCACCTTAAGGACATGGAATATTCCGATATGGAGACCGGAACAGAACATTGCGACCAATCAATAGTAGAGACAGTTAGAGAGACCGACCTAGAAAAATCGAATATTGAGAAGTCTAAGCGAGATCACCGTCATAATGAGAGTGCGATGAATAAATTGACAGACGTATTAGAAAGACCATTATCGAGTGAAGAGGACGCCAGAGGTGGCGAAGCGAATAGGATTAAGGATGCAGTGAGAGCGATCGTGCGGGAAAATTTTGAGAACTACAGTGTTGACAATTAATCACCACGTGTAGTCCAGGGGAGGGTGGAAGCAACAGTGGATGCAGCAGGACCTGCTAACGACTACGAGATTATGGATGGTTCAAGGACGGAGAATCGATATTTCCTGAAAGTGTTTATTGCAGACCAGACTTATTTGGCCTTATTTGACCCTGGAGCTATGATTTCAGTTCTTGGACCGGAGCTGGATGCCAAATTCAAGGAAAAATTGAAGGAAACAGACTCGGAGATTCAAAGTGTGATTGGTGGATCAGCACGGACCTTGGGTAAATTGCGACTGTGGTTGTCAATCGATGGTTGCACGCAATCATTTGAACTGAAAACAGTAAGTTCACTGACACAAGACTTGATCCTGGGGATGGATTTTTGTCGACATGGATGTCCAATTGGGCAAAGGATTGTGGAGAGTGAGCAATCAGGGTTGGCACGAGTTTAATAATTGTACAGACCAGGAAAAGGAAGCAATTATTACAGCGGAATGCACGGGTATTTGCGAGTTGAATCAGGACCAACGACGAGAGGTTCAAGAAATAGTGGATGAATTAGTCATACCACCGGGACGAGAGCACGGTGTGACCAATATAACCGAGCACAATATAAGAGTGACAGACCGGACGCCTATTAAACATAGACCGAGGAGAATGTCACCTTTTATGCTCAATTGGTTGATTCAAGAAGTCAAGAAGCTACTGGATGCAGGGATCATTGAGAGAGCAGAGAGTGAGTGGTGTACAGCACCAGTCGTAGTGAAGAAAAGCGACGGGACATTTAGACTGTGTTTCGACTTTAGAGACGTGAACAAGGTGACCGTGAAAGACGCTTATCCAATATCTAGTGTCGACGCCATTTTGGATAAATTGAGGAGAGCACGCTACATCTCGAAAATTGACCTTAAAGCAGCGTATCATCAAGTACTAATGGCGGCGAACAGTAAAAAGTATACAGCGTTTTCGATCCCAGGTTTCGGGTTGTTCCAGTTTGAGAAAATGCCCTTTGGATTGACCAATGCACCAATGACCTTTCAAAGACTAATTGACGCCCTGTTTGGACCTGAAATCGAACCAGTTGTATTTGGTTACCTCGATGACATTATCGTTGTGACCGATAGTTATGAGGAACATTTACGATGGTTGAGAATAGTTCTTACGAAACTTGCAATAGCTGGACTTGTTGTGAATCCGGAAAAGTGTGAATTTGGATGCTCGATGGTGACTTATCTTTGTTACGTTTTGGATAATAAGGGTTTACGACCAGACCCAGACAAGATAGCGCCTGTAGTGAATTATCCAGCACCACAAAACCAGAAACAATTGAGTCGTTTTTTGGGAATGGTGGGCTGGTATTCACGGTTTATTGAGAATGATAGCGTCATTAAAGTGCCATTGTTGCGACTATTACATAAGGGCAAGACCTGGGAATGGGGAACAGAGCAAAAAGAAGCATTTCAGACCTAAAAAGAAAAATTGGTATCGGCACCAGTTTTGGCTAGACCTGACTTTACTAGACCGTTTACAATCCAACGCGACGCTAGTGATTACGCTATTGGAGCGGTGTTGACCCAGGAATCAGAGGATGGTGAACATCCAATTGTTTACATTAGTAAAGCCTTGACCGCAGCAGAGAAAAACTACAGTGTGACCGAGAAGGAATGCTTATCAGTGCTTTGGGCCATTAAAAAGTTCCGTCCTTATGTAGAGGGAGCGAGTTTCAATGTGATAACCAACCATAATGCGCTGAAATGGCTGAAGAATCTCAAAGAACCGTCAGGTAGACTTGCACGCTGGGCCTTGGAAATTCAACAGTGGGATTTCCAAATTGTCCATTGTAGAGGAATCCACCATTATGTACCGGATGCACTATCAAGACTTTTCGAGGATGAAGGTGCAGCGTTTGACCTGATTAATGACCCGTGGTACCTAAGGAGAAAAGAGTTAGTAGAGAAGTTTCCACAACGCTTCCTGGGATGGAGAGTGAAAAATAACCGACTTTATAGGCAAAGAGTAGACCCATTGATCAGCCCGTTCGAGGATAAGGTGGAAAGTTGGAAACTAGTTGTTCCCGACGAGTACAAAGAAAGAGTGATGAGAGAGGCTCATGCGGAGATTTCGGCTGGTCACTTGGGAATCGAGGAGACCTATCCTCGTGTGACCAAGGACTATTATTGGCAGGGAGTTTGGTATGATGTGCAACAGTTTGTTAAATCTTGCCCGGAGTGCCAATTACACAAAGTTTCGCAGGAAGGACCGATGGGATTAATGGGCCAGAGGATCGTTGAGCACCCCTGGGTGGTCGTGGCTGCAGATTGTATGGAGTTTCCACCCAGTCGAAGCCAATGTAAATATTTAGTCGTTTTTCAAGACCTGTTCTCGCGATGGGTAGAAGTAAAACCTTTGAGAAAGGCTGACGGTAAATCCATAGCACGAGCGTTTGAGGAGTTAGTCGTGTTCCGTTGGGAAACGCCGAGTGTGGCAAAAGTGCATGTCTCAGATTTAAAGCGTTACATACCTCCTCGTAATAATAAGTAAAATTTTCGATTAATTAAATTTAATTGTCTTTGTTTCTTTTAGCGATTCGTGGATGTCCAGTGAAGAAAGCAAGCAGTCCTTGTCACCTCCGACTAAGAAGACCAAAGTGTCAGCCGAAGACATGCCACCGAAGACCTTCGCGAGGAGACCAAGTTGGTCTGGTAGGAAAGAGGTGGAGAAACGGACGTTGCCAGAGTTCGATGGAGGACCCAAGGAGGTTATTAAGTCCAGAGACGAGGATAAGATGAGGAACATTTTGGGATATTGGAATGAAAAATTTGGAGTTAAAAATGACGATAAGTCCTCATCGAAGAGAGGTGAGAAGATTGGCGCACTGAGCAAGGCCATGAAGACTTCTTTTCCGAGACCAGTGACGACCGTGACGACCTGTGACAAAACTAAATATGACCAGTTAGACCAGCCCAGTACTTCGAAAGAACTAGGTACAATTCCTAAGGTGATCAAGCAGAAAAAGAGTGGATCAACGACAAGGGATAAGACCTTACGAAGAAAAAAGGGGGAGAGTCGAGAAAAGTGGGAGAGCCGTAAAGCAGTGGCGGATTTGTTGCAGACGGTGGATGATTTCACAATAGAGGCCACTAAGAAAAGAGACGAGCTGAAATTGTTGCAGAGGGAGGCGTTGGAATATCGGCGTTCTTCTGTTATCAAGCGTGAAAATTATTTCGGAGTAAGAGAACCTCTGTTGCCGGATATTTTGGCGGTTCCGCAGGAGTTGAGCATTGATGCCATTAAGAATGGAACCGATTCTGATCTCTTGCCTAAAGAAGCCCCGGTTCTGAAATCTGTGGTTCATCGAGTTGTCCAGGAGCCAAAGTTACCAGTTCTGCCGTTTAAAACCACCGGAACAATGTTCGGAGACCTTGACCAAATCCCGACTGACTACGACTTGGACCCTCCTCCAGGCGCTTGTTTCAATTGATGGAAGAAGTGTCATTGTCAACGGAATTGCCCGAGACCGATGGAGCTGTTTTGTATGAACTGCGGAAGAGCAGACGTGAAGGTTTACGAGTGCCCTAGGTGTGCTAGGCGTTACAAAGAATATATTCGTAGCCAATATGGCGAGAATGTGGGAAGCGACCGGAAAGCGAAAGATGTTGAAGACGGCATTATTTTGACTCCAGAGCAATCTTCCATTGAGATTGTGGATCAAGAGTCTGTTGTTGAGGCAGCAGGATTGATCAATGAGGACCGTGTGACCGACGAGTTGATTGACGTTGTTGATTGGAGTGCCAGCGGAAATGGCGCAGAAAGCAAGGATCGCTTTCTTGAGATCAAAGGATTTTTTGAGTTATTTTAGAGTGTTTTAATTCTTATTTTTCCTTACGAATTATGATCTCATATTAGTTAAACAATTTTGTTCTGTTGGAATTAATATCGACGTGATATATTTAGTTTGTTTTTTATATCGAATTAATTACCAAAGATTAAATATTTTTCTACTTTTCTTATAAACAGTTAATGAATTATTTATCTCTGACCCTGGTTCTTGTTCGATGTGATCGGCAATCTTACCTGGGGTAAGTTTGGCCTTGAGGGGGAGTTTGTGACGAAGAGTTCGTCACTAAATTCATTTTGTTCAAATTGTTTATTATTTCTATTTTTGAGGTTAAGTCGTTTCATTTAATTTAAATATTGCTGGTTTCCGTTGAGTCGCCGATTGTGAATTTTGGACAAGTTTGAGGAATTTCAGGTTTGACCATAGGACCGACCGAAAGAGGGGAGCAGTGCTGAGTGTAGGCGAACTAGAGCATTCCAGTTTCCGAGTTGATTGAAGTCACATCTTTCTCAATTTCTTTAATTTCCAATATTATTAATTTAGTTTGTTCGAGTATTATTTCTTTTTAAATAAATATTATAATTTGATTAATCTATATTTAGTTTCGTATTTTATTTGTATTATTGTTGTGAAGTTTTGAAGTCGTGCGATATCTGAGGAGCAAGAGTAAGTATTAAACCATCTTTCCCTGTCACCGTCGATCCATCACGAACGTCGCAGGTATCCGACGTTAGTCTCCGGCTGGACCTCACCTGAGATGTGTTTGTCGATTTCGTGTTTAAGTTATTTATCAATTGACCGACCAATACTAAATTCCCTGAATTAAAGTCGCGTTGCATCCTTTAAAAAATATTAAATTGTTTTTTCTTTTGTTTCTGAAAATTATATAAAAATGTCATCTTCGTGTTCTTCAATTCAAGATTTTCGAGTTCGAGTTTAAGTTTTACGAGTTTCTTCCACTTTCTCGAACTGTTTTTTTTAGAAAGAAGATAAGAATATTGTTACTGTAACTTCTTCAAAATTACACTGGACCACAAAGGGAAATTGAGGTGGACATGTTCTAAGCATAGGTGGCCTTTATGTTTTCGGGGTCGGTGATTACGATGCCGGTGTCCGTATGACCCTATCACGTCAGCATCAAGGTCAAACACCTCATTTTGCAATATTTAATTTTTTTGACCCGGGATTCGGAAAGAGCGGACAATTTTACGTTCGAATACGTTTCGACCATTTTTATAAACCAACCTTTCAAGGTCAATTGGACGTCATCTAGAAGGTCAAATCTTGATTTCATTCTCTTGTCCGGAAATTCAGCTAGGAATGGATTTAAAAAAAGTTGCTTTTTATGTTTTTGGGGTCGCTGATTACGATGCAGGTGACCATATGACTTCATTACGTTAGCATCAAGGTCAAATCAAGGTTAAAAACCTTAATTCGAAATATTTTATTTTTCCAACACCGGATAAAGATGACCTTTATATGTTGGTTTATAAAAGTGGTTAAAACGTATTCGGACGTAAAATTTTCCGCTCTTTCCGAATCCGGGGTCAAAAAATTAAATATTGCAAAATGAGGTGTTTGACCTTGAAATGACCTTGATGCTGACGTGATAGGGTCATACGGACACCGGCATCGTAATCAGCGACCTCAAAAACATAAAGACCACCTATGCTTAGAACATGTCCACCTTAATTTCTCTTTGTGGTCCTGTGTTATTTTCATACTTTCAATTCAAATATTATTTTCCAGAATTTTTAACTAAAATTTTCTTTTAAATCAATTATTTTTAATAGTTTTGATAATGATCTTTAAGAATTTTTAAATCCATTTGTTTACAATTCAATTTCACCAAAAATTTCGATTATTTGAAAATTCTTCAAATAAATATACGTTACAAAATAAAAACTTCAAATAATTTCAAAGAAAATTCATTTAAGGTTTTTCAAAAAAATGAATTCAACATAATTGTTAGTTAAAAGTATGAAAAATTCAGAGTTTTAATGATTTTAATTTGAAACCTTTTCAAAATTCAGTTATTTCTAAAAATTCAGGCTATAAGGGTATTTTTTACCTTGCAATGATTTTCTATTTGCATATGAAAGAAACCTTGAAATCATGGAGTTTTTTTTTCTAAAATTGTTTTATGTTGCCTAGTAATCTAATTTATTAATGTTACGATAAATTTTTTATTTGTGTAAACAATTTATTATTGATTATTTTTAGCATTTTCAAATAAAACTAGATATTAACAAATTTCTATAAAACAATTATTTAAACTGAAATATGGATTCACGGGGCAAGGATAGTTAGAGATAATCCGGCACGATAAAATCCTGTTAATGCCGTTGCAAATTTTAAAAAAAGTGTTTAATTGTTCTTTTTAGATTCAGATAAACATAATGGTGTGTAATTAATATACGGAAAACGAAGATTATTGACCAAGAAATTGGTGGCCGTCTGAAAAAAATTAGTTAAACCTCTGATTCTAGTTCAGATGAATTTTAATAAAATAATTGCAATTAAGAAAATGTTAAATACATATTTTTAATACTTGAGATACACGGAGAAAAAATTTAGGTTATACACTGAAAAAGTTTTAGGCCGTTGGCTGTACTGGTTTTCTTAAAACGCCAGAACAAGTGTTTTCCTTCTGACCAGGACGTCAGACGTCCTTTTTCTTGACAGTAGACTTACTTTTTTAGTTCAACCGCCGTGCTGATAGCTATTTCCCTTGCCCCGGTGCTGGGGCAAGGATAGTTACAAAATTTTGTTTACTTTTTCATTCGTATCTCGTAGGCATTTGAGTCTACAGTAAAATAATGTATAGCAAAATTATAGACAAATAACCAGGCTTTCCAAAAATACTTTTCGTTTGCAGATACATATTCAAGTTTGGCAGCTAGATCCGAAAACAAGGTCTTACCTAACTATCCTTGCCCCATCCTCCCCTAGTACATAGTATTAAAATAATAATCCAAATAAGAAATTTAGTTAAACTCCTTACAACTATTGCATAAAACTGTTTAAATAAACAATTATTGTTGTTATTTATTAACTTTTTACCCAATTCACTTAGAAAGACGCAGTTTTTTTTCTAATTTTGCCATTTTCGGGACTACTTATAAAAACCAAAGAATGTTAAATGTCAAATCGCTATTTTAGAAATTTTTTGAACAAATAATTGTTATTTATTAACTTTTTCTATTGCACCTAGAAAGATGCAGTATTTTTCTAATTTTTTGAACCAATTATAATAACACTTCCTAAAAATGTCAAAATGATCCCTATTTGGATCAAAATGATCCAAAAACTGAGATGAAATTCTGATTTGATCCACTTTTTGAGATCAATTCGTTGCAATTTGATCCTTTTTAGTTAACAGTAACCGACAAAATATAAAATGTCAAATCGTTATAAAATAAATAACAATATTTTTTGTTTAAACAATTGCTAAATTATCGATTTGACATTTTATATTTATTGGTTATTATAAGAATGTCCAAAAATTGCAAAATTAGAAAAAAATTCGACTTTCAAGGTTCAATAGAAAAAAAGTTACTAAATAACAATTTATTTGTTTCAACAATTACTAAAATAGCGATTTGACATTTAACATTTATCAGTTATTATAAGTAGATCCGAAAATTTCCGAATTAGAAAAAACTGCATCTTTCTATGTGCAATGGGCAAAAAGTTAATATATAATAACAATTAATTGTTTAAACAATGTTAAATAATAACTATATAGCAAATTTAATTTAATATTTTATTTAATTTATTGCTATAACATTAAATAATACTAATAAAATCTGTTAAATTTATAGAAATTTTCTTTTCTCTATTTTGTTTTTGGAATTGTTGTATATTAGCAATAATAAATTGTTTAAACAAATGAAAAACTCATTGTAATAATAGTAAATAGTGATGCATTTGAACGAGAAAAATGAGAAACGATATTTTTGAGAATGATGCTCGTATTTTTTTGGATCATCTCATTATATATATAAAACGAGATGCTCGAAATGCCATGTTGATCAATTGTTATAACCTCTTTAAAAATTAAATATAATGATTCAAAAATTGTTTGTTTTAAAATCAGATAACCGTCAAATGATAAAATAATTTTTGATTTAAATACGAAAACAAAGAATTAAAAACATATGAAAATAATCAAAGTTGTATTTTAATTTTTATTTTCAATAAATAAACAAATTTTTGTAGTATTTACAACGCGATTTTAAATTTCGTTATAAATTATAAATTAGAATAACCACACATGTCATTTTTTAACAGAATAATTAATTAAGTTTGTCTATTATTGCATTAATTAATTTGCAGAATAAAACGACATATATTGTTTCAGTAAAATTATTATTATTTGGTTATGTTTTGAAGAATTTTAATTTAAATTAATAAATTTACAACTTATTCTTGACTTAATAATTGTATTTAAACTAAATTTAAAGATATTAATAACATAAATATATCTATCATATTAATACGTACATAATATGCATATTGAAATAACGCTTTTCTTTTCTATTACGAAAATAATTTTTTTTAAAAATCATCAACTGAATATAATCATTCTTTTAATTTTGACGATGCAGAAATTTTAGATTATGAAACTTCTTATAAAAAACGATTAATTTCTGAGATGATTTATATTAAATGCAATAATTTTACTATTAACAAGAAGGAAGATATACAGTTTCTTAGTAATTCCTATTTTCCTTTGCTTAATAAATTGAAATAATGGTTATAATTCATAATATTTCGATTGCGGGTCATTGACCCCATCGACTGTATATAACGCGAAAATTGTCACCGGCTCAGTCAGTTTGACTAATCACTCGTTTTAATATGTTTGTGATTTGTAAATTTAAATATTTTATTTTTTTGTTGTATTGCGTTTATTTATGTTTTTAATTTATTGACGTGATGTTTATTTATTGACTTTAACTAGGTAAAAATTGTTTTTTATTTTTTGTTTAAATTTAAATTTTCAAAATTTTGTTGTATTAATTTTTTTTAAAAAAATTTTTCTATTAAAGTGACCTGATGATGGTGGCGAACCTGACCACCGAAACGTCGTCTATTTTATAAAAAAGTAAAAGAGTGTTTTTCTTTTACCTTTTATATACGTCTTCCAAAAATCGAAAAAATTAATTTATCAAATAATAAACATTTTTTTATTTTTGTATATTAGCGTCAATTTCTGCGGCTAATGAACAAGTAACCCAAGAATTCAATGCCATTAAATTTCTCACTGATTTATCGCATAATCTATTCATGTGTTTCCTAACAATTAAGGAACTCTTCGAAAAAACACGTTCGGATGACACAGAAGTTGCTTGAATGGACAAATAATCTCGTGCCATTTTCGCAAGGTTCGGATATGATGTTTCGTACATCTTCCACCATTCTAAAATATCAACATCTCCTTCTGCTCTTTTTTCTGATAAATAAAGATTAATTTCATGTTTCCCTTGCCCTGAATTTAAGTCTTTCCTAGTTTTGTCGCAATTTTTTGCATAAAAAGAATTCAAGTCCAAAATATCATCATCTTCGTCTGAAACAACATTATCTTGGACTGCTTTATCAATTTCCATGACTTCCTTAAAATGAAATAAAATTTGTAAAATTTAAAAGTTGTTCAATAATAACAAAGGTTTTAGACTAAGTCAACACACTCTTGGAGTTAATTTTGTTATTATGATGGTAGTAGTTTCGTTTTGACTTCCTCTGAAATGAAAATTTACTCCAAAAAGTTCATTATATTTATATAAAAATATTTTTTATTTCAATTTTAATTATTTGAAAAAGTTCTCAATAGAGATTTAATTTACCGTTACTTTGTGAGGCTCATAGTACTTTGCCCTATAAATTTCTTCAAATTTCGCTAGTGAATATTTCGCCATTTCTTGACCCCAAGACGTTTTTTCAAATTGCTCAACTTTGTGCCTAGGATCTAAAATTAACACGAAGCAATATACCCAGTTGCTTTTATTATAATGCTTCATCAATTTCTCATTTGCTTTTTGAAGTGCCTTTCGAATTTGTGTATCAACCGATTCAGTCATGCTATTTAAATCTTCAATAGACTTTTTTAATTTGTCTAAAAGCATATTAAAACCAACTACGACATAAGGCAACGTTGCATATTTATCTCCACTGAGAATTGTAGACAGGACTTTGAAGTATCGCAAGTATTTATTAACTTTTTGAAGCATTAGCCATTCCTGAGAACTCAAAGATAAAGGCTTCAAGAAATTGTTATTTTTGCACAGTAGGATGATACCTTCCTGCATTTTTAACCCTGTACTAATCATGTCTGATGTCGAGTTCCATCGAGTAGCAACGTCTACGTTTGGAGAAATCATTTTAATATTGCAAGATTCGCAGCAATGTTATAATTTTGTTCTCCACTGCTCTGATTTTTTAAGTAACTTGAAAAGTTTACGTAATTTTGTGATTGGTGTATTGCAATTTTCCAGATATTCATCACTTTCCTCAATTTCATTATTTCTATCACTCTCTTTTGCATTTCCATCTTCGTCTTCATCATCATCTTCATCATCATAGTCAGTTTCATTTCTATCTGCTAGTTTAAGATCTTTTAATAAATCTTGCACCGCCAGATTTATAATGTGCGCATAGCAGCGAAAATGCTGATTTTCATGATCATAATCCATACGCAGACTCAATTTCCTCATAAAACTGGTGTTGGAAGATGCGTTATCTACTGCACTGTAAAAAAAGAGCGTCTTGGTTTAAGACGTTTACGTGGTCACTTCTAAGACGTTTATAAGCGTCTTATTTGCCTTCTAAAGTGCATGTATTTGGAGGTTATGTTTTTCATTTAAGCCTAACTTCCTTTATATTAAAGACGTTAGAGAAACTGGTGGATAAGTTTATTAGACAGGAATGTCTTAGAGATTTTCCCCTACATCAGGGACAGCATGCATATAGAGCAGGCTTCTCAGTAGAAACAGCCCTCCATTCGGCAGTAGGTAGAATAGAGGGACAAATTAGCAGTGGTGGTTATGCGGTTGGTACCTTTCTTGATATCGAAGGTGCCTTCCCTAACACCTCTAGCAAAACTATCTGCAGGGCAGCCAGAATGCGAGGTGTGCCCGAGCCGCTAGTTAAGTGGATCGACAGCATGCTTCGCGAAAGGGCCCTGGAGGCAGAGTATGGTGAGGCCAAGATAACCGGCCTTGTCTCAAAAGGGTGCCCACAGGGAGGAGTTCTCTCTCCTTTATTGTGGTGCTTAGTGGCAGATGAGTTAATTAGAAACCTCAATAGCCAGGGATATTATACGCAAAGTTATGCGGATGATTTCCTTATAATTATAAGAGGGCACTCAATTGAGACTCTCTTAGAACTTACGGAACGTGCGCTTAAGATTGTCAAGGATTGGTGCAATCTGACTGGACTTTCTGTAAACCCAGAGAAAACGAATATAGTAGTTTTCACAAGAAAATATAAGGTACCGAGTTTGAAGAAACCGATATTTTATGGAAAAGAGATTTCCTTTTCTGAATCGGCTAAGTATCTGGGAGTAATCCTGGATAAAAAGCTGGTTTGGAGGGAACATTTCGAATATCAGTATAGCAGGTTTTGTACCGCGTTTTGGGCGTGTAGAAGGGCGATAGGGTCATCATGGGGACTAAGGCCTAATATGGTCAACTGGCTCTATCAGATGATCTTAAAACCAAGGTTTCTTCACGCGGTGGTTGTCTGGTGGTCCAGGACTCAACTGATAACGGTTAAAGAGAAACTGGGCCAACTGCAAGCAATGATTTTCAGGGGTATTACGGGGGCAATGAGGACCACGCCAACAGCTGCGTTGGGATTCATGCTTGCCGAGGCACCTCTGCATATTGCCGCGGTGAAAAAGGCGGCTCTTACTATGAGCAGGTTAACTGCGCAGGGAAGGTGGAAGGTTGGTGGTATACACACCAAGCTTCCACGCTCAATTCTATCAATACCAGAATTAAGTATGGTGCAAGATAGAATGATCAAGAGGGTGAAATTTAAACCCCGCTTTAAGATCATTACACCTTCCAGAATGGACTGGAAGAAAGGTTTTCCACTTGGGGACGAAGTCTGGTACACAGACGGCTCCAAGATGGACTGCGGTGCAGGCTTCGGAATTTATCGGAAAACTGGCTGCATTAAAGTGGCTGAGTCATTAGGACAACATGCCACGGTCTGGCAGGCAGAGGTCTGTGCGATTTTAACTTGCGCCCAAATATCCATTCGAAATGGAACAAAGGGCAAAAGGATTAGTATTTGTGTGGACAGTCAAGCGGCCTTAGGGGCTCTGAAAAATCCCACAATAGAATCAAAACTCGTCTGGGAATGCCGGAGCGTACTAGATGAGTTGGGTTCAACAAATAGACTTTCATTGATTTGGGTACCGGGTCACTCGGGAATCAAGGGTAATGAAAGAGTAGACGTCTTGGCGAAAACCGGTTCCGAGACGAAATTTATAGGTCCTGAACCAGCAGTGGCAATAATGCCATGCTTGGTTAAGGGAGCCATGGAAAGATGGGGTGAAAAGGAACATGAGAAGTATTGGGCGAACGTTGGGGTGGGAAGGCAAGCGAAAACTCTGTTGGGGTTAGCACTCAACAAGAGGCGAGCGAGCGATCTCCTAAAACTCGATAAGATCAGAGTTAGAACCGTAGTTCGTCTACTTACGGGTCATGGACTATTGAACTACCATCAGCATAAAATAGGCAGACAAGTTTCACCTATGTGCAGACTGTGTGGGGAAAGTAACGAAACTTCAACTCACATATTATCTGAATGCCCAGCGTTAGCTAGGATCAGGCTATCTAGCTGGGGTCAAGCAATTATTGACCCTAAGCAGGTGAGCAACCTATCGATAGAAGAGATACTGGACTTCTGGAGAAGAACAGGACTCTAAGGGGTTGCTATAAACGAGCGAGCTGGAGTCTGGTACAATGGGTTCCATAACCTAGGTGCTTACTTTCCCCTCTTGAGGAAAATCCAGCTCGATCTCGGTATTTGATTAGATTAGATTAGATCCCTAAAATCTTTTCTCTGATCTCAAAATCGTTAATCGAATTATAAAAAATAAGTGCAATGTCTCGACCTGCATGTTCGCCTTTAGAAGGACAGAAATCAATGAGCAGAGAGTGTAAACGCCAATCGTCTCCAATAAAATGGCCGGTAATGCAGTAGTATGATCGACCTGCTAGGGATGTCCAACCATCAATAGTGCTTGAAATTCTTAATTTGTTTTTTTTAAATAGTCATCACTGATCTTTTTTTGTTCATAAAACTATCTTCAACTAAGCTTTTTAGTTGATTTCGTTTCGGATATTGTGCATCTGGATAGAGAAACTTGAATAATTGTTGCGTTTCATTATCTTCGAAAAAATTATATGACAAATATTTTCTGGCAACCCAATCCACAATTTTGACATTCAAAAGTTATTGGCTGAATTTCTATAATAGAAGGGAACATAATTGATTTAATTTTATAGTTGATAATAATTGAAAAACTAAATATTATTTTTCTTGAAATGAAATTTTTTAAAAGCAAATCAAAATAATCATTTTAATTAAACTAATCAATCTCTATGAAATTTACAGAAAATAATTTCAGGGTGTCTATTATTTTCGTTTAACAAAATTCCCGGTATTTTCCGGACTTTGTCATAATTTTTCCTGGTTTTTCCTTATCAACTTTAAATTCATATGATTTCAAACATAAATAAATCTACAAACTTCAAAAATTTTTATTGGAGTTTTTACGAACAATTAAATTCTTTTTACGAGTTTCATTAAATTTGTTAAAAATAATATTTTTTTAAAGTAATTTTAATTAAAAATTTGGAAAATAATTGAATTAAACAAAGAATAAATTTTTTTTTAAATAATCTTGTCTGTTTATAATTATAATTCAAAATTTGATTTTGCAATTCTATTATAATTATATTATTGTAGCAATTGAATTTCTGCAAAGAATTTTACTATTTATAAAAGTAATTGAAGGGTGCGCTAAAACAAAGCATAAAGCGCCAGGACGACACTTCAACTTTTAGAGCCAAATATCTATAATATTTAATATTAATTTATTGATAATAAAAAATTGTTTGTAATTATCATGAAGTTTAACTAAAAAATAACTTATAACTGATTTAACCATATATTTGTTACGTCCGTAACCTATTACTCTATAAATTATATTACTAATGTATGTGTGTTCTTATAATATATTGTATTTACCTTATATATTTTTAACTCTTATAATCTATATTTTAATTATTGCATTATATTCAGTATATTTCTCTATTAAAATATTGTAATTATCATTTATACACATTTCTATTTTAGTATTATATCTAATACATTTTTCTATTTTAATATTGTATTCTATTGTCATATATTATTTGCATATTTTACTATGTATTTTGAAACTATAACAATCCAAGAAAGGAAAGTAATACTATTACTCATGTAAAAAGAATAACGATGAAGCGACAATTCGACAACCTTCTAAAAACGTAGGCCGGACGAAAGAAAGTAAAAGCAGCAAACCCCGAGAAGTTTAGGTGAACAACAAACGCCGAGAAACTTAACGAAAGGGCGATACGTACAATCTCCCGGAGGAAATATCAACAACGCATAGAGAAATTCTTTCGCTATTAACTAGCACAAGGAGAAACAAATTTTAGCACGTGTACAATTTTTCGGCATCATTACAGTTATGAAAATCTAATATAAAAAGGGCAAGCAGTTTCATTCAACAGAGAGTAATAATTTGAAAGCCAACCTTATAACATCTTCAGTACAGAGAGTAATAATTTGAAAGCCAACCTTATAACATCTTCAGTACAGAGAGTAATAATTTGAAAGCCAACCTCATAACATCTTCAGTACAGAGAGTAATTTTTTGGGAATCAACCTGTACACATCGTAAACCATCGCTCTAGTATAAAGAGTATATCATCAACAAGTGAATTACATCTTCAAGTTTTATTTTTGAAACGAAGTTCGAATCAGTGATTTAAAGTACAACTTAATAATTTCCAAAAATATATTAATTTGGAAATAAACCCAAGTATCAACGAAAGTATAATATTGAAACGCAGTTCCAAGTTTCAACAAATCTTTTATTGACAAATTTCGAAGCATCGAAATTTGTTCAAGAGGCGACAACTGTCTGGAAGAAAGCAGATATTTTCAAAATACAATACACTATCTCATTAGTGTAAACAAGAGGATCAACACTCAGCCATTAAGGACAACTGTCACAGCCCCCATTGCGTCTAGCCCTCAACACCATTAGAGATCGGACAACCAGATACAACCACCAGTTCAAACAACACCAGTAATCGTTATTCTTTAAAAGTAAGATTTTCTAAACTCAATTATACTCATTGTATTTTGTCAATTCTTTTCTTTCTTGTTGGTTTTTAAATAAATTATTCTCTCAGTACATTTAGTAGGCTCATTGACTTATCCTCATCCCAAATTAGATTCATTTATGAAACTAATTTAAAACGAGGAACGTTAGGAATATTTAAAAAGTTTTCTTGTTTATTTGACGTAACATATTGCACAGAAAAGAGTTTATAACGTAAAATATGATGCAATTCTAACCTACGAAAAATTGGCGTTAGGTAATTATACAATAATACTATATAATTTCAAAAATCTTATTTTTCATAATTTTCAAAAAAACTTTACGAAAATTTTATTTTATTGATAATTATAAGTGTATATCTTTTTTAAATTAATTAATTTTAATTAATAAAAAAAAATAAATTTAAATTTAAATTTAATTAAATTAAATTTTTTTAAATTAAATTTTTTTAAATTAAATTTTAATTATTAATCTTTGCCCTAAGAAACATAAATACATTGTACTCTTTATAAAATTCAATTTATAAATTATTAAATCAAAATACTTTAGAAAATTCTATTTGTTAAAAAGCTTTTAATGAAATTCATTAACAAACTTAATAATTTTGAATTAAATTACACAAAATTTTTATTAATTCGATTATTACTTTTTTTAAATTTATTTACATACTTTATTTGAATCAGTGGTTAATTTTTTACTATCAAATTAATTATTTTTAATTAATTCAAATTTAAAGAACAGTATAAATACATATAAAAATTAAAATAAAAAGCTTTTTTTAATTTGGTAAAAAAATTCCCGTTTTATCATAAAATTCATGGCTTATTCGCGGTTTTTCCCGGTTGTAGACACCCTTAATTCAGTAAAAAATTTTAAAATATAAATTACTGCAAGTTATTAGAGCCAGAGATAACCAAAAAATTAAAAATATTTCAAAAGAAATTGAAACTATAGTAAACTAATATAATAATAATAATAATAATAATAATAATAATAATAATAATAATAATAATAATAATAATAAAATAATTACTTTAAAATTATTATATTAATTTACTTTAAAATATTATATACTACAAATTCGACTTTTTGATAGTTTTAAAACAAATCAAAACCTACTTCTAACTGTGATCCAGAAGTTAGTGAATAAAATTCTTCAGATTCTCTTTTGTGCTCTTTGTTAAGATGCCTTTTCAATCCTGTTGTATTTCCACATGTCATTTTTATTTTAATTTCTATTCCATTTTTTTCTAAACATATTTTACATTTTGCGATTTTGCTATCTTCTTCGGTAGAAATGTCAAAAAATTCGGAATATGATTTTCCACACTTTTTTCTTTTTTTATTAGGAACTGCATTCTGGAAGTTTAAAGTCATTGTCGTCTAACGTTTTAATTTGGCCAAGTTGTCAAAAAACGTGGTTGACAATATGACGCTTCGTGTCAAGTCAAATGAGATATGATATGAAATTGGACGATAATAACAAATGACAATACGAGAATTTTCAGCTTTTGATCAATGCGCGATCGAGCAATTTCGAACAAGAAACTTGAGCATTTCGTCTCATCGTGCATCACTAATAGTAAAATACATTATTTATCCTTAACAACCAATAATCGTAAATTATTGTGCGACTTTTAACAGAGTAGCATGGAAATAAATAAGAGTTACATCAACTATTACAGAAATAAATAACACTATCTCGTATAATGAAAAATAGTTTTTCTTTTGAGAAATAAGGAAAAGCAAAATGACTGCAACGGATAAGACGTTAAAAAGAAATGGAGATGGAGGAGGATGTGAAATCCTTTGGCTCAAAAGATGAAAACCAACCGTATTCTCGACATTGAGATCTTACTCTCAAAGGTATTCAACAAAATCTACATAACATGAAATGGAATCTTTGGTCTGTCCGTCTCCCCCACTCTTTTTCTTGACATGATATGCAATTTCTTTTTCATTTTTTTACCTTTACACACAACTCTTATATCTATTATCTATCGATTCTCAATATCTATAGCTTGCAATTTTATATTTATCCTCAAATAATGTAAACTTTTATGTTTATTTTATTATTAACTTTACAATTTCCAGAAGATGTAGGTAATTTTACAAGCTTCAGAATAAATCTCCATATCATGATTCTTCTTCTTCTTCTTCTTCTTTTATCATGATTATCATGATTCTGATTTGATTTCGACTGTGAGCGAGTTCTATTGCCATCTAGACGGACACTGTGAGAATCACTTTGGCGCGAAATTCAAATTCATTAAAACGAAACGAAAAATTGAAAGACTTTCTGCTTATTATTCAAAAGTAATTTTAATACAATGCATTTTCTTTTTTTAATAAGGTATCTTTTTTGATATCTTAAAATAAGATGTAAGATGGAAAAACGGCATCTTACATCTTAAAATAAGATGTTTTCTATAGTATCTTACTGAAATCTAAGATGTTTTATACGTTTTAGCACCCAGTAAGAAAGCAAAGATTAAGAAGCATTAAAAAAATTCTATCCCTTTGAATACCATTTCTGTCCTATGCTTCTGAATTCATTCTGAATTATACAAATATAGTATAATAATATAATACTAATATTGTTGACATTGCATAGAATGTTCAATTACTTTCAAATAACTGCACTCATGACTTTATTTGCTATTTTAAAAAGGAATAATTATTAAATCTTAAATTAAGATACTTCTTTTTGCAGTGAAAAAATAAAAATTGAAAAAAGCAAGAAGGAAAAGAGAAAAAGAAAGAAAAATTAAAGTAAACAATATTAAAGAATTAATACAAAAGTAAGGTAAAAGATTTTTTTCAGATAAACGAATTAAGATCTGTACAGTTTTGAAAAGTAAGAAGTAATAAAGCGTGCAGTTAATATATAGATATACTTGTGACAGTAATTTCTCTGCAAACGTGGTTCTTATCTGCGAAAGGTTATAGTCTAAAGCCGCAGTTATGAATGTCGAGAAGAGCTGGCTGCTAGTCAGGAGGACTTACTATATATGGCTCAAAAAGCATTTCAACCTAAAGCTAACAATGTCCTTCTGAAATCAAACATTCCTTCAAGATCTGCATTTATATAACTTATGCCAAAATAAAAAATAAATTTTCAATCAAATGCTTTCCACTCGTTTCTATATTAATTTCATTATGTATCATTTTTACATTCTCAACACATGAGAAGGTATTAGTTTTGTGCGAATTATGACTTTTGCTAATTTTATGAAATCTTCACGTTTTTGGCTCCCCAGAACCTGAAAACATGGTCCGGCGATGGTGTCTCTCTGTGTGTCTGTCTAAGTTCGTTAGCCAGACTTTACAAAATATCGCACCTTTTCTCGCAAGCGGTAAAGAAATGTTCCGTTTAATATGTAAGGAAGATAAGAAAGTAGATTCATAACGTACGAAACAGTAGGTCGTCGACTGTCGCGGAAAGTTTAGAACACTTTTTCTTAATTTTCGTCAAATGCGCGCAAATGTGCGCCCTTTTTTTTGTTAGTTTATTATAAAAAGAAACGAAATGAAAAATCTTCTTCCTAAAAAATAATATTGATTATAAAGAAAGAAAAAAACTTCTTTCAAAGAAAGAATATTTCATTGAAAATTATTATTTCGTTTTATAAATTTTTTTCCTATTACTGTGTAAAGAAATTAAAATATGTTTCAGAAAACTATTTATAAGCCATTTTGTTGTGAGCGACTTTACCTTTAAATGAGGGCAAATTCGCTCACCATTATTATTCTGGCAAAATATAATATTATAATCTGCAAAAATAAAACTAAATATTCTTTAGAATCAATAAAAAAAATTGAATTTTTGATTTTTTAGAGAAGTTTAAATTTTAACTAGTGATTTTTGTTTAAAAAAATCGACTATTTCTTTGTTGTAAAATGTGTTCCAATAATAGAAAAAAAATTCTTCGTCTACCCTGAGAGAAAGTATTCTAATAACAAAATCTTTTTTGTTTTTTGATATCAGATAATCCTGGCTTCTGTAATCGTGTCCACAGGAAAAAATACAAATTTTTAATAACATTACAATCAATATGCAAAATTTTTTGAATAAGAATATTGAACCATTCCAAAGAAAATAAATAAAGAAAAAGCGCCTTTTTTGTCTTCATGACTGTATATGCCCCCTTAAATGAAGGTAAATTCGCTCACCATTATTATTCTGGACAAATATATTAAATCTGCAAAAATGAAACTAAATGTTCTTTAGAATCAATATAGAAAAAAATTAGGAACAATGTCCAAAGTTATTGGATTAAATATTTAATATTGTTTTATCAATAAGTAATTATAGATTTAATCATTTAATTAAACGTACTCATAACCATAAAAAATAAGGTTAAGTTTGACTGTTTTAAATTATTTAATTTCCAGTTATAAGAGTACTATCATTAAAAAAATCAAATTGTTGCGTCTAAAAAGTATCCAAATCGAATTTTAAAAAATAGGTTGAGCGAATTAACCCTACATGAACGAAATTAGCCTCTCTTACTTTCTTAAAGCAAACTTTTTTGCATTCAATTTGTCAATTCAATATTAAAAAACTAATTTTTCAGTTTTTCTTTAAACTGTATATTTTTTTAACAATTAATTTTATAACAAAATATGAGCATTTGATGTAACCCCAAAATGGTCTACTTTAAATTATTTTTCTCACTAATATGTAGGTATATCTTCATAAATTATATTTCTACTGGTAAAGCGAAATAATATCTTCAAACGTTATTTTTAGCTTTTTCTTTAATGATCAGGAAAGTTTTTAAATGTGTTATTTTCGTTTCCTGTAAAATCATGAAATTGTTGCTTGACCCCTTTTGTATATATATATATATATATATATATATATATATATATATATATATACAGTGACAAGTTCTGTGCAATATTATATCTCTCAAAAAAATATCCATAAAAAGAAAGAAGCATTAAAAAATAATAAAACTCTAATAATATTTTCTTTTTATATACTATCCATTTAAAAATTTATTTTAGCTTCTCTATTTTTATACAATAAATAATCTTGATGTCGGATCCAATATGGCGGACGAAAAAATAAAAAAATTAATTATAATGGCTTGAAACTAAATACTCGGGGGTTTTTATGGTCGCTGATTACGAATCTGTCATTATTTTTTCAGGGTATTTATCGAAATTTGATTTCTCCAAGAATTATCATTCTGTTGTCAGATTAACCAGTTTAAAACAAATTCAATAAATTTTAAAAATATTTCCGCCATATTGAACCAGATATTTTGAATTTTGAAAAACTGATTTCAGATTCGTAATCAGCGATCCTGAAAATTCCCAAGTATTCAGTTTCAAGCCAATCAGATCAATTTTTTATTTCGTTGTCCGCCATATTGGATCTGCCATTTTGAATTTTGGAAAACTAATGTTAGATTCGTAATCAGCGACCCTTAAAACCCCCGAGTAACAAGTTTCAAGCAAATTCGACGAATTATGAAAAAATTTCCGCCGTCTTCGATCCCGCGTCTTTTCCCGCGGTTCTCCTGCGTCAATAATAAAAATTTTAAACTATTTCAGTGTCAAAGCGGAATTTACAGCACAACAATAAAAAACAAATGTTAAAAAAGTGTAAAATTCAAAAGATAAAATTGTAAACGGGTATAAAGAAACAGAAACAAATAAAGTAAACAGATACATGATCTTAAAAAGATAAAATTGTAAACGGACAAATAAAAATCACAAAATAAATTAAAATTGTAAAAGGACAAATTAAGATATAACGGAACAAAGAAATTAAAAGCTGATTAAATTACGCTTTTTGGATGCCGTCAAGGTCTTTTCTCGTCATAACCGAGATTATGAAGTTCTCGACATGCCGTCAATTTTTCGATACATCGATGTTATGAATTTTCAATGTCGATGTTCAACAACATCGATGTTTTTCTTTCGATGTTTTTCTTTCCTTCTCTGGAAGGAACACAATAATATTATTCATATTTTGATTAATTAAAAAAATTTGAAAAAAAACTGAAAAAAACCTAAAAATTGCAAAATTGACTTTTTTTTACAAAAAAGCTGTAGTTTCTTAAAAATTTGACTAATTTAAAAACTATTTTGGGTTTTTAAAGTTAAATAGATACACTTTTAGGGGAAAAAATAGTTTTTGTATTAGGGGAGACTAGGTGAAGTTGTTACGCTGTGCAGTTGTTACAAATGGAATATCGTATTTTGCGCCACTATGTAACTTTTAAATTTCGCTTATTTCAAACTTAACTTTTTCATATGTATAAAATCATTTTCATGAAACTGTCTTCTTTGTAGCAAACAAAATTTCCAGATTATATAATTTAACTGTCATATATGAGTCAAAACGCGTCAACCGTGAATAGTGAATATTTCCGAGATATTTGCATTATTTTAGAAAAAAATTAATAACTCATTACTGTTTTGCTAGAAATTAATGGCAATTTTTTTGGTAGTCATTGAATATCCACTCTTTTAAATAAACTTAATAGTGAAAAAAAATTTTGAAAAATTTTTAATTTTTAATAACAATTTTATAAACAATTAGTGTTTTTTATGCTTTCTAGAGCAAGGATTTTAATGAAATTTATATGTAAGATACATTGAACCTACATCTTTATATTCCCGAAAAAAAAAATTTGTATTTCCAATTACAACCGGAGATTTTGAATTTTTTGTTGCGCCGTGCGCCGTCATCGTGGCATCCATCGCTGTGATAAATGCCGCGGTAAACGAGCAGACGGCGCACGGCGCAACAAAAAATTCAAAATCTCCGGTTGTAATTGGAAATACAAATTTTTTTTTTCGGGAATATGAAAATGTAGGTTCAATGTATCTTACATATAAATTTCATTAAAATCCTTGCTCTAGAAAGCATAAAAAACACTAATTGTTTATAAAATTGTTATTAAAAATTAAAAATTAAAAAAATTTTTTTTTCACCATTAAGTTTATTTAAAAGAGTGGATATTCAATGACTACCAAAAAAATTGCCATTAATTTCTAGCAAAACAGTAATGAGTTATTAATTTTTTTCTAAAATAATGCAAAAATTTTTTATTATAAAAAAAGGTATAAATATTTAAAAATTTGAAAAACGGTTAAAAGTGTTTTTTTGGTTTGCTGTGAACTACAGATTTTCATAAATGTTTTGACTTTTCCAAAACTATAAAAAAAATGTATTCACGGACGGTTGACGCGTTTTGACTCATCTATAATTACTCGAATTCAAATATATATAATTAAAAAATTTACTTTTCTCGATAATTCACTTTAAATATAAATAAATTTCCATTTTAATTAAATTTGCATTTAAAATGAAAGTAAAAATAATTTACAGTGTCTCTTTAATATGACGATATTAAAAATTTGTGGAATAAATTTAATATTATTCTTTTCAATACCATTCGAATATTTAAATTAATTATTAAATTTCATATTAATTTTTCGTTTAGACATGATTATTTGTTAAAATTATTCTCAATATAATTAATTGCTTTAAACTTCAAAGGTAGAGGAATACATCAAGGTAGTATTGTGTCTTACTCTCTTTCTCTCTCTCACTTTCTCCTTTTCTTGAGTTAACATCCCCTTTCTTGAACGTTTTCAATAGACTTATTTAGAGTTCTGTTTGGATTCATTACAAAAGAGAACCTGCAACGAGTTTCCGTTGGTTCTGGCAAGTATTTCCGGCAATGAAGACGCCTCTTAAGAGTTCTACGTGCCAGCTTTTAAAATTAATGTTCCGAACGGTGCTTTTGTAATAATAAGAAGAAGTTTTTCAACAATAAAAGATACTGAAAAATACGAATTAGAGAGTTTCCGGGATATCCATCAAATTAAATCGAAAGATGTGAAGAAAATGTTCAACTTTGCTCAAATTGGTTTGAATAGACAGACCAAATAGGTCTTTAACAAGTTCTTTTGTCATAAAATGGGAAAATTTGCCAGGTCCTTCTTAAATTTTTAATTTTAAAAACGAAGCAAAATTGACGCTATTAAGATGGGAGTTTGGTCAAATCGAGGGTTTTTCCTAAAAATGTAATGTATTTTTATTAACTAAAATTTTTTTACATGTAATGGAACATATTCAGAAGAAAATTTAAACAAAATAAATTAATTTAAATTTAAATATATATAGAATATAGATATAGTAGTAACAAGTCAAAGGGTCGTAAAAATCGTCGGGCGCTCTGGAGTCCACAAAAATGGTCTAAAACAGAAAATCAAAGAAGTTTTGGTTAACGGCGGCGGCGGGTAGAAATTGCGGCCGGGTTGACCCTCCCTATGAGGGGTACGGTCATTTAACCGCGAAAAGTAAAGCAAGGTAAGGAAGCCGGAGCAGTGTTCCCCCACCAGTATCTGAGTTTATGCATTTTCCCCTCATTATTTAAGTAAAAATAAAAATAAGAAAATAAATAATATAAAAATAAAATTAAAAAGATAAAAATAGACAAAATTGAGAGTAAAAAAAATTCTTTACCTGTTTAAGTAGTAAGAAATCCATGAAATTAGAATTTTAGTCAACCAGTTAAAAAATTTTAAAAACACATCACAATATTTCCGGATAAAAAGTTAAATAAAATGTGAATCAAATGCCGACGAACTACTTTGGATGGTTTTTCTGACATTTACTCATACATTAGACATACAATAAAAATCTGCTAAACAATTATAAGCAATTAAATTACTCATACATACACACTAAAATATATACTAATGAATCACTCATGATTACAATCATTCAAACGATTATTTCAATTAAAAGCCATGAGGGGAATGAAATTAAAATCAGACAGTGGAGGGAAGACAATATTTCCCCTCTTCATATCTGAGGTGTCAGCGGCTACATTACCTTACCCCCCCTAGCGAGGGTCCATCCGACCGCATTTTCGATGCGCCCTTGGTTAATACATAATAGTAAAATGAGGAAATTAAAAAAAGTGAAAAAAATTGTTTTTATTCTTTGTGCTCTAACTTATTTTTATAATAAAAATTCATAAATATAAGAGGTTATATATTATATATATATATATATATATATATTATATAAAAATGTCGAAAAAAGGGTCACTGAGAGGACAATAGTAAATCGGAAGGCCAACCGATACAGGCTAGAGATGTAGGGTCGGATACACGTCTCTGCTTAATTTTGGCTTGAATATGGACCATTGGTTCACAAGTTATGTGTAAAAAATATAGTTAAAAAAAATGATATTAATAAAAATTTATAAAATTTTTTAATAATAAAGAAAAATTATTTCTTATAAAAATAATTATTATTTTGTTAAAGATTTTTAAACAAGAATACATATCTTTAAAAGTAGATATTAATCATTTAATTGATTAAACTGGTCTTAAGCATTTGTTTGAAATTATCTATTTTATAATTCAAGGTTAAGCGTTCTTTTATCTACTAATTTTCAAAAATAATTTTACGCTGTACTGAGACCTGTGAAAAAATCATTTACCACTTTGAGCAAAACATTCATTACTACACGGAGAGAAGAGTTGCAGTAAATGTGGCAGAACGCGTTTAGTAAATCATTTAGTGCACCGGTTAGTGGCGCCAACTGTATGTTTAGTATAATACACTACGACACCTCTCTGTTTAGTAGAATATACTGTTTGCTCAGTGTATCTTACTATCTTACTAAACAGTGCAGTAGATGGCACTGTCTGTACCGTCAGTCCAAACCTAACGATTCTGTTTAGTAGATTTAACTGCCATGTCAGTAGAATCTACTACGCCCTTCTCTCCGTGTATATATTCACATCTTTGAATAATTGAACCAAATATTTTCTCCCTGTGTTTGAAAATCTCTTGTACTATTATTTCCGCTTCTTCCTCTATATTCCGGGATGCCAAATTTTTCCTTGAAAAATTAATCCACTCCGTTGATTACATAATTTAAAATTGGAAGTACGTACCCGCTGCTTCTTTTTTTATTCTGTGTAACTAATTTATTCAACCGTTCTCTATGTAAAGCTGACCTGTTTTTCAGATGGATTACCTTAATTTCACTGCCTTTTGAAAATAACACAAAAAATCTACTCCAAGAGAATGGGAGAAAGAATCGAAAATTAATTAATTCCCTAGAAAGCAAAAAAGGACTTTTCATTAGCAAATAAGCTCCCAGGTGTTCGACTGAAAGATATCACTGAAATTAAATCTTCAGTAACAAGTGTTTAACAAAAAGTCAAAATTTATACAACAATTAATTGATTTGTTCATTAAACTCGTATCGCATATAAAAATAAAATTCCAATTCTCGCGATAAAAATAAAATACATACCTATAAAAATATCAAAAGAAATAAAATCTTGAATAAAAAGATTTCTATTAGATGGAGAAACAACTTTAACAATTTAATTCAGCAAACGGAAAATTGTAAAAAGAGGGGAAACTATTTTACAAATTCAATTTCAGAAGTGTGTTTCTCATTTGTAGTAAAACTGTTTCAGAGATGGGAATGTGAAAAGTCCTATACGCTGCCAACTGGTAACTCTCCAATAACTTTTAGAGTTTAGATATCCTTTCCAACTGTACGAAAGTGAAATTCACCTATACACGTATATATAGAAAAACTATCAAAACGATCGCATGCATAAATGTCCCATGAACTTTCAACTTTTAAAACAAAATTATTTATCGCGTCCAAAAGAACTATAAAGAACTCTCTTCCAACTTTTAATATTACTTTCGAGTTGAAGCAAGTGTCCCCTTGTAATTGCGACTTTTATTACCCAACCTGCTACAGCAAATTACAAATTAGAATTTCCATACTCTGAAATTGTCGACAAGACCATGCGCACAAGTGGGTTTAAAAGTTTAATTCACTTAATCGAACTGTAAATTAATCTATTTTATTTGATCGAATAAAATTTTAATTGATACAAGGCGGAGAGGAAAGTCATCTATTTCAGCTGATTTTTAGCTACCTTACATTCAAAATCTGAATTAGTTGAAAATAACTAATTCAGAGTTGCCACAGGTCAGGGAATTCAGGGAAAAGTCAGAAATTTTTATTAAAAGTACTGGAATATAGTATACATCATACATGATGAATATTACAGATTAAAAAGTGAAGAACACGTGTTTTTTTTCTCAAATATTGTTGCATCAAGAAGATGCGACATGAAGTGAAATAAAATGTAATAGTTTTTCCTTGAGACAATTTAGATTATTATTTATTGAGTTTGTAATATTTCTTTCAGTTACATTGCTATAGCGAGACTTACTGCTCATTTCCAAAATTCGTACATCGTACTCATACACAACTACACACAATTTCAAAACACGTACACGATTAGTCATATTCGTCTCGAACATTGACGCCTCTCTTGAAAGACTAGTCGAAAGAAGAGAGATATGGTCTTTCAAAAAAAATTTTACATACAATAAATTGTCACATTGTTTAATAATTAAATATATAATTCGTCGAAGAATTTTTGTGATTAGAATACCTATAATATTCAAATATCTAAGGGAAGAATACACATTTTTGGTAACGATCTTTTTAATACTCCTGCACTCGTCTTCACACTTACAACTCCAGGACATCTTCTTCCAGGACTGAATTTAATGCAGTCCCTATCAGAAAATGTCCTGGTGTGAGCACACTCAAGTCACAAGGGTGAGCTGATATCGGACATAAAGGTCGCGAATTTAATATCGCCTCTACCTGTACAATAACTGTATACAACTCTTCGAACGTAAACAACGCATCCTGAATCACAGCTTTTAAGTGTGTTTTCGCTGACTTAACAGTAGCTACACGTATTGCTGGAAGATCGCCCATTAATTGATTTGAACAAATCGAACGAAGCCGAAAACATAATAGACACTTGCCCAATACACGTCGAATAGCGCTTCTCGCGCTCAAAATCCAATAATTTTATCGAAGTGTTGCTAATAACAAAGAAGTTCCTGCATGAAGATTTTTATAGTGACAGTTACGTATGATCAAGTCAGTCAATGTATGATTTTTTGAAAGGATAATTGGGAATTTTTGATGGTATGAAATTGGAGCTTGGGAAAGACGATCCCCCACCCTCAACAATCCCTCATCATCAATAAATACATTCGACGATAATAATCTGCTGCTATTTTCAATTGGTTTTTTATTCTGAAGATGATAAATCTCTCCAACAAATTCCTTTCTTTGATGTAGTCTTAGAACCACCTTGCTGCTCTCGACAATTCTTTCGGTGTGATTTCTTCGATTTCTCGAGTTGATCCACGTGACATGCTTAATGCATTTGTCTTAAAACGTAGACAATATGCAATTACTCTTTTCAATTTATTCCAACATGAGAATTTTCTGAGAGTAGAGAAATCCTCTTCGATGGCGGTGAACGTTAAAGATACCTTCTTTGTTTCAGGCACATCAACCAGCGTTGCATCAGTACTCGGCCAATTGTCCTAATTTTCTTCTAACCAAGATGGTCCATTACACCACAGCCTTAATTCCTTTAATTCAAATAAACTAGATCCCCGAGACAAAATATCCGCCGGATTAGATTTTGTCGGAACATGATTCCAATCGCTAACTTTCGTCGTTCTCTGTATTTCTGCTGCTCTGTTGCTGACGAATGTTTTCCATCTTGAAACATCTCCTCTGATCCATGCCAAAACAATCATGGAATCAGTTTAAAAGAATGTGTCGAATTCCATAGTGAGTGCTTCGTTGACTTTACTAAACAGTGAAACCAGCAACACCGCCCCACAAAGCTCCAACCTCGGAAGACTGATCGTTTTCCATGAAGCAACTCTCGAACGAGCACAGAGCAAGCTGACCTTGATACTTTTCTGGCAATCATGAGATCGGATGTATATACAGGCTTCATAAGCCTTTTCTGACGCGTCACTGTGATTTTTAGTTGATTACAATGTGATTTCTATTGTTTTTGAAGATCAATTAGTATAGGACTGTACCAACCGAGGTTAAACTTCCATAAGACTTGAAGTAGAATTTTTAGTTGAACGATGAAGGGTCTAATCAATCCTAGGGGATCATAAATTTTCGAGGTTGCCGCCAAAATAATCCGCTTTGTGACGATTCCATCAGGAAGATCATATGACGTTCGATATTTCAATACATCCTCCTCAGGCTGTCTCAACAATCCTAAAGTTTCGATTTCGGTAATCTCAAATCGGACGATACATCTTTGCTATATTTCCTGTTAAAACATATTGATGCTGACGAAAACGAAGAACAATATTAAATAGTTCTTGTTGAATTGTAGGCCCCACCCTGCGGCAGTCGTTAAGAGAGAATCCCAAACCGGTTTTGATGGAACCATCAAACACCACTCGCAATACTGTCGTTGTACTATCCTCCTTTGATACACCGTGATGTGGTAGGTACACTCTAAAGGCTTCGTCATCATCTGAAATTAATGTCATATGACCCATATTAATATAACCACTGATAAAATCATGATAAAGTTTTTTTAAAATTGGATCTTTCTTAAATCGACGTTCCATCATATGTAATCTTTTTTCTGCGCTGACCTTGACTCTCCTAAATTGCAGGGTTCCTTTTTAGCAAGATATCTACCACAATCTGAACTTCGTGACACCGTAGAGGCAAACACCTTCTCGCAATCAACTTCTTTCGTTGTCCTTTGATGCGTCTGGTCTCCCTCATTTATCTGACAGAATTGTTCCATCTGATTATTGAGTATTCATTCCGAAATATGTCCGCAAAATGAGTTTGACGTGTTCAATTGATTCGAGTCCAAGTTTTGTTCCATTTGTCCCCCAATGATCCAACCAAAACTAGTAAGTTGTAAGACCGGATGTCCACGATGTAGTTTAATTTGTTGTGGTTTTAAACAATCCCAAAAAATCGATGTTCCCAATAAAAGGTCTACTGTTTAAGGAGTGTGGAAATCAGGATCAGCTAGCTGGATATGTGAAGGAAGAGAAAGTTCGTTTACGTCAATTTGTGTTGTGGGAATATAATGAGATATATTTTGTGCGATGAAAAAATCAGCTGTAACCTTGTACGAGTTCTGTGTTGATGCAAGTGTAGTTTTTGAATATGTAGTAATTTGAGTCTGAATTAAGTCAATTCCTGAAATCGTGTGATTCAAATGAAATTCCTTTAAACCTGATTTTATTCTCAATTGATTTGTCATGACATTTGGCATTGATCCGCTATCAAGCAATGCTCGTGCTTTTACAAATTTTCCGTGCTTATTTTGTATAAGCACTATCGTGGCCGACAATAATTTGTTAGTCGAATCTTTATGCGTAAACATTGACACCGAGCATGTTGCCTTTTGACTCGCGTTATTTACTTGATTAGGAATACTATGTTCAGTGTTTTTTGTTAAATGTAAGAGCGAATGATACTTACCGCTACAGTTCCTACACAATCGCGATGACTTGCACTTAACAGCTATATGTCTTAAACCTAAACAATTAAAACATAAGCTAAACTCTTTTAACTTCTTTCGATTTTCAATAACTGATAGTTCACGAAATTGCGGGCAAACATAGATACGATGCTGTCGACTACAAAATACACACGCTGAACGTGATTCACCCGTTGTCAAGTGAGACAGACTATGTGTTTCTCTTTTCGAATTATTACTAATATTTTGCTCGTTTACGTGACTTGAAATCTGTGTTTGTGAGACGATAGCATCTAGCATTTGACACCGACCTTCTACAAAATTATTAAAATCAGAAAATTTAACCAATTTTTTGGAAACAACGGGTTCTTTCATTTGCTCGCGGATTCTGGTATGCTTTTGCAATGCATCGCTCAACAAACTTGCCGATTCCCTAGTGACTTGAGGCAGGTTAAATAGTTGTTGAACGTGATGCTTGACAATCAGATGCGGATTATGATATCTCTTTTTTAGCAAATCTAATACGATTTCATAATTTTGACTAGTTACTTCGAATGAGCTTACATACTCTTTTGCTTTTCCCGTTAAAGCCAATTGTAGATAATGGAATTTTGTGACTGCATCTAAATTAAAATTTTTATCCACCATTGCCAAAAAATATAAAAACCCTGCCATTTATCATAAGTACCGTCGAAGAACATAATTGTTATTGTCGGCAATCGTGCTTAAGAAGTGCTATTATTTCCCACAAGGTCAGTTAACACTCCCGACCGACTCCGTTGTGTTTAACGATACTATTTGCGCCAAATTTTTACATTCCAAACGTTTCTTACGCGCTAAACTTTGAGTCGCGAAAAAAGCAGTCTCAAATGCACCCCTTTCGACTTCACTAGCTTCCAGTAATAAAACATCTATCTCTAATTGTATCGTATCAAATTCCATCCACACCTGTTCCAATTTTTCTATTCGACATTCTAATTCAAACGCGATATCTGCATTAGGGACATATGCTTCTATGAACGTTCTAAATCGCGTTGCTTTACTTTTAATAAAACGACGTTTATTTTTCAATTCCGTGATATCCGCCATTTTTTAAAAATAAATTTTACACAAAACGAATTTCCATAAATTTACAATACCTTGATTACTCGCACGCTTGTTACCGTTGTTGTTGTTGAGTTGTTCCGTTGATAGTTCTCCACGAATCCGTGCTCTCGTTGATTGTTATAATTGTTCCCTTGATGATTATTTCCTCGACGATAGTTTCGACAATAAGTCTCTTATGAAAATGACGTTTGATTTCAGCACTGCTTGGCATCCGTTTTTTTGCAGTTGTTTACTGCGACAGAGTCAAATTTCGTTCCAGAAATTTTGAATTTATGCTCAGCACATGCCTTGAGAATCCACAGACACCAGAAATACAACAAATTGATTAAGTTCCAATAATTATGAGCACATGGTTAGCCTTAGCGTCATGGCGACCATGTTTCCTTTTCACAATCGAAGCGTCGTTTTTTTTATAAAAACTTTCTACAATATTCACATTCCGTTTTTGCCGAAATCCGGCTCGAAGGACCAAACTGTTGCATCAAGAAGATGCGAGATGAAGTGAAATAAAATGTAATAGTTTTTCCTTGAGACAATTTAGATTATAATTTATTGAATTTGTAATATTGCTTTCAGTTACATTGCTATAGCGAGACTAACTGTTCATTTCCAAAATTCGTTCATCATACTCATACACAACTACACACAATTTCAAAACACGCACACGATTACAAAGATAACACGCATTCTCTTACAAACTCTCACATAGAATTCAAATTTAGTCATATTCGTCTCGAACAAATATTCTTCATCATTCTTAATAATATTCTTAATATATGGGATGATAAAAAGTGAAAAGTGACAAAACAATAAAAAAATATATATCATAAATATCATAAGTCATCAAAAGTGAAAAAAGTTTTGTGATTAAAATAAGGATAAGGAGGATAAAGGTAAGTTTTTTAAAATTATGTAAAATACTACTTTTTAGTGATAAAAATAATTTTTCTTTTTGTAAGTAATTGCAATTAATTGCAATTAATAAAAAAAATCTTTCCCGTCTAAGTCACTAAAACATAATCTATTTTTTCAGCAATTAAACTTATAATAAAGAAATTTAAGTAACTTTCTGGAATCAGTAAACAAATTCTTGAGTTTACCTTGTTTAATTAAAATATTAAAATTTATATAATTACTGAAATACTTTACATGTTTTAATATTGTTTCAATGAATCTTAAACAAGCACCCAGATTTTATTTTTAAAATATTTATGTTGTTTTTTTTAAAAAAAAGAATATTTAGGTATAAAATTAAACTCTGAAAGTTAATAAACAGGTGCTATAATAATTGGATTACAGTTTTAGCATCTATAACTTTGAGAATTAAATTTAAATGGTAAATATTCTTTTTTTTAAACAAAGACATTAATATTTTTAAAATAAACTGGATGCTTATTTCAGCTTTATCCAAAGAACATTTAAACATGTAAAGTATTTTCAAAATTATATTAATTTTACGAGTAAGTATATAATAGTAATAAATCATTTATCACAGAATAATTTAATCCCAACAAAAACATCTTCGATGTTATATAATATAAGTAAAAAGATAATAAAAGTTATAATAAACGCATGTTTTGTGTACTTAATTAATTTGATTTAATTGATTTTTTACTTTACTATTTTTTTACTGTATTATTTATTTTATTTACATAATATTTAGTCAATTGAATACGTATCATTTTACTAATTTTTAGGTTATATTTTTGAAACAAATGTAAGAAAAATGAAAAAAGACTGGTTTTTCAAAAAATAGTTATTTATGATACAAGTGCGTAAAGTGAGTGATTATACGAGTGATGCAAATGTCACACTTGTATAATCAACTTTATGCACGAGTGTCAAACAACATTTTTTGCAACACTCATCTGCTCCCTCCCCCCTTTATACAAATATCTATATAAATAAAACATAAAAAAATATACATGTATACATGTATACATACATAACGTATATATTTTCCCCACGCCTGGTCTGAAACTGCAACTTTTGAGGTTAAAGTATGAGGAAAGAGAAGTCTAGTGGTACTACAGTACATAGTACTATACTAACTATAGTAGTACTATACTAGTACTATACTAACACTATACTAACTTTAGTAGTCGTATTCTAACTTTAGTATTACTATAGTCCAGTCTAATACAAAACCTTCAATTTTTTCTATTTCTGACAATAATTTCTTTTTAAAAATATTTATAAATTTACATTCTATTTTGTACGGCAGGACTGGGAAATCACATAAAATTTAATTACCCATATATAAAAAATTCAATTTTAAGTACACATCTATTAATTTTAAAAGCTAATTAAGTGCTTTAAGGGAACGAAGCGTTACAAGATTCTAAAATGATATGCTCTCCGGCTCATTGGACAGTGCGGTATGGAATGAGGTTGGTGTTGCATTACAACACAGCTCTATAATTCCGGGCAAATGAAGCGACCTGAGCTAAATATCGCAAAAGCCTTGTTTTCCACCCTCAGAGTTGCAACCTCAGCTGCCACTCTCTTTCTCTCTCTCTCACTCTACAGTGGAGATACACAAGGTACCTCACAGGGATCATTTAACCCTCCAGTCTCGAAACATACCGCAATTCTGTGCAAATAAAGTGGTTCTTTCGGCGCAAAAAAACTTTTCAAAGAAATCGACTACTTTTCTTTGCGTATATTATATGTTAATCAAATATACTATTCCTTATATACAACCACGAAAAATACATATTACCCCATAACCTAGATTATAGTCAATAAAATATTTTTCCATTATCTAGAATTTCAAAGTTACTCATTTTATTATTATTATAGCTTTTGATATTAATTTCAATTGTAAAATGTATACTAGACATCAGCAGTTTTGTTTAAGTGTAATTAAAATTATATCCATAAAATAATAACCTATAAGGCGTATATAATAAATTATTATTATTTAATACCACTAAAGTAATACTATACTTTACTAAAATTCTGTTTTTATTCTTCTATCATACTTTTTATTAATACGTCTAAGTACGCGACAATAGGTCCGGTCTCTTGTTGTATTAGAAAATGCTATTCTTTGAAATGTCATAAATTATTATTCTTTTGAGTTGGTTTTTTGTAGTCGGGCGGCTGCCCCCCTCGAACTCTCTGAACCCCCCCGCGCGACCGGACATTTATGAGGACTTGATAGTATAACAGTGCAATTGTTTATGGGTGATTTTCACGTAACTGTGCAATTTCAAGATCAGTTTTAAAAGAAAAAAAATTTTGTTTTTTTAAATGTTAAATATCACTTTTCCTCATCATTAGGGCATAATATAGTTGTAATTTGAACGGTTTTACTACAGCTATAATTATAAAAAATTATAACAAATTTTCGAAAATTGGCTGCCACGGAGCTGACCACCCTACGCATTGAATAATACTGCCGTCAACTGGGGCTACTTTATGTACGAGGTATATTTAATAAATAAAATTATTAAAAAGAACTTCTTTGTCAAAAAACCAAAAATAATTTAATTAAAATCCTTAAAACGATTAAATCTTCAACCGGTGAGGAACATAACGGCAAAAAATTGACTTAAAAAAGTTAATAAAAATTAATTAATTAATTAATTGATTAATTAATTAACTTTAATTAATATTTATAAGATTTTTAAATTAGTTTTAAAACTATTTCTCTCGTTTCTCTAATAACTTGAAAAGTGTATTAGATATTAAATTGTTATTCATTTAACCTTAAAATATTAATTTCAAGTTTTTGAAAAATATCATATTCAAAACGTTTAAAAAAGCTCCTATTGAAATGATGAGATTTAAAGTTATTTACATGTGTTTAAATGATAGTATTATAATTATCATAATGTATTATTGTAAAATGTATATTTAAAAAGAAAAAGTGTTATTTATTTTCTGAGTAATATAAAATTTGAAGAAAGGTTGTTAATTTTTAATAAATCACGATTTTAGCAAAATTTTAATGTTTTATTTTACATTTTGTTGTATAATATTTACAAAATTTTTTGTTTAATATCTTATTCTTTTTTAATTTACTCTGAAATATCTACACAAAAGATTTAATGAATAAGAAAGGATCAAAAAAATGTTTACGTAACATTATAAAAACAGAAAGATTAATGCACAAAGTAGCCCCATCCCGGGGTCTATTTTGTGCACAACTTTTAATGACTACAACTCCGACAAAAAAATTTATTTCATTGACTAACTCATAGGAAACCTTCAGAAGGAAGTATAACATAAGCAAAAGTTGATTTTCTTTTAATTCTGAATTTGAATAAATCACTGAGTTAAAAAAAGCATTTTGATGCGCAAAATAGCCCTAGCAAAAATATTTACTATTTACTATCAGCTTGACATAACCAGAGAATTTTATTTTCATAACATTATGAAATTAGCGCATAAAACTAATTTCAGAAAAGTATTCACAAATGAAAGCGTTACGATCAACAGTAATACTGTGCTTCTGCATGGTTGACATAAAGACATTTTAAATTAAGCACCAAAAGTAAAGGCGTGTTTTTTCGAATATAAAGGTGTTTTTTAATAAGTCAACGGTTGCTGAAGCACTGAAATATAAAAGGACACAACTATGTCTGTCCTCTTCTATAATATGTGTTATTGTAGCAACTGTTGATCCATGAATTTGCACCTTCACACTGTACGCCACAGGCGCCACGGAGCTGATATTTTATGTGACACCACGGAGCTGAAATTTAACATTTAAACTAACCTAACTCCGACAATTCTGCAAAATGATTCTTTTCTTTGGGCAAATAATTTGTTTCTATTGTAATCTTAAAAAAAATCGTAACAATTACAACAGAGAGTGTTTAGATTAAAAGAATAGTAATACCACGGTACTGATCACTTTTTTTGTGACCTTCACATTTTAACAAAAAAAATTGTTTTTGAGTGTAGAACTTCCAATTTTTGAACCTTTTTTTTACTGATATTTGTTGCTAATGGATTTTATTTTAGATTGTAATTCTCAGATAACATTAAAATGTGCCACCCAAGCAAAAATTGACAACTGGCGCAGTACTGCGCCAGTACTGCCCAGTACTGGCGGAGTACTGGCCGCCATGGTTGAACCAGTACTGGAATTTGACCGAAATGATAACGCTTTTCAGTACTGGCTTGATGTTACTGGCGCAGTACTGGCAGCCAGTACTGGTTTAGTACTGGCGCAGTACTGGTTCAGTACTGGTTTAGTACACGTGTAGAAAAATCTTCTGGCGCTGGCCTGAATCAGACCAGACCGTCTATTTTCCAATCTAGTGGAAAATTTATTTAAATTCAATGTTGACATAATAAAAAAAAATTAATTTATATTTATAAACATGTAATAATCCCCAACTTTTAACTTTTAATCAAATTAATGTTTACAACACAGAATAAACGCAAACCTATAACGAAATAAAATTTGACACTGCGAGGAATCGAACCCACGACCTACGGACTTCTAGCCTAACACTCTAACCACTACCCTATCGAAGCTACAGGAGAATAAATTTTAATTTTTGACACCTTTTACACTTACAATTAATAAAGAGCGTTTAGCTGTGTAATTTAGTTAAATTATTATTTAATTGAACTAAATTCAAAAAAATCAAATTAGTAAATTACCTACACTACCGTCGGGAATTATCGGTATGGCTGCACGCGCACGGCCCAAAAACATACCAATCTTTAAATCACGATTTTTTTGTAAATACAAATGTCAGAAAATTAACAAATATACCATTCGAAAGATTATTAAATTCTGCGATTAATGATACATAACTGAAAATTTTAATAATTTATACAAAATTAGCAGCAATCGGCAAATTTGACAAAAAAATTAAAAAATAAAATTTTTTCGGAAATTTTTTGAACCCCTGCACATTTTTTAAAAATTGTAGAAAAAATTTGAAACTTATATAGGTGTAATCATTCAAGTCTCATCTTTAATTTAAGACCAAAAAAGTTAAAAAATCTTAATCGGTTATCGAGATATCATTATAAACGGCCGAGCATTTTCAGCCAAAAACCGTTCAAAATCGACTAACTCAATGCATTTGTCAAAAAATATGCTCCGACGTTTATAATGATATCTCACGAACCGAATAAGATTTTTAAACTCTTTTGGTCTTAAATTAAAGATGCGACTTGAATGATTACACCTATGAGTAAGAATTTTTGAAACGTCCCAGGCGCGAAGTGACGCCGAGTTCAGGCTTTATAAAGATTGGCCGAGCATTGGTCAACATTGATTGAGCATGAGTGAATCAGCGAGAGCAGGACTGATCGAAGCTTTAATGTAACACCGATTCCAGACTGCAGCGCGAGCCTTGATTCAGCATTGGACATCAATGCTCAATCAATGCTGCGGACGCCTAATGCAGGACTGAAACAAGACTGCTTCCACTGTTCCCAAATTTACTCGTTTCTCACGTTTATTCAATATAATGTGAATATATGAATTATTAATAATAATAATAAATATTATTGTTATTATTTTAATTCATGTGCGTATATATACATATATATTTAATGACAATAAGTTATTATTTGTAATAATTATATTATTTTCATATAAATAAGAATATATTACTAACAATAAATATCATTTAAATAGTAATTTTAAAAAAATAATTTTAGTAAAAAAAGACAATTTTTCTGTTAATCGTTACATTTTTTCTTGATTTTTAACAGACTTTTAACATTATTTATAAACATGTTCACATTTTTTATTCACAACACAACACACAATTTTATTATTTTATATAAACGCTTATAACAAAGAATGAAAAATATTCGCTCGCATGTGGGATCGAAACTCACGCACCCCGCCCCTAACGCATACCGGAAGTTCTCAACGCACGCATTTAAACCGCTCGGCCACAGAAGGCTGGAAGGCTTCTCGCCTAATCTACTATATCAATGCCAGTGCCGTCACTCAACATGGGATACCAATGTTCGTCCCATGCTCGATTCAAGACTCGGTCAATCTTGATACAATATTCAGTTTCTTTATTACCGTGTGCACTGTACAATATTATCTATAAATATTTATAAATTATTTAATATTAAAATATTTTTTCTGATAATTTTATAAGTTAAATTATATATTATTTTTTTCTCGCACAGTGTCAAATTATTATTTTCAAATTCAAGAGTTTCGTTTATCTGAAAAATTTTCAGTGAAAAAAATGTTCATTAGGTAGTGATAAATATTTATGCTTAGTAATTTTACACTAGGATTAACTGTTTACTGAATATTATCAAAAATATATTTTTCGTCAAACGCGCGCGACTAAACACAAATACCACCATCCCATCTACTCAATGCTTTCCCCTCATGACGTCACAGGCGGGGAGTGTATTGAGTAGATGGGATGGTGGGAGCACGACAATCGCAACGTCACGCTGTAAAGTCTCAAGGTTATTTGTGTTTAGTCGCGCGCGTTTGACGAAAAATATATTTTTGATAATATTCAGTAAACAGTTAAACCTAGTGTAAAACTACTAGGCATAAATATTTATTACTACCTAATGAACATTTTTTTCACTGAAAATTTTTCAGATAAACGAAACTCTTGAACTTTGAAATAATAATTTGACACTGTGCAAGAAAAAAAATATAATATATAATAATTTAACTTTATTGATATGAATCTTATATAATTAATATAAATATTATACACTAAATAAATAATAATATTTATTTACCAATTGATATCTTAATAATAATAATAATAATAATACTTATTATATTATTTAATAATAATTAATAATAAGAATAATAATTTTTAAATAGTATAAAAAATTACTAAAAAATATCAGATAATAATATTTTAATATTAAATAATTTATAAATATTTATATCTAATTTATATCTAATATTGGTAAGTGCACACGGTAATAAATAAACTATCAAGATTGATTCAAGATTGAATAAAGACTGGATGTTGAAGCTCCACTCACAAAGATTGACCGAGTCTTGAATCGAGCATGGGACGAACATTGGTGTCCCATGCTGAACCAATATTGAGTGACAATGATATAAAGACTGCTCCAACTCTGGGTTACCCACGCTGGGCGTTCAAGACTAAGTCAAGTTTCAACCCATCGTCAGCACTGGTCTTTCGCGCCTGGGGTGCCACCTAAAATTCAAAAAATTTATTTTTGGCCAAAATGTTGTTTTTTCTATAGTGCTTTACATAAAAAAACACTATGCCAAAGGATTTGCCAAAAAAAAAATTTTTGTTATTGTTATAAACAATTAAAGTTTTCAGACACTTTTTTTTAAAAAATTAATTAAAAAGAAACTTGTTAACCGATTTTAATGATTCAAGAGGCATTCTTTTTTATTTGAGTCAAAGTTTTGAATAAAATTTTTTTCGTAAAAAAATATTGAAATTTAATAAATAAACAAATTATTTATTTATAACAAATTAGCAAAAAACCATGTTCTCAATCGAATTTCAAAATGAAAAAAATAGTACTTATTCTCTGATTACCACTGAGTAATATTCCGTTGAGAAAAAAAATGGCACGGCTTGGACAACTGACTTATTTAAACATTGTTTATCCCGAGCAGAACGGGATTTGCATGTGACGTCACGCGCAGCGGTCCTTTGACGCGGGAATCTAAGAGAATATCAGAGGAATATCAAAAATAATATTAAAATAATGTTTAAGTATTTCTTATGGACGAAAAAAACTATAACAATTTAATTAATTGTTTAAACAATTAATTTTTGTTATTTTTTCATAAACAGTAGTTAGGGCTAGAAATTTCTAGTCTTCTCTCAATTTCTCAATTTTTCAATGAGTAAAACATCTACTAATGGTAATGGCAGCCGTACCGATAATTCCTGACGGTAGTGTAATAAATTTCCATAAATTACCTCTAAAACATCCATAAATTACCATAAATTACCGACATTCAATTTTTTAGGTCTAATTTGTGTTTTACATATTTTAGTAAACTATCGTCAAAATTTTTATAAATTATCTCATAAATTTTCATAAATTGCCGCGAAAATTTCCATAAATTACCATAAATTTCCAATGTTTATTTTTTTAGTTCTCGTTTGTGTTTTACATAGTTTTGTAAACTATCGTCAAAATGTTTATAGATTACCGCATAAATTTCCATAAATTACCGCAAATTTTCCATAAATGACAGAAATCCAAAATTTTAATGATAATTTTTGCTTTACATATATTTACGAATTATTGCAAAAATTTCTATAAATTTCCATAAATTACAGCAAAAATTTTTAATTGTAACTTATGTGGAACATATTTTTATAAATTATTGCAAAAATTTCTATAAATTACTGCATAAATTTCCATTAATTAGTTTCTAACTGACTATTGTCAGTTTACCGTGTAAAAAAAAAAAAAATTTTTTTTTTTTTTTTTTTAATTTTTTATTTATTAAAATTTATTAAACCGTAGTACTGGTTTGCCAGTGTTGTTTTCACAATACTGGCACAGTACTGGCATACTAGTCTTAAAGGGCAGTACTGGCGTAGTACAGAAATTTTATTGAAGCCAGTACTGGTGCAATACTGCGCCTGTTGTGAATACTGGCATTTGACAGAAATTTTTGCTTGGGCATAAACAGTTAAATTATACACGAAAAGAAAAGGTCTGGAAGAGATATCCATAAAAATATTGTTGAGCAGAATATTGTTGTGTTATCCAATTCAATAAAAGAGACAACTTTCAGAATGGAAGCACATTCCATATTCAAATTGGAAAAAATTAAAGGTTCAGGACTTTCGAAATTTCGGCAAAATTTAAAGATTTGAATAGTAAAAATCGATCTTCTCTTACAGTTTTTAATATTTTTCAACGAAAATTTTTTTCCATGCCTATTTTACAATTCTAAACAACTTCTTGCATAGATTTGCAATAATATGCAATAGGTCAAAAGAAAAAAATTCTAACCTCTTCAAAAATTAAAATATTACCTCGTTTAATAATTTTATTTTAAAGGGGTCAAAATAAAGGTAGGGTCTCCCCTTAAAAGAACGAAACTGATCCCTTGAATTCAAATGTTAATTTAAATTTTATGTAATTATTTAATATTTAATCAAATTTATTTCAAACTTGAACTAAATAAAATTTCTGTGAATTCAATAAAATTTATTTAAAATGATTAAAATTTTATTAAAATAAAATTTATTTACATTCAATAAAATATATTTGAAATTTAAATTTAATAAAATTTCTTTAAGGTGAGTAATTCCTATACATTTTATTTTAATTAAGTAAACTTTTACTTGACTTAAGTATATTGTTTACTTGCAGCAAATATACTTTTCATTAAATGCTAAAAGTTTTTTTATTTTAATTAATAATAATATTATTATTTAATTAAATAATTAATGTTTATTCATTTTATATTTGCTTTTTGTTAAAACCGTTTTTTTGTATTATTTTGTAATAAACAGTACTAAATACTAAGTCGTTATTTGTGTTAATTATACTGCTGTTGTTAATTCTATCACAAAATAATTAATTTTTTTAATTTAAAAATATAGTTTATTTCTAGCAAATAATTCTCATTATTTGTTAAAAATAAAAATTTATATTTAAAATCTTTTTCTCTCGGTGAATTGATTCGTTAAATTGAGCTTGAAATGTCTCAATTATTCAAATCATATGTGAATAAAAAAATGAAAGGGATAACTATAAAAAGGACTTGAAAATCAGTAAACTGCACATGTTACCGTGACCCATATTTCGAGTTCGTGTACTCATTACCAAAGCCCATTTAAGCTCATTTCGTCCTTACACGTTTTCTACTTTTGCACTTGCGCGAGTATTTATAAAAAGACATTTTTTCTCATATTATCTCATCGCCATATAATATATATTTGAAGATTCGAAAAATAGGTTGAATTCGAAAACAGAATAATAAAAATTTAATATACTGCACTCACCCTGAATTGTACCACTGTAGGAATGGGTCGAGTCAAATTTTATAGGTCCATTTGTACCCTCGAATACAGCATCCTTCGCGAAAAGATCTGAATCACGAGTCAATCTCATTGTCCATTGTCTGTAATAAAAGAAGAATATTTAGAAAAATTATTTAATGCTTTTTTGTGATAACTTTATTATTTTAATTGTTTTATTTTGTTATTAATTTGTCATTTTCATTTTTTTATTATTTTGTAATTTTATTTCTTAATTTTTATTTAAAATTTTACATAAAAAATACAAAAATAATGTTACAAAAAAACCGCATAAAAATATTACAACTAGTCACTAATTTATTAGTAAACATTTTTACTAATTCAAAAGAGAGAATAATAAATAATAATAAAAAATTATAAGAATGAATACTATTCAGCAAATAATTTTTTATGTAAATATTTTTGTTTACTTATAAATACCCACATAGCACAATCATTTTCTGAAAATTTGCGGCAAGTTTTCAAAGCCAAATTCGAAAACTTGCCTGGCAAATTTGCAGCAAACTTGCGGTAAATACCAAAATGTCCGTTTGGTGGCAAGTTTGCAGAACAAATTTGCAGAAAATTTGCATGGCAAAGTAAATGTTAAATGCATGCGCAGTAGTTTTCTATGACATCTAGAGCTGCGCACTACATTTACATCTGCAAATTTGCTCTGCAAACTTGCCACCAAACGGACATTTTGGTATTTACCGCAAGTTTGCTGCAAATTTGCCAGGCAAGTTTTCAAATTTGGCTTTGAAAACTTGCCGCAAATTTGCAGAAAATTATTGTGCTATGTGGATATAATGTTATAAAATGGGAATTGACATAGGGGCGTGGCTTATTCAATATGGCGGCTTATATACCCCAAAATAGTGCAAAATACACGTGTAATATCAAATTTTTTTCCAAAATGCTAATTAAAATAGAAAATATTTTTGCTTAGGCGAATACGATTTCTTGCCACAGAAATATGATTGAAGAAAATCACGTTCTTAATGCCAATTATATTATTAAGATTGGAAAATTTAAAAATAATTACAGTGACAATTCAGTTTGACAGCTCTGTGTTTGCAAACGTCTAATTTGAAAGAACTGCCGCAGGAAATGAATAATTATTAATTATTATTTATGTTGCCTTTTTTCTTCATTTATTACAATTTATTTATAAATTTCATTTTAAAAATAAAAAACATGATTAAAATTTTGTTTACTATAGGTTAAATTACTCCAAAACAATTTTCATCCGTAAATAATTAAAAAACAAAGAAGCACACTCTTTTCTTGATTGTAACTTTATTTTATTTCTCAGCGATTTTCTAAGCCTTTAATTTATCCATTTTTTCCACTTTTACAACAAAATATTCAACTTCTATATGCAATAATTTTGTTTTGGAAATCTATGTACACGGAAAAAAAAGTTCACGAATCTCTCGTGAACTAGTATATCACTTTTGGATGGGACACAAAATTTCAAAATTTTCATTCACTTTTGATTAGAAATGGCGAACGTCAACGAAAAACTGAAACAAAGTTAATGAATTTTTGATGAACTGTTAAGGAAGAGTAGTTCGTCAAAAGTAGAGGTACAAGTTCACGAAAAAATCGTGAACTAGCGAGTGTCAGTAGTATGCTTAGTTCGTAATGCGCATCAAATATGGCTGATCAAGCATTCATCATTCAGTCGGTGTCATCGGTGTTTACATTTGGGAAAATTCTTTGATGAAAGTTATTATTTAGAATCAGTGTTTTTTATTACTTAGTGAATATTTTTGTTTGCTAATTTCCTTTGTGAAACAAATAATTCATAAAATGAATTAAAAGTTACGATAAGGGACTTTTTCTACTTTGCACGGTCCTGAGGTTTACAGCAGACAAAGCTAATCGTTTCGTTTGTCGAAGGACAGTGTATCTAGATTTAGCCGTGGCGGTTAGTTGTTAGAAATATTATGTTAAAGGGTATAGGTACTAGGTTCGAATCCCGTGAAGCGAATTACGAATTTTAATGGCGATAAAATTGTGTATTCTGTGTAGTTGGGTGCGTAATAGGCGTCAAGTTATCAAATAAAGTGAAATACTATAAAAAAGTAGTGTCTGGAAATTATTTTTTCTTGTTTTTAGCATTTTTTAAAAATTCACGAATGTTTCGTTAACTTTGACGAAAAGTTCGGAAACCGTACTATGTTTCTAGTGAAGGAGTTGATGAAATTTTGACGAACTGTGTTTGTTGATTTTCAAGAATTTTGTGTCCCATCCAAAAGTGATATACTAGTTCAGGAGAGATTCGTGAACTTTTTTTTTCCGCGTAGAGATACTAATAAGTCTTTTTTTGCATTACTGTTATATCCAGAAACTGAACAATTTTCCCGATAAGAAGTTTTAGAACGACTTACTAGCTTAACACTTTCCATTTTTCGAAAATTAAATATATTTACATTTGACACTGTTAACTTTGACCAAATCGGGGTATTTAAATAGTTTGATTTTCCGCCACCAGTTGGCGTCTGATTTATATCAATTCCCAGCGCTAAAACAAAGATGTATCCGTCAACACGACACTTCAACTTTTAGAGCCAAATATCAATAATTATTAATATCAGTTTATTGATAATAAAAATTTGCTTGTAATTATCATAAAGTTTAACTAAGTAAGAATTTCTTACTGATTTAACCTATTATAGTTGGTTACTTTTCAAGTTTTAATATTTGACACAATTTTGCAATTCATTGCAAAAGTTAATCAAATATTAATAAACTTTGAAAATTCCTTTCAAGTGTTATTTTTGCACGCACTTTCTATGCATGAGGAAATAACTAATTTTGTTTCTTATCCTACATAATATTATTTAATGTATATTATAATTCTGTCTATTATATTTTTACAATATATTAGATAAAATACCGAATATAACATTAAAGAATATTATAAAAGTAAATTCATTAAATTTTAATTTAGCCTTAATTTAGATTTTTGTACCGGAGGTACGGTACAAAGTTGACGGTAAAAGGCAACGTGGCACGGTGCATCGCCTTTACGGGAAAATCTGGAGACACGTCTGACTCGCCCTGTGTCTCCCGCTCGACTAACTCTCGCTCTCGAAACCTCAACCGTACCGCGCTTGCGCATAAATACCGCGCATTTTCCCTGACTCTCTCTCTTACCTCGCCAGACTTCGACGAAGCAACACGGCTCTCGCCCGAGAGACACGGATACCTGCGTTGGCGTCGCTGACGGCACGCTCTCTCGCCAACTGTCACTCTGCCGAGTGACGCTCCCAGCCACTGCCACGCCGCCACTTCAACACCGACTCCTCGCCTGCCACCTCGCCGCCTGCCAAACCGTCAACTGCCTGCCGTCCTCCTCAGGGAAAAATATTTGGGGAAATAAATATTTTATTGGAAACGACGTCTCATCTCTCTTCCGCTGGCGGCGGAACCTCACCATTTCCAACAACCTGTCCTTTTCAGGACAAACAACAACAACAAATCAAACTTTACATTGACAATTAGTCGTTTTTAGGATAAATTATCAATTATTTTTACGAAGAATATTTTGTTTCAAACAAACATTGACCGATTAGGTTTGACACACAGGACGTGACTCAAGGCTTCGCGACCTTTTGATCTGTCCTAACCAGGGACAGATACTCAAGGCTTAGACTTTTTGAACTTCTGGTCAAACCTACGACGTCATCTCAGAGGTTGCAACCGGCTCTAGGGGACAGCTTCCAGAACCTTGCTGAGGTTCGGTCGCCCGACACCTAGAGTTGAACGGGACTTCAGCACTCGAACCCTGTTTGGGTTCTTTCTGACCGTCACCGATCGGCTCTGCAATCTGAAGACCATTTTTCTCTCGCTCCTTTGAGCCAGTCATTACTCCTCCACACAGTGACCGGTATCAAACCATATATTGTACAGAAAAGGATTTATAACGTCAAATTTGATGCGAATCTAACCAACGAAAAATTGGCGCTTAATGCTTTGTTTTATAGCGCACCCTTCAATTATTTCTAAAAATAGATGTAAAACAAATACCCAGGTAGAAATTTCAACTCTGTAATGACCAGTCACTGGGAAGTTTTTCTAGATTCTGGCCAGTGATTGACCAGAAAATATGGCAAGTGATTGATTAGAAATGTAACACGCTGCTTTAGCAGTCACTGGTTAGATTATCTGGCCAGTGACTGGCAAGTAACTGACCAGTAACTGGCAAGTAACTGGACAGTTTTCTGCTCAAAATCTAGAATAAAATATAATTTTTCCTGGCTCTTTGTATTTTGTTTATAATTACATATTTAATTATATTTTTGTGTTTATTCAAATATTTAAGACTAATGAACAATTTCTCTACCAATAACACTTAAATCTAAGAACGGTGACTAAATGGTAACTTATCTTAACTACAAGTTAAGATAATAACATATTATTACTAAGTTATAATAATATTTATTTGTTGAACTGCAGTTCTATTCCGATTGTGACCAGAATTTCTGGCCAGTGACCTGATAAACTGTTTAGTAACTTGACAGAGACTTGACGGCTTATCTTGTCAAAATTTAGAAAAATGTAAACTTTGGTAACGTGACAGTGAAACTATCATGGCTTTTAAATAAAAAATGCAAAAATTTTATATTAATTAGTAGAGAATCATATTTTTAAAAGCATGTATAAAAGTGTGCATGTTATATAAAATTATGAATGTTTTAAAAAGACTGTTTCTTTAGACTTTTCAATTTTTGACCGTATCGAACATAAAAATTATTTTTAATATCTAATTATAAATGATTGACTACGAGTGTAGGGGAGATTGGGGAATTGTGGGACACCTCCATTATTTAATAATATTTACAAGTTTCATCATCCAATTAAAAAAAATTTTATTTTGTTCGTCCAAAGTAAATTTTCCATTAGCATTTCATGACTTTACAACGCTTTACAATTACCTACAAACCGTTAACAAAAATCACCTGAAAAATTACATTCAAATATTTATTTTGGGCCTTCATGTTTTTATTGTTTTTACAAGGATTTTCAAGAATTAATTATGGAAAATATTTTTTTTAATTATAGTGTGTCATTGGTACTTTGACTCCAAAAACAAAATTTTGCATTAAATTAAAATGAATAAATAATGCAAAGCTTTTTGTTAAATGAAGCATTTGGGGAATTGTGGGCCACTTTTTTGGGGAAGTATTTGTTGCTTTAACGATTTAATTGGAAATGTTATTAAAATCACTCATAGTTATAGTAATTTAACAAAAACAATTATATTCATTGCGATTCAAGCGATAGAGCTGTTCACTTAAAATGTGTAATTAATTGAGCCTATTTTATTGTCTCAATTGTGACTATGATATATGACAGTTTAGACCTTCTACTGACACGAAAAATTTTTTGTGTAAGATATTGAGCTAAGAAAAAGTGTGGCCCACAATATCCCAATCTCCCCTATTTTTATGGGAGCTTTGTTTTCTTCCTTAGTGTCAAGATTTTCTAGCTAGAGATTTGAAAAAATCTAGAATAATTCTTTTAATAGGATACGGCAAGTTTTTCTGATCAGTGCTCTCTAAATCTGAAACAGCGATAAGTATACAACTGATTACAATTAGGGTATATACGCTGCGAATTAGTGAAATTTCACTAATTAATTAGCGTATATACGCTTTTCGGAATTACTAGTATACTTATCGCTGTGAAACAGTGAAACTTTCTGTGACTTGCATTATAGGTTAAAAAGTAATTCGGATGTTTGAAAATTATGTCAAATGGAATTTCGGACAAATAAATTTTATGTTAAATGGTTATTCGAATAAATGAAAATTATGACAAATAAAATTTCTATAAATTAAAATTTCTGAAATATGACATTTCGTAGATTTAAAGGTTATGTCTCATGAGAATTCGAGTAAATGCGCTTTATGTCACTTGATAATTCGAGTAAATGAACATTATGACAAATAAAATTTCGATAAATGAAATTTCTTAAATATGACATTTCGAAGATTTGAAGGTTATGTCACATGAGAATTCGAGTAAATGCGCTTTATGTCACTTGATAATTCGAGTAAATGAACATTATGACAAATAAAATTTCGATAAATGAAAGTTATGTAATATAATATTTCGAAGGTTTGAAAATTATGTCAAATGGCAATTCGGAGGATTAATAATTATGACAAATAGTCATTCGGAAAAACAAAATGTATGTCAAAAAAATTTTCGACATATTAAAAATTATATTAAAAAACAATTCGACTATTTAAATAATAGGATAAAGAATAAATCGATAAATTAAAAATTATGTTGAATGAAATTTCGAAAACTGAAAATTATGCGAAATGATGTTTCGATAATAAGAATTTCGATGTTTTGAACATTAGGAAATTGAAATTTGAGGAATAATCATGCGCCCCCAAAGTTTTCATTACAATGTAAACGATAGCGCGCGACCCTGCTTGAAGAGTTCGAAAATTGTCTTTTCACTTGGGATATCGATATATGGGTGATTAAAACTAAAATGTAATTTTCATGTCCTGCCCAAAAATTTGGAATACTAGTTCATATATAAAAGTTTTGTAAGTCAATTATTTTTCTTAATCACTCCTTCTACTTAAATTATTAATTCTTAGTCGCTAGAAATTCTCTGAAAAAATTTGGCAGAGAAGAATAGAAGCAAAATGTCAGTGGTGTCCCTTGTCCGCACTTAAGAAATCAGAACTTTACCAAACTAGCGCAGTCGACGGCCGCAAGCGGCCGTCTCCTTTGCCGTTCTCTGCCATTTCTCAATTCAGTTCCCTGCCTACTTTTTAATTAATTACAATTTTTCTTTTTTCTTTGTGAATTTGATATACAATTAAACTTACACAAACATACAAGCGTAAGGCATATGAAACTGGCGAACGCTAAGCATTAAATAGGGAATTATCTTTAACTGTTCTACGCCATTTCTAAATTTAGTTTGCTACCTAATTTTGAATTAATTCTAATAACTTTAATTTCATTACATTTAAATATAAGATTTAAACTCCTGCCCTATTATAATTATATTCTTTGTTACTATTATTAATAATTATTTATTATTTTCAATAATATTGATTTCAATTTATTTATTCTAATTTCTTTTTTAATAAACATAAATTGATAAATATATACCATTTGTCTAGTTTTAATTATCTGATGCTGAATTAGAATGTATGTTCATTGTTATTAATAATATTAAAAAAAGTTTTTTGTTTATTTAATTTTCTTAATTACTTTTAATTAAAAAATGAATAAAAATAAATATTTATTTTTTATCAATTTCAAAAAAGGCTATCAACATTTTAAAAGTTAGCGCCAACAATTGGACAACCGCAGCTCCATCTGCAACATGCACTTTGCTTATGAGTATGCCTTTCTCCAATGCTTTTTTCCTAATCGCGCTGCGAGTTCTCTTCGATATTTTCGATATTCGATCTTGCCCATGGCTTCATACTTTTTTTGGTAGGATAATAAAAATGGTTGATTCTCATATTTTTAGTACCACAAAAAATTATGTTGTACAGATAAGAGTCTATATTTTTATATAGTAACTGTGCTAACAGAATAATTTTGATCCAGTGCTAGAAAAAAAATCAAAATCGCCTGTCCGTAAGTTTAATATTTTTAAGTAATTATCGCAAATTTTGAATATCATACCTGATATTTAAATAACTTTGTGCATATAATTGTCTTATTAAGCGTTAATAGTATTGGTGATATGTATAGCTTCTTAAAGAAAAAACATTACAACATTCTATCACGTCTATAACTTGTACGGTTGGTGGCAGAAAGTAAGTATCACTTTATCGAGCACACCATGTCAGTTCATCAAAAAATTGTTCATAATATTAATATTTTTTAAATATTATTGTATCTTATTTTCAGTTATTAAACGTACTTTAAAACCGCAACGACTTTAACTTAAAAATAAAGTCTTTCTTTTTTGAAATTAAGAAATAAAGCAAAATGTCAGTGGTGTCCCTTGTCAGTGGTGTCCCCTCAAAATTCTGTTTCTTGCATCTTATTATTTTATTTGCAATAAATTTGTGTTAAACTTACTCCTTATATGATTTGATACTGGATTGTAATTTATAAGCTGATTTTGTTCTCACTATTAAAAAAAATTATCTGTGAAATCTTTCAAAAATGTCAGTGGTGTCCCTCAATGTTCATATGTTTTTTTGGACTTCAAAAGTATATAATTTATGGCAGGACTCATTACAAATATTTTTTAAGTCATGTTGAAACATTCATTATTGTAATTTGAAATATTTTAACTTTTTAAACTTGTAAGAATTTATTTGAGAAGAGAATAAACGAAAAGAGAAAATTTCTTATCATTTCTGCCTATCGTTTTTTACCTGGTGAAAATTTAAAATTTGCTTCCACCTGCTCGACCACTATTATTTTTGTTCATCATATATTCTTGTCAACCAAAATAGAGTCTCGTTAAGTTCAAAATCCAACATCGAAAAATCAAAGTTAGTAGGATCAAAAATGACATTTTAATTTTAATCACATAACTAATGACATATCATTTTGGTGTCCAAAAAGAGTACTTTAAACAAAAAAAAAATTTCAATTTTTTTTTGAAAATTTCAAAGTGGGTAATCCCTCAAAAAGTTTCTCTAAGTAAAACTAAAAAAGATAAATCAAAAACCCTTTTTTATATTTTTAGTAGAAATCATAAGATTTCAAATGATATAAATTAATTTGGATTTAGAGAAAAATTTCCTAGATTTTTACCGATCTGAAAAAAAGTGAGCAGGTTTACCCCAGTCTCCTCTACTTGACAAGTTTCTACCTGGGTAGTCCAGGCAAATTAGCATTTATAGACTTTTTATCTTCTTCTTCTTCTTAAATGACTTTTGGCTATGCCGACTGTCAGAACAAAACACTTAGAAGAATAAGAATTAAGAATTAAAAGTGTCCATGAAATTGGTTAATGTGAACAAAAATGGCGTCAAACGCGGTTCGGACATTCGGTAAACTATATATATCTATGGCGGTTGATGAGCACGTGTCGGGAGGTAAAGATGTGATTTAAATATTTATTCTATTGCAAATATGAGTTTCTTTAAGGCTATGTCCAAGTTGTGAAATGTAAATAAACCAAAAGGTTGCTAAACTTGCACTAAAATCGCAATTTTGCGACAGCCAATTCTCCCACAAAAAATAACATTTTTATACTTTCTTTACGAAAATGGAAAATTAGAGTATCAAAGTTTCCAATAAAATTGTTTTTGACTATGAGCAATAAAAAGCAATTAGTAAAATAAGTAACTAAAATGACCTGTAAAATAGCATTTTTGACGCGTCGCGAAAAATAAACTGTTTGAGTATATCAACCGCACGGATGATAAAAAAGTCTTATGCCCGTGCAGAAAATGCCCCACTTTGCCCTATTTAAAACAGGGTTCTGGTCGAGGCCTGGACAGTTTTCCCTATTAAATTTTTTTTTAATAAAGCTTTTAGAATTCCTTTTTGTTGTAGAAGCTATTAACAATGAAAGGCAATCATTATTTTAGTTATTTAATAATTTTTTTATTTTAGGGGTTTGACTAGAATTCCTAGCCAGAACCCCAGGTAGGGTGTTCATTAGATTTTAGATAGGGTACTGATCAGGGCCTCGACAGTTTTCCTTGTTTAAATAAAGAGTAAAAAAATTACATCTCTAAAATTACTTTTAATAAAAAATAATGAACAATTGAAGAATACAATTAAAGAGAGTAATTATACTATCGTTTTAATAATTTTTTTATTTTGTGGGTTTGACCAGAATTTCTGGCCAAAACCCCAAGTGAGCTGTTCACTAGATATTAAATAGGACTCTGATCAGGGCCTCGACAGTTTTGCTCGTTTGAATAAAGTGTAAATGAATTAAGTTTTTTAAATTAGTTACCATAATAAAATTATAAACAATTGAAGAAATTAATTAAACGGAGTAATTATACTACATTTTTAAGAATTTTTTTATCTTATGGGTTTGACCAGAAATTCTGTCCAAAACCCTAAGTGGGGTGTTCACTAGATATAAAATATGGCTCTGATCAGGGCCTCGACAGTTTACCTCGTTTTAAAAGCATGTAAATAAATTTAATTTTTTAAAATTAACCTTGAACCCCCTCTCCCCCTATAACGTCACGTCACACACGTAAATTTTAATGTGAATTTTATACATTTGACATTATATATTATATATCCTGCACTCAAAATTATTGAATCAGTTAAAAATATTTTTTTCTGACAATTAGTTAAAAATAACTGATGTTTCAATACAATTTTTTTTGATTGATTCATTTAGTCACGTTTAACTACCTACATATCACCGAAACTTTCCTAAAAATTTATTAAAGATTTACTCGCAAGCTTCGAAATATTTAAATGCAAAGTTTAGTGAAAATTGTGTAAAGATTTAAATATCCCACTTCAATAAATGTTTAACGCGAAACTATTTTCTGAAAATATTCACGAAATTATAGTCGAAAATGTAATTAAAATGTTCAGGAATGTTTCAAGCTATATTTTTAAGAAAATTTGACGATAAACATTTATTGTAGTAAAAAATTTAAATCTTTACACAATTTTAACTAAACTTTGCAAGTAAATTTTTTGAAGTATGCAAGCAAATCTTTAATATACATATTTAGAAAAGTTTCGGTGTTTTGTGGATAATTTTTCAGTTATTTTTTTAACTGATTCAGAAGCAAAAAGTCAGTCACTGCTGATTGTCAGTTAAAACCAAGATTTTTAACTGATTCAAATTAAGAGAATATATTATTTATCATATTATATTATAAATAATAAATCAATAGATGTTAAATAGGTACATAATAGATATTAAATAGTTTAAAGCATTTTTAACTTGTTTTATTTAGAAAAAGTGACATTGTCACATATAATTTCTTATAATCTTTGAATTTAAAAGATTGTGACGTAACACATGAGTTCACCCCCCCCCTCCCCCATGTCACACTTAGTCACAATTCTCAGACCCCCTCCCTCCCCCTAGCCGCGTGACGTATTATGTGTACGGCCCCTAATATATTTAAAAAACGAAAATACATATAATTTTTTTTTCTTCAAGTACAATATTATAATAAAGTTTATTTATTAATAATAACAACTAAATTATAAATAACGAATAATAATGTTGTGAAAAAAATGTTTAATATATATAGGTTATTCAATAAGGTCCTTCGTTATTTAATTAATAAAACAAAAGTTGTAGCTTAATCTTCGGTTCACAACAACCACTTAAAATGAATTTAAATGTTTTTATTTAACCGACAGATTAGCTCAGTCGGATAGATGCCTCGCTTGGCGGTCGTTTAAGGACCAAGGGTATAAGTACCCTTGGTTCGCGCCCATTTGGCTTGGTATTTTTCCGGCACGTGAGAAAATCTGAGCAGGAGGTTTGACGTCGAGGTATAATGATGTGCACCGTCGATTATTGTCCGGTACACACCATTAGAACTCGACTGTCGATAAACCGGTTGTACTCAGGAGAGGTTTTCTACAGTTTCCCTCTTCTCTGGCGAGAAAACCCATTGACGGGTGGTCCAGGCGGAATGCGAGTACTCCTAATAAAAGTCGGCTGTAGACGCAAATTAGGTTAATATATAGAAAATTTCATAAGTAGAATGGTTATGCTTAATCCAAAAAAGTATTTCTCGGGGACTCTTGTCGAAGTGCGTAAGGCCAATAGGGCAGGAGTATAAAAAAAAAGTTTTTATTTATGGGATCGTGTATTCTTCTTCTCTTTATATCTCGATTAATTTAATTTTCAATCTATTGTTAATTTAGGACTTTTAGGCATTTCATTAGGGATTGCAGATAAGAACTATTGGTTCAGAACAATTTAACATCTTGTTTAGACCAAATAAGATATTATATTTATTTAGCAATAGTCATAATTAATTTTTACTTACAATTATCTTTATATTATGTAACCTTAATCCCTACCGCACTGAAACAAGAAGAATGAGAGAGAGTCATTTAAAACTAACCTTTCTTCTGGTCAGAACGGGCAAATTTGATGATTGATTATTTTGTAAATTTTTGTTAATGGGTTGTTCATTTGTTAATTCTCAGTCATTACTATTTTGAACTTTTCACTATTAACGGTTTATTTAAATGGGACAATTTAAAACACTCATTTTTACCCTTACGTTGTTTTCGTCTCTACTCGTCTTAATTTCTCAATCTTTACGCGGCTATTTAATTCGACTATCTATTGCTTTGAGTTTGTTATATGATCACTGTCATATATTTAGAGCAATTCAAAGTGTGACGAAAGGGCTGCCAAAATTGTATAATATGCGAGAGAGAGTAATTAACAATTTTTAGGTTATTTTTAATGAATTGATTTAAATTATTCCACTTCTTTATTTTGTGTTCACTATAACTTCTCAGTCTTATCTATTCCAAACACTTCGCGATGTTTGAGTTTAACGTCTACCCGAATTCGATTGCCCGTGGCGAACCCTTGAACCGGTCGAGTTTCGCAGACGGTAAACCTCGCGATAACCTGTCTCCAGGAGTTAACTGTCGCGAAGAAGCGAATTACATCGTAAGCACACCAGTTTTATTGCATGAAATTGAGGCTTGGGTGTGACAAATTATTGGGAAGGGTTAAGTATTAGGAAATATGTTCTGATGAAACTGAATAATTATGATTTCATTGCACTTTTTCTTACTGTGCAAAAATGCTTAACTCATTTTTGATTTTGCATCATGTGATGGCAATAAGGTCTGTGAAGTTAAGGACCTTTTCAGAAACGCCTGCGTTTCTGTTTTGTCAACAAACTACAATCTGGTCATTGAACCAAAAGAGTCTTTGATACTTAAATTTTCGAGTTAATGCATAAAAGTGGTGAAATCATTCTTGTATTAATGTATTTTGTGCTTGTCAATTATTTTAAATTATAGAATCGTAAGAAGGAATAGAATATGAAAGAATTTGGAATTTCTTAATCATGCAAAAAGACTGTTATGAACTCGAAGCAATCCTTATGTTATTGACCTGTTTGCGACACTACGGCTTTTACAAATAAGTTCGTTTTTCATTGAATTTAATAATCTATTTAAATTTCAAATAACAATTAATTATTATATATGGCAAATAATCAAATAGAGATCCGATTTTTCAAGGTATAACTTTTAAATTAATAATAAAAAAACGATAATTTGAATGTATTGTAACAAATAATAGTTATTAAATAATTAATTATTATACATTTATTTAAAAATAAAAATTATGAATTTAAAAAATAGTAATTAATAAACAATTATTAACAAATTATACTTAATGGATTTTAATAATTATTAATTTATAGGATGAATTTATCATTTGGTTTGTATATATATATTATATTATTTTAATAATAATTATTATTTTATATTATATTAGCTTAAAGTGAGAAAATGATTCGGAGAGATTGTTAAATTTAACACCTTCAATATTTAATAACTATTTTTTAAACATAATTAATAAATTTGAATAAAATATTTATTAAATAAATATTAATTATTACTTATACATTTAAAAACAAAAATTATAACCTTTATTAATATTATAAAATTAAGGAGGCAGAAGGGAGCGACAACCTCCAAAAGAAAAATGAATTAATCATAAAATCAAAAATTATATTTTTAAAAAATTTTTAAGTTTTTCTATTCTTGAAATTATATTATTTTTATCATTTTCACTTTTAAATTAGTCAAAATGACTATAATACCTCATTATGTTATGTATAAATATGTTGTGTTCAATATGTTTCTAATATAATAATATTTTTAATTACAGTCATTTTATTGTAATTTCTTTTAAATAAAATTAACCTTACAAAATAGGGCAGTTTTAAGAAAAACTGACGAGGCCCTGACCAGTTTTTCCCTAAGTAGGGCATTGGTCGGGAACAGCATCACACACTAGTCGGGCACTGGTCAGTTTCTCTACCCAGAGCCACACCAGAGATCGGGAAAACTGTCCAGTACCCTATCAGGCCCACATTTTAATTTCTGCACGGGTGTCAGCGATTGGACCTTCAACATGTGGAAAGGAAACTTTTTCCCTTTCCTCCTTGAAATTACAAAACAAAGGGTAATAACTTCTTCATCGTCCGTGCGGTTGATATAGTCAAACAGTTTAATTTTTTGCGACGTGAACTCTGTTGCTCTCTGCGCCTGCGTAGACAGTACCAAGGTCGCAATGACATCGCCATGCAAAAAGGCACATTTTGTTTTTGACTGAAAGTCAGTGGTTTCCTCATTTTTTTAGCTATGCAAGGCGTAGTAACCAAATTTAATACGTCAGTTTACCATTTCCATAAAGAAAATCTGAATTTATATTTATTTACGTTAATGGGAGCGGCGAAAAAATGCTTCATTATAGACCGAATAGTGAAGCATTTTTTCGCCGTTCCCATTTCCGTAAATCAATATGAATTCACATTTTCTCTATGGAAATGGCGAACTAAAGTATCGAATTTGGTGACTACACCTTGCATATAGCTGAAAAAAATGCGGAAATAACTAAGTTTCAGTCGCAAACAAAATGTGCATTTTCGCATGGTGCTGTCAATGCATTCTTAGTTTTGGTTTTGAATGATACTCAGTGGTTTTCTCATTTTTTCAGCTATGCAAGGTGTAGTAACCAAATTCGATACTTTAGTTCACCATTTCCATAAAGAAAATGTGAATTTATATTGATTTACGCAAATGGGAACGGCGAAAAAATGCTTCACTATTCGGTCTATAAATAATGAAGCATTTATTCGCGGTTACAATTTGCGTAAATCAATATAAATTCACATTTTCTTTATGGAAATGGTGAACTAAAGTATCGAATTTGGTTACTAAACTTTGAATAACTGAAAAAATGAGAAAACCTCTGAGTTTCAGTCAAAAACAAAATGTACCTTTTTTCATGGTGACGTCATTGCGACTTTGGTACGGTCTGCGCACGCGCAGCGAGCAACAGAGTTCACGTCGCGAAAAATTAAACTGTTTGACTATATCAACCGCACGGACGATGAAGAAGTTTTTACCCTTTCTCTTGTAATTTCAAGGAGGAAAGGGAAAAATTTCCCCTTCCACATGTTGAAGGTCCAATCGCTGACATGAGACTTCTTCATCGTCAGTGCGGTTGATATACTCAAGCAGTTTATTTTTCGCGACGCGTCAAAAATGCTATTTTACAGGTCATTTTAGTTAGTTATTTTACTAATTGTTTTTTATTGCTCATAGTCAAAAACAATTTTATTGGAAACTTTGATACTCTAATTTTCCATTTTCTTAAAGAAAGTGTAAAAATGTTATTTTTTGTGGGAGAATTGGCTGTCGAAAAATTGCAATTTTAGTGCTGGTTTAGTAACCTTTTGGTTTGTTTACATTTCACAACTTGGACATAGCCTTAAGTTCAAAAAGTCTGTTTAGAATCATTTCTTCCGAATACTTGAAGTTAGACACTTTACAAAAAAACAAATAAGTCAAATTTAGAAAACTAAACCTAGACATTGTGAGATGAATCCTCACTTTAATTGATGCTTTCACTGAGAAAACTGGAGAGTCAAATTCAGAGGTTCAAAAAGTGTATGTTTTCTTTGCTTATGAAGAGAGTTAAATATTCCTTTTAAAATAAATTTTGAATTGATAATGGAAATCTACTTGTATATTCTCTCCCATTTGGTATATGTTTTCGTTGCCTGCACTAAGTGTAACTTTTACACCACCTCAAGAGTAGGTGCAGAAAGTGTAGCGAAATGTATGGTAAAATTGAGTCACATCCGGAAAAGAGAACAGCATAGTGCAGGTTAGGTGAAAAAATGTAAGAAGTGCACCCTGGTTAAAAAACCGGACAGATTTCGGACTAATCCGAAATTTGTCCGAAACAGTGCGGTTTATGGTCAGGTTTTTGTCACCCGAAATTAATCCGGAATTTAAGAGAATAAAAGTGCCAATCCACTTTAATTCACCCCTTATTACTGGGTGGTGACTCACATGGGACTCACTGGGTTCGCAAAATGTCGTAGTCAGGGGGATGTCACAGTTAAGTAACAGATCTGTAACATGGTGACAAAAATACTTGTCATAGTACTAGAACATTTGATCTAAACGGTTTTAAACCTTGTAGCAACATTTAAAACATGTTAGAAATGGTTAAAAAATAATTATAAAAATGTTAGAAAAGGTTTAAACCCGATTCGATCTTTTTTTTCTATCAAATTTTTATTCGATCAAATGTCCATTTGGTTAAATATCTTTTTGATCAAATGTCTATTCGATCAAATGTCGATTCGATCAAATATACATTTGATTGAATGTCTTTTAGATCAAATGTCTTTTCGATTAAATATCTTTTTGATTAAATATCTTTTCGATCAATTGTCTTTTCGACCAAAGGTCTATTTCAGCAAGTGTCTTTTTGATCAATTGTCTATTAGATAAATAGTATATTAAGCAACAAGCAGACAAAGGCAGCCATTTCTTTACGGTGATTTTGATTCTGTGTTACTTAGGATACTTTTTATTCCAAATGCTTAAAAGTGTCGATTTCAGATTATAGACGACAGGGAGTAAAAGTCATTCAATTGTTTGACTTTAGAGCTGTGCAAAATTCGAACCAAACCGAGTTTTGTTCGGTTTTGGGGTGCCGAAATGTCGAATGTCGAATATTCGACATCCGAACTGGGCTAGTTCGAAAAACCGACATTCGAACTAAGCTAACTCGAATGTCGAGGCCCTCTAGGTAAATCTCTACATTCTGCTTTTCTATTCAGGCAGTGACAGGGCGATCTAGTTAGAACCTCTCTAGTTTTCCACATCATCGCCTGATTTTTCAAGCGTGACGAAATAAGACGGGGGCCTTACTAAATCCAAATTTCAATTTCTACACGGGATATTGTTAATTATTTATCCCATTTCATACATTAAAAACTAAAATATTTTATTAGTTTTCATATTTTAAATAGTATTTTAGTATGCGTTTTGAACAATTTTCTGATTTGTTTCAGTGTTTATTATTTAGAAATTGGGATTTGTTAATGAAATTGAAAATTAATTTAAATATTTGATAGAGGCATTAATAGATTTCCCTATTTAGAGAAAAAAGGCATTCTAGTTAGGGCCTAATTCAAATATTTAATAGGGGCCTAAATAGAACCAGCTAGATTTCCTTATTTACCCAGTAAGAAGTAAGGAATTAATAAGAATTCGAAATTTTTAATTCTTTTGAATTCCGTTTGTGACCAATTCTTTTCATTTCCATTTGGAGAAGCCGAAAAAAAGCTGAGTTTATTCTTTTGAATACTGTTTTAATATTTTAAGCGGAAAAAAAATTTGTCGGTCCGAAGATTTGAACCCTCAAGTTTCTTTGTCGGGGACAAGCAGCTTGTCCGCTCAGCTGTTTAAACTGTACGATGACTACTGAATTTTAGAAACACTTATCTCAAAGTGTTGCAAACTTCAAAGAAATTAAAAAATTACGAAATATTAAAACGGAATAGACAGAAATTGAACTTACCGAGTATTGGGGATTTAAAATTGCAATGCGACACATAGTGACCATAAAGTGAACTAAAAAAAATGGCTGCTGTGGGTGTACAAGGTTGCAAAAATTGTTAATATTTAAAGTATTCTAATGTTTAAGAAATATTTGTTAAGATTGTTGGTCATTATTTATCTTTTTATTGAAAAACTACTTAAAATTAAAACCGAAAAGTCACAATATAAGTTTATATTTTTTTAAATTTGTACATCCATTTCGTCCATTTTTGGTGTAAAACACTAGCGACACCGAGCCCGCGGTGGTAATTTTCATTGCCAATCACACAGTATTTCGGAATTCATAAAAATTCAAAAATTAAAGAAATATTAAAACGGAATTGATTGGAATTCACTTTCAAGAAATCTTTGCCTCAAAATGGAATACATATAGGAATTGGACAGAAACGGAATTCAAAAAAATTGATAATTTAACATTTTCCGTAAAAAGTTAAAAATGTTCAATTCTTTTCAATTCCTTACTTCTTACTAGGTAAAAAAGGGGGCATTCTAGTCAATGCCCGATTATCACCTATCCAGATATTATTAGTGTGGTTGGCCTAACTTATTCCTCATCAGTGCCCTTCTTCAAATAAGGCAAAGTCGGTCAATTTCCACACGGGATTTTAGAATGGCTTCTTATAAGCAAAAAACAGAGATTGCAACTATTGATTCTGTGATTTTAAAGAAAGATGGGTGTCCACCTTGAGGCCCCTTACCCTATAATCTATTATAAATACCAGAAATCATTCTAAAACATTAAAAGGTTGTAAATAGATTAAAAAGGGTATTAATCAGATTATGTTATTCAGTATGATCTTATTTTCTATATTCCTAATTGTATAATCCATTTTTCTCAGTGTATTATTATCTATTATTTATTTAACTTAAAATATTTATAACAAACTTCTTTTAGTAAATAGTTTTTCTTGTAAATGAGGTGCTAGATGCTATAAGGTGTTACGCGCCATGTTAAGTAAATGGCACGTAACACCTTATAGCATTCAGTCCCTCAAATATTTTTACTTGTAAATGAAACTATATCAAATTATTACAAGTGTAAGTATTTATAACAATAGTTATTATTAACTAAAAATTTTTAACAAAATTTGTTTATTGAATAGTTTTTGTTCATATAATTTTTACTTGCAAAATACTATCATTATATTTACTAAATAGTTATTGTTAAAAAATGTTTGCTAAATAGTTATACTACTAAATAATTATTATTATATCGTTTGATTTATAAATAGTATTAATTTTTTTGTACTTTATTTATACAAAAAGTTGTAAAATAAAAAAAATTATAAACAATTATTGTCGTAAATTATTTCTTTAATTTTTCTCCACCATTTATCGATTAAACAATCATTTTAACAAGATAAAAAGCGTTATTGAACTATTTGCGAAATTTCCACTAGAATTATACTCGGTTAAGGAAAGGAAGCCTTAGAAATGAAAAAGAGAGGCATAAATGGCTTCGGCCATGGGCACACGTGGAAGAATTTTCTTGCATTCGTAAGCTTTGAGGGCTTATACAAAGCTTTTACTTGTTCCACGATTATCTTTCCGGACCCGTGAGAAACTATCCCTTTTCCGGTTTTATCCCTCATCCACGCCGGAAGAAGTTAAAGGTAAAATATTCCACCTGGCTCTCATTCTCAAAAGTACATTCACAGAATATGTACACATATAGTTTAATTGCACGGAAATACAAGACAAAGAAAGGAGATTTAAATTATCGCTATTTATACATGTCAAATAAAAGGAAAGACCATTTAAGGCCTTGAGAATCGGATACATTTTAATCTTATGGTAAATTAATTCTTCATTTTATGAAAAAACTGTTATTTATATATTTATTATAGCGTATTTCATAAGATTATAAATTAAATATTAATCTCATGAAAAAATAATTTTCGACCGAGAATAAAAAATTTATTTTTTCATATTTATTACACTGTAAAAAAAGGGAGTTAAATTTTAACTCCCCAGGGGATTCTATAAATGTCGCACCCATTGGGGAGTTAAGGGGTTACGTACAGTTAGAATTTTCAAAAATTCGATTTTTTAAATTGCATTTTCTAAAAATATAACATTTCAAGAGTATTCTCTGAAAATTTGAGACAAATCGGACAATTATTTATGGAGATATAGAATTTTGAATGGAGCCGTCTCAGCCGTCACTGTGGCCAGGCGGCGGTACTCAAAATTTTGAACTCGTTTTTCTGGGTTGCATACATTTGTATCAGAATGAAAAGAGCATAATGACTATTATGTCGAATTCACAAACGTAGAATCTGTAACTTTACGAATATATTTTTATCGAATACAAAATTTAAGAAAATTATTTTCTCGAATTAACATTGATATAATTTTTATTTTCACGAAACAATAATTGATAGAATTTTAAAATAGTCGATTTCTTATTTAGTCGAAAGTTTAAAAATCCGAAATTTAATTAAACCTAATTTTATTTTGTCGAATGGTGGTTCAATATAATGTGAATATTAACGAAATTTATTATAGCCGAATTTATAACTAACCTAAATGTAACTGAACCGAAAAGTAATATTACATATTCCTTATTCTATAGAAATTAAAAGTGTTCGAATTATTATTTAATCGAATATTATTATATAGAATTAATTTTAATCGATATTTCGAAATCTCGAAATGCAAATTAATCTAAACTAATTTGAGCCAAAAAGGAAGTAGCCGAAACGTCATCTATTATAATCTGTAAGTGGCGGAAAAGCTATTTGTAAGAATGGTTAAATAGTCGAAACGCCATCTGTTCGAATTGTCCAGTAGACGATTGGTAATTTAGTCGAATTGAAAAAACGTCGAATGGACAAAACCTCGAATTTAAAAAAAAATCGAATTGTCAATTCGTCAAATGCTCAGAACATCGAATTGTCAGTTCGTCGAATGCTCAAAACGTCGAATGCTAACTGTACGTAACCCCTTAATGCCAAGGGAATTGGATAAAGAGAGTTAAAACTTTACACACCTATGCTAACTCCCCAAGGAATAAATAACTCGCGCGGGTGTTACACAGAAAAAAAAGTCTTAAATCTATGAAGGACTAATTTTAAAATCAGGCTTAATTTTAGTCTGTAACGATATTTTAGCCTCATGATTAACTTAAGAGTACTGTTAACACACCTTAATCTTAAAGCAATACATATTTATGACTTATTTTTATATGTAAGTCTTAAATGTAGTCTCAGCGAGACTAATAGAAACTTTAAGAACTCAACAGATAAAATGAAGTCGATATGTAGACTAGTTTTTAGTCCCCTAGCGTCTATAGTCCTCTGAAAGGGGAGACGCGCTTGGGCGTGATCAGGTGACGTGTCATTAGTTGTCATAGCGTTGCCTTGAGTGTACGTGTTTTCTTCGTCCATTGTCACCTGTAGATTTTGATATTTTTGTGTACCGAATAAATAAGTTTTTATTATGTGAAGTGCAAGCATAGTTACACAGATGCTTCTATTATACAATCTGTTACTAGCATCTCCTAAAACTGCAATAAAAATAGTTAAAAAGCAGTCAAATTAACCAGGTTTTCTTTATGTGTAAAACTCTGACCAGAATTATTATGCATTTATCTTCTTAACGTATTTTATTTAGAAAATATAGTTAATAACTATAATTTTATATGCAATAGAAAAATAAATTTGAACTGTATTATTTACTACTTTTAAGTATTTAAGAAAGCTTTATTTTAATCACTATTTTGACTTGCAGAGTAAATTGAAGTTTAAAAGGAAACTACTTTTAAGTCCACTTTTTGGCTATCGGCTATTTTTAAGACTACATAGCGACTTCATTCAAGCCTGAGTACCGACTTTTTTAAGACTTTTTTTATAAACTAATTTTAAGTCTAGGATGACTACATCTTAAAATTAGCTCGTTTGTGGACTTTATTCAAGACTTTTTTTTCTGTGTATCCCCTGCATTTTGTTTGTGAGCGAGTTTTCTTGCTATCTGGATTGAGAGAATCATTTTGGCGCGAAATTTAAATTCAATGAAACAAAAAAATGGCAAACTGACCGTGTTGAAATTGTGTAATGGCCCTTTATAGATTCTACCTAGATTTCCAGTTTATTAACTTGGTCCTAGCTTGTACATCTTTATAGTGCTTACGTTGAAACGTCACGCACTTCTACCTTGGTCCTACCTAGAGAATCTAGTTAGGGCCAATAAAAGGAACAGTTTAATTAACTATTTAAAAAAATTATTTATTCTTATTTATTATTATTATTGAGATTCATTATTTCATCTTTTTTTACCTACTTTTGTTATCATGTAATTTTTAATACTTATATTCCTATATCCTAACGGAGAAAAAATCCCCACACGTTGAGAGTTAAACGCACGACCCTAACATTCGTAAACCGATAACCTAACTACTTTTTTTTTTTTTTTTTGATTTATTTTTATAACATCCATAAAATTGGTACAACGTAACGCAATAAACAATTAAAAAAAAGAGCGTCGTAATCACATGTTTTTACATGTCTAACCTAACCACTTAACCACGCTCGCTCGGTACGATGCGTTGCATGATACTTCAGGTTATTCTTGTCATCATAAGTCATATTAACTGTTCCATTAAAAAATCCCTCAAAATAGTAAAACTGAAGTCACTAACATTTTCGTTGACACAAAATGAGAAACGAATTTTTTTTAAGATCAAGATGCAAATAATTTCTGATATAAAGAACTTAATTGTTCTTTTCATTACATCCTAAACAGACTTTTAATCTAATCGGGGTAGGAAAGTCAATTGCTATTTAAAAATTGAAGTTTTTATCTCATTTCGTTGATGTAAACGTTGGAAACTTCAGTTTCATTCAACGGAATATGATTTTAACGGAAATTAACAAGTCCGTTAAGGGTTTTAAAAATTTAACTTGGAAAATATTTTGTAACGAAAATTTTAATTGAGTTAATTAACTGAAGCTTAAATCTCAAAGCTCATGAAACTTTTAATAAATCTTTAATGTCAGCAGTTTTTCAATGTTAGGCGCAAAAGTTAACTGTACATTGCATAAAGTAAACGATTTTTTTAAATTTAAATAAATTTTTTCTCAAAAGGAGGAAGTTTAAAGACAGTTTTAAAAAGTTTTGAAAAAATTAAAGAAAATTGTAAAAATTGTAAACATTCATGCAATGTTTAGTCAACTTATGCGCCCAACATTGAAAAACTGCAGACACACGGAGAAAAAGGAATAGTTGACACATCCAGATACATGGATATCACAGCCATATTATATTGAAAAATACGGGATATCCATAGTTAAGGTTGCTGCATCCATATTCTATGGCTGGCTGTATATTGTTGGAGTAGCAAAAGATCTATGGTTGGGTGATCCATATAGTAATGGAAATGGGAAACAAAAAAATTAGAATCACTCAATTAATTAAATTCTATGTCAAATATTTTATACACATTTTTGTTAACCCTTTAAAGCCCGAATTATTTCCACCGATTCGATTTCAACCACACTTGGTATATAATGGTTTTTGGGGTCGCTGATTACGAATCTGAAGTCAAAATTGCAAAATTCAAAATGGCGAATCCAATATGGCGGACGAAAAAATTAAAAATAATGGGATTTATATGAAACTTGTCACTCGGGGGTTTTTTGGGTTGCTGATTACGAATATGAAGTCAAAATTGCAAAATTCAAAATGGCGGATCCAATATGGCGGACGAAAAAATTAAAAATTAATAAGATTTATATGAAACTTATCACTCGGGGGTTTTTGGGGTCGCTGATTACGAATATGAAGTCGAAATTGCAAAATTTAAAATGGCGGATCCAATATGCCGGATAAAAAAATAAAAAATAATGGGATTAATAAGAAACTTGTTACTCGGGGGTTTTTGGGGTCGCTGATTGCGAATATGAAGTCAAAATTGCAAAATTTAAAATGGCGGATCCAATATGGCGGACGAGAATTAAAAATTAAATAGGATTTACTTGAATATTGTTATCAGCTGACTATCATTTGTTCTTTTTCATTCAACTCATGCGCTCCAGGGTTGTCAATTGTTTTTATTGATTGGCCAGCTGATTTTCATTTGTTCTTTTTCGTTCGTGTCAAGCGTTCTAGGTTTCCTTTCACAAATGGATTAAATTTCTTACTTTTATTAAACATAATTCGCCCTATTAGATCCACCACTATGATTCTTAACATTTTAACCCCAGAAACCCCAAAAACCCAAAGCATCAAATTTAATGTCAATCCCATTATTTTTTATTTTTTTGTCCTTCATATTGGATCCGCCATTTTAAATTTTGCAATTTTGACTTCTTATTCGTAATCAGCGACCCCAAAAACCCCAGAGTGACAAGTTTCATATAAATCCCATTTTTTATTTTTTCGTCCGCCATATTGGATCCGCCATTTTGAATTTTGCAATTTTAACTTCATATTCGTAATCAGCGACCCCAAGAACCCCCAAGTGACAAGTTTCATATAAATCCGATTATTTTTTATTTTTCGTCCGCCATATTGGATCCGCCATTTTGAATTTTGCAATTTTAACTTCATATTCGTAATCAGCGACCCCAAGAACCCCCAAGTGACAAGTTTCATATAAATCCGATTATTTTTTATTTTTCGTCCGCCATATTGGATCCGCCATTTTGAATTTTGCAATTTTAACTTCATATTCGTAATCAGCGATCCCAAGAACCCCCGAGTGACAAGTTTCATATAAATCCCATTATTTTTTATTTTTTCGTCCGCCATATTGGATCCGCCATTTTTAATTTTGCAATTTTGACTTCATATTCGTAATCAGCGACCCCAAAAACCCCCGAGTGACAAGTTTTAAACGAATCTGATTAATTTTTTTTAATTTTTTCGTCCATCATAGGAGAAAATGTATCTTGACACTTTTTTTATTTACTATTATTTTATTTATTTATTATTATTTTTTTACTTTTGTTTTTTTTAATTATCTGCTGGAAGAGTTTTACTAGAGCTAAGAATTTAAAATTTTTAGTAATATGTATTAGTTTCAAAGTTATGATGACTTTAATGCATTTGTGGTACAGCGTATGTACCACTGGGCGTTAAAGGGTTAATTAATACACACCACTTATTGAATAACCGCATATTTACGAAATAAATTATTAACCGATGGGGGAGACACGAACCCTAGACCTAACGCATACTAAACACTAACGCTATCCACTACACTATACACGCAACTACAATATTTGAGCATTTAATATTCCTTATATACTATACACATATTTCATGAAAATGAATTTACATAAACACTAATAGACAATAACGATAATAAATAATAAACAATTATAACACTATTTATACACAATAAACTCACAACGCGATTATATAGACTCGACAGGAGACCGACGCGAAGGACAAATTGAGACGTCCATTTTTAAATGGATGCCATGATAATGAATTGCGCGCAACATGTATCGAAATTTTGAACTAACTATGGATCTCCCAACCAAAGTTTATATGGATGAGGCAGCCATATGTGAAAATCCATAGCATGAATTGTAAGCCCAACCATGCCTATGGATGTCACATCCATATTTGATTCAACAATATAATATGGCTCCCTCATCCATTGAATATGGAATGTGCTTCCATTCTGAAAGTTGTCTTTTCCATTGAATTAGATAACACAACAATATTCTGCTCAACAATATTTTTATGGATATCTCTTCCAGACCTTTTCTTTCCGTGCATTTAAAGATTTATTTCAACTTTCATGAGCTTCGGAACAAAGGATATGCTGTGAATATGCTGGTAGCCAAGGAAAAACCAACATAACCTTTAAATTCAACTGGTAACCCGCGTAAAAAAATGTTGGCTCGCTCAAGGCTCGCTCAAGACTCGAAACTTGGTTGAAGATAAAAATTCACCTAAAGCTCAAGGCTCGCTCAAGGCTCGAGACTTGGTTGAAGCTAAAAATTCCCTTAAAGCTCAAGGCTGATAATCTGTTAAATTTTACAAATTCAAAGTTAAAAGTAATCATTTCAGTTCAATATTGTCTCAATCTTGCTATGTGATGTTTAAATATTACTTCAAATTACACATAAACAATTACTGATACATATTTTTAAATATATTTATAACTTATAATCTAACAAGAAGATCTAGCTATTACCAAGCTAGGGCCATTATAGACCCAATAATCAATATTGGCAAACCTTGGCAATTTCCGTACGGGTGTGTAAAAAAATTCTAATTTACTGAAATCATATAGAAAAGTATATATATAAATTTTAATAAAATATTAATGTTTTACACAAATATAATAATAAAATAAATAAACATAATTAAAAATGAAAATAGAAAGGTAAAATAAGATGAAAATATGTATGTATTAAAAATATTATGAATTGTAATTTTCTTTACTTTTAAATTTTACTTTTTTCGTTGCATTTTTTTTAAAAAGTATACACTGAAAAAAAAAATTTATTTAGTTATAATCCAATAAATGTATATTTGAACCAAATACATATTTATTTGACCTAAATATTTTATTTTATCGCATCAAATAACTATTTATTTTAATTAAATACAAATTATTCAAATCAAATAAATGGAATATTTCAAACTAATAAATAATTATTTGAATCAATTATAAAAATTATTTCATTCTATATTTAATACAAAAATTTTTTTTTTAAATATTTAGTATTTTTTTTAATTCATTAATATATTATTATATTATATTTATATATTATATTATATATATTAACTGATTGTTTAACAGACTTTTAACATTATTTACAAACATGTTCACACAGTTTTTATTCACAACACAACACACAATTTTATTATTTTATATAACGCTTAAAAGGCTTAAAATGAAAAATATTCGCTCGCATGTGGGATCGAACTCACCGTCCCCCACCCCTAACGCATACCGGAAGTCTTAAACACACGTATTTAAACCGCTCGGCCACAGAAGGCTGGAAGGCATCACGCCTAATCTACTATATCAATGCCAGTGCCGTATATTCTGTATCCAAATAACACATTTTTATTTGTCGAAATATTTTTTATTTGTCTTCATAAAATAGAGTATTAGTATTAACTAATTCATTATTCGTATATTAAATAATTTAGTTAATTAGAATCGATAAAAAAAATTTACCTATTGGGTTAAATATTTTTTATTTATATTTAATAAATGAAATATTTAAGTGAAATAAATAAATGAACAGTTTCAAGTAATTCATTATTTTCGTTTCAAATAATTATTTAATTGGTTGAAATAGTTTTTTATTTGTCTTGATAAAATAGTGTATTAGCTTTGAATAACGAATTATTCGGATTGAATAATTAAGTTTATAATAATCAATAAAATAAATTTATTGTGTCAAATAATTTTTATTTGCATCAAATATACGAAGTATTTGAGTGAAATAAATAAAAGAATACTGCCGTCCAGTTTAAAAAAGGCACTATCTACATATTTTACGAAAAATGAGTTCTTTATACCGTTGGATTCGTAATGAAAAGACGAATCTAATAGTCGTATTCGTAATTGAAAAATATAATTATATTAGAAGATAATTAGCTGTTAATTAAACTATCTACAGAGATTTTCGAGAAATATTTTTTAAAGTATCACTATCTGCAGAAGGAGACGACCTATCTACAAAATTTTCAGGATTTTCAACCCACTTGACCCCTGAAATCCTGATTCACAAGCACTATGTACATAGGTTAATCAGTAAACTGATTTCAAAAGTCACAAAAGTAGAGAACTACTATCGGTGTAAAATGTAAAGTCAGTTGGCTTTGACCGCTTATATCTTGAGTAATAAAAATCGCATAATATTGAAACAACTTGGAATCAGTAGCTACAACATTTCTACGTTACTGTAGAAAATGAAGGAAATACAAAAATTTATTTCGAGAGTTATTAATTTTTGAAGGGAAAAAGAACATGTTTTTTGGCATCATTTTCACAGGGTCTACTTTGGTAACATGTAACTAGTTTAATAAGAGTCCTATGATGTTCCTGATTTTTTTCTATGTTCCTTAAATCTTTCTGAATAATGTTATTTAAACAAATAACCGTTATTATAATAATTTTTTGAGATATTTAAAAGTAATAGTAGTCATGTTATCTTTGTTGGAAATTAAGGTACGAAGATGAGACAAAGTACACGTTACGGAGAATACGACACTTATTACGATTCATCAACAAAAGTTTGTAAAAAAAATTATTTCAAGAAGTTATTTGCAAAACTATATTCAGTTTTTTGCTTTATTGCACCATTAGCGGTAAGGTGCACACCATCATAAACCATTTCCCATAGGCGTCAACATTTTAAATGCGATAAACTGTATTATTGTAGACATGAGTAGAGAAAGGTAGATTATGCATTTTGAGTCCCTCTAATTATGCGCTAAAATTGTGCACAATTATGCGGAATTATGCGCTTAAATTGTGTACAATTATGTGGAATTATGCGACTAAAAAAATGAATTCTGCGTTAATTATGCGCTAAAATGAGCATGATTATGCAATTAAAAAGAATTCTGCTTCAATTATGCGCTAAAAAATGTTCATTTTACAAAATTATGTTGCATTTACAAAATTTTTTTTGATTTGAAACGGTTACTGGTTATTTTTCGAAACCAACTTCCCGAAATGCCCTATCCCGAATGTCTAAAATTACAAATACCTTTTTCCCGAATCTAATTTCCCGAAGATTTATGTACCCAAAATTTTTTTTGTTTTTTTTTATGAAATGGATATATGTGCGACCCCATTAAAAATTTAGTTTTTTCGGAGTAAGTAAACCAATTGCAATAAAATTCAGGAATTTCAATCTACACATAAAAAGAAATGTTTCCACCACACTTAATTCAGCAAAAAAAACAAATCAATTGTTTATATTATGTTTATACAAATTTTTATAAACAAAACAGGTATTAAATAATAATTAAATAACTTTTGAACGACCAAACGAAATTGAATGAGGCAAACACTAAACAAATCTTTGCTGTGGTTTCTTTAAGGTTCCGAAAAAAATTTTAACAACGGAAACATCTTCATACAAAATTTTGTATAAAAGTATTCGAGATTTTAGACATTTGATAAATATTAGACATTCGGGAAAATGACCGGAAACGATTTTACTCATCATATATAGCACTTACTGCTTTTTAAAATTTAAGATTTATTTAATTTTTCAATAACATTTAACAAGTTAGTTAACAGTTTAAAAACTTATTTATTATTTAATTTAAAAAAATATTTTAAAAATAAAGAAACTGAAAAAAATGTTCATGGTTTTTAGTTAAGAAAAGCACTATCTTGAAAATTTTTAGCCTATTATGCGATCATTATGCAAAAAGAGTACAATTATGCAGTGAGTAAAAAATTATGCAATATTATGCGCTCTAGAAACATGTTGTAAAAGGTTTAAAACATGAATTAACATAATATTATAATGTTTCTACTTGATTTTAAAAAATTATGCAATTATGCAATCGCATAATCTACCTTTCTCTAGACATGAGCAGGTAAGTGAGGACTTCAGGTCACTTCTACCCAAACCTACATACAATTTTGAATTTCTTAAGACAGGAAAAATATTTTAGGTGTTTACACCTCTGTACATCCTTAGAAACCAGATCTTTAAAGTTATAAATCAGTTTCAACCACAGAAAAAAATGACCAAAAAAAGGTAGCACTAGCTAAACTTGGAGTCTCGGACAAAAAGACTTACAGTAGTATGCACCTGACTGCTAATGGTGCAATAAAGCAAAAAACTGAAAATACTTTTGCAAATAATTACTTAAAATAATTTTTTTCCAAAATTTCTTTGGCGAATCGTAAGCAGTGTCGTATTTTCCGTAACGTATGCTTTGTCTCATCTTCGTACCTTAATTTCCAACAAAGATAACACAACTACGGTTTCGTTTAATAATCTCAAAAAGTTATTATAATAACGGTTATTTGTTTAAATAACATTATTCAGAAAGATTTAAGGAACATAGAAAAAAATCAGGAACATCATAGGACTCTCATTAAACGAGTTATATGTTACCAAAGTAGGCCTTATTGGAAATAGTGTCAAAAAACATGTTCTTTTTCCCTTCAAAAATTAATAACTTTAAGAAAAAAATTTTTATTTGTTTTTAATTTTTTACATTAATGTAGAAATAAATTACTTACTGATTCCATACAGTTTCAATATTGAGCGATTTTTTTAAAATTTTTTTTATTCAAGTTACAAGCCTTCAAAGTCAACTGACTATACTTTTTGAACCGATAGTATGTACATAATGACGTTTTTCGTACATATTTTTCTCGAACTTTGGTTAACTTTCCGCGAGAGAGAGCACTATCTACAAGTTTAATTATGCAAATAAAATAAAAATAATAAAATAATTTGCAAATAAAGCTTTTATTTTGTATTAACACATATATTTAATGCAAATTAAAAAACAATTTTAATTATTTTTTTTGTAAAGTTAACATTTAATTTAATAAAACTTTAATGCAGAACATAATAATCAAATAAAATAAAGTTGTAAAGCTAAATAAAATTTATGTATTGAAAGGCTGATAGTAAAAATGGTTTAAAATAATAACGGGAGCAAAAGTGGAATAAGTGACTTAGAAGCAAAAACAGATTAAAATGATTGTGTAATTTCTTGATAAATTAATTATAATAATTACAAAATATGAATTCAAATAAAATAAGTTTTTTTATTATTGACAATATTTTTTAAGCATTAATATAATTAATTTATCAAGAAATTACATAATCATTTTAACCCGTTTTTTCTCTCAAGTCACTTATTCTACTTTTGCTCCCATTATTATTATTATTATAAACCATTTTTACTATCAGACCCTCTATTGTTCGTGATTTTTCGTTCGGTATTTTCAAAATTAAAAAATATAATATAATAATAAATAAAATAAAATATAAAATAATAATGAAAATATAACAGAAATAAAGGATTGTGTTAGAAAATAATGTAGATAGTGACGCTTTAAACAGGAAAGTGGACAGACAAAGCAATTTTAAACGTAGGTACTATCTACCACATAGTGCACTTTTCATGTATTCTCCATAATTTTCGGATAAAATATGTGCACTATCTACAGTTTTATTAATAAATAATTAAAATTAATAATTTTTTTGCAGCAATGAAAAGAGCGTGTCCGAATTAGTGAAGAACATAAGTTTGTTTACAAAATTTTTAATTTTATTAAGAGATCTAGATCCCGTGTAGAAAAATTTCTTGGCGCTAGCTAGCAGTGCTAGATACATGGTAAATTTACATGCAGTCTAGCGCTGCTAGCTAGCGCCACGAAATTTTTCTACACGGGATGCAAACGCGTTTCCTTCAATACCTCCGATTGAGCTAAAATGTACATAGTGTCTTTTTTAAAAAGGACGGCAGAATAGTTTCAAGTAACTCATTATTTGTATTACACAAATTCATTTATTCAATTTAATTAATTATTTAATTGAATCAAATACGATTTATTTGGTTCAAATAAGTGTGATTCAAATAATTCAAGTTATTTTAATCAAATAAATATTTTTTTGATCCAACTAAAAAGTATTTGAATCAAATAAATATTTTTCAAATAATTTGAATTATTTGAATCAAATAAATTTTTTTTTCAGTGTATATTTATTAACTTGTTATACTTGTTCTTCTAAAGGATTTTCATGAGTTACATAATGTTAAAAAAGATATTTTATATTATATTAATGAAAAATAATTTGAATATGAAAACAACGTCTTATTTATTGTCAATTAGGAATTTGACCTTTTAGAAATGATGTATGATTTTATTTTAATTAAAATAATTTTTATTCTATATAATAACTGCTTTTTTCACGTATTTATTAAATAATATTAGAATAATCATTTTCGCCACACCGTAAACGACGTCGTTTGCTACGCCGTTTACTACGTAGTTTACGAAGTCGTATACTACGTCATTCACTATCCCAATTTCCGCTTTCGTTTCCGACGTCGTATACTACGTGATATATGACGTCGATACGATGTCGTTTACGGCGTCATGTACAACGTACACTGAAAAAAAAAGTATTGAACCAAGAAAATTTTTCTTGGTTGAAGCAAATCGTGGGATTGAATACGGCCAAGACTATTAAAGTATTGATTCAAGAAAACGATTTTCTTGACATAGGATATTTGGGAGAAGAACATATATTCTTGATCCAAGAAAATATGGAATTCGACCAAGAAGTTAGTCTTCTTATACGAAGTATGAAATGTATTAAATGAATAAAATATTTTCTTGTTCTAAGAATATATATAGTTAATTGAATTATTTTATTTGATTCATTCAATTTTTTGTAACGTTCGTTCAAGTAATTCAAGATTTAAATGAAGAAAACATTTATTTTGTGAGAAGAACAGATATTCTTGATCCAAGAAAATATGGAATTCGACCAAGAAGTTAATCGACTTGTACGAAATATAAAATGTATTAAATGAATAAAATATTTTCTTGTTCTAAGAATATATATAGTTAATTGAATTATTTTATTTGATTCATTCAATTTTTTGTAACGTTCGTTCAAGTAATTCAAGATTTAAATGAAGAAAACATTTATTTTGTGAGAAGAACAGATATTCTTGATCCAAGAAAATATGGAATTCGACCAAGAAGTTAATCGACTTGTACGAAATATAAAATGTATTAAATGAATAAAATATTTTCTTGTTCTAAGAATATATAAAGATAATTAAATTATTTTATTTGATTCATTCAATTTTTTGTAACATTCGTTCAAGTAATTCAAGATTTAAATGAAGAAAACATTTATTTTGTGAGAGAACGCAGATATTCTTGATCCAAGAAAATATGGAATTCGATCAAGAAGTTAAGTAGCATGTAAGAAATGCAGAATATATTAATTCAAAATCATTTATGTATCAAATCAAGAAAGTATGTTCTCTGTCCAAGAAAATATTTTCTTGATTTGAGAAAATTTATAGATTTCAATCAAAAAAATACTTTCTCAATACAAGTAAATTATTTACTTAAATTACCCCCCCCCCCCCCTTTACCCGAATCCCATCTTTTTTTTTAATACTTAGGTCAAACATTTTTATTATTTAATTAATTAACATTTATATTTTTTATTTAAATAATTAAATAATTGTTATTTTACATATATATTTACATTTAATTATTACTTAACACAAATACAACAAATATACCTTGAAAGAAAATTTTCCACGGTCGGAGGAATTGAACTCGGGTTGCACGCACCAGAAGCCGTCACGCTACTTAAATTATTTACTTAAATTACCCCCCCCCCCTTTACCCGAATCCCATCTTTTTTTTTAATACTTAGGTCAAACATTTTTATTATTTAATTAATTAACATTTATATTTTTTATTTAAATAATTAAATAATTGTTATTTTACATATATATTTACATTTAATTATTACTTAACACAAATACAACAAATATACCTTGAAAGAAAATTTTCCACGGTCGGAGGAATTGAACTCGGGTTGCACGCACCAGAAGCCGTCACGCTACCACTATGCCATCCTAGCCTCAATGGACGGTTTTCAAAAACTGATATTTAAGTTGCATATACATTTGAAGAAAAATATTTTCTTGGATCAAGAACACCGGCATTGTGTTAAGTAAAAAAAAGTTTCAAAGCAAATAAATAAAATGATTCGATTCAAGAAACATGAATTCTCCACACAATACTTTATTATTTCGCTTAAGAACATGATATTCTAGATTCAATACTTTTTGGTACTTCGGAAAAGTAAAATATTTGGTTGAAATAATTACATATTGAGTTCTGACAAATACTAAATTGTTAATTCAAGAATTCTGTTCAATGCTAATAATTACTTGACACAAGAAAATGAATTTCTTTCTTCAAATAAATATGGGATTAATTGAATATAATTTTTAATCAACTTGAAACAAATATTTACTTATATTAACCTTCGTATTTTCTTGAATCAGGATTATATGAGCGTTGAATTAAGTTAAAACTTTTTTAAAGGAAACAAAAGAATGATTTAATTCAAGATCTTACACTTAATTGAATTGAATAAATAAAATATTTCATTCCAGAAAATATAATATTCTCGCAAGAAATTAATGATTTTGAAACATGAGAATATAGAAATGCTTCAAGTAAAAGAAATGCTTAGATTAATTAATATTTCTTTGAAACAAAATAATTTTTAATTGAGTTGAAACAATTATTAACTTGTATTAATCTTCCCATTTTCTTGGCTCAAGACTATGGGTGTTGGATGAAATAAATAGTTGCTTTAAAGGAAATAAAAAAATTATTTGACTCAAGATACCAAATGACTCAAGGTAAATTACTTGACGTGAGAACATGATATTCTTGATTCAATACTTTTTCGAGACTTGACGCATGTAAAACAGTTCGTTTGAAACAGTAAGATATTTACTTATGTCAAACCCATATTTTCTTATTTCAATAACTTTGATCAATGCTCAAAATTACTTGACACAAGAAAATAAATTTCTTCCAATAAGAAAATATGGGTTTGTTTCAAATAAATCAGGTCAAGAAAATGCATTTACTTGATTCAATGAACTTTTTTTTTCAGTGTAGTTTACGACGTCGGAATTTTCAACAGGGACTGTTACAGAAATCAATGTTAATTTTTTCAACCACTTTTCTCTTAAAATATTAAATAAATTAAGCTAGTTTTTGTGAATAACTTTAAAATATAATAAAAGTTATAAAAGTATAGCAAAAGTTTTAATAATTCTAAAATAAATTATAAAAAAATACTTTGAAATCGGAAAATACGAGAAATTGATTAAAAGTGATTTTGAGAACTGATAATTTTAAAGTTATTTTTTAATAACTAATTTTAAAAATATTAAAACTTTTTCACATCACTGCCCTTCTTTATGATATTTTAGAGTTATTCACAAAAAACTAGCTTAATTTATTTAATATTTTAAGAGAAAAGTGGTCGAAAAAATTAACATAGAATTCTGTAACAATCACATGCTGTTAAGCGAGGTTTAAGAAACAAGTTATTTCAAGTATACTACAATTTTAAGGGATGGAAAAACTGATAAAAATTCTTCGTAGATGTATAATAAATCAACCAGTTGACTGATAATGTATTATATAAAATAAACAATTAACCATTACAAAACTAGTAATGTAAAAACTTGAATAACTTGAACAAATTTTAATAGATTTTCATTCAACTTGGTAAAAAGAAGTTTTTAAGGTTGCTCAATAAGAATCTAAAATCGAATTTTTAAATTTCGAAAAGGTGGATCCAATATGGCGGATAAACCTAAAAATAATATTTTTAAAAATTGATCAAATTTGCTTGAATCTGGCTACTAGGGGGTTTTTGAGGTCGCTGAATACGAATTTGAAGTCAAATTTTAAATTTTAAAAATGGCGGATGAACCTAAAAATATTTTTAAAAATTGATCAAATTTTCAAAAAAAAAATTTTTTTTTATCAAATTTTTTTTTCAAAGAGGACCTAATTTCCTTTTCTATGTAATTTTACATTGCCAAATTAATGAAATTGTGAAATAGAAGCAAATTTATTCAATTATTTTCTTTTAAAATGTAGTTTAAGTTCTGTCTACATTTACCCCGAGTTTTCGATTTCTCGGGGTAAATGTAAACACTTAATTATTCATTAACTAAATTGACGAAAATCAAAAATCAAAGTCAATTTTTGTTAGGGCATTAATAAGGAAGAATTACATATTTTTGTTTGATTTTTTAATTTATTTTTATGCAAATGCGAGACAAAATACTGAAACAGTAAAATTTTGATTTTCAATCTTTTTTGCATTAAAAGATAACTTACACTTTGGCATTGCCAATTGTCAAAATAAAATATTGGCAATACTCAGAACATCTTGTAGGTGAGCTGAGGTGAAAATATTGACGTCGTACATATTTTTTGTAAAGGCAAAAGTTAAACAGGGTGTCTATTATTATTTTTGTTTAACAAACTATCCGGTTTTCCCAGCTTTGTCCAAATTTTTCCAGGTGTATCTATTCTCATCAAATATAAATCTTGATAAGTATTAACAATAAATAAAACTACAAATGGCTACAAAAATTCACTTATTTTATGAAAATACTCTTCGACGGGTTTTTGTTTTTACTAATACTTTTAACAGGGGTTCTACCAACTGGAAAAACGGAAAATATGCAGGAATTTAATTTAATTGGGAAAAACTGTGAATTCAGCCTGCAATATAGGTCTTATTTTAGATTTTAGCAAAAACTGGTGGAAATTTTCGATTAACTTATAATACAATAATTAAATTTCTACAAATAATTGACAAACATTGTTCTCTGCATTTTAATTAATTAAAAACAAATTATTTGATGATAAAAAGTCAATCACTGATTTAAAATATGTAGTTATATTTTTCTAATGAAATAGTTAATGGTAGCTAATTATTATTTTTTCCGGTCAAATTAAATTCCCCTCTATTTTCCATTTTTCGAGACTGGTAGACACACTATTGAATGTATTTGTAGAAACTAAAACCTGTCGAAGACGGGTACGACAGCTAGTATTATATATATTAACTGATTTTTTAACAGACTTTTAACATTATTTACAAACATATTCACACAGTTTTTATTCACAACACACAATTTTATTATTTTATATAACGCTTAAAACGAAGAATGAAAAATATTCGCCCGCATGTGGGATCGAACTCACGTCCCCGCGCCCCTAACGCATACCGGAAGTTCTTAACGCACGTATTTAAACCGCTCGGCCACAGAAGGCTGAAGGCATCTCGCCTAATCTACTATATCAATGGCAGTGCCGTATATTCTGTATCCAAATAACACATTTATTTGTCGTAATATTTTTTATTTGTCTTCATAAAATAGGGTATTAGTATTAACTAATTCATTATTCGTATATCAAATAATTTAGTTAATTAGAATCGATAAAATAAATTTATTGTGTCAAATAATTTTTGTTTGCATCAAATATACGAAATATTTGAGTGAAATAAATAAAAAAAAAGTTTCAAGTAACTCATTATTTGTATTAAACAAATTCATTTATTCAATTCAATTAATTATTTAATTGAATCAAATACGATTTATTTGGTTCAAATAAGTGTGATTCAAATAATTCAAGTTATTTGAATCAAATACATATTTTTTTGATCCAACTAAAAAGTATTTGAATCAATTAAATATTTTTCAAATAATTTGAATTATTTGAATCAAATAAATTTTTTTTTCAGTGTAAAAATAAAAAAGAAAGTGATTCATAAAGAGAAACAAAACCACTTTTCTTCCTAACTTTTCACAAAGTATCCTTGAAAAAAATATAATTACACCAACTCTCTAAATCTTTTCCCCCTTAAATTCTCAACGACAAAAACAATGAATAATTTACACACCCCTTACGTGTATATACTCGCACAACTATTTCAAGTTAAGCCGTGTCAAATGGTTTCTTGTCCTCTTTTGCCTACTTTTTTTTAAATCACATTCTCAAGTGTTTGATATTTAACACCTCTGAATGTCTCAAGTTTTAAAAATAAAAGAACTACTCTCAATTCCAAATAATGAAAAAAATTACCAGCAATCAATTCTTTTACAAAGATATTTATTAAATTTTCTCGGGGAAAATTCTTGATTAAATTAGCCGCGTGATTAGGATTGATTTTCTTGAGAGAAAGGGGAGAGAGAGAGACATAATTTCTCAATGTTCAACTTAGCAGGAAGTACAAAGCATTAATCACTTTAACACCCCTACAAGTGAACTCAGATAATTCACTTGGAGAGATAATAAATTAAATGCTCAACACTCATTATCAGTCAACTATTTTTTTTAAAGAACAAAATTTTTATTTCAATCATAAATCCGATAAATTGCTAATCAAGAGGTATTAATATATTCTAGTTCATTTCATAGGCACGAGAATAATTTAAAAATGTTTCAATCCTCTATTACAATCGAACCTGTCGGAATGCAACTTTATTTTTAAAATTTGTTTGTATTCAAAAATGCCCTACAAGAATTATATTTTTGTTCTTTTTTGTTCTTCTGAACAAATATTTTGTTTTTTAAAAGAAAAAGAAATGTTTAACCCATTAACGCCTGAAATAAAAAAATTCTTTACGTAATTTCAACATATACTTTTATTAATAAAACGTATCATATTTTATACTGCAAGTATGTTTCTTTTAGGTTTTGAGTGTGCTCTTTTCAATTCTGGTGAAAAAAAGAATTTCGTTCAACCCAAAATTTAATATAGCGGTTTTCTTTTCAAAAAACACAAAAAAATTTTATTTTTTCAAGTTTGGTAATTAACTTTATGCAATTGACCTTAATTTTGTTACACGGTGATTTTTAGGGTCGCTGATTACTGTCAGTGAGAGCTCCTAGGACATTTACAGATACCTGATTAGTATTAGAACTCCCGAGTAACAAAATTAAGTTTAATTGCGTAAATTTAAAAAGAATTACCCCATTTAGGTTCCGCCATTTTAAATTTATGAAAACTTACATCAAATTCGTAAATCGTAATCAGCGACCCCAAAAACACCTGAGTGACAAAATAAGGTCAATTGCATAGTGTTAATTTGGAATCGAAAAGATAATAAAGTATTAAGTATACAGTAATTATTACTAGGTATTTGCAAAGAAAAACCTAAACATTTTTTGTGCATTTTTGCTTTTAGACAACTTTTACTATTTCTGGAGTAAATTTTTTACGTTCAAAGTATGTACATTTTAGTAATTTTTTCATTAAAATTTAGAAATTTAGAAATAGAACAAATTTACCAGCGCAATAATAAAAATTAACAGATAAGTGGAGAAATTCTTGGTTTTAGTATAAGAATAGTAAATAGTACATTGCACAAGTAGTATCGAAAGTGCGATTATTCGTCTAATGGCGACGATGGTTGGCCCGACAACTCATAATATAATGAAGTTGGCCCAACTTAAAATGCATATATTAAGATGATGAAAAAAATCGATCACTCCGAGTCAGAATCCTGACTCGGAGTGATCGATTTTTTTCATCATCTTAATATTTTATCGACCGAGTGATAGCATCATTACTATATATATTAAAATGCATATGTTGTGCCAACCATACATTTCAATGGTTGGTCCAAAGACTGACTCCAATGTTGGCACAACATTAAATGCATAAGTTGGGCCAATTATACATTTCAATGGTTGGTCCAAAGACTGACGCCAATGTTGGCACAACATTAAATGCATAAGTTGGGCCAACCACAATTTTCAAAATTTGGCCAACTTCAACTGCACACTAAAAAAAAAGTTTTACTTTCAGCCTCTTCTTGAGGCTGAATTTAAGGTGTAAACGGAGTCAGCCCCGTTAAACAAGGACAGACTTATGTGAAATACATGGGCTGAATTTAAGGTGTAAACGGAGTCAGACTTTTTTTCCTGTGTGTCAAATGTAAAAAATTATTAAAAAACTAAATTATTTATACAATTATCACGTTATTATTAGCGGGAACATCAGATATAACCTTTACCTATTATTATTAAACACAATCTCATACATACATTTTCGAAAATATCTAACGCTCGCTGGGATCGAACCTCTAACCTAACGCACCGAAGATTTATACACTGACCACTATGCTACGCTTAAATGGGAATATATAAAGTTAAATGTATATAAAAGCTGCATCAGTTGGGCCAACCGTGGCCCAGAATTCGGCCGACCAAGAAAGTTTAAGTCATTTAAACTGCATTTGACAAAGTTTTGCCAACCGTCGGGCCAACCGTGGCCCAGAGTTCGGGCAACCAAGAAAGTTTAAGTAATTTAAACTGCATTTGAAAAAGTTTTGCCAACCGTCGGGTCAACCATGGCCCAGAGTTCGGCCGACCAAGAAACTTTAAGTCATTTAAACTGTGTTTCACAGAGTTTTGCCAACCGTTGGGCCAACCGAGGCCCAGAGTTTGGCCAACCGAAACTGAAAGTTCTTTAAACTACGTTTCGATGAGTTGTACCAACCTTTGTCGCCAAAGTTGGCCCGACGGTTGGTTTAACTCTGTATGTAATACCGACAGATTAGCTCAGTCGGATAGGTGCCTCGCTTGGCGATCGTTTAAGGACCAAGGGTAAGTACTCTTGGTTCGCGCCCATTTGGCTTGGTATTTTTCCGGGACGTGAGACAATCTGAGCGGGAGGTTTGACGTCGAGGTATAATGATGTGCACCGTCGATTATTGTCCGGTACACACCATTAGAACTCGACTGTCGATAAACTGGTTGTACTCGAAGAGGTTTTCTACAGTTTCCCTCTCCACTGGCGAGAAAACCCATTAGACGGGTGGTCCAGGCAAATGCGAGTACTCCTAATTTTCAAGTCGCTCTGTAGGCGCAAAACTTAGTATTAGGAAATGTACATAAGAAATATTTTGTAAGAGAAAAATTGTAAGAGAAACACTTGTATAGCCAAGAATGTAAGGCTGAAGACAGGTGTATAAACCAATAAACTCTGCATGTAATGATTGGCTTGCAAAGTCGGGCCAACTGTGGGCACTAGTACTTGCCAAAGTTGGGCAAACTCTGGCAACCAAAACTTCGCTTGCCAAAGTTAGGATAACCTTGGGCCAACCTTCAAACTCTGGCGGCCAACCCAAATTCGCACCTGGGTAATTTTAATTTAACGTGTGCTTATGTTTAATATAATAACAGACGAATGTTTTGAGCGGGGAAGAAGTGAGACACAAAATATATCTCAGTCAAAGAACAAGAAAAAAAAATTAGTTCATGATTTACTTTCGCCACGGACTTCAGAGGAGTTGAGAAAAGTTCTACTTTCGCCACACTTATCTAACAAGAAAAGTACTCCTTTCAGAGCAGGCGTTAAAGAAAGTTACTTTACATCCTTTTTTCTTGTAAACGAATAAACTCATCTTTTCAAAATAATAATTTTTATCGTTGAAACACATCCTATTTAATTTATTTCAATAAAAAATATTTAATAAAAGTAAATATTTATTTAATAGCAATTGAATTTGAATAATTGACAGCATTTTTGTAAAAAAATAAAATAAAATCGAAAGATATTTTGTTTTTTGATTTTAGATGAAACCATCAGAATATATAGTAACCACAACAAAATGTACTTTTTGAAAGGATCAAAGAACTTGTTGCAACGAACTTGATTTTTAATATTTTTTAACAAAAATTTTATTAGTTACTTATTGCACTCAGAAAAATGTTTCTTTGTTTCAAAGAAATTATTGCATTGTTATAGGGTCAAAGAAAAAAATTCTTTGATTGAAAGAAATTATTTCATTTTTTTCTTTTTTTGACTCAAAAAATTATTAAAAATTTTCCAATGTTCCAAATAACTAAAAAATTTTCTAAAGTTACTTTCAAAGAAAAAGTTGATATAAAAAAATGGCAATTTTCGTAACTATATTTTTTGAAAAAAAAGGAAAAAGGGATAAAATTCAAGATTTTAGATGTTTTAGGGGATTTAATTAATTTAAGAGGGGAAAATAAGGGGATTAGGTAGAAAAAGCGACCAACAGTAATTAATTCTGTATTAATACAGAATTTTCTATTGGGATTTTTATGTAAATTCCGTGGGTCATATTTTTTCAAAAAATTTTTCTACAAGCGTGCAGATTTAAAAAAAGTTTTATTGTAAAAATGAATTTTAATGCCTTTTTTTAATAAATTTAAAAGCGATTTGTATAAAATAAAATTTACATTAAAGAATGGTTTATTAAATATTCTTCAATGTAAAGACAATTCTCAAAAAAATTTTGAGCAATAAAAAATGGTGGTGTTTTTGAGTAATTTCAATTTTAAGTTTTTCAGTAAAGTGTACGCCATTTTATTTCTTTAAAATATTTTTCAATCGAAATATCTCAATAATTGAGATATTGAGTAATTATTACTCAAAAATTTATAAGACATCAAACTTTCTTTTTTCTTAAATTTTAAAAAAGGTAAACCAAGTTTCCGACTTGTAAAGTTAATATCTTCAAACTTTTTGAAAATTTTTTTTCAACGTGTCATCTAAAATTGTTTTAAAAACAATACCTGATTTGAAATGAATTTGGTCTTCAAAAAAATATTTTCTTAAATATTGCTTATTACATAAGAAAGAAAAATGATTTGTTTATACTAAAATTGTGCGTTGTATAATCTAAAATACTGATCAACAGTAAAACTAAGAGGTGAAATCATAGAACGAGCGTGAGTACAATCAACAATGCACTCATGCTGAGTAAATTCGTACTAGACGAAAGTACCATACAATGAAATTGAGTTAGTACTTACAATTATAGTACATATAAGGCAAACATAATATCTGACAGTTTCCTCTTTGACCTTTTTTCTTCTTTAAAGTTTACAACCACTTTTCAAAGTGCCCCTGCATTTTCTTTTCTCCACGCCTCTCTTATATAGCTTTGAAACTTCTTTCTCGCAGTTCTGACATAAATTTACTATAACATTGTTTATTTTTAATGAAAAAAAAAACAAAATACAAACTTTTACGATTTCGAAAAAGTGAATTTTGAAAGAAGGTAGATATACGTACACGTAACATTTTTGAGACAACCTACAAGTGGTGCTAAAGATAATTAGATGAAAAATTACAAGTGTATCAAGTAACTGAATATTCAACACAAATGAGATTAGGCGAGTCGGGTAATTTTTTACTGTCACTGTCAGTGTGGTAAAGCTCCGAGAAAGATAAAACACGAAAAACCGCTGCAAAGTTAAAGCTGAAATTTTTGTGTCATTTTGATGAAGCACAAAATTTTTTTTTTTTTTGAATATTTATAATATACCTAGTTTTAATTTTTCACTGTCTTTTGTTTTCCACAATGATTGGATTGAAAATCTGTTTAGAATATAAAGGAAATAATAATTATGTTTTTTAAAATTATTTTTTCTTGGTCTTAAAAAAATATTCTGTTTTTGCGTCGACAATAACATTAGTAACTTCAGTTTTGTTTCCAAAAAACCAAGAAAAATTTCTAATTTTTAAAATATCAATAACTTTATTATTCTACACGAAAAAAATATAAAGTAACCCAGGCGAGAACTGACGCTGGATTCAGGCTTTACGAAAGCTTCGTTGAGGCTTGGTCAACATTGATCAAGCCTTGGTGGGACGGCGGAACGAAGGTTGCTTCTAGCTATAATGTAACACTTATTTAAGACTGACGCTCCAGTCTTTGTTGTAGATTGGCGTTTAATGTTCAATCAATGCTGCGGAACCCTATAATGCAGGACTGAAATAAGGCTGCTTCCACTGTTCCCAAATTTACGCGTCTCTCGCGCTCATTCAATATAATATGAATATATATGAATTGTATATAATAATATTAATAATAATATTAATAATAATAATAATAATTATTATTATTATTATTATAGTAATGAATATTATTGATATTATTTTTATTCATGTTATATGCGTTTGTTTGGAAATAAGTTACTATTATAATAATTATATTATTTTCATATAAATAATATATTACTAACAATAAATGTCATTTGAAATAGTAATATTAAAAAAATAATTTTAGTAAAAGAAACCAATTTTTCTGTTAATCGGTACATTTTTTTCTCGATTTTTCAGCAGACTTTTTAATATTATTTACAAACATATTCACATTTTTTTATTCACAACACAACACACAATTTTATTATTATATATAACGCTTAAAACAAAGAATGAAAAATATTCGCTCGCATGTGGGATCGAACTCACGCACCCCGCCCCTAACGCATACCCGGAAGTCCTAAACGCACGCATTTAAACCGCTCGGCCACAGAAGGCTGGAAGGCACCTCGCCTAATCTACTATTTCAATGCCAGCGCCGTATATTCTGTATATACGGCGCGTCACTCAATATTTGATCAGCATGGGACACCAATGTTCGTCCCATGCTCGATTCAAGACTCGGTCAATCTTGATTCAATATTCACTTTCTTTATTACCGTGTGCACTGAACAATATTAAATATCAATATTTATAAATTATTTATTATTAAAATATTTTTTATGATAATTTTATAAGTTAAATTATATATATTATTGTTTTTCTTGTATACAGTGTCAAATTATTATTTTCAAAGTTTAAGAGTTTCGTTTATCTGAAAAATTATTAGTAAAAAAATGTTCATTAGGTAGTGATAAATATATATGCTTAGTAATTTTACACTAGGACTACTATTTTACTAATACTACTAATTTTACTATTTAGTAAATATTATCAAAAAACTATTTTTTGTCAAACGCGCGCGACTAAACACAAATAACCTTGAAACTCCAGCATTACCAACTCAACACATACGTTAAACTCTTAAGTTGGCAATGCTAAAGTCTCAAGGTTATTTGTGTTTAATCGCACGCGTTTGACAAAAAATAGTTTTTTGATAATACATATTTACTAAACAGTTAATCCTAGTGTAAAACTACTAGGCATAAATATTTATTACACCCTAATGAACATTTTTTTCACTAAAAATTTTTCAGACAAACGAAACTCTTGAACTTTGAAAACAATTATTTGACACTGCAAGAAAAAAATAATATTAATGTATAATTTAACTTTATTTATATAAATTTTATATAATTAATAATAATAATAATAATAATAATTATTATTATTATAAAAAAAAATAATATTTAATATTTATTTTTAATTTAATATTTTTATAATAATAATAATAATAATAATAATAATAATAATAATAATAATAATAATAATAATAATATATATTATTATTATTATTATTATTATTATTATTATTATTATTATTATTATTATTATTATTATTATTATTATTATTATTATTATTATTATTATTAATAAATTAATAATTAATATACATATTATACACTAGATAAATATTAATATTTATTTACCAATTGATATCTTAATAATAATAATTAATAATAATTTTTAAATAGTATACAAAATTATCATAAAAAATATTTTAATATTAATTAATTTATAAATATTTATATTTAATATTTTTAAGTGCACACGTCAATAAATAAACTGTCAAGATTGATTCAGGCTTGAATTAATATCAGATGTTCGAGCTTCACTCACGAAGATTGACCGAGTCTTGAATCGAGCATGGAACGAACAGTGGTGTCCAATGCTGAATCAACATTGAGTGACAGTGGTATAAAGACTGCTTCAACACTGGGTTACCCAGGCTGGGCGTTCAAGGCTCAATAAATCTTCAATCCATCGTCAGCATTGGTCTTTCGCGCCTGGGAACTTTAAAAAAAAAAATAATAATAATAATAATTAATTATTAAATTAAATTATTACTATTTATTTTTCTCCGTGGCTGATTTCTCTGACCTGTGGCAACCCGGAAATACCACTGATTTTGGAAAAATATTCTTTTAATTGAAATAAATGTTATGATCACTAATAAAAATTAAATTTAAGAATTTTTTATTAACTAAATTTGAAGTGTGTTAACCGAGTGTTAAAAAAAATCTGATTATTGAACTTCTCAGATCAGAAAACGTAAAGATTACTAAACAAATCAAATTCGAAAATTTTTTATAAAACAATAATACTATCATGAAGAAGCAAAATGTGATTTTTGAATTCCTAAAGTCTGAAAACAAAAAGAATAAAAGTAAAAAATTTAAACTTGAAAATTTTCGGTAAAGGAAAATGCTTCCATAAAGAACCAAAAGATGAAAAAATAACCAAAGAAAAAAGGCAAAAGAATAGTATATTTCGTAACAAGTGCGAGCAGTTGTCAATTTTTGAACGAGCACTTTTTTTGGAACAAACTGTAGGCGAAGCCTACATGGGTCTAAAATAACTGCATGGGTCTAAAATAATTTCAGATTTCTTACTGCTATGTTGTTCTTACTGCTTCGCTTCGCCTATAGTTTGTTCCAAAAAAGTGCTCGTTCAAAAATTGGCAACTGCTAGCACTAGTTACGAACGATATTTTTCATGACAAGGTGCAAAAAAGTGCCTGTTTTTGCACCGCGTTATGAAAAAGAATAAATACATTTGGTGTGAAATTGCAATGAATGAATTGGAAATATAGAATTTTTATTCGTATAGAGTAAGTCCGGGGGAGATGGCCATATGGACGAGATGGGCAGTTCAAATATTTTACAGAATTTGTAAATAAATATCACTTATTATGGGTTATTCTTCAACCTTTTGTGACTACTAATAAATGTAAACAACAAATTGTTGAAAAATAATGAAAATGTAAGCGTAATCCTTCTACATTTTTTGCATGGGTCTAAAATAATTTCAGATTTCTTACTGCTATATTGTTATTTTTTAACAGATTTTTTAATTTTAAGTTTTATTAAATAGTCCATAACCCACGCTTCGATATACACAAAAAGAGGAATAGAAAAATTATTTTATTTATTTAATATTTTGATGTTTACTTTTGTCATGTATTTTTGGGTGAGATGGCCATTAATGACTTTTATGTAAAATTTTTTATGTTAATGTTAGATACTTAAGAAAAATTAAAGAAAAACAAATTAAAAATGTCTGAAAACAAAATAATTTATCTAATTGACACTAGAGATGGAGAAATATTTGTAGGTTGAGTCGAAAGTTACAGTCGAACGACATTGATTGAAGATTGGATTCAGTGCAGTATTTACAATTTTTGGCTACATGAAAACTGCACTAATCCCATAATAAATGTTCGAAATGTGACCAGAATAAGAGAAAAGTAAATTGAACGGTTAAAAATTAAGTTTAAGCTAAAAGTAAAAAATTAAAAGTATTGGCCATCTCTTCCGGACATTCCGGGAGAGATGGCCAAATGGACTTTTTACAAAATGTAAATTTTGAGATTGTTCCTATAAAAATATTTTATTTTATTTTTCGTTTTTTTTTAACTTTAAAGTTAAGTGTTCAATGTTTAATTATCAATAAAAGTTTAGACATAAATCGCTTTTTTATAATTTTTACAGTACTTTAAAAAAACTAAGCCATCTCCCCCGGACTTACCCTATACGAATCCGATAAAAAAAATCTGCCCGCGCAAGCGCGGACACATTCTCATCCGCGCTTCGCGCGGGGGCTCGCAAGTTTCAGCGCGCCTCGGGGTGTAAGTAGTAAAAAAAAAGTTTTTGCATTTAAAAATTGTTATAAACAATTTTTATAAACAATTACACTTTATAGGAAGTTATGTTTGAAAATAAATTTTTTAAAAAAGATATTTGCTTTAGATTATTGTAATTAAACTTTCTTTTTGTTAATCTGATATTTTGAAATAATTTTTCTTAATTGTTTATTATACAATTTTTATAAACAATTGTACTGTAAGGACATTTTTGGGCAGAAATGAATCGAATTTTTTACGAATAATGTTTCATCTAAGCCGCCTAGAGATTTTCTTTGTAAAAAAGACATTTTTCAATTAATGTTATCATTGTTATAAACAAATTATATAAACAATTACATTTTACGGGAAGTTATGTCTGAAAATTTTTTTTAAATGAAATTTGCTTTGGATTATTGCAATTAAACTTTGTTTTTGTTAAAATGATTAATTTCAAAATATACATAGATTTTGAATATCGTCCGCAAAATGTGTGAAAATCTATGAAACTCTGAAAAGTCAAAATAATAAAAATAATCTATTGATGTTTTTTCAGAACTGACAGAAGTAATTCAAATTCATTTCTAAATTATTTTTTGGTCTAGGAAGAACTGTTGTACGTTTCTTTATTGACAAGAAAGTCGGAAAAAATTTTTTTCAGACATAACTTGCCGAAAAATGTAATTGTTTATATAATTTGTTTATAACAATGATAACATTAATTGAAAAATGACTTTTTTACATAGATAATCGCTTTTCGGCTTAGATGAAACATTATTCGTAAAATTTCGATTCATTTCTCCCCAAAAATGTCCTTACAGTACAATTGTTTATAAAAATTGTTTAAACAATTAAAAAAAATTATTTTAAAATATCAGATTAACAAAAAGAAAGTTTAATTGCAATAATCTAAAGGAAATTTATTTAAAAAATTTTTTTTTAGACATAACTTCCGAAAAACTGTAATTGTTTATATAATTTGTTTATAACAATGATAACATTAATTGAAAAGTGACTTTTTTACAAAGAAAATCTCTAGGCGGCTTAGATGAAACATTATTTGTAAAAAATTCTATTCATTTCTGCCCAAAAATGTCCTTACAGTAGAATTGTTTATAAAAATTGTTTAAACAATTAAGAAAAATTATTTCAAAATATCAGATTAACAAAAAGAAAGTTTAATTACAATAATCTAAAGCAAATATATTTTTAAAAAAATTTATTTTTAAACATAGCTTCCTATAAAGTGTAATTGTTTATAAAAATTGTTTATAACAATTTTTAAATGCAAAAACTTTTTTTTTTACTACTTACATACCGCCAGACATTAAATGTATACAATTTTAAGTATGCAAGAATTTTTTTGAGCAAAAGAAATCGAAAAATGTAAAAAAAAATTTTTTTTTACACTTTGCATAAACATTAAAAATTTATAAAACAAAAATTAAAAAATTGACTCTCACAAATCTCTTCAAAATTTAGTTCTGCGTTAGAGAAAAAAAAATTTTTTTTTATTTGGTTTTAAATTGTGGTCTTAAAGTCAATTTGAACCAAATTTTGTCATTTTGCCCCACTGTGCGCGAATATGATCGTCGCGCTTCGCGCGCAAATGGCTCGCTTTGCTCGCGGTGGTGTGCAATTGTTGTGTATTATTTGCGTTCTTGTTCTTGTTTCTATTATATGTTTCATAAAACATTTTTTTTTCTTAAAGTTACTACTACTTTAAGGATTACATTCTCATCACATGTTTTAGTTTGCTGATGATTGCGAGATTAAGTGAATTTAAATGTATATTTTTGGTCTTGATGATTAAAATTGTGAAGTTATTTTTAATTATACTAACTCTCTTAGCAGAAACATGATTTGCAGAAGAAGCTAAAATATTCTTAAAGTATTACTATCAAGTTTTTTGTGTAGTGTAGACCGGAGCATAATGGCTAACTTTTCACTCTTTGTTGATTTACTCGGACATTTTTGTTTTAATTAAGTGTTTATCTCTTAGAAAAGTTACTCTGGTATCTCAGCTTTCTTTTAAAAAAACGAACGTCCCTATATTACTCTTACTTTTTTTTCTACAATGAACAGACACTTCGTCAGTATCGTAGGATGCTTTTTATGCATAGCGTGTTGCATTAGCCAACACACCCTAGGGGTACTTGGGAAATATTTTGTAATTTTTATCAATACAGTAAGTGTGAATCAAAAATCTCAAATTGACCCTCAAAAAATGTTTCAAGCTTAAAACGCGATTTTAGTTTCTTTTTTAAAGATATTTTTAAAAAATTAGAACGAACAAATGAAAATTTTGAAAAGTTACTTTCATATGTGAAATACAGTTTTTCTACTATATTTCTTACAATAGTGATTAAATAATAAATAATCAAACTTTGTAGAAACTTGGAGTACATCAAGTTGTTTTTGGAGCGAAATCATTTCGATTTACGATTTTTAAATAAATTACAATTATTCATTACGCCCCTTAGCCATTATGTCCCCTTCCCCCTATATACGTGATTTGTAAATATGATATCAAATAATGTATGATTAAAAACATGTAAATCCGGATACAGTGGATGTGATAATTTAATTCTTATAAGAAAAACTTTAAATTTATTGAAGATTTAAAAATGAACAATTAGATAATTTTTCTGCATGATTTTTTTAAAAGAACGTCCAAGCGCCTAAACTTTTGGAAGGGCCTTTCGGCAGGACGCGCCTCTGCACATTACGGCGTCTTGTCGGCAGTACGGCAACCGTCCTTCAGAAAGGACGAAATTTATTTTTGTAAAAAAATATTTAAATTTCATAGAATATTATAATATATTATTTTATACATAATTTATTAAATATATTAACAAATGAGCCTCCGGAAAGTATAACCACACATAAAATTCTGACCGCCATGCTAATTCAATGAGCGTCAGAATTTTATGTGTGGTTATACTTTCCGGAGGCTCAAATATTGTTATTATATGTTATTTTGAGCTTAAACAAGAAATTCAATTAGAGATTTTGAAAAAATCGCCATTTTTAATGCTATACAAATATTTGAATAAAGTTATAAAATAATAAACGTTTTCTAAAGGCGCTCGCACAGCTCTACTGCCTGCCTGCCTGCAGGTCGTCATGGTAACACATAAGAGTAAGAGAGTCAGAAAAATCAAATTTAATGTTTTTTCTCCCTTACTCTCATTGCGCCTGCCTGCGCAGGCAGGGAGGCAGGCGGTAGAGGTGAGAGAGTACCTTAATGCTTCTCTTTCTATTTTAAAGGTCATTTTCAACAGTATGAGTTAATACTTAGTACTTACTTTTAAACGTTAATACTTCAGGTATTAACGTGTATTCTTTGCTTAGAAATTGTAAGCAGAGCAAAGGTAGGATCCCAGGCAGAAAAGTTGGAGGTGTGCCAGCACTGACGACCGGCATGGTACTGAACCGGTTGTAAAGTCGGACTTATGCCGGTACCGGCAAAAAGGTACCGGGCCGGATATGAAATAAATACCGGCCCAGTACCGGTCCGGTGGTAAATGTGGATTTGTACCGGTACTGGTAGTGTGTACCGGACCGGTTGATTAAAAATATCTGGCCCAGCACCGGCCCGGTACTATAATTAACTTCTGTTTATATACCGCCGAAGAAGATTTGCCGGTGATAATTTTTTTACCGGCCCAGCACCGGCCCGGTACTGTTATTTGGCTCTGTTTTAAACCGCCGAAGAAGACTTGCCGGTGATAATATTTTTACCGGCCCAGCACCGGCGTTGCACCGGCCCGGTACTGTCATTTCGCTCTGTCTTATACCGCCGAAGGAGACTTGCCGGTGATAATATTTTTACCGGTTCAGCACCGGCCCGGTACTGTCATTTCGCTCTGTGTTATACCGCCGAAGGAGACTTGCCGGTGATAATATTTTTACCGGCCCAGCACCGGCGTTGCACCGGCCCGGTACTGTCATTTCGCTCTGTCTTATACCGCCGAAGAAGACTTGCCGGTGATAATATTTTTACCGGCCCAGCACCGGCGTTGCACCGGCCCGGTACTGTCATTTCGCTCTGTCTTATACCGCCGAAGGAGACTTGCCAGTGATAATATTTTTACCGGCCCATCACCGGCGTAGTACTGGCCCGGTACTGCCATTTCGCTCTGTTTTATACTGCCGAAGGAGATTTTCCGGTGACAATATTTGTACCGGCCCAGCACAAAAATTTACTTAGTACTTTCTACTGGCACATAAGTTTTGCCGACAAAAATATTATTACTGGCCCAGTGTCATCCCGGTTCTTTGCTAATGTTAAACTAGCAGAAAAAGAATTAAAGAAGAGAAAAAAATTTGTAAATTAATTTATTTATTAATAATAAATTAATTAGTTAGTTATGCCGGCAATTATATTAATACCGGGTAGGTTGTTTATTGGTGCCGGCCCGGTATCTAGCCGGTGAATAGGGCGGTTATTATTATTTATAATTACTATTTTTATTTATTTAGTTATTTTTAATAATTTAAATTGAATTAAAATAAATTAAAAAATACAAATACTGGCCCGGTACCGCATCGGTTGAATATTAGTGCCGGCCCGGCACTGCTGCCAGGTGGAATGTCGGTTGGACTTTATAAGCTCACTTTGCATTTACTTTCCATATGCAGGTTTAGGTTAGCGGATGTGGTGTCGACTTTGCAGCCTCAGGGTCCTGAGTTCAATTCCTCGAGTGTTCAGATTTTTCTATAATTGTTTATGTTTCTCTGTTTCAGCATTTAATATATTTACTGTTTCCAATTTAAAATTAATAATAACATTGATAATAATAATAATAATTAAACAATTAATCAGACTAAAATGTAATTTTTTTAACCGGCCCGGTACCACACCGGTTGTTTTTTAGTGCCGGCCCGGTACTGTGTCAGATATTCATCAGTGCCGGCCCGGTACGGTTGCCGGATACCTACCGAAGTTATCATCCGGCAATTTACCGGTACTGCGCCGGTGGAATGAACACAGTTATATCGGAACTGGACCAGTACCTAGCCGGTTGTGCAGCCGGTAATAAACCGGCACTAAATGCCTTCCAACAATAACCGGGCCAGTACCGCCCCGGTGGATTATTCGGTACCGGCCCAGTACGTATGCCAGATACCTGCCGCAGTTATCATCCGGCAATTTGCCGGTACCGAGACGGTAAAAATTACGGTCTTATGCCGGTACCGCCCGGCACTTATAATCCGCCGTTTGTATCGGGCCGGTACCATCCCGGTCGTCAATTTCTACCTGGGATACCTAAATTAGAAAAAAAATAAAAAATAGCACAGCATTTCAAAAAAAATTTTGAACTAAGAAAATAAAAACAATCCTCCATTTACCCGTCGTTTCAAGAAGCAAAAATAAATCACCTCTACTGAGATGAGACAAAAAGTCAAAAATTCGAAAAAACTTGAAAAAGACTAAGTTTCTCAAAAGTTATCGTGAGAACAAAGTTTTTGTCTACCGACAGACAGACAGACGTAATCGCCGGACCATGTTTTCTGGATTCAGGGCACCTCAAAAGGGAAAGATTTCATAAAATTAGCAAAAGTCAATTTTCCACCAAATCCAATACCTTCTCATGTGATGATAATGTAAAAAACCATTTCCAACAAGATAGGACCAAAAATTAAAATGTAAAAAAGGGTCAGACAAGACCAACTGTGTTAAAAAAATTTCATTAATTTTCTAAAATGTTAAAACTTTTATGAATATATTTTAGTTATAACATTTTAGAAAATCAATAAAAAATTTTTAACCCAGTTGAGCTAGCCTGACCCAAAAACTTGAAAAAAAAAAGTTTCTATCAAAAAATGCTGTAAAGAAAAGTTATTTGTATTTTCCTAACCTAACATAATATAAAGTTAAAAATTTGAAAAAATTGAGTTTTCAAAATTTTGAAACTACTGTAGTTTTTGTATTTTTCAACGAAAATGGCTGGTTAACGAACTTAGCCTTCATTTTTACACTAACTTTAAGAGAGTTAAATTTGAAAACGATCCGATAAGTTTTTCAAAAGTTATTATGAGAACAACATTTTGTGTCTACAGACAGACAGACACCATCGCCAAACCATGTTTTTTGGGTTCAGAGGACCCCAAAACGTGAAGATTTTATAAAATTAGCAAAAGTCAAAATTTGCATAAAACTAATACCTTCTCATATGATAAGAATGTAATAAAAATTACTTTTCTTGAAAATAACTCGAAAACTATAGGGTTTAGCGAATTGGTTTTTTTGACCATTTAAGAGCCTATTACTCCGAAATTTGAGTTTTTATCAAAAAATGCTGTAGAGAAAAGTTGTTTGTATTTTCCTAACCTAAAATAATATAAAGTTAAAAATTTGAAAATTTGAAAAAATTGAGTTTTCAAAATTTTGAAACTATTTTTCAACGAAAATGGCTGGTTAACGAACTTAGCCTTCATTTTTACACTAACTTTAAGAGAGTTAAATTTGAAAACGATCCGATAAGTTTTTTATTAAGATAAGTTTTTTTTGAGTTCAGGGGACCCCAAAACGTGAAGATTTCATAAAATTAGCAAAAGTCAAAATTTGCATAAAACTAATACCTTCTCATATGATGAGAATGTAAAAAAAGAAAAATTCGACTGAAACCAAAACTGAAACTTCCTGCATCATCCATACGGACATTTATTCCAATTTGCAATTTTCTCGCATGGTAGCAATTTTGTTCGGAACGATAGAGATCTCTCGAATCTATTTTCCTACGATCGTCCAGAGTAAATATGCGCTGCTACTATATAGTAAAACTTAACGATCCCGGACATTACAACAACTTTAGTATGAGCAACGCGGGCAAACAGTTTTCCTAGCAGACGCGATTCAGTTCGTGACACGATATAATTTCATAGCTCTCGAATAACCCGGATTTTTTTTCTTTTTTTAGAATATAAACTGCTTCAGAGAGGAAATCTATGGAACGTCACTTTTTTTCATTTACAAAAGTGTAGGTAGCTGTTGAAGACTTTTTTCAACTTTTACATTTTTAAGTTAGAAAAAAAGTATAACAGAAAAAATTCTTTAAAATATTAATTTTGAAATTCGATTGTTGACTAATTATGAAAAATGTAAATGTTAAATTATCAATTTATTTTGGAGTTATTTGGAGTTATAATAAAAAATTTTATTATTTCTTCTAACTTTCCACTGATTTCCAGAGAGAATTTTAATTTTCTGTAGAATAAAACTTTTTTCAGTTTAATCATTTTTAAAAATTTATGAAATGAAATGGAAAATAATGAAAATTACATAGGGGAGTATAGTCGAGGTTGGACCACATTCTAGCTAGGCCATTCGCGATTTTTTGGAAAAGGTCACTAGCGCCACCTACGCGAATGCTTGTCGAAACTTGTCTTAGTGAAACTTAACTTTTTGTTTAATTACATTTTCGGAGAATCGAAAGTAGTGTTTTCTGTGACGACGGTACAAAAAAGCTCAAAAAAAGTTTTGTGCGTCATGTGAAAAACCATTAATAAAAGATAAAAAAAATTCATGGTTGAAAGAAAAACAAAGTGAAAAATCGAAAGAGATAATCGCAATTTAGTAATTTTTGAGCAAAATCTTAATTTTAAAAAATTTTTGATTATCAATCTACATGTTTTGACAAGTCGAATCGTCCGATTTTCATTAATTTATCGACAATTAAACTGTTTGATTTGATTGGTTCTTTAGAAAAATGAAAAGAACCTATTTTGTCTCACAACTGGTGATATGCTCTGTCTCACACCCAGAAATTGGCGCTATTTTGAAAAAGGAAAATTAAATTATTTTCAAATGTAGATTGGAAACAATGCAATATTGCATCACAAAATATAAGGAAAACACTAAACGAAAATGCATTACATTTACCTTTTCCAATTAATTAACTTGGAAAAAAAGTACTTTGCATTTATTGAAAAAACGCTTTTTAGTCGATTATCACACACAGTGTTGGTATTTAATAAAAACAGTTTATATATCCGCTTCAGCGTGCACGAAAAAGTTGGCTCATATAAAAAGAAATGTTTTTATATAAACCAATCGGCTTTTTAATATTGCATGTTAAAAAAATTGACTGTCTCACAACTGGAGGTGTCTCACAACTGGAGACTCTCCCCTAATAATTGGAAACAAAAAATTATTTACATAATACACAAAACTCTATTTGAAAATACATATTTTTATATCTTTAATACTCAAAAACTTTCAAGAATTAATAATCTTGCATGTTTTTTTTAGTAAGTGGTGAAAAAAAATTAATAATAATTAGCAGCTGTAATTTAGTTAAGTATATTCAAGGATAAGTGAAAATTATTTTAAATATATATTTTAAAAAAATTTTCTTCTTTACAGTTGAACTTGATATAGAATAAACCTATATCCATTAAATATAGGAGTTGGAAGGAGCTACTGAGCATTAAGGAGGTTCTATTGATAATTGATTTAATGAACAGATTTTGATAAAACTTGACGTGCAGGTAGATAAAGTTAATATAAAGACGTAGTTAAATTTTTAAGACCTCTAGGCACCTCTGAAAAAAGTTTTAAACATTTTTGATTTTCAACATTTAACATTGAGTCTTATGGGAATTGACTAGTTTGTCATATATATATTTACATACTACAAAGTATTAAATGAACAGATATTGATCTAAATTTTTTAAATACTAAACCGATATGCAATAATTACATATCTGTTAAAACAATTGTCAATTGGTACCTGTGAGATCTACAATAAATCAATTTGTAAACAAAATTTACGTTTCATCTGATAATATAAACAACATTTATAACGTTTGGAAACGTTGCATGCACTATAAACATTAAATTTGAGCGCGAAATTTAAATGATAATTTTCATCACAGGTTAGAAATAATTCGGTCATTAAACTCGACAATTTAATGGTGACACATCAAAAGTTCTTAAGGGTGTTGTAAACGTGGGTGGTTAAAGTTTAAACTAGTCGTTTTTATCAAGTTTACATTCAAATAACTAAAAGCCGTTGGCATTGAAATTCCCAACCTGTCACATAGTTCAAGGAGCGTCACAAATTTCATTACAAATTTGTTGAAACGTAAAAAAAGGAAAAACGAGAAGGAGAAATAAAAAAAGGGGGAAAGAACAACAAGTTTATATTCATTTCATGAACTCTTTTTGCTTTCTCGTAAAAGAGCTTTAAAAGAAACTTTTAAGTCTGGATTTTTTTAAAGTTAAGGTGGTTTATCTAGAAAAACAAAAATATTAATTAAAACATTAATTAATTAATATTTTAAAAATATTAATTATCAGGAAGAAACATTAAAAATCAAAAAATGTATTTGATTGTACAATTTACATATAATTGAAGTTTCCATAACTAGTTAAAAATTTCAAATAATTTATCATTTGATTAGATCTATCTTTAAAATACAGATGAATAGAAATTTCAAATCAGGGTTGCAAGAAAAATTTGATTTTGCTTTTCCTGAATTTTCCCTGATTTCTTCGACTAGTGTTAATCTTGTTAAATGAATCGAATTTGATTTCGATTAAAATTAAAATCAAATTTATACGAATAAAATTTAAATCAAATTTATACTAATAAAATTTAAATTGCAATTGATTAAAAGTTGGATCACTTGAAAATAGAATGAAAATATGAATAAAATTTAAATTTAAATAAAAAAAAACTCTAAATAGATTTATTCGAAACTTCAATTATTTTTGAAATTTTTTATTTAAAGCCATTTCAAATTTAATTAAAGTAAAAAATATCTACTCAAAAGATGCAGTGATTTATTAATTTTTAAATTAAAATTTTTTGAAATTTGATTATGTAAATAATTTTTAAAATAGTAAAATAAATAAGAACTATTTTTCAAACAAAAATAAAAATTTAAATTAATAAATAATTAAATAGAAAGTTACTAATTTGTGTTTGAATAATTTATTTTTTTCAATCAATATTTGTCACTCTGTGAAATTTTTACTCAAAATTTTTTTTTGATTAAAACAATTTTTTTCGAACTCTATGTTATGAAAAATAAGTAAATACCTGTTTGTTTATTTTTTTATTTGATCAAAATTACGAAGTTTGTGTTTTTTTTAAATTTAACGTCTTCAGAACGTCTTCTAAAAAGTGATTTCTTTCAAAACCGAAGTAATTGATTTTTTCTTTTTTTTTCTTTTATTACAATCACTGATAAATAAAGAAATTTTTTCAACTTATGCCGAGCCGAGCTGTGTAAAAAGCTCGAATAATTTCGAGTACTCGAATTTTTTCGAGCTCTTGAGTAAATTCGAGTTCTAGAGAAAATTCATATAATCTTCGCACATTATAATTAGCAAATTGAAATACACTTTAAAATTGAAGATTTATTTACTTTATATTGATTCAGTAATTCGCATAAATTCGGCATTTTCCACTTATTAATAGTTTTTTTAGTCATTTAAAAGCTCGAATATTTCGAGTACTCGGTTTCACTCGAGTACTCGAATTTATTCGAGTACTCTATACATCGAGCCGGCTCGGGCTCGGCTTGGCAATTCGAGCATTTTGCACACTTCTAATCTGTGACCTCTGTGAAAAACTATAGAAAAAAGAACGAAATTTAAAATTATTTTTAATTTAATTTATTTTTTTTTTTAATTATTTTTTAAGTTAACAATTTTGAAGTAAATTTTTATAATACTTTGTTCAAATAAATTTGCCTAAAGGTTCTGGATCAACCATATTATACAGTTTCTTAATTTTATTGTTATTTAAACAATTTATTATTTCCGTTGAAAATGAAATTTCTTTTAATCGTTAATATAAACGTAAGTTATGTTTAAAAAGTCGTGAACTTAGCGACGTGTAATTGATAAAATTAAAAATGTAAAAAATTATTCTCATCCTTTTTCATTAATTCTAATTTTTTCCAATTAATAAAAATGAATTCGTAAAAGACTGACGAGCTTAAAAACATTTGCTTGCGAAATCTAATTATTGACAACGGTTTAAATTTAATTATAAAACTTTAGTTGCTTTTTAACGCACGTCTAACTCTTTCGCTCTATTGATACCAAATGAATTAAAATAATAAAAAAATGTTTCTTGTTTATTTATTATTTTTTTATACAATCTTTATAATTTTGTAATAAAATACTCACTATAATCATCATGTATAGATTTTCCATAAACACTTTTTAAAAACACCACCATAATAGATATATAGAGGTAAGTAATTTTACAATACTTTAAGTGTCAGTTGACAATGGTAAATATATTTTTGAGAAAAAAATCTGTTTAGAAAGTGTAAACGAATTTGGATTTGTGTTTTTCTTTCTAGAATATTATAAATGACTGCGTTTAAAATGTAAAATACGTAACGAGAGAGCACAACATAAATTATTATTATCATTATTATGTGAGTTCGTCAGTTTATTTGGACGAGTAGTGGCCAAAAGCAACGACATAACAAGTTGTGTGCAATTTCCAGGCATCATAGGCAATTATGTTAAACATTTCATTAAGTATTGTTCTAAACCATGGCTAATTAGCATAGCGTCAATATGCAACAGATCAGAGTTACGGATTGTAATATATGCTAATTTAAATATCAATTTTGAACATTAAAACAATGAATGTTAAACAATTACAAGCGATTCATTATAATGTGAATTGAAATTGTTATTTTTTTAATAAAAAATACACGTTCATTTTTAGAGTCATACTATAAATTTATAATTATTTATATAAATCGGGTAATATACAAGAAATAAATTCATTATAGTTTATTTTATTCATTATGTTTTAAATTTAATTTGACATAAAAATGATTTAATATGAATTTCATTTCACATAAAAACCACTTGCTATAAATTGTATCCATTGTAGATCATTCTCCCTACAAATTTACAAGTAGAACTTTTTTATTGATTTCAGTTAATTTTTAACTTATTCAGATTTAGAGAGTGTATTAATAGAAATAATTATACTGAGTCATAAAAAAATAATTAGTACCATTTAATTCTTCTGGTACTTTAAAATAATAAGAAAAACAATAATAGTTGATAAATAATTTAATAATTACCCGAGTCAAAATTTGAACTTTCTTTTAGTTCTCCAAAAACCTCTTTTTAGGGGAGCGTGGGGGAATTGGAGCCCCCTAAGGAAAATTATTAAAAAAAACAACTTATCTTTATAATAATACATTGGTTTCGTCATTTTCTACTCATTTCGTTATTCATCTTTAATTATGTTTAATTAGAAACTTAAAAAGAGAAAGTAAATTGTAAAAAAAATTTTTCAAAAAAATACATTTTTTGCGATCACCCAATTTGTGGGGTATTGGGAGCTTTCACTTGAAATTTAAAAAATTTCTATTTTTTAGGAATATTTTTTGTTTTCTATGTGGCGAAACTTCGCGAGACTTGAGTATTTTTGAAAATTAAATGAATGAGGATAAGGGTTCGGCTCACGACAGTCGACACAAGGGTTAATGAACGAAATCTTCACACATCAAAAGTAGACTTTACCAATAGTATTAATTAAATGAGCAATTGCAACATTAATGGAAGACGAGACCAATAGACGAGATAGAGAAGATTGAGCGAACTTACCAAATGATGCAGCGCAAAGGTTATCCCATAAATAGTACGAAGGCACGCTTCTCTCTGATGAGAATTTTCACGTAATCGTCATCGTAACCATAAGACCATTCGTCTTTGGTCCGATGACACCCGAATTTATAATTCTTTTAACGACCGGTGGTCGCAGTAGCTATTAGGCTAACACCTAGCGCGATAAGTTGTGAATTGGGGAAACAATCAGAAAATGGCATATTTAAAGAAAAGTAAGAAAACGATTTTGGATCGTTACAATTCCCCCCTTCTAAATTGCTGTTACAGATTGTTTGTCCAAGCTCGATCAATCGTTTTTGAATTATAATCTCATCTTTGATTACTCGTCTCAAATCATAGAGTTGTGCTAAATTAAATGCATAAGAAAACATAAATGATTATTTAATTGTGTCATGAAATAGAATAAAAATTGATAATTTATAAATTATTAACCAAAAATTTTTAACCAATAATAATTTGCAATTGCTCATTTTGGAGTGATAATTCTAAGTAATATTCGCAATAATATTCGAATCACGCGCAAAATAATTGTTTTGAAAATGTTGAAAAACAATTTCGCTGTATATAAATTTTCTAAATTAAAGATCGATGTTGGCTTACAATTTATAAATAATATGTAAAAATTTGTCGAAACAAGAGAAAACGAGAATTCGAAGTCGTTGTGGGTTTGTTGTCCGGGACGGTCCATTGCGTTTTAACAGATGAATTTTATCCGTGGATTTAAATCGCTTTTTGTCAACCAGATCATGCGCTTTAGCTCCATCTCTCTGATGATCACGTATTGTTAGACTGATGCTCCCGCAGTACGAAGATTTGACTTTCTGGTACACAATGGGTAGGCATCTTGGTAGTTAAAACAAAGTTGTAAACATCAAGAAAAACAGGTGACTGGCGATGACACCGATGATGACACATCATAACAACTTTGAAATGATAATTTGCTCTAATGTGTTTGAGGAAATTATTTTCGTTTTCTAGTGTGAGAAACTGTGGATTGTCTCACATAATAAACTGGTGCTTACTATGATAGCACGTGCAAGGGTTGCATAAAAAAACATCAATATAAGAAATTAATTTTCCTTTCGCTGATAGCAATGATTTTCGGCCGAGTGTTGTAACTGGTCGGACATCTTCTTCAAATTGCGATATCGTGATGCGAAGTAGAGGATAAATTTTTTGTAGGCTCTTGGATCCAGGTGATGAGAAAACGCGCATGACCAAGGTTTCTAAAGAAGCTAAGTTCGGAGAAAACATAACCAATGGATAATGTCCTTGCTTTGAGAAATCTCAAAAATAACATTTTATAGCCATTACAACTGAGATAGCTAATATTCTCTAAGCGGTGGTGATGGTTGTTAGCAGTTGCTAACCATGACGCGTGCGCTGGTACAGATGAGAAGAAGCTGTTTCTCGTTTTGTCTCTTGCAAACTAATCTACAATTTTTTTTTTTTGCTTTGAAGGAATCTTCCGTTTTTCTTAAATTACAATTTCATTAACGCGAACGTAAAATTTTTTAGAGTTCTTATTTACATTTTTTTTTTGTTAAAATATAAAATAATAATTTAGCTCTATAGCTGAGAATTAAATGTCGAATCACGTCACAATCATACGTTGCGCTCTTAAGCGTTTTATTGTAATGAAAAACGTTATCTCTTATAACTGAAATAATAAATTTTTTTTTTAAATAAAGTAAATTAAGTATCTTTGCTTTATATCAGCCTTTAATAATTTTCGCGTTGAAACATAATATATCATTTATAGTTTCTTTTTAGTATTTATTGTGATTTAATTATTATCAAATTTTCCTTTTATTTATTTAATAAATGATAGCAAAATATTTGTACTAGAGGTCCAAATTACTGAATGCGGATAGTTTATGCATTACTATAAGCGCGGATACAGTATTGAACCAATATACAAGAATTTGTCATTTTATATTATAATATTCTTTGTTTCATTTTATTTTAAATTTTCGCGTGTAATAATCGTGCTATGATTTTGACTTTGCGTAAAGACTCGCCAGCTGTTGTTGATAAGCAAGCAGTCGGCTTTGCTATAGGCAATGAACTAGGCAAAAGTATACTCGATCCTACCATAAGCAAAGGGGTGATGGTGGGGAGATTCTGCTAATGTCTAAGTGTTGCGTCTCAGATTCGACAAAAGCAATATTTCGCATTTTGGAGTTACTCGTGAAATCTCTACTAACTAAACGTTTGATTAGGAATTACAGTATTTTGAGAAAGACACCTTCAGTCCGAACGATTGCCATGAAGAATTGCACGTTTATTAATTTTAGCGCGGTATTTACATTTCCTTTTTTTTTAAGAATGTACTATACAATATTTTTTTTTTTTATTATTTTGATAATTGACAACCGATATTTAACGATACACTAGCATTGTTCACAGGGATTCTGACTGTGTCGATGAATCAGCTGGGAGGCGCGTTGAATCTTATCGATGGGTCGATTATTTTCTTGATTGTTAATATTTTTTGTCATTGAGATTTGTTTACTCTCTTAATTAATTTTTTTTTTTTTAATATTTGACAAAGTCCTCGCGAGTTAAGGAAACACTAGTGTATTCATCATGACTTGTAATGAAAACACGTTGTTTCCTTCGAGTTAAGGAAACACTAGTGTATTCATCATGAGTTGTGATGAAAACACGTTGTTTCCTTACAAAGGAAGTAAATCTCTTTGTGTTGCTTATTAAAGCACTAATATATATAATTTATTAAACATAATCTTATACGAATAAGATTTATTGTTAATAAATATGCGAGAGAAAAGTAATGCGATATTTTTTTCAATTTTCGAAACACTAGTGGAAACGGATTGTTTATCAACGTTGCACGTTGTTTCTTCATGAAATTCGCAAAATACTTTTTGGACTTGTCAATAGTAAAAGAAATTACTATTTTCTTATGTTACGCTCCTTTCTCGATAACTGAGCGTTATTATATTTGCCGGATGCGTTACGCGCATTTGTGTACGAACATTGTGGTACAAATGGAGAATGACATTCTAGCGGATAATTTGACGGAACATATGGCGAATAACTTTGATAACAATAATTTTGTTGAGGATAGTTTGGTTGCCATTGTTGATAAGAATTTGCGCAGTTGTTAAATTTCGTTTGATTTAATTTACTGGTGCAGGTATTCCGCTGAAAATTGTTATTTTGTGGGCAAATGTAATTTTCGTGATTTACAGATTTTTTATTTTTATACCGACTTTCTTTACAGCTCGGATACCGTGGACGATTACGACGCCCATTACTTGGCGTTCGTCGCGTAGAACGGTAGTCTTGGTGCTGTCTATTGACATCTTCGCGATTTGTTTGCGTTGACGATTGGTGTCTCTCTCCCCCCTTCTGCGATGAAGTAGAACTGAGAGAGCAAGAAAGATCTTGACTAGATCGACAATGCAAACTGGGAGTGAAAGACTCAAAAATGCTATCTGAATCAGCGCAGGTTGTAGATTCAGATAATTTCGCGCCATTATTCTGTATTTCTAACAATTCAATTTTTTGTTGCAAAGAAGCGCACTGGCGCTTGTAAATTGAAAGTTTATCAGTTTCGCTTTTTTGCAATTTATTATTCTTTGATTTAACATTTTTCACCGTTTTGCATTTAGTTTTTACCATTAAGGTTGACTGTGTAAACGATTTGTGCATGTTTGTAGCAGTCCCTATGCTTAGTGGGATATTGGAGGTGGTTATCGCTACCGAATCTGAAGAAAGGGTGGGAGGGAGGGGTACGAACTTGTCGGTGTTATGGCTAAGACTATCGCTGTTCACCGAGCAACTCGAGGAATCCTTTCCCAAGTTTCGCATTTTCAATTGCGCAATTTCTTCTTTCAAGTTTGAAAATTCACGAGTAAAATTTTCCTTTAAATCTGCTATTAATTCGCGATTGGAATTATTTATTTCAAAAATTTTTGATTCTAAGGAATTTTTCAATTCCCATAAGAATTCATTTTGTTCATTAAATTTATTTATTACTTGAGCAAGTGCTTGTTCCATTTTAAAGAAAAAGAAACTTTGAAATAATTTTAATTTCTAAAGTTTTTAATTTTGGATATTTGTAAAAGTAAGCGAGCTGATATTGAACAAAGTACGTGTTTACGTTTTTGAAAGGTTCTCTGTGTTTACATCGAACGATTGAATAAGAGATAATGCTTCAACAGAACACTTTAAAAGTAATATACAATATTTGAAATATTATTTTCGAATGGAAAATTTTTAGAATTTAGGCCTAGAAATCCCTTATGGTGATTAACAAATCAAAATAAAATATTAAGAATTTTAAGAATCATTACACAGAATACAATGATAAATTTTTGAAAAATTATTGACGCTTTTTATAAATCGGTAATGTGAGAGAGAAGCGAGAGCGTGTTGCGCAAAATAATTTAATATTTGAAAATTTGTCGCATATGACTTGTGCAAATCTCGTTCAAAAATTTGTGTTTATATTGGCGTAGAAAAATTGATTAAATTTCGTCAAAAATCTTGAAAAGAAAATTTAATGCGCAATCATATCAATATTTTATTACGTCAGAAACACAATAAATTGCTTTTCTATATGGAAAATTCCATGTAACGCGCCATTTTTATGCGGTTGTAATGGAAACTTCGATAAGAAAGCATTGATAAATTTTACTTTAATTTTTAGTATTGAAGTGAGTTTACTTTAAATAGTTAAATTACGATAAAATTACAATTATTTAAATAAAGGAACAGATAATTTCAAAACGAAAAAACCTGTCCCTGTTCGGGCGCCAAAAATGTGGCGAAACTTCGCGAGACTTGAGTATTTTTGAAAATTAAATGAATGAGGATAAGGGTTCGGCTCACGACAGTCGACACAAGGGTTAATGAACGAAATCTTCACACATCAAAAGTAGACTTTACCAATAGTATTAATTAAATGAGCAATTGCAACATTAATGGAAGACGAGACCAATAGACGAGATAGAGAAGATTGAGCGAACTTACCAAATGATGCAGCGCAAAGGTTATCCCATAAATAATATTCCTAATGATGGGATAAACACAATAATACCAAAATAATTAAAAAGAAGATATTTAATTAACTGTAAAGCGCGTTACAACTATGCGTCGAAGCACAATATGCACACACACACACACATACACGCGTTATTCTACGTTTACAAAAAGAGATCTCGTAGATCTCTTCGGTGTACGAAGGCACGCTTCTCTCTGATGAGAATTTTCACGTAATCGTCATCGTAACCATAAGACCATTCGTCTTTGGTCCGATGACACCCGAATTTATAATTCTTTTAACGACCGGTGGTCGCAGTAGCTATTAGGCTAACACCTAGCGCGATAAGTTGTGAATTGGGGAAACAATCAGAAAATGGCATATTTAAAGAAAAGTAAGAAAACGATTTTGGATCGTTACATCTAATAGAAAAAAGTGTTAATACTTACAATGAAGCCAAAACTTTAGACTTAGAATAAATTTTTTCCTAAATTATAATTGAATACAAAATTTTTGAAAAAAAATTAAATTTTTCATTTTTTCCACCAAAAATTATTTTTTAATTAAAAGTTTGTTCATAAGGCGATATCTTTTTCAATTTTCAAAGAAATAACGAAAGCCGTAACATAGTAACGAAAATTCTTTGGGCTGACACTATTTCTCCTATTACCCCACAGAATTCTTACAGGACAAAATTTGAATAAAAAAATAAAAACATAAACAAATTTTATTATTATTTCGATTTTTATACAAGTATACATATCTACACATATTCACCTAATAATATAATGAAAAAACAGAACTAAATAATACGATTTTAACTACTTTTGGTGATGTTTAGAAATATTTTGCATTTTACAACGAAAACTCAAAAAATACATTTTCCCTTGTTTTTACTAAAAATTTGTCAAGAATGTAATCGTTTGTTTTGGAATGATATAAACAAAGGTTGTAGAAGATTTTCTAAACATTGCAGCGAATTTGAAGGCTTTTAATTACGTGAAATTTAAAAGCTTCCATTACCCGCAAGTTCCCATTACCCCACGCTCCCCTAACCTCTTTTAAGCCTCTTTAACACTTCTAAATCTTCTTTTGAACCTAAAAACTGCAGAAATGGATTTCTCCGCAATATCATAGAAGTTCAAAAGAGGTTGAAAAGAGAAGTAAATAAGAGGCTTAAAAGAGGTCCAAAAAAGATTTTTTTAAATATTTCGAAAACAAAAATGGGGAATTTTTCAGAGTTATATTTTAATTACCCTACAGAAGATCCAAATAATGTTTTTTGAATGATTTCAATTAATTTATTAGCATAGATATTTTAACAAATTTAAGTTTCATACAAATTTGAAATCCTCTTTTCAACCTCTAAACATCGGAATATGGATTTTTCCGCATAGTTTTCAGGTTCAAAAGAGGTTTAAAAAAAAAGGGTCTAAATTTTGACTCGGGTATCTTCCAGAAAATTGCAATTTGTTTTATTCTTGACAGTTGGAATCATAAAAAATTTACATTGAATAAAGATTAAAAATTTGTGAGATGAAAAGAACATTTTAGTGTAACATAACCAACGAATTTTATTAATTATTCATTTTACAAATATTTAATCTCTATCATGTAAAGATTGAATTTTAGATTTTAACGACTCAGAGTAACAGAAATAAAATAAATCCAGCTTTACACTGAAAGAATTTTGGACAAAATGCAAGCTTCACCCTCAAAAAAGCGAGAATCTACTCCCGAAGGCGTATGTTCAGAAAAAAATTACAAAGTAGCCGGTGTTAGCAAAATTGGTCAAATTGACCCCCCTCTACCCCCTCCAAATTTTTGAAAAAATCAAAAATATTTTTTGGGGCACATTTCTACTTAATAGAACAACAAATTCCCTGAGTTTCAATTTTTTTCAAGAAGTTGAAATTTTAACTTAGGACATTTCACGTAAAATGCCTCATATGTAATCATCGACCCCAAGATACCCTAAGTATAAATTTATATATGAATCCAAATATTTTTTTAAACCTCGTCCATCATATCGAATCCACCATTTTAATTTTAAAAAACTAACATCGGATTTGTAACCAGCGACTCCAAAAACCCACGAGTAACGTTTGAAAACTCAAACGTTTGTTTGAAACTCGTTAGTTTCAAACAGCCCAGGAAACAAAAACCTATTCGCTTGTTTTGAATCGGTCGAAAGCTCTAGTGAATCCGCATTCTTAAAAGGCGAAGGCAGATTAATTCTGATTATTTGCACTACTTATTGAATAGGACGTCAATAATTTGAATCGGGATAACAAACTTTTTATTATCCGATTCACAATGTGACATGAATCGGAGGTGGCGTCGAATGAGAATAGTATATGTATGATAAAAATGTTTACAGATAAATAAATATTATACCATTTTTCAAAATAAATTAACGAATGTTAAATATTTTCAAAATAAATGTTTTATTAAATATGTACAAGAAGAAAAATGAAAAGTATTATGAACCCGAAAACTTTTTCGCACTGTAATATACAAACACTTCAAGTGCTAAAAATGTTCATCAAACGTCGTAGATTTCAAGTTCAATAATAAAAATTGTTCAATATCTTTAAATATTTTACTAAGCTGACTTAATTTTCACGAATCTAAGCACTCGATAACATAATTGTCCACTATTGCACATTATTTATTATATTATTAACCGTATTTCAAAAAACGCCACAAACCGAAGCCACATGCATTTGATATAATATACAGAGAGCCGCACAACGTTAGGTTAGGTATAGATTTCAAAAGTTTTTCTTTCACTTCCAATTCGCGTTTTTTCATAGTACCTATTCAATAATATTTAACACGATTCAGTCTGTATCGAAACATTCTTATTAAACTTTACATTTTCATACTGCCCTTTCAAAAATAATTTTACTCATTTGCTTTATTATGCTGTTAACTGGAAGATGCTTATTGGAAAAATTAAAGGTTATTTTCTCCAACGTAGACTATTCAGGTGTATAAAATTGACAATTTAGTCAATGGGAAAACACAGATTCAAAAATGTCTGAAAAATATTCCGATTCAAATTTCCCGAAACCGATTAAAAGCAAGTCGCTTAAATCCGCATTCTTAAAATGTCTGATTCACTAGAAGGCCTGATTAATAGGTTTTTTTTTCCTGGGAGGTTTGAGAAATTTTGAAAAATTAGTCCGCCATTTTGGATCCGCCATATTAGATTTTTGAAATGTGACTTCCGATTCGTATTCAGTGATCCAAAAAACCCCAGAGTAACAAATTTCAAGCGAATTCGATCAATTTTTAAAAAAGTCATCTGTCATATTAGATTCGCCATTTTGAATTTTGAAAATCTGATATCAAATTCGTAATCAGCTACCCCGAAAACCCCTGAGTAACAAGATCCGACATTTTGAATTTTAATAAACTAACATCGGATTCGTAACCAGCGACTCCGAAAACCTCCGAGTAACGAGTTTCCAGCGAATCCGATCATTTTTTGAAAAAGTCATCCGCCATATTGGATAATATGACTTTGCAGGCATACTATTTAAATGTTGTTTTGATTTTTTTTTCAGTATTTTTGGGCATGTCAAGTGGAAAAAAGTCAATTGATTCAGAAGAAATCAATTTGAATGCTCTTGTTCAAGCTATTAAATTGTGTTTATATTTGATAGTCATATTTTGGCGAATAAATATTATTATTTAGTATATAATAATATATATTATTAATATATTTAATTATTTCTACTAAACATAACGTTTTATGTCAAACATTTTTTTTTTTTGAAAAAAGCGATGTGCTCGGAAAATGTATCGTAAAATTTTTTGAGTTCATCTAAACACTACACTTTCTTTTAATAAAAGTTGTGTATTTCTGTTACCTTTCGAACGGTGTATTTTATTTACAATTTCGTTTAGCGGTTTACAATTTACGGGTCAAAAATAAAACCCGTCTTACAACTGGAGACTCTCCCCTAATAAAAGAATATTTTTTAACTTTACTCTTTTGTTTGTTTAACTTTTAAACAAACAAAAGAGTAATACAAAAGTATTTGTTATTATCACAATTCCTGTTACAATTATTTTTGAAATTAATTGTAACATATTTTGCTACATTGGATTTTTTCTTTAAAACGCAAACACATTCACTATAAAGATTCGTACTTGTATACCGATAATAAAATGAATTGTATATTATATTGTTGCAATCACAAAAAATTCACTTAAAATTACCAAAGTTTTATTACTTATTATGAACATTATAATATGAAAAACAATCTGAGACTAATATGAATGATGACATATCACATGTCCTTTTTCTAATAAATCTTCTTTTCTCTGTAATAAAAACTTGTACATTGTCCCTGTTCAGAAATGGAAAACTGAAAACTTTTCACTAGATTTATAAATTTGATTTTATCTTCACAACAAGATAAGTTGCAATTGTAGAGTCTTGGTTTCTTTTCATCAAGCACTACGTCAAGAACTGATTTCGTCTGCTAGCTTAGTAGACTCTCAGAGCCACCTTCTCCACGAACTTGTACTAAATTCTTAAGTCAGCGTCCTAAACAGTGCCTAGCTAATTCTTGGACAACCTGCTATACGAACTTGTACTGAATTTTCAATTCAGTATCCTAGACAAATTTTAGCCAGATTCTAGACTGTCTTCATAGCGAAAAAAATAAAGGGGAAAACTGTACATTAACATTTCGGGGCCAGGACAGTTTTTTCAGAATAATTTTCCACGACAAATGCTATCTAGCTGTAGTCTATTTCTAGGAAGGCCACGACAAATTTCTACACGGGGTAATGCCCGGGCAATGTCGTCATTGACCACTTACTTTTGGGCAATGTTATTTACGAATAAAAAAAGACGATTCAGTTATCCTGTCTTGCAGGTGCATCTTTCATACACTGTTAGAAATTTTTTTAGGATTTTTCAGAAACAAGCAACGGAAGTTTTATTTATTTAAATAATTATTTCTAAGTTTGTCTTAAAATTTTTTCTATTGCACTTGATTTTCAGAAAAAAAATTATTTAAACTTAAAAATATTGAATAATAATGCTAATGTTTAAAAATTATTTATTTACGGTTTATAAATAAATTTAGTCAAAAATAACTGATAAATAATATTAATAATATTTATTTCTTACTTTTTATACACAAAACTATTTATTCAATCAAATAATATTAATCATTCATTTATTAGTAATTAAATTTCATAAACATAATTCAATAAATAGTTTAAAACTGAAAATTTTGTTACAGTTTCGAAATTTTCAGTTACTTTTTATACTTTTTGAAACTATTCCCAAATTTTCAGTTACATTTACATTACATTTTTAGTAAAAATCCTTAATGAGTAACGGAATTCTAACTTCAGTCAAACTAAAATCAGTAACTAGTTAAGGAAATTTAATGAAATTAAAGTCAGTCGTGTTAATGCTGCGCAAGCGTTGAACTTTGAATGGAGTCTAACATTTGTCTCCAAATCTGGGACCAGTGCTATATTGTACATGCGCTGTCGCGTATATGATTTTGTTGAAAAAATGGCATTATTATTATCTTATAAAGATAATAATTACAGTGTAGGCATTTAAAACATATGTAGACAAAAAAAAATATTTTTACTATTTTTTTAAACAACTACTTTGTTTTATTTTAACCTTATTTTTTAAACATTTCAAAAATTTTATTTTTATACTAATTCTTATTTAACAAAATAATTTTTTTTTAAATTTAAAAAATTTTTCAGAAATAATTTACAATTTTAATAACAATAATTTAAATAAAATTATATACACTGCAAAAAGAAGTATCTTAATTAAGATGTTTTGGTAGTCATTTCTAAGATGTTATGGTAGTCACTTTTTAGTCATTTAAAATATCTTAATTTAAGATGTTAAAAGCATCTTCATACACATTTTCAGCATATTTTTTGGGAAAAAAGTTTTGAGGTTTACTATGGGCTTATATGTAAAACATTTTATGCATCTTAGGTTTTAGTAAATTAAATTTTTTTCGCATCTTACAATTCACAAGTAACCTATAGCTAAACATCTTATTGAGACAGAAACATCTTAATTTAAGATACTTTAAAAAACTTACAGGAAGTATCTTACTTTTTTAAGATAGAAGAAATAAGACGTATAAAGCATCTTAAAAATCAGTAAGATACTTTAGAAAACATCTTATTTTAAAATGTAAGATACCATTTTTCCATCTTACATCTTATTTTAAGATGTCAATTAAGATACTTATTTTTGCAGTGTAATTTAATAATAATATTATACTAAAAATTTTCATAATAATAATTTTATAAAGTTATTTATATATATTTTCGTCTTTTGGATTAATTTAAATAATAATTTGAATTTATAATATTAATTAATCAATTATAAAATTAATATACACGGTTATTTTAAATCCTTAAAAGAATTTCTTCACAAAATTCAATAACTGAGATTCTAAATTTTATTGTAGTTATTTTCTTGATTCACTGCATTTGTCTCTGTTAACGTTCAAGTGTTGTCTTCAACATTGGGGACAATATACGTCCCTGTTTTCGGCGCATATGACGCATGGAATCCGGGATATCATTTACATCTGAACGTTAGTACAACAGGTGTACTATAGTCAGCGCAACCGATGGACCGAAATTTTTTCCGTGTAGACATAGTTCTTGGGACAGGAATAAATGCAAAATTTATTAATTTATAATGGTCAATTTCTGAGATAACGAACGACCTACGTTTCACTTTATATTTAATTATTATAGATAATTTCCAAATTTATTTTACCTACGCGAAACATAGTCACTGTCAATGATCGGATGGTATCGGCTCATTTACGGAGATTGACGAAGTTAGCAACCAATAGAAATGCAGGCGCCATATGACTGCACTCGCTAGCCACACTTGCCCACCAAAAATTACTACAGTGGATAGTAGGTTTTAGTGGAAAATGTTTTCATTTGTCAGATTTTGTCTAATTAAATTAGAGAGAACTATAATAAATTTTCGCTACATTTACAACTCTTACACAAAATATTAAAACTTGCTATTTCAATGTAGCAAATTTATCTATTAAATTTATTTATAGTAAAATGTGTATAGATTTCATTGAGATTTTATAGCAATAAGGTTATTTTACATAATTACTTATATGAAAACGATGTAAATATAAAGGAAAAAATAATTTACATTGGTAAAAGAATGTAAAAATATTAATTATGTATATGAATAAGACTAATTAGACAATAAAACTTGTAATTTGATTAAATGCAAATGGTAAAGTGATATTAAAGTAATATCTACTTTACCAACAACTTATTCTATGTCAGTATTAGAAAGATACTAGAAACAATCAAAAGTCCCTAACGGCAGATATCCCCGCGCGGCGTTTGGTTTGACGCAATATTCTACAGGATGTTCTTTTTTCAATGATGGCAGAGAAATGCTACTTTTAAATTAAAGTAACTTAAGGTTATTATTTCTAATTGTAAAATAATTACCGTTTAAATTTTTTAATTTTAGTCACCATCAATATTTTCTAAAAAATTGGACAAGTGCGAGTTGTACTCGCACTGCAATGGCGGGTTCCGTACACAAATATTAAAACAATACTTGGAACATTTATCGGTAGGTAATTGGTAGAATTAAAATTATTAATTATAAAATATACAATTAAAAAAATATATTAAAATCATTTGATAAAAAAAAATAACTAGAAAAAAATTAAAGTATTGTATATCTAATATTGTAAACAATAATAACCAGAGGAACAAAATTTTCAAAATTATAGTTCCTCTGCTTATTATTGTTTACAATATTAGATATACAATACTTTAATTTTTTTTAGTTATTTTTTTTATCAAATGATTTTAATATATTTTTTTAATTGTATATTTTAATTCTACCAATTACCGATAAATGTTGCAAGTATTGTTTTAATACTTGTTGTTGTTGTTGTTTTAATACTTGTTGTGTACGGAACCCGCCATTGCAGTGCGAGTACAACTCGCACTTGTCCAATTTTTTTTTATTTTTATTTAAGAAATTAAAGTCAGAAAACAATCTCTCATTTATTCTCTTAAAATGTCACCCTTCCTTAAAATATTTAATGCCACGTGTTTAAACTAAAAAAAATTTTTTTCAAAACGTTTCTTAAATAAATTTTTTGTCGTCAGACAGTAATAATACACTAGGATACCAATTTTCAGCTCATTAGGTCAAATAATGTAAAAGTTAGGAAAAAAAATTTTTTTTTTAATTTTTTAGTTTTTCCTTGACAACGCTATGGCCATCATTACATATCAAGTTCTCTATATTTTTCCTGTAATATTCGAGTAAAAATTCACCAGCATGCAAAATTTCAGCTCTCCATGTCGAATAGTTTAGAAGTTAAGGGGGAGGAATGGTCACTATTTATGCATTTTTTTTGCAGGGCATGTTGTGAAAAGAAAAATTTAAATCTTATTTTTATTGGCCAAAAGTCTCCTTTTTCTCTTTAGAAGTTAAAATAAAACGTTATGTTTTTTAAAAATTATAAATATTCTTACAATTTTTTTCAATGGGGCAACGAATAAAAACGTTGCTTTTTGTAAATAGGAGGAGGAAATAATTAATATTTGAAAAATAAAACATATAACCTCAACCCCCAAAGAAAAAATGGTTGCTGTAGACCAATAAAAATAATAAACAAACTCCTCCTATTTTCAAAATCAATTTTTCTATTTGTTGATTAAGTTAAATACAAAATGGAGAAAAAATTATTATTAAAAAAATCTCGAAAAAAATAAAACATAAAACCTCAACCCCTAAAGAAAAAATGGAGTCTTTGGACCAATAAAAATAAAAAACAAACTCCTCCTATTTTCAAAATCAATTTTTCTATTTGTTAAGTTAAACAAAATGGAGAAAAGAATAATATTTTAAAAATAAAACATATAACCTTAACCCCCAAAGAAAAAATGGTTGCTTTAGACCAATCAAAATAATAAACAAACTCCTCCTTTTTTCTCTCTAAATCTGAATAAGTGAAATTTTCACTTTTTTCATGTGTGAACCTTTTTCTCACTTATTAATAAGTAGAATCTACTTATACATAAGTGAAATATTCACTTTTTTATGTGTGAACTTGTTTTCACTTATCAATAAGTGAAATCCGCACTTATGTATAAGTGAAATATTTAGTTAAAAAGAAATTCATCTGCGCATTATATTACAATTTATTATTTATATCAACTTTTAAATGTTTAAAAACAATGTTTTTATCATTTCAGTTAATATATTAGAAATTTTTTATTTTATTTAATTATAAAAATTGTCATTTAAAATTTAATAAAATTTTTAAAAAATATTCAGTTAAATATTATATTAACAGTAATCTAAAAACTAACTTTTTATTTACTAAGTATTTATATAAATAAGAGAAATCTTAAACAAAACGTTAAAGTAGAACACAATAAACTAACTCTTTATAAGTATCACCGAATAATTTTCTATGAGTATAAGGCAACTTATTAAGTGGCATTGTAGTGTTTCTCGTTGATCATCAAAGTTAAGCGACATTGCTTGCAGTTAATATTAGGATGGGTGACCGTTTGGGAATTTAGCTTAAAAAAGTTGAAAAATTGATATGTTTATAAGTTTCAGACTGATAATGAGAAGAGAAGAGAGTGTTAAATAGTTGATAGTAAAAAAATATTTTTTTTATATAATATTGATCCTGATTATTTATTTACATTCACTTCTTAATGTCTGAGTATTCACTTATCTCATAATTGAATATTCACTTATTCATAAGTGAATGTAATTCACTTATTCATAAGTGAATATAATTCACTTATTTCATGTGTGAATATAATTCACTTATTAATAAGTGAATATAATTCACTTATTTCATGTGTGAATATTCACTTATTCTACGTGGAAGAGTTTTGAAACATGGAATAAGTGAATATTCACTTAAAATAAGTGAAATTTCACTTATTCAGATTTAGAGAGTTCAAAATCAATTTTTCTATTTGTTGGTTGAGTTAAACAAAATGGAGAATCGAAATAATATTTGAAAAATAAAACATGTAATCCCAACCCTAAAGAAAAAATGGACGCTTCACACCAATGAAAATAATAATCAAACTCCTCCTACATAAAGATATAAATTTTTCTATTTGTTGCTTCATTTATCGCATTTGAACAAAATATGAAGCGAATATATAAAATTTAAGCTCAACCCTTTACAAAAAATAGATTTCTAGCCAATAAAAATAAGATTAAAACTCCTCCTATTAAAAAAAGCAAATTTTTTATTCATTGGTTTAACAGTACGAAAAGGGCCAATAAAAATAAACTCCTCCTATTTTCAAAATGCAATGTTTTATTTGTTGGTTGAGTTAAACAAAATGGAGAATCTAATGAATTATAATCTTTGTTTTATTATAAGTAGTAAAAGCGTGCTAACGTCAGACATTCTAATTTCTCTTTATTTTGTAATTAGTAGTTAAACTCTGCGGTAGTCAGACCACATTCCTGTGAGGCAGCTCCATTTTAGAATGGTAAAGACGAGATTAAAGTAATTAAATTTTTTTTCAAAATCAGCAGTAAAACATACAAGTTTAGTCAGACAATTGCTTTCATAACTTGTAATTATGAAATATTGTTTGTTACAATATTTCAATTATTATGTAAGCTGTTTTTGTATAATTTATTTCTTTTCGCAATTTATAATTGTTGTAAATTCTTTTTGTAACAGTGAAACAAAATTTATTTAATTCAAGTAACGGATTACTTGTCTATTGCAAAATAAATATTTATCTGCATCAAGTAATTTTTATTTAAATTAAATAAATTTTATTTGAACCAACAATTTCAGCATTTGAAGAAAATATGATTTGAACCATTTAATTGATTAAATAAAAATTATTTGTAACAAGTAAATATTTATTTGCAGTTTTCTTCAAAGTAGATCAAATTCATCCAAAAAATTTAAATCAATTTTTGATTTGATCTACATTTTTAGTATCAAATCGTTGCAATTTGATACTTTTAAGTTAACAGTGCGTGATAACAGAAAACAAAGTTTTAGAATTCATAAATGTTTGTTTCTCTAATCCCTCCATTAATATGGAAATGCTCTTTTAAATTCTAATTGAAACGAGTCAAATATTTTAACAACTTTTCACATATTTATAGCGTATGTCTTCTTCTGTAACTGGTGTCTCTCTGTGAAGGATTTATTCATAAACAGTGTAAGTATTTCTACTTTTCTTGTTCTTTCCATTCTTGACAAAAATATTTCCCAGTATACCAATGTATATATCAGTCAGAGTTTCGTCCCAGGGGACGTTCAAATATACAATGCACATTATTTATCCGTGCGCGTGCGTGTATATATAGAATAAATTGTTGAAAACGAAATTCATTGTCGTTTTACTATAGTAATGCGACAAATAGTTTTTCAACTATAGAAGGTGCTGTTTACTTATTCGAAGCGAGAGAATTGAAATAGAAAAATGGAGGTATTTTTCTGGATGATGGAAAATTCCTTGCCCGACATTTTCGTTTGACTTGGGGGGTGAGAGGTTAACGTGTCCTGTCTGTCTTTGTATTTAAATTAGGCAAATCCAAACGGCAACCAATAAAATGTAAAGCAGCAGCACCTTTTTCCGAACGACGAAAACGAACTCTTTTTGCACCAACTCACATATATACACTTTGCGCTTTGGGCTATATAGTTGTTAACAAACGAACAAACATTATTTTTAGTTTCTATTTTATTTTTGTCCTTCACCATTCGCCTTCTCCATTCGAGAAATTCGCTTTTCTTCCCGCTTTTCTATACAGCGATATCGAAAAGCCGTCTATTCAGACTTCGGTTAAGGTTCTCAATACCTTCATTTGAAGTGAAAACTTCTTATTTTCTACTTTATTTTCTATTCGACTTATTGTTGTAGGAAATATTTTGTTTTGATTTTTCTAAAAAAAGATGATAAAGTTTTGATCAGGGAAATATTGTCGGTGACAATTAAAAGTTTGTATTTAAGAACATATCTTGTACCTCTGAAGAACAATTTATTTTATTCGATTATAAACGATTACTTGTTTATTATAAAAGAAATATTTGAGTCAATCCATTTTACGTCGAGTAAAATCGTCGCGCCCAACAGTTTTAAAAAATTATCATATTTTCAGGATTGCCGCAGGTCAGAGAATTTAGGGAAAAGTCAGGGATTTTTATGAAAAATACTGGAAAAAATTTAATTTTTAGAATTCATAAGAAAATTCTGAATTTTGGTATCTTTTTTGTATGTCTCATAAACTATGAAACTACCACGAATTCTAATTCCGTGTGGAAAATGAAAATTGGTCCTAGCCAGGTCCTACCTATTTTGCCCTGTTAATAGCTTGGTCCTAGGTTGGCAGTGTAGGTTGGACCAACAATGGCTGGTGATGCGATTCTAGCCTGGTCCTAACTTGGGAGCCTAGTTATGACCAGTTTATTTATATACTTTATTATAATTTTAATTAGTTTATAATATTTGCTAAAGAAATAACCTAAATTATTAATAATAAGTATTAGTTTTAATTAATTATTATTTTTTTCAATTAAATGATGACCAAAAGCGAATTCATAAATAATGTTAGTATATGTAGAGATTAATATATATTCCTCTAATATATACATTAAAAATTATAAAAAAATTAGAAATTTGTTAATTAAATTATTTTACAGTATATATAATCATTAAATTGCATACTTATACGAATACAATGCAGAAAAATCGGAATAAACGCAAACCTAAGAAGTAAATAAAATCTAACGCACGCGGGAATCGAACCTACGACCTACGGACTACGAGACTAACGCCCTAACCACTATGCTAATGAAACTAGTTGAGATCAAAATTTTTATTGTCAGTGACTTGTGGACTTGCTTTTGATGATTCAATATAGTAATTATTGACACTAATACACGATAATAAATAAAAAAGATAGTTTAACAACAACAATAATAATAAAATAATATCCAAATATAAAAATTCAAAAATTAATATTTTTATATTATATCAAGAAAAAAAATATCTATACATTTTCGTTAAAAACAGGTTTTTCATTTTTCTCAATCATTTTTAACATTAATTTCTTGGTCTAAAAAAAATATTCGTCTTTTGGACTTGGAAATTTTTCCTAATTAATTAAGCGGGTGATCCAGTTTTTAAAAAAATGTCAAAAAAATTTATGTTAAAAACACGTTTTTCATTATTCTAAATCATTTTAAGCATTAATTTTTTGTTGCAAAAAATTTTTTAGACTTGGACTTAGAAATTTTTGCTAATGAAACTAGGAAGCCCAGGTAGGTCCTGGGTTGGACCTGGGTGGGTCAGCCCACATTCGAATTGCAATATCTCTTAGTGTTTAGCACCAACTTAAACGAAACTTAAAATCAGCGAACGAAATTAGAAATATATTTTACTAATGATAATTATATTGCAGTCTGTATCTGTTTAAATAAATAAATAAATTTTGATGTTTTATTAACTTTTGTAACAAATTACTTAAAAATTTGCAGCTTTTTATCTAACTTCGCGATTATTACACTTGAGTAGTGAAATATGAAGATAATTTATAATTTTAACAATTCAGCATTTGTTTAAACAAAAAATTGTTGTTATTTATTAATTCTTAAGACAATAAAGCGTCTAGACACTTGTAGTCTTTTAAAATTTTGCAATTAACTAATCTGAGTATTTACTTATTGCAAAATTAGAAAAAACTGCTAGTTTCTAGGTTGATTGTGTAAAAAGTTAGTAAATAACAATTATTTGTTTGAACAATTGCTGAATTAATAAATTAATAAATTAACTTTATTTTATAGTATTTGTATAATTTTCTGATTTATGTCAAACAATAAATTGTTTAAACAAATATGATTATCAATTAATTTTATAAATATTAATTGAGAATATTTATCAATTTTTACATGTTTTTCATGTATCAATTTTGACACTTTATTTTCCTAAAAAATTTTCTAAGTCATAACTGGATCTCCTAGCTAGTACCAACCCGTGTAGAAATTGAAAATAGGACTTCGTAAGGCCCTGAATAGACGCCCTTTCGTTTAGTGAGGCGCAAACTAGAAAAATTAGTCAGGACCCGTCTAATTTCGTCACGCTTGAAATATCAGGTGATGATGTGGAAAGATAGAGAATTTTAATAAACTTGAATTTTTTAAAAATTTTAATAATAATTCAAATTCTTTTAAAATTAGTTAAATTTTTCAATACATATTTAATTAATTATTAAAATTATTAGATTTATAAAAGAATTTTAGTTAAAAATAGTAGGGAAGGTTGGGGCAAGGATAATTGGGTAAGACCCCAGTAAAAAAAATTCGATACACGGACCGCGGAGTTCGTATACGAGCTCGGTAGCTCGTATGAGAAATATGAGAAATCTCTCATACGAGCCTTTTCCGTAATGAGAAGTGTATAGATGCTTGTATACGAGGTGACTTTAAAAGCATTTTTCTTAATATAACACTATTTTAAAGTAAATGTAGATAATAGAAATGAATTTTCAAAGTAAAACAAAGCTAAATTTATAAGGGAAATGAAGTTTTAAGAAAAAAGGATAATTTTGTTCAAAGAATTTATTCACACTGAAAAAAGGTTAGAATTTGATAATTCCTTGTTACTCTAACTAACCTACATTAGATATTAGATATTTTATATGTGTCTGCAAACGAGTAGTATTTTTGAAAAGCCTGGTTATTTTGGCTATAATTTTGCTATACATTAGTTTGCTGTAGACTGCAATCCTATGAGATATGAATGAAAAAGTAAAAAAAATATTATTTTATTTATTTAATATTTTTATGCTTAATTTTGTCATGTATTATTGGGTGAGATGGCCATTAATGACTTTTATTTAACATTTTTTATGTTAATGAAATACTTAAGATATTTATGAATACTTAAGATACTTAAGAAATATTAAAGAAAAACAAATTAAATTTAGCAACTAAATTTTGCATAATCTACTATACTTATGATATGCAAGTAAATACCAGTGAAATTTATTGTTATAAACAATTACTTTTACTTCCTCATAGAGGAAGTATTCTAATACCAAAATTTTTCGAGTTCCATTTTCTGACATATCTTTATGTTATTTGACCTCAGGAGTTCAAAAATTACATTTTTAACCCCTTGACAGTCCATGGCCCATATATGGCCACAATAAGTCGTCCCATCTGAAAAAGTTCTATAGAATTTCACAAGAATCATTCTATAGAATCATTCTATATGAATTCTAGTGAATATTCTATAGAATTTCTACTAAATGAATTCTAGCATGAATTCTATTAAATTTTAGTGATTTTTAATTAGAAAGAATATTTTTGTGAAATAATTTTTTTAACATTATATATTATTGTATTGTTATTCTACACAAATATTTAATTAATTTTATAAAATAATAAAAATTTCACAAAAATTCAATTATTTACTAAATTTTTATAAATTTCTTCGCAATATAATTTAATTATTTTTCTAAATAATAAAATTTTTACAATTAGTTTTCTAAATAATAAAATTGTTTTTAGGAATTCAATTATTTTCATAAATAGTAAAACTCATCACAGAATTTAAATTATTTTTAATAGGTACAGTTTTCATCAAATTTGATGAAAAAATGTTATTATTCTTTAAAAAATTTATTCAAATTCGTCAAAAGAATTCAAATTAAATATTTTTTGATAAAATTCTTTATGAGAATTCAATTTTAAGAAAAATTCAAATATTCAATAAATTATTTTTTTGCATTTAAATAATTGAATTCTAGTAGAATTTTCTAATAAAAATTGGGGCGTTATCAATTGCCCAAAATTCAACTGTATACAGGAAAACAGCACACGTTAAAGTGCACACGGGAAAACTGTATATAAGCAAATTTAAAAAATAAAAATCATTAAATTAAATTTAAAAACTGTACAAATTTAAACTTTATACCGGTAAACTGACCACGGAAAAAAAACTGCACACTATTAAAAATTACAAATTTTAATAAAAAATGAAATTAATTTAAACTGTATACAGTTAAACTGACCAACTGCATACAAGTTAATTTCTATTAAATTTATTAAAAATAAGCTTTTGTGCAGTTCTCCTGTGGTCATTTTAACTGTATGCAGTTTAAATTAGTTTTATTTCTTTATTCAAATTTGTAATTTTTAATAGTGTGCAGTTTTCCCGTGCATGGTTAGTTTACCGGTATGCAGTTTAAATTTGTTCAGTTTTTAAATTTTATTTTTTAAATTTGGTTGTATACAGTTTTCCCGTGTGCACTTGAATGTGTGCAGTTTTCCTGTATACAGATGAATTTTGGGTAATTGATACCGCCCCTAAAAATTGATTTAAAAATGAATTTCAGTTAAAAACAAATGAATTTAAAAATTCTCAAAAAACTGTTTAAAAGATTATTAAAAATAATGGATTTATAGAAAAATTTAAGTTAACACTAAAAAAATTGAATTTTGGAGAAGTTACAAATGCAGAAATTCAATTATTTTTAATAAAATTTTAAAAGAATTTCCCAGAAAATATAATTATTCTTAAAAATTTTATTAAAAATTGTCGAAAGAATTCAACTATTTAAAAATATGTTGATAAAATTTTTTATGAGAATTAAATTAAAAAAAAATTCAATTGTTAAATAAATTATTTATTTTTGTATTTAAACAATCGAATTCTAGTAGAAATTTTCTAATAAAAATTGATTTAAAAATAAATTTCAGTTAAAATTTTATATAATAATTAAATATTTAAAAGCAATACCTATAGCGTAAATTTTTAGAAATTCAAATTCAAATTTTTTTGAAAAAGTGTTATTGAATTTTTTTATATTATTTTGAAGTTTTTATTTTCTAATATATATATATTTAATTGAAGAATTTACGAATAATTGAAATTTTCAAAATTGAATATTGTAAATAAATGGATTTTGAAAATTATCGTATAGAACTTATTCGAAAATTAATTGATTTAAAGAAAAATTTTAAAAAAAAATTCTTACAAATAATAATTGAATTGAAATTATGAAGTAATTTTGAAGAAGTACAATATTCTTATAATATAAAATAATGATTTTATCAGTAGGACATTTTTAATTATTATAAAACATGAAGAAATCGATGACTCCGAGTCTTCGAGTCGGAGTCATCGATTTCTTCATGTTTTGTAGTTACGAAAAAATTTAATTTATTGTTTTAAGTAAAATGTTCTCTTCTTTGACTCGGACAGGTTTTTTTTTTTTGTAATTGGTCCGTAAAGACCGTATTTTTAAATTCTTCCATTGGTTTGAGCCCTCTGTTACTAAGTTAAATGAATTATATATATATTTTAATAATATTTAAACAATTTTTGCCTAAAATTTGTCATAGAAATCAAATGTAAAATTTAATTACACAACAATATAAAGTTGAAAAATATTATTTCACGAATTTAAATTATTTCTTATTAAGAATCACTAAAATTTTATAGAATCATTCTAGTGAAATTCTGTAGAATATTCACTAGAATTCATATAGAATGATTCTATAGAATGATTCTAGTGAAATTCTGTAGAATATTCACTAGAATTCATATAGAATGATTATATAGAATGATTCTAGTGAAATTCTATAGAACTTTTTCAGCTGGGGTGCCACCTTTGCGTCTGTGGCCATATATGGCCATCTCAAAAAAATACTCACAATAATTCGATTTGAGTGGCGACGTATATACTAAGGTTTTTGGGGTCGCTGAATCCGAATTTGAATTCAGATTTAAAAAATTCAAAATGGCGGATCCAAAATGGCGACTACAAAAATTAAAAAAAATTTCAGATTTGTTTGAAACTCGTTACTTGGGGGTTTTCGGGGTCGCTGATTACGAATAAGATGTCAGATTTTCAAAATTCAAAATGACGGATCCAATATGGTGACCCAATAAGGCGGATAATTTCAAGATTGATGCGATTCCATCGAAATTTGTTCCTCGGGGGTTTTTGAGGTCGCTGAATTCAAATTTGATGTTTATTTTTCAAAATTCAAAATGGCGGATCCAATATGGCTGATAATTTTAAAATTATTGCGATTTGATCAAAATTCGTTTTTTTGGGGTTTTGGGGGTTGTTGAATTCGAATTTGATGTTCGTTTTTCTAAATGCTAAATTGCGGATTCAATATGGGAACCAAATTTTCTGCTTGTTGACGAATTTTATTAAAAATTTTAAATTATTACTCAATCTTTTTAGGTTTTTTTTGTTTTATTCAAAAACTTAAAAAATTCCCAAGAATAAATATTTTTATACAAATTCATGAACTTTAAAAAAAATAGGTCGCTATAAGGGAGAATGGAGCAAACCGTCCATACCTACGGTTTTTTTACTCTTGTGACTAAACGAATCAACCGATTTCATTTTTCGATGTCTTGTTTGAAAGATAATTTAATTGAGCAAATTTTTTCAAGAGGCATCTATACTTTATCTTTTATTGTTTAGTTGCTGTGTTAACTTTAAAAAATTTTGCAAACTGGCCGGTTTGCCCCATCCCCATGGGGAGCGTTCACAAATGATGTCACGCAATTTTTCGGGATTTTAGACCCCCCCCCTCCCCCCTGTAACGCAATGTCATGCAATTTTCCATGTAAAAATACATTGTGTTACGTTTAGTAAAGACCCCCCCCCTACCCCCAAAAACGTGACATCATTTGTGAACGCTCCCATGGGGCAAACCGGCCAGTTGGGTTTCTTATCTTCAATATTGCATTTGTATAATCTACAATAAACATAAAGAATCATGTTAACAATGGTTGTAATAATGTAAATAATAGGGGAGAGTGGGGCAAGACGGGGTACTTAAGGTTTAAAGCGCAAAAAAACGAAAATTATCGTTATGTTACGGTCATTGTCGATTAATGGGCATTATCGACAATGTCCACAGTCACCCGTGTAGAAATTGCCTTACTAGGGCCATAGTAAGGAATGAAACGCCGCGCCCGATCAGGGCCAGATCGGGGCGACAAGAAAATGTGGATTTCCTGATCAGGGCCACATCGGGCGCGGCGTTTCATTCCCTAATAGGTCGGCCCTATCCGGCCCTGATCAGGGCCCCAGCGAAATTTCTACACGGGCACTGGACATTGTCGACAATGCCCAGTGGCCGTGGAATATATATATATATATATATATATAAGTGAAATAAACATGTGTGTTTTCAAATATTTATCCAACAAATATATAAGTGTGTGTGTCTGTGTATGTCAAAATCCTTCCAGTTTATCTCTATTAGTCAAGAATTGATGGGAAACCGGCGATAAAAATCCGTATTTTTTCTTTCACTCTTTCTTTCTGCATTTACAAACGACTATAGTAATTTTACGTCCACAATATTACTGAGTTTACTACAGTTGTTTGAAACTATTGGACGAAATAGTAAGAAACTTTGTCCAAATCTGACCTCAAAAATGGCCCATCAAGTCAGGATTTTCTGCAATATTAAGTAAAATGGCAAAAATGACAACTTTTGTAATTTTTTGTGACTTATCAAAATTTTTTTTAATTTACGAAATGGCATCGTATAGTACTGCTCTTAAGCTTCAAACCTCATTTTTGCAAAATATTTTACGATTTTTTATAAAAAAAGTTATGCAGATTTGAACTTTTTCCATTTAGTCAAATATATAAAACCATTTAGGCTGCGCTCTATAGGGTAAGTCCGGTGGAGATGTGCATAGTTTTTTTTTAAAGCACTGTAAAAATAATAAAAAAGGCGATTTTTGTCTAAACTTTTACTGATATCCCAATGGGAAATGCCAGTGTAGTGCCGATGTTCACCACTGGCTTAGTACTCAGACGATTGTTCGGCGTAGTCTAGCCGAGCCTCGACAATTAGTGCTGGCGCAGTACGGAATTTTTGTTTCGCCAAAGCTTGTACAACCCACGGCGGCAAGTGCTGGCTGAGTATAGAAAAATTGTTCACAACTCTCTTTGCCAACATTGCTTTTTTGACATAAACTTGAAAAAAATTATAAAAAAAGTTTATGAATGTTTATAAATATAAATTTATTAAAAAAAATTATTTTACTTTTCAGTTGTTCATTTTTTATTTTTATTAAATATAATAATAATAATTTAACATAATTGTCTAATTTTGTAAATAATAAATTATTTAAACAAATTAAAATTATAAACAAAATTTAAACTTTAATCTCAATAATAATTTGGTTCCTATTAAAATACTATTATACTTCTTACTATGAATAAAAAATTATTAAAAAAAAACCACGTAATTTAAGAATTACATAAAATGTTAAATGCAATAGGGGAGAGCGGGGAAAACCGGCCATACCTACGGTTTTTTTTGAAATTATTAATTAATTTCGAAAATATTTTTCAAATTAAGCAGGTTTCTGTATTAGGGCAGCTGCGCTGTCGATACATTGAAGCTCATGAGCTTATCGAGATTTATTTAAGATATTTAATTTATTTGTGTAGATTGATTCGGGAAAATTGTTAACTTCTTCAAATTTAATATTTAATCACCGACCCAGTGAGAAATTGACAATAGACTTTAATCGGTCCAATATTGGTTGCCGTGCTGGGCGCCGATTGACTCCCAATATTGGACCAATATGGGCTGATGCTTGGGATGTAACGGGTTCGCCAAGCATCGGTTGTTAATATTGGTCCAATATTGGCCGAATATTGGCAACCAAGAGAAAAAATTTTTTTAAATAAATTTTTTTAATTTAATAATAATAATAATAAAAAATTAATGTTTCCAATTTTTGTTTAATATATTTATTTGTTTAATTATTTATTTTTAATAATTCATGTAAATAATAAATAATTTATTATTTATAAATTATAATTATTTAAAAATGCAGCAACTATTAGGAAATAATCGAATTAGCATTCTGCAAAAAAATTCTATCATTTAAAAATCAATGATAGGCGAGAGATATCTGCGTCATTAAATAGATTCGCAGATGATAGGCCGCAAGAGATATCCGCGTCATTAAACAGATTCGCAGATATACTCTGGTCTCGCGACGAATCTCTCGATACTTATATACACTGGAGTCGCCGTGTCAGTTGCGAGAACGGTTACAGCGTCCCTCTTGCGGCAGAGATAAGAATTGTCACGTAAACTGCTAAATCACTTTACCGACGGCCTTATTATACCCGCAGTTTACGTGACAATTCTTATCTCTGCCGCAAGAGGGACGCTGTAACCGTTCTCGCAACTGACACGGCGACTCCAGTGTATATAAGTATCGAGAGATTCGTCGCGAGACCAGAGTATATCTGCGAATCTGTTTAATGACGCGGATATCTCTTGCGGCCTATCATCTGCGAATCTATTTAATGACGCAGATATCTCTCGCCTATCATTGATTTTTAAATGATAGAATTTTTTTGCAGAATGCTAATTCGATTATTTCCTAATAGTTGCTGCATTTTTAAATAATTATAATTTATAAATAATAAATTATTTATTATTTACATGAATTATTAAAAATAAATAATTAAACAAATAAATATATTAAACAAAAATTGGAAACATTAATTTTTTATTATTATTATTATTAAATTAAAAAAATTTATTTAAAAAAATTTTTTCTCTTGGTTGCCAATATTCGGCCAATATTGGACCAATATTAACAACCGATGCTTGGCGAACCCGTTACATCCCAAGCATCAGCCCATATTGGTCCAATATTGGGAGCCTTTATTGGACCGATGATTGGTCTCTTGGCTCCCAATATTGGACCGATATTGGACCGGTAAGAAATTTCTCACTGGGTAGAACTCTTCGCAATAATGCCAGAACTTTAATCAGAACTCTTAGTACTCTGATTTTTAAAATTTTGAAATTTTTTGAAAATCTCAAAGACCTGTTACTTTTTTGATTTTGGATTTAGAACAAAATGTCATTAGAAATACTTATAGAACTCTTTATGACGATGCCAGAACTCTAATCAGAACTCTCAGAATTCTGAATTTTTAAATTTTGAGAAAATTTCAAAGTCCCGTAACTTTTTTGATTTTGGATTTAGAAAAAAATGTCATTAGAATTACTTCTAGAACTCTTCGCAACAATGCCGGAACTCTATTAAGAACCCGAAAAATATTATTTTCATAACTTTTTTTAATTTAATTTTATTTTAATTTTAATTTTAATTTTCAAAAATCATAGTGCTATGCAAAGTTAGCACTATGATTTTTCATTGTCGCTTTTTTATTGTTAATCAGCTGAACTATTTAAATAATTGTTAGAGAACTCTAGAACTATTGGTATAAAGTGCCCAGAACTCTTGTAAAATTTTTTATTTTTGCTTCCTCATAAGGAAGCTTTGCATTCGTGACGATTTTCAATTTTTCAAAAGAAGGTTATATGGACTCATTTTCATCTAAAACATATGTATATTCAATTCTGAGCAAATGTCCAGATGTATGTGTGTGTGTGTGTATGTCACAAAAATTGTGTACAAATTATCTCAGACAAATTTTGATGGATTGTCCTGAAATTTTGCAGGTTTATTGCAGTCATTAATACCTAAAATCTGACACAAGGATTTTCGAAAATATCCACAAAAATTTTTTTTATACAATTTTTTTAAAATTCAGAAAAAATTTTTTTTTTTATTTTTTGAAATAATTTTTTTATTTGTTAATATTTTCATTAATTATTCTCAAAATTACATTCCTGACAAGAAAACGAATCGATTGATGTATACAAAGTATATATTTTATTAAAATTTTTAAATTAATAAATATTTTTCTTTTTCACAAAAAATTCAAATTTTTGAATTTTTGAATTTTAAAATATTGTACGTGAATTACGTCACGAATTTCTATTTATAATGAGGAAGCTAAATGGTCATGAAATTATCAACTTGTTTAAAAAAGTAGTGCCAACTTTATACGACTATCCATTGTTAGTCTCCATATCTTTAATACAATTTCTTTAAGAAGAAAAATATTTTATGAATAATAACTATTTATTAATATTATTTACCATTTTGTTGTTAAATTATTTATAATTATTAATCTACGACTAATTAATAACAATACGGCATTTATTGCGGCAATATTCTCAGCCAGCATTAGTCCAGTGCTGCGCCAGCGCTGTCTGGCAGCACTGGCAGGCATTACTTTGCCAGAGTTACACAGCGTTATCATCCCAGCGTTATGTCAGTGCTGTCTGTCAGCGTAGCTGCCAGTACTGACAGTGCTGGCGCAGTACTCCGCCAGTTGTAAATTTCCCATTGGGTAATTAAACATTGAACACTTAACTTCAAAGTAACGAAAAATAAAATATTTTCATAGAAACAATCTCAAAATTTACATTTTTTAAACAGCGCATTTATCCATCTCCCGGAATGTCCGGGAAAGATGGCCAATACTTATAATTTTTGGCTTTTAGATTAAACTTAATTTTTAATCGTTCACATTACCCAGGTAGAAATTTGTCAAGTATGACTTGTTTTCTTCCAGTGGCTGTAGAGTAGAGAGCAAGTTTTACTTGCCAAGACAATCTGGCTAGTCCTGAATGAGGGACTGGCCAGTTTCACTGAATAAAAGCAATTCCCCTTTGTGAACAGTACTTTTGTCAAGTCACTGACCAGAAAATCTGATCATAATCGTGATAAGAATTTCTTTCAAGACACTGGCCAGTCACTGATTTGAAGAATGACACTGTCACGCACTATTACGTTGAGTCAAAAATTATGAATAATTAATAAAAGTTGTTATAAGAAATTATTTGTCTTTAATTTAGAAATGTTATAGATGATTCTTGGTATTGTAACAACCGACATTCACTTTGTGCAGTTGTTACAATTTACACGCTGTCACTCAAATGCTTCTAGTTAATTAAATAATAAATATAGAGCTAAATAAATTATGGCCTTTTAAAACTAAATAATATACCTTTGATTTAATCGTTTGACCAAACAAATTGGAGTTAAACTCTAATCACTGTAACTGATTTTATCAAAATTGTAACAACTGCACCTAGTCTCCCCTATATATTCTAGTGACGAACGACGAACGAAACATCAAATTAATAGGGGAGAGTTGTTGGGCAGGGTTTAGGGTTGAGCCACCACGTTTATTTCGTTTTATCGCACTAGCGCCATCTATCTTTTTACGAAAATTCTTTCTATTAATGTCAGCCATCGTTTCATATGAGTCGCAGTTAAGTATACGAACCTATACTAGACTATCGTACCAATTTGTGATATAGGCTCAGCAAAAACTTTTTTGTGGTGTCAAAAAAAGAGAACTAAATGTAGAAGAAATGTGCCAAAGACAAAATAAGTTTACAGAAATTGTTCATTAAGATGATATGTGAAAATGCGTAAAGTAATTTGGTGTTTGTGTCACGCGTTTGTGTTCTGTGCCCCTATGACGCAAAACGAGGCGTGAGTCAGAGTTGGGCCGTGAGGGAAATTTTTCAATTACAAAGCTTACTTGCAACAGAAATTAATTTTTTCACTTAAAGAAGTGTTAAAAATTTTATTTCCATTGGAAAGAAAGAAAAAAAAAGGTTTTGATAACCTTTTTTCATTTTTTCAATTTTTTAATTATTTGGATTTCGTTCATGAGGAATAAATTATCTAAAGTTATATAAAAATGCATAATATGGGATTTTATTTTCATTTCATGGTTCCTTTCCTCATTCCCAAGTGTCATTCTATCATTTGAAGGTCATTTTTAATCTTTTATCTAAATACCCAGGTAGAAATTTCAAGTGACTGTCAAGTAACTGACCAATAACTGGACAGTTTTCTGCTCAAAATCTAGAATAAAATATAATTTTTCCCGGCTCTTTTTATTTTGATTATAACTACATATTTATTTATATTTTTGTGTTTATTTAAATATTTTAGACTAATGAACAATTACTCTACCAATAACACTTAAATCTAAGAATGAAAAATTCGCCCGCATGGGGGATCGAACCCTAGACCCTGGAGACACAACGCATGTGCGTTACCACGCAGCCACGGTGACTAGATGGTAACTTATCATAACTACAAGTTTAAGAACTAAAGTTCTATTCCGATTGTGACCAGAATTTCTGTTCAGTGACTTGTCAGAAGTAATGATCAGAAATTATGACCAGATAAACTGTTTAGTAACTTGTCAGAGACTTGACTGCTTATCTTGTCAAAATTTAGAAAAATGTAAACTTTGGTAATGTGACAGTGAAACGATCATAACTTTTATGTAAAGTTACTTTAGACTTTTCTGTTTTTGACCGTATGGAACATAAAAATTATTTTTAATATTTAATTATAAATGATTGACTAAGAGTGTATTTTTATGGGACTGGTGCTTTGTTTTTTCCTTAGTAATTAGTCAGTTTCTGTGTCCACAGTTTCTTTTTTTATAGTGTCAAAATTTTCTGGCTAGATATTTGGAAAAATCTAGAATAATTCTTTTAATAGGATTCGGCAAGTCTTTCTGATCAGTGGTGGAGTAGTTTTTCTAGGTGGAATCTTAAATAATTCTTCAAATCAGTGACTGGCCAGTGTCTGGAAAGAAATTCTTATCACGATTATGATCAGATTTTCTGGTCAGTGACTTGACAAAAGTACTGTTCACAAAGGGGAATTGTTTTTATCCAGTGAATCTGGCCAGTCACTTGTTCAGGACTGGTCAGATTGTCTTGACAAGTAAAACTCGCTTTCGACTCTACAGCTACTGGAAGGAAACAAATAATACTTGACAAATTTCTACCTGGGTATTTCATTGATTTTCTACAGTGGCCCAACTCTGGCGACCATGATCAACTCTGACAACATTTTTTTTTAATTGCTCATAACTCTGAATCTTTTCGTCAAATTTTTTTACAATGTTTAGCAAAAACATTGAATTTGAGTTGATCTTTCCAACAATATGCGCGAAATCGCGAAATTCGTTCTGCAGGGGAAGTTATGAAAAAAAGTCAAAACTATGCCCAACTCTAACAACTCTCCCCTATAATGTAAGATAAGATTATCAATCATCACATAATAATTATTATGTGATATCCGATAATGAGTATTAATTGATAAGTGTTCGTGACGTTCCTTTTTTCGTTTCTGAAAAGGACGGCTGTGACTGTCGAAACGTTAAAACAAGACATGTGTTTTTTATTATTAACCTTACTTGGATTGATTGATATATTTTCATCTATTGGTTTAAATATATTTATATTTATATATATAAATATATAATATATAACATATAATATAATAAATAATATAAAATATATAATACCTAACAAAATTTAAAAAGCAATGAAGTACGACAATTTTTTGAAAAATTCAAGTTCTTGATTATCTTGGCGTTATTCATTTTGAAACAATTGTAAACATTTTTAAAAAGTTCATACAAAAAAACCACATGTAAAAATATTAATTTTACAATGCCAAATCTGACGATTTTCCAAGTAACATTATTAGAAATCGTCCGGTTTGACGTTGTAAACTTTAGCTCAATACAAATAACACTTATTTTTTCTAATAATAACAATTGTTATTAATTGTTTCTCTTTTCACCCGCTTTTTTATTATTTTATAATAAAAAAGACCTAAAATAAGATTATCATATTATTATTATTCTCGTCGAGCACACTTATGTATGTATAGTTCAACTTCTTAACTGACCAGAAGGACCAGTTGTGAGGAGCTTCCTATGGTGGGTTTTCGCTTAACTCAGTAACCGCTCTAACGACAAATTGTCTCAGTAACAGGGGACAGGTTAGCGCCTATCTCCAAAACTTGAGGGACTTCTATCCTTTGTCAACTTGGAAAGTCTCAAGAAACTTAAACACCCAGGCACATATGCACTACTTCCACCACTACTGTCACATGTACGTGTACAAAACTATACCGGCAGTTGCATTGACAAAGCTTCTGTTTGCGTACTCTAAATTTCTCTCAATACTTCAACCATGTAAATTCGTCGAAAGATCGTTAGCGACATTAAAAAAAACGAAAATCCACGCCTTCCATAAACAAGTTTATTTAACTTTTCCACTACACTAGATATCAATCAATTCATGAATTTAACATTTTACGAATTATCTTTCTGTACATTTAATTCGTTATTTGTCCAATTAAAATGGAATTATACAAATTTTAAATTCTTTTTTCTGGTTTTACTTTCACAGTTTTTCTAAGGATATCAAATAGAGACAAAAAACGTATCAAAACGTTTTTTGATATCCTTAGAAAAATTGTGTTTCTTTGAAATAGTAATTTTTTGTGGTGTGTGGATTTTGACTAAAGGTTTATTGTACACGACTGTACGTAACAAAAGTGTTATTGTGTTATTTGACCAAACAGACATTTAACCAAATTTTCATATGTCCGAACTAATATTTAAGCAAATTTCCACTTGTCCAAACTGATATTTAAACAAATTGTCACTTGTCCGAGCAGACACTTAAATGATCCTCGAACTGTTCTCCTTAAAACCCTTTTCATTTTCTTCTTTCAAAAAAATTAAAAATATACAAGAAAGATAGATTAGTTAAATAATCATTAACGTCCGAGATCGTTTATAAATTAAGGTATACCTTAATTTAAAAAAGATAGAAAATCAGGAGCAAAAAATTCAGACGAGATTTTTAAAAAAAGTAGAAAACAACAAAAATTTATAATAAAAAATTGATGATGCGGAAAATAAGAATTTTCCATCCTACCATTAAATTGCCTAGAGGAGACTCTCCAGTTGTGAGACGGGTTTTATTTTTGACCCGTAAATTGTAAACGGGTAAACGAAATTGTAAATAAAATAAACCGTTCGTAAGGTAACAGAAATACGCAACTTTTATTAAAAGAAAGTATAGTGTTTCGATGAACTCAAAAAATTTTACGATACATTTTCCGAGCACATCGCTTTTTTCAACAAAAAAAAATGTCTCCAGTTGTGAGACACTCATTAAAAATTGCTAAAATTGAATAAGTTTGACATAAAACGTTATGTGTATAGTAGAAATAATTAAATATATTAATAATATATATTATTATAATATTATTATATATTTATATATTATATATTTATATATTATTATTTTTGGCGAATAAATAATAATATTTATTCGCCAAAATATGACTATCAAATAAACACAATTTAATAGCTTCAACAAGAGCATTCAAATTGATTTCTTCTGAATCAATTGATGACTTTTTTCCACTTGACATGCCTAAAAATACTAAAAAAAAATCAAAACAACATTTAAATAATATGCCTGCAAAGTCGTATTTTTTATGCTGCCCAGATGGGTGTTGACACCGTCTCACAACTGGTGATATGCTGTGTCTCACACCCAGAAATTGGCGCTATTTTGAAAAAGGAAAATTAAATTATTTTCAACCGTAGATTGGCACAATGCAATATTGCATCACAAAATATAAGGAAAACACTAAAAGAAAATGCATTACATTTACCTTTTCCAATTAATTAACTTGGAAAAAAAGTACTTTGCATTTTTTGAAAAAACGCTTTTTAGTCGATTATCTCACACAGTGTTGGTATTTAACAAAAACAGTTTGTATATCCGCTTCGGCGTAAACGAAAAAGTTGGCTCATATAAAAAGAAATGTTTTTATATAAACCAATCGGCTTTTTAATATTGCATGTTAAAAAAAATTGACTGTCTCACAACTGGAGGTGTCTCACAACTGGAGACTCTCCCCTATATGTGGACGTCCACATGAAAAGGGCCTATTTTGGCACTATTGGAGTTATCTATATGGGCGTATTCCTGGCAAAATTTGGAAAATTTTGAGTGGTCTTAGAACTTTTTTGGTTAAAAATTCGCTCAGTTAAGGAATTTCAAAGTTTAGAACGCCAAAAACGTCATTTCGAGAAAAACGGAATTAAAGATTGCGATACCAACTAATTGTTGTATCTCTGATTCTTCTTGGAAGTTATTCAGATAAGAATTGTTTCCAGTTCAGGGCACCTTGAAGATAAAAAAACCAATAGGTTTTAAATTTTTAAAACCATTCCTCCCCCTCTTAATTTTGAAAAAACGAAAAATCGACAATATGGGCCCTTTTCTAAAAAGGACAGTTTTTCTATTAAAAAACGATTTTTTTACAAAATTAATGATTAGGTACAATTTTATTGTGTCAATTAAAGAAAAAGAATAGAAATTAAACTTATTTAAAATTTTTTGACAGTCTCTATTATGAAAAAATTGACGCAATATCCAAATTTTCATTTCGACAATTACGAAAAAAAGACTCTAACATCAATATCTCTGGTTCTTCTTAGAAGTTATTCAGATAAGAATTGTTTACAGTCCAGGACACCTTAAAGATGAAAAATCAAGAGGTTTTAAGAGGCGCATGAAAAGTCTCCAATTTTTATTTTCCGAATCTTTATTTAATCGAAATTCTTTTTATCTAATAAGAATTAATTATAATTTCTTTTAATCGAAAGAATAATTGTCAAAAACATTATTTTTTTGAATGACTAATTAACAGAATGTTTAATACTGCGAAAGAAAATTTTTTATAATCTTCAAATAACTGAATTATCATTTCTAAAAATTATTATTTTTTATATTTCTTATTTACACTAATATTTTCATTTTCGAAATGTCAATTTTGATAAATATTATTTTACAGATTCGTTAATAATTATAATAATTATATTCCCGAATTATTATTCAATATAATTCAAATATTACCGAATTACCAACAATTCTTAAAAAATTTATTGTTCCTAATAATATTTTTTTATAATGTGTAAATGTTCTAAATTCTAAAGTCTCTAAATTTTATTTTTTCGAAATATCATTTGTTATAAAACTTTTTTCTTATAAATGTTTTTCAAAATAATTTTAACTTTTTCGAATTAACATTACTCATAATTTTCTTTACTTCTAATCATTCTTCTTTATAATTATTATATTTTCTAACATGTATTTCTTCTAACTATAACTTTACCGAATTGTCACTTCTCACAATTATTATTATATTGAAATATTATTTTTCAAAATTTTTGTAATATCTAATAATTTTTTATACAAATTTTTTTATTGTATAATAACCAGTTTTTATAATTTTATTTTATTCGAATAATTATTTCGTATAATTTTTTTCTTACCGAAATTATATTTTAAATAATTTTGTTTAATCGATTTTTTATTTTTCCTAATATTCATTTTTCCAAATAATTCTTTTTCATAATTTTTATATTTCCTAATTCGTATTTCACATAACATATATTTTTCTAAGATTTAAATTCTCGAATTTATTATTTTCCTAACCTATAAATGTCATAATTTAAGAATTGCACCGAATTGTTATTTCACCTACAGAATATACGGTTTCGACGTTTCCCATCTCTGAAGAATATGGCGCCAAATTTGAAAAAAGTTTATTATTTTATTATATAACATATATAAATTATTACAAATATTGTTTAAAACAATTAACTACGCTAAATATCATTAGGGAAATTGTTTTAAACAATATTTGTAATAATTTATATATGTTATATAATAAAATAATAAACTTTTTTCAAATTTGGCGCCATATTCTTCAGAGATGGGAAACGTCGAAACCGTATATTCTGTAGGTGAAATAACAATTCGGTGCAATTCTTAAATTATGACATTTATAGGTTAGGAAAATAATAAATTCGAGAATTTAAATCTTAGAAAAATATATGTTATGTGAAATACGAATTAGGAAATATAAAAATTATGAAAAAGAATTATTTGGAAAAATGAATATTAGGAAAAATAAAAAATCGATTAAACAAAATTATTTAAAATATAATTTCGGTAAGAAAAAAATTATACGAAATAATTATTCGAATAAAATAAAATTATAAAAACTGGTTATTATACAATAAAAAAATTTGTATAAAAAATTATTAGATATTACAAAAATTTTGAAAAATAATATTTCAATATAATAATAATTGTGAGAAGTGACAATTCGGTAAAGTTATAGTTAGAAGAAATACATGTTAGAAAATATAATAATTATAAAGAAGAATGATTAGAAGTAAAGAAAATTATGAGTAATGTTAATTCGAAAAAGTTAAAATTATTTTGAAAAACATTTATAAGAAAAAAGTTTTATAACAAATGATATTTCGAAAAAATAAAATTTAGAGACTTTAGAATTTAGAACATTTACACATTATAAAAAAATATTATTAGGAACAATAAATTTTTTAAGAATTGTTGGTAATTCGGTAATATTTGAATTATATTGAATAATAATTCGGGAATATAATTATTATAATTATTAACGAATCTGTAAAATAATATTTATCAAAATTGACATTTCGAAAATGAAAATATTAGTGTAAATAAGAAATATAAAAAATAATAATTTTTAGAAATGATAATTCAGTTATTTGAAGATTATAAAAAATTTTCTTTCGCAGTATTAAACATTCTGTTAATTAGTCATTCAAAAAAATAATGTTTTTGACAATTATTCTTTCGATTAAAAGAAATTATAATTAATTCTTATTAGATAAAAAGAATTTCGATTAAATAAAGATTCGGAAAACAAAAATTGGACACTTTTCATGCGCCTCGGTTTTAAATTTTTCCACACCTCCATTTTTAAAATACGGATTTTTTTTGCAAATGACCGACAAAATGGGCCCTTTTCATTTTTCTAAAGAACCAATGAAATCAAACAGTTAAATTATCGATAAATTGATTAAAATCGCATGATTCGACTTGTCAAAACATATAGATTGATAATAAAAAATAAAAAAAAATTAAGATTTTGCTCCAAAATTACTAAATTGTGATTATCTCGAAAACTAGAACCGACAATATGGGCCCTTTTCATGTGGACGTCCACATATATTGTTAAATAAATGTTAATAAAGAAAATGAAAGATTTTTTTCCCGAGAAAAAGGAAAAATTGTGATATTTAAAAGAAGATGACTTTGGCAGAAAACGTCGCTTCTTATTTCTCATCTCTCACAGTGCACGAGAAAGGAAAATCGCGACTCTTCCATGCAATTTTATAGATATTTGTCCTTACAAGTTTTTGCATTATATGAAAACGTTTACTACAACAACAGCAGAAGCAGCAACAACAACAACGATAACAACTCCTCAAGTTTATCCGGTGTGTACGATACGGTGGAACGTAAATTACAACTTTATTTCTTTTGAAGAGTCAACTCGTCCCGCCCAAAAGGAAATGTTAACTACACTGCAAGCCCGATCAGCGGTCACCCGATCAGTGGTCGCTTGTTTACATCGTTTGTAGATGGGGCGGGCGAGGGGCCATAAGGGAGTCGAAAAGTTGTGGCAGTAGCGTATACATTAAAGACGCTCTGGCCCCTTAAAAAAAAATTCAGTAGTCAAGTAATGGTAACCTATCATAAAACAGTTCGTACGGTCCTATATGTTTACGCCCGATCAGCGGTCGAGCACCCCCGGAGCTGACCGCTGATCGGGCTTGCAGTGTATCTTTAAAGCTCCCCAGTGGGAAATTTCCAACCGGCGCGGATCCTCGCCTGTACCGACGCCGGAGTAGTGGTACTGGCTGGGAACCGCCTGCCTACCGCCCGAGAACTGGTATTCTACCAAAAGATGACTTGGCCAGGAGCTGGCTGGCCATCCGTCTCGGAACTGGCATTCTACCGCCCGGTAACCGACCGCGAAGAGCCGTTCCGTGTATAATTCAACCGGCTGGGACCCGGCACTGTACCGACTGCGGATCTTTCATTTCCTAGCCAGATGTGCGCTGGCAATGCTGGCATTCTACCGCCTGACAACCGGCTCGGATCAAAATAATAATTTCAACAAATATCAATAAAAAATAATAATTAATTGCAAAAGATAAATACGGATGACAATTCATTGATAGTTCACTTTACACATTTTTTTATACACTTAACGGTATTTTTTTATATTCACATTTGAAAAATCCTAACGCTTGGGGGTACGAACCTACGCCTAACCGAATATTTACGCACCGAAATCTCGCACGCTAACCACTATGCTACGCTCGCATGGAACTCTCAAACCTTAAATGCTTTCAAGTCTCACTAGCTGAAATAAAAATTGTAAAATTACTACGCGGCAATAGGCAATTTGGAAATACGAACTGATGTAATACCGGTATATTTTCAATACTTTACTGAATGTGTATTTATGAATATTTCAATATTTCGTTTAAAAAAAATGTTATATTTTTATTATTATGTTTTTTAATATTTTATTACATAATATATCGAATAATATGAACATAACTTCACTGCAAAACAATTTATAACATATAAGTAATAGTATTTTAAATTGAATAAAATTTTAAGGCACAACACATTTTTTTAATTATTTAATTTGCAGAAAAGTGTCAATAAATAATTACTTAATATATTGTTTAAATTAAAAAGAGATTATTAATTAATTAATAATAAATTAATTAATAATAATCTCTTTTTTATATATTGTATTTAATATGCACTGAGAGAAATGGATAGTCAGATTTTGATGTTAAAAAGATGATGTTACACGATACTATCATTATGCTACTCCCAACCATCCCAGATGCTAAAAAAAATATAGTTATGCTACCCCGTACTACCAAGATGTTACTCCTGATGATATTGATGGTAACGGTGACTATCTAGATAGCTGTCTGTATACGTAGCATTAAAGATGGTCACCCTAACCACAATTATGTTACCCACTACTATAAATTTCTCTCCGTGTGTTATTTATTGTAGGCATTATAATATATTGATCACATTTTCTTTCAAGTTAAATATATTTTACTTCTTTCAAATTAATATATTATTTATTAAAAATTATTTATTTAATTGAACATTAATAAAGTTGGATTTTTATATATATATAATGAAAAAATTAAGTTTCTTATATTCTTCCTTTGCATGAATACTATTAATTTATTTATTGGTTAACTAATAATAATATTATATTAAATGCAATTAGTTATTGTAATAATTAATTATAATAATAAAATTAATTTATGATTATACTGATAATGTAAACTATAACAATAAATGACGAGATCCGCAGTCGGATCCGCCCCAGCACCGAGTCAGTACAGACCTAACATCCGTCATTCTTCCGACGCGCGTAGAAGAATGAAATCTGCAGGCGGAACAAATCCAGTACCGCGCCAGTACTGACGAAAGTAGAAAGGCGGATCCAAAAGTCGGAGCCTAATCTGTTCCGCGCCGGTTGCATTTTAGGATCCGAATCGGTACAGACCATCGGTGCTGGCGATCCGTACGGGCGCGGATCCCAGGCGGTTGTATAATCCGACATTCGTCCGACTTTTCCTCCTGGGTCTTTGCGAGGAGCTACTAACAATCTCGATTTTCTTAATCTTCTTTCGCCTCTATAACCTTTATATTGTACGAAAGATTTACGTAATATGGTTTATTTTAAATAAAACAAAATTCTGACAATAGATAATACTGAGTTATTTTTTATTATTTTAAAATTATTTTTTTATTTTTCATTATTTTTAAATTATATTTTAAAATTAATAATAATATTAAATACGTATTTTTTCATTTTTCTATAATTGGGCCGATTGAGTTTAAGGAGTTTAAAATTTTTTTCAAAATTCAATTAAAACTACAGGAAAAAATTATTAGAATTCATAAGAGAATTCTGAATTTTGGTGTATTTTTTGTTTGCCTCATAAAATATGAAATTACACAGCCACACAAAAAAAATAAAGTGAGACATATGTATTCCGATGTATTTCGATGCGCTGAATCCGAATCCGCCCTCAGAATTTGGCCAATGGGTCCTGGTTTCGCCCTAACCTCAAAAAATACCCTAAAATCGTTAAAATTGTCACTTTTGATTTATCAAAATTGAATCTAACCGCATGTTGATAATTTTCTAAGATCCCTTAATTTAAATAAACTATTCTATAAGCTTTTCAATTGAAAATTCTTATAAAACATTAAATCTATCGAACCTAACCTCAAAAACACATCTAAGATTCCAAACAAACAAATTATACCATACACAGCGCAATAAAAAATAGGTAAGCTCATGAAAGTTACAACTTAGGTGTTTCTATGACTGCTGATTACGAATCCGGTGTTAGTTTATCAAAATTCAAAATGGCGGATCCAATATGGCGAACAATATAAGGGAGCGTTCACAAATTACGTAACGCTAATTTTTGAAAATTATGACCCCCCCTCCCCCCATGTAACACACTGTTACATACATTAGCGCCATTTTTTCTGCTGTACATAACAAATAGCTAGACCCCCCCCCTCCCCTTTATAATGTTACGTAATTTGTGAACGCTCCCTAATTAAAATTTGTTTTGATTGGCTTGAAAATCGTTACTCGGGGGTTTTCGGGGTCGCTGATGACGATTCCCATGTCGGTTTCTAAAAATTCAAAATGGCGGATCCAATATGGCGGTTTTTAATATTTTAAAGATTATTTTAAATTTATTACTCGCGGTTTTCCGGGACCTTTGATAACGAATCCTATATCAATTTTTATAATCTTAAAGTCTTACGAATTGTTAGAAAACAATTCGTAAGACTTTAAGATTACACGGAAAAAAATTTTTACTGTGGGGAACAGCTAATTTCAAAAATAAATAACATAAAGAATCTATTCAACTAATTCAATGAATGATTTCCAATGCAGTAGTCAAACTGTTTCTCTGATATACAGAAAATGAATTTCACTGGTCAGCCATATTGGAAATATTTGACAGTTTACCATTCTCATAGAAATTTCTCTAAAATCACAAATGTCAAATTTACATTTCTTACCTCTAAATACGTATTAATTTACTAATTTTACATTTTATTAGTTATAATATAAAAAATATAATTAATAGAATTTGAATAAACGCTTTGAACATTAATTTAAAAATGTTTTCATTCAGTGTTATTTTGAGGTTACGTTGTTTTCAAAAAATAACGCAAGAAATATCATTTTCGCTAAATCAACGAAAATGGATTATCGATGGAGCCAAATCAGTGAAACTTATAGCTCACGGTGAGCTTGGATGAAATTCAACCCAAAAGTCATGACCCTTTCTGGTTTATTTTTGATATTATTTAAGTGATGTCTAATAATCATTTTAAGATAAAAATTAAAATAATCGTTGGAGGGAAACTCAAATTATATTGATTTTTAAATTTTTTTTCTAGGTTATTGTACATATTTTCTGAAGGATAATGTTTTAAACAATATTTATTGCTTGAAAAGATATCTTTTAACATTAAAAAACATTCTATTTAGTAAAAACAATATTTTAATATTTATAAAGCTAAAAAATTGTCGAAAAAGTCGAAAAAGTGTGAATTTTTTCGTTTTTCTGAAAATTACTCTTTTATAAGTCATTAAACACTACTATTAAATAAATATACTATTAAATATATTAAATATATATACTATTAAATTAAAAATCGTTAATGGAATTTCGTTGAATTTTCTAAAATAAATGAACATGATTTCTGTTAGTTCAATAAAAAGTTTATTTATTTAAAATTGTTTAAAATTAAACTTTTTTAAACATATTTATTATTATATGGTTTTCAAGTAAGGTCCAGAAAAAAAGATTTCACCAAAGAAACTGGACTTAATGACAAATTTCAATTACTTTTTTATTAAAAACGAACTTTAAATCATCATATTTCTGTAACGACAATAGATAGAATAGTTTTTCTTGTTTAGTTTTCCAGGAAATTTTATGTACTTTAATTTACATTTGCATAATAGTAGTGTTTAATGACTTATGAAAGAGTAATTTTCAGAAAAACGAAAAAATTCACACTTTTTCGACTTTTTCGACAATTTTTTAGCTTTATAAATATTAAAATATTGTTTTTACTAAATAGAATGATTTTTAATGTTAAAAGATATCTTTTGAAGCAATAAATATTGTTTAAAACATTATCCTTCAGAAAATATGTACAATAACCTAGAAAAAAAATTAAAAAATCAATATAATTTGAGTTTCCCTCTAACGATTATTTTAATTTTTATCTTAAAATGATTATTAGACATCACTTAAATGATAACAAAAATAAACCAGAAAGGGTCATGACTTTTGGGTTGAATTTCATCCAAGCTCACCGTGAGCTATTATAGTGATTGTTATCTCTACTTTAGTAGAACTTTTTTTAGCGTGTATAAAAATTGATATAGGATTCGTTATCAAAGGTCCCGAAAAACCGCGAGTAATAAATTTAAAATAATCTTTAAAATATTAAAAACCGCCATATTGGATCCGCTATTTTGAATTTTTAGAAACCGACATGGGATTCGTCATCAGCGACCCCGAAAACCCCCGAGTAACGATTTTCAAGCCAATCAAAACAAATTTTAATTATATTGTTCGCCATATTGGATCCGCCATTTTGAATTTTGATAAACTAACACCGGATTCGTAATCAGCAGTCATAGAAACACCTAAGTTGTAACTTTCATGAGCTTACATAATTTTTATTGTGCTGTGTATGGTATAATTTGTTTGTTTATAATCTTAGATGTGTTTTTGAGGTTAGGTTCGATAGTTTTAATGTTTTATAGGAATTTTCAATTGAAAAGCTTATAGAATAGTTTATTTAAATTAAGGGATCTTAGAAAATTATCAACATGCGGTTAGATTCAATTTTGATAAATCAAAAGTGACCATTTTAACGATTTTAGGGTATTTTTTGAGGATAGGGCGAAACCAGGACCCATTGGCCAAATTCTGAGGGCGGATTCGGATTCAGCGCATCGATATACATCGGAATATATATATGTCTCGACCCCAGATCAAGACACTTAATTTTTTTTGTTTGTGGCTGTGTTATCACGAATTCTAAAATAATACAAAACCTTTAATTTTTTCTATTTCTAATAATAATTTCTCTTTAAGGGGTAAAGCCACTGTAGAATTTTCAAAACATAAATTTTTTTTATTATTTAGCTCAAAAAAATTCTTTGAACCTTGTAGAATATAGAGCAAAAGGTTTTATACGTGCCTGAAATCAATTTAATTGAAATTTTGAGCCCTTTTACAGAGCGCGCCGAGCCGTTCCGCAACGACTACCTGCGTCTGATAGCTACCTGTTGGGCAGAAACTGCTTAGATGTTGATGATACAAAAATACAGAAGGATGTCTATATGATGCTTTAATTACAGAGAACAGATTAATGATAAAAAAAATTTTAAAAGTAAAATTTTTCATTTCTTAAGGGGCCGTACACATAATACCTCACGCGATTTTTGACCATTTTTAACCCCTCCCTCCCCCTATGTCACACTTCGTCACAAATCTTGAACCCCCCCCTCCCCCCTACGTCACGTCACACACGTAAATTTCACTGTAAATTTTATACATTGGACAATATATATGTATATTATATCTTACACTCTAAATTATTGAATCAGTTAAGAATATCTGATTTAGAAGCAAAAAATCAGTCACTAATTCAAATAGTAATATTTTTTTCTGACAATTAGTTGAAAATAACTGATGTTTCAATACAATTGTTTTTGATTGATTCAATTAGTCACGTTTAACTACCTACATAGCACCGAAACTTTCCTAAAAATTTACTAAAGATTTACTCGCAAGCTTCGAAATATTTAAATGCAAAGTTTAGTTAAAATTGTGTAAAGATTTAAATATCCCACTTCAATAAATGTTTAGCGGGAAACTTTTCCGAAAATTTAAGTTAAATTTTCAGGAAGATTTTCACGAAAGTATAGTCGAAAATGCAATTCAAATGTTCAGGAAAGTTTCAAGCTATATTTTTAAGAAAATTTGACGATAGACATTTATTGGAGTGAGAAATTTAAATCTTTACACAATTTTAAAATAAACTTTGCAAGTAAATTTTTTGACTTATGCAAGCAAATCTTTAATGTACAATATTTAGAAAAATTTCGGTGTTTTGTGGATAATTTTTGTTATTTTTAATTGATTCAGAAGCAAAAAGTCAGTCACTGCTGATTGACAGTTAAAACCATGATTTTTAACTGATTCAAATTAAGAGAATATCCCGTGTAGAAATTTCGCTATGGTCCGGATCAGGGACTGATCGGGCCTTCCATATTAGGGAATGAAACACACGGCCCGATATGGCCCTGATCAGGAAATCCACATTTGATCGTCGCCCCGATCTGGCCCAGGTCGGGCCGTGTGTTTCATTCCCTAATATGGCCATAATAGGGATATTTCTACACGGGATATTATTTATCATATTATAAATAATATGCCAATAGATGTTAAACAGATACATAATAGATATTAAATAGTTCAAACCATTCTTAACTTGTTTTATTTAGAAAAAGTGACATTGTCACATATAATTTCTTATTATCTTTGAATTTAAAAGATCGTGACGTAACACATGAGTTCACCCCCCCTCCCCCATGTCACACTTAGTCACAATTCTCAGACCCCCTCCCTCCCCCTAGCCGCGTGACGTATTATCATTATGTGTACGGCCCCTAATAGGTATGTTGTATATATCTCAAAACATTAAATTTCTCAAAACTCGTTTTTTGAAATCGGCACGCAGCATAACTCAAACAATTTTCAATATTTTTAATCGGATTTTTTCTTACATCTTTATAATAACATTTCAAAGAGAAACACGTAGAGGATTTTCAAAAACTTAATTTTTATACATTTGTTATGAACAATTTAGTGCCGTTTTTTTGGTCGAAAAATGAGTGTTTTTTCAAATGCTTGCCAATTTTACAAAAATCAATATTTAAATCTTCTACGTGTTTCTCTAGCTATTGTCATGTAGATAAAGAAAATTTTTTTTATTTTGTTCCAGATTAAATTTTGCACCCTATGTGCTGCGTGCCGCGGAGCTCTTCAAAAACCATCTTATTAAAATGTCCGTAACTCCGCCATTTTGTATTTTTTGTTCTTAAAAATTTACATTTTTTTTAGTTCAATATATGACTAATAACACTGAGAAAACTGGAGTATTGGACTAAATATCTGGAGGGACAAATCGTTGATATTTGAGAGTTAACTATTGGATAACAATCTAAATGTTCAAATACACCATTGACAGATATTCGTGCCATTTCTCTTGGAGGGAAAATGAGTTTATAACAGAGGGACAAATTAACCATCTTGAGAAATCCCTTCCTTATCCGGCGCGAAATGAATAAATATGGCAACCTAACCCCTAAATTAAATACATAAAATGTCAGAAAAATAATTTCGCGCGCATCAGATCGTACACATTTTCTGCGCAACTTTTAACCCTCAGATATAATGGGAGAGAATATACAAGTAGATTTCCATTATCAATTCAAAATTTATTTTAGAAGGACTATTTAACTCTCTTCATAAGCAAAGGAAACATACACTTTTTGAACCTCTGAATTTGACTCTCCAGTTTTCTCCGTGAACATACTACATTATTATAATTGTGTTCCCTTCCCTTCCAACAAAAAAAAATTCTTGAAAACTGGTTCTTTTTAGCGTTTACAGTGGCCTTACCCCTTAGCATGTAGACAATTTTCGGAATAACATTTTCTTACGTATTTTTTATCGCTTTTTAAAATCTGTCACCACAATTGCAAAGAACAAAAATTCCAAAAAGTTATGGCCACTTATTTGGAAAAAAATGCAAATTTTTGACATTTTTGATTCAAAAATGATTTTTTTCTTCATATAACCAGTAACCAGAAAAATTCTTCACCATAAAATATCGCGTCCACAATATCCTAGCTTCAAAGTGATGGACCATACATTTAAAAATTACAATTTGGCGGTTCCAAAATGTCGACAAAAGAATTTTTTTCTTCACAAAATTGACACCCTGTGGATGCTTTTTTTAATTCTCTTTTTATCTATATAAAAAGGAGTACCTGAATGTTTTTTGAGTCGCTGATTACGAATATGAACTCACATTTCAAAAATTCAAATTGGCGGATCCAATATGGCGGTCGATATTTTTAAAAATTGATCAGATTTATTTGAAAATTGCTACTCGGGAATTTTTGGAGTCGCTGATTACGAATATCAAGTCAGATTTCAAAAATTCGAAATGGTGGATCCAAAATAGCGGTTAATTTTTTCAAAACTTATCAGATTTTCATGGAACTTTTTACTCGGGGTAAAACCCCCGAGTAAAAAAATTATTAGAATGGTTTAAAGTTTTCTGTTTTTTAGTCATTGAAATTATTTTTATGTTGTCCGACTCAAACCACGAGGAGTTAAGGTACCTCCTCGTGCGTCGATAGACAATGCATTCAGCTAAATGAATTAAATAAGAAATTATATAGTTTCTAAAGGAAATTAAATTTAATGTTGCTGTAAAACAAATGACAACCCACTGCAAAAACCAAAAGAAAGACAATGAATTTATCTAAATATTAAATTTATTGTTAATACAAAAAATGCAAAGAGAAGAAGATTACTCACAGTACATTTACCTTCTCGTGGTTTAAGTCGAACAACATAAAATTATTTTCAATAGCTATAGAACGTATAAAATTTTAAACTAATCTAATCATTCTCTAAAATTTTGACCACCATATTGGATTAGGTGTTTTGAATGTTTGAAATCTGAGTTCATATTCATAATCAGCGATCCCAAAAACCCCCGAGTAGCAATTTTCAAATAAATCCGATCAATTTCAAAAATATCGACCGCCATATTGGATCCGCCATTTTGAATTTTTGAAATGTGAGTTCATATTTGTAATCAGCTACCTAAAAAACATTCAGGTACTCTTTTTTATATAGATAAAAAGAGAATTAAAAAAAGCGTCCACAGGGTGTCTATTTTGTGAAAAAAATTCTGTTGTCGCCATTTTGGATCCGCCATCTGGTAATTTTTAAATGTATGGTCCATAACTTTGAAGCTTGGATATTGTGGACGCGATATTTTATGGTGAAAAATTTTTCTGGTTACTGGTTATATGAAAAAAAAATCATTTTTGGACCAAAAATTTCAAAAATTTGCATTTTTTTCCAAATAAGTGGCCATAACTTTTTGGAATTTTTGTTCTTTGCAATTCTGGTGACAGATTCTGAAAGATAAAAAAGCGATAAAAAATACGTAAGAAAATGTTATTTCGAAAATTTTCTACATGCCTAATAACAAAAAAAATTAACGTTGAAAATGATTGAAAAAAAGTTTCTTTTGCATTTAACTCCTAAAAACGCAGAATTTAACAAAATATTCCCGACAAAAGTTGTAGGTCTTAACAAAACACTTTTTTTACGTTGTATACATTTTTGTCCAATTGTGAATAGTTCTCGAGAAAAATGTAAAAAACCATAAAATAACATAAAATTGTCTAAAACATGAAGACTCCCCCAAAAAGATTATTTTAACGTGTAAATTGCCCCCGCACGTATTAATCTCATATTGATGCCATATACTACTACCAATATGAGTATAAAATCCTGAAAATTCCAACCCCCCATCTGCCTTCCTTTAGGAGTTATGGAGGGGGAAAGAAAAATAAAAAAACTCATTTTTTTCGGAACTACTTAATCGATTTACATGAAATTTAAATATGTTATAAAAATACATAAAACAGTTAAAAAACTGTTTCAAAATTCATAACAGTTAATTTTTAAATTTTCAAAAAAAAATTTTTTACTTTTTTTTAAAGTTACACCTTTAATTTTTGTATCTAAAAATTCCTTAGATTTTCTTCTTTAATATATATTCTTTTCAGATTTTTGAAAAATGTAGTTTTTTCAAAAAACGACTTTTTTAAAGAAAAAACCCCAGGAATTAGATCAATTATTTTGTTCTCATGCAGACATTTTTAATTTTTTTTTCTTTAATATTTCTTAAGTATCTAACATTAACATAAAAAATGTTAAATAAAAGTCATTGATGGCCATCTCACCCAATAATACATGACAAAAGTAAACTAAAAATATTAAATAAATAAAATAATATTTTGCTTTAATTTTTTGTTTATATCTAAGCTGCGTTGGTTATGTACATAAAACTTAAAATTAAAAAATATGTTAAAAAATAACAATATAGCAATAAGGAATCTGAAATTCTCAAATTATTTTAGACCCATGTAAAAAAATGTAGAAGGATTACGCTTACATTTTCATTATTTTTCAACAATTTGTTGTTTACATTTATTTATATAGTCACAAAAGGTTAAAGAATAACCCATATTAAGGTTAAATAATAACCCATCCACATTTTTAGTATCAATTCAATTTGTTATTAAGTTTACAATGATTGGTAATTTTTTTATTTTTTCTGTAGTTTATAATTTTTATTAATTTTGAATGAAAACTTCCCGTGTAGAAATGGTGGTTGGGTTCTAGTAGTGACCTCACTAATTTATCTCATTTGAAAAGGGGGCTCCAACTAGAGAAACTAGTATGTTTCTAGTCGCTTTTGTCACGCTCGTGTTGATGGCGACTAGAAGTTCTAGTTTACTTCTACCGGTTCCAAAAATTATTATTTTTCAACTCAACTTACACGGAAAGAATATTGGTAGTGCAGGTCACTTCCAGAATCTTGCGCGGTGCTACCCATAGTGTAGTCGCACGGTGTACCCAAAAAGGGGCAACTGAGTCCCCCTCTTTTGGTCGAGAGAGATTTCCGAAATTATGGATAACAGTGTATTGAAATACAGAGACCATGCTTAACCAAAAAAGGACAACTATTATCGTACCGAGACAGGTGGATAGTTTTTATAATTAAATATATAATTACTAATGTTTTTATAAAAAATAATAAACAAATGTAAATTTTCTTAGGTTATTAAATTAAATTTTTATAAAATTAGAAAATAATGATATATTATATTATTAACAATTATTTTTAAAAAATAAAAAAACTACAACTTTTTTTAAATGATAAAAATAAATTTTAAAAATGAAAAAAATAAGTGGTATTAAAAGTAATAAAAATTTTACTATTCACATTTGTATTAACATTCTAAAATTCTTAATTGAATATAAAAATTAACTGAAAAAATGATATTGTCGATTTTGTCATACGAGTATAGTAAGGACGTATAGCTGAAACAGCAATACTGTATTTCTGTTCTTCAAATACAATATTGGTGTTCTTCACATACATATTACTGTCTCTCACATACATATCGCTGTTCTACACTGCGTATAGCTGAAACAGCAATGCCGTATGGTTGTCCTTTCATTGCATTTTATAAAAAGCTATTAAACCTCTTTTTGTAAACTTCATTAGACATCACTATTTACAACTTGGAATAAATGACTAAAAATAAAAAATATACATAGGGGAGAGTTGTTAGAGTTGGTCAGTGGTTAGGGTTGAGCCACCGCATTTATTTTGTTTTATCACACTAGCGCCATCTGTCTTTGTAGGTAAATTCTTGATACTCTATCATTACCATTTTACGAATCATCTTTCTGTACATTTAATTCATTATTTGTCCAATTAAAATGGAATTATACAAATTTAAAATTTTGTTGGTGGCTTTTCTTTCAGTTTTTCTAAGTATATCAAATTGATACAAAAAAACGTATCAAAATATTAAACTTAAGTTTATTATTTTAGCTATAGCTGAAATGAGATTAAATTTTATTAGTACAATTTAATTTCATACTTTAAATTATAGGGGAGAGTTGTCAGGGTTGGGCATAGTTTTGACTTTTCTTCATAACTTTCCCTGCAGGAAGAATTTCGCGATTTTGCGCAAATTGTTGAAAAGATCTACTCAAACGCAATGTTTTTGCTGAACATTGTAAAAAAAATGTGACCAAAAGTTTCGGAGTTATAGGTGGTTTGAAATCTTGCTCTTAATTATATACATTTGTACATATATGTACATACAATATACATTTGTACTCCGAAAGACATTTTAACTCAGAAAAAAAAATGTATTAAAATTAGATAAATATTTTCCAGATTCTTTTAGCCAATAAAAGCAAAGCAGATATCACTTTTCAAATCTTAATTAACGCGATTAAAAAATAATAAATTGCGTGATACAGATAACCTACACTGAAAGACTTTTCGTTTTAAAATTTAATATATTTTATTTCAGAAAGGGGAAAACGCTGTTTTTGTAGTATTTAATCATATTTTATGACTGTAATAGTTTTTAACAATACACGGAGAAAAAAATGCTGTTGAATCAATGACATATGGGTTTGATTCATTGAATAGTGTCATAACGGGCTGCCTAACGTATATGCTGTTGTTTTGAAAGCACCGATTCCAATGATTCGATAGTATCACTTTCTTTGAAACAAAAGCATATTTCTCAAATTGACAGCATACTATGTTAATTCGAAGGTGAATCCTTTTGAATCAATAAACAAAATTTTTTAATTTAACAGTATATGCTTTTGAGTCAATGACTATAACTTTTAAATTTAAAAGCATCATTTTTATGATTCAAAAATTTGTACTCTTAATTTTTTTAGTTGTTGCTATCGATTGAATAACACCATACTGTTAATTCAATTCTTTTATGTGGTTAAATATATACCAACGATAAATTGAAAAAAGGAAATTTTTGTTCACATGTTTTTTATATACTATAATTAATTCTCACACCTTTAACACAACACTTCTTATACACATCTTTTTTTCAATTTTACACACAAACATACACATTTTTATTATTTTTTTCATTTTTTCCAACGGCTAAACACACACACATACACATTCAAACACACTTATCTTTTTTAGTCAGAAAAATGCGGCTATTCCCAAGCGGTCACCCATCCATTTAGTAACCGCGACCAACGACGCTTAACTTCCGTGATAGACGAGAACCGCCGCGCTGCAATGTAATACATCCGCTTCTCAACGTTGGGCACTTACTTTGTGGTTAAATACCGTGCTCGAGATTTTTCGCGTATATAAGGGAATTTATATAGGGAATTTATATTTAACTAGTCATTAATTAATTAAAAGAATTTAAATAATACTTTTTTATATTGGAATCTCAAAAACGACAGGTTTAATAAACATATAAATATATGTGGGTAAGTATTTCAATAAATTTAGTACCTGTCAATGTCTCAAAACATAGTGTTCTTATTTTTATAGCATATGCTATAGGCAGTCCGCAATAGCACCACTCATTGAAACGAAAGCATATGCTTTCGTTTTCAGAGCGCGCTTCTTTAGAGCAAACAATTTTTCATTTGATTTAAATTTACACGCATTTTCTTCAAATTCATCTATTAGATGCTTCAAATGAATAATGTCAAAGAAGCAAAAAAATAATTCTGTTGCTATATATAGATGAACTATAGAAACAATTTGCACAATATCATTAATTCTACAGTACCGTACTTTTAATTTAAACAGTTTCATTTTTTCATTTTAAGCAATATACTTTTCGATTAATAAATGTGTCATTGAATCAATGACGGGGAATTCAATAGCATGGAGATATTTGATTCAACAGCACTTTTTTTTCAGTGTACAATACTGAAAATTAGTGTATAGTCCATTTGGAAAATTAGTATATAGTGTTATGTGGAATATTATCATAGAATTGAATTTAACATGTTTTATATGAGATGTTGACACACGGAAAAAAAAGTACAACTGAAATGGAGAAATTTTTCGCCATAACAGCTAAACATTTCGTCAAAAACGAGCGAGCGATATTGGCATTATCGCTAGAATAGCGATATTGAATTTTACTTGAAAGACAATCTAACCCTACAATGACAGATATAATTAAAATTCTGTGAAAATTAAAATTAAATGTGGATTTTTAATTTTTTTCAATCGTATGTTTCAAATTACAACCATATGAAAGTAAATTATTGAACTTAATACTGTTTTAAAACTAAAAAAACACAAAACTAATATTTATGCTGTCAAACAAGATTTCCATATACTTCCAATATGGCTGACGAATTACACCCAACCAAAGCTCACTATCACTGAATTGGCTAAACTTTCGGCTAATGTTGTTAAGCTTAATTCCCAACGTTGGTTATGTCGTTCTTTATTTTAATTATATTCCCAATATTGCTCGTTCGCGTCATGAAATTTTTTTCCGTGCAAGATTATTTCATACATAAGTATAAAAATACTATAATTTAGAAAGAATGTTTTTAAATTTTAATATGATTCTATACCAAGCAAAAATAGTATAACACATGTTACCAAATATTGTGAGGGAATGACTCAATTTTTTATATGGCATCTTATTAAATGTTCTCCGAATATTTCGAGTATTTTTGTTCACATCGTTCGCATACATTTTAATGGCTCAATGTTCTTAGTGTAAACAGTGCAAATTGTGCTTTTATATTTTAAGAAAACTTTTTACATACATGAAGTTTTAAATAATATTCATCAAAGAACAATACGTGATGAAAATTATTATTCTCAAGTTGTCTAATGTGTAACCTGTGTCACTAACATCGCATTATGTTTGAAGTTAGGTTAAAGATAAAACTTTTATTTAAATAAATAATAATTATTGTTATTTTACATAATTATTATAAATTATTATTTTTATTTTAATATTACTGTTAGTATTATTTGAAAATAAAGATTTTGAAATTATATTTTAATGGTTAAAATTTTTTACAATAAAAATATTTTATTTACAATTTTTCAATTAATTCACTTTTTATATTGAATAAAAATTATTTATATTGAGTTGAAAATTGTCCCATAATAAAAAAAATAATTTTCAACAATCAGTTTTAATAAATAGTGATTTTAATACTTAATATTCTTAAATTTTTTAAATAACTTGATATCTCGCAGGTGCAGAAATATGTCTAGATTTAATATATAAGACCAGCTAAAAGAGGACTATCATATGTATTTCTGAAATATGCGTGCGACTTTTAAAGGTTAGGTTAGGATAGGTTTTAGACATAATATGATGTGTATAGTGTATTGCGACAAGGTTTGTGAATGCCCGGTAAGAAGCCAGAAATAGAAAAAGATTAAATTTCCAGAAATATTCTGCTAAACGAGGATTTTTTAATCTTTCTGAATAGGCGAATTTCCAAAAAAAACCAATTCCTCTGTAAACAGCAAAATATCAGAAAAATTAATTCTTCTCTATTGCTCGTGTCAATGAGATGATAAAAAAGAATTAAGAGTTTCTATTTTTTTGAATGCGCAAAATTTTTCTGCTTCTCAACGCTCCAAAAAAAAAAAATACAAAATCCTATCCTTTTGAATCGACAAAGTAAATCTTGTAAAAGCGAATTGAAAAAAATAAGAAATAGCTATTCTTTTCAATCGACTTTAAGCGATTCTACGTACTCAATTCAAACGAATAGAAATTGTTTACTCTTTTCAATTGACTGCTTCGAATTTTAGAAACGCATTAAAAGGAATATAACTTTTGACAAACAATTTGAAAAAGCCTAATCTTTCCAATTATTTGTAGGAGCTCCTCTAGTTATTGTCTTAAAATAAAACGCAGTGACATCAGCTATTTTTCGCGTCGTGTGAATTTCATTGTGATTTCAGTGCTTAATTATTAAAATGAAATATTAAAACTAGTGAAAATATGGTTAAAAACGCACAGTGCTTACGATATAATAAAAATTTATCTTATTGAAATAAATGAAAGAAATTTTCAAGTGTTCAATGTTTAACGTCAAGTTTTCAAAACCTAACCTTTTTTTAAGTGAAATATTGAGTGATAAAGGAGTTACAGCTTATTCACTGTGGGCCCGCCCAAAAGTAAAGTAAGAGTTGCTGTACGTTTCCGTGGGGGAATTTTTATAATTGTAGGCACACCACTGCGATACACCATCGTTAAATTAATTTCTCCCTCCTATCGACGCAAAGTTGCTCTCTCACACTTCGTTAACTTTGTTAACTTTAAAATTTTTTTGGTCGCTATTTTAAAGCCGTCATGTTGAATTTTGAAGTTTCGAAAACGGATTTTGATTCAGTCACCCCAAAAACATACTATGACAATGTAATGTTTAACAAATTTTTTTTTAACATTTATGACACAAAAACTTTATTTTTTTGCCATCGACATGAAAAGTGTCTTTTACCCAGGTAGAAATTGACGACCGGGATGGTACCGGCCCAGTACAAACGGCGGATTATAAGTGCCGGGGCGGTACCGGCATAAGACCGTAATTTTTACCGTCTCGGTACCAGCAAATTGCCGGATGATAACTGCGGCAGGTATCTGGCATACGTACTGGGCCGGTACCGAATAATCCACCGGGGCGGTACTGGCCCGGTTATTGTTGGAAGGCATTTAGTGCCGGTTTATTACCGGCTGCACAACCGGCTAGGTACTGGTCCAGTACCGGTATAACTGTGTTCATTCCACCGGCGCAGTACCGGTAAATTACCGGATGATAACTTCGGTAGGTATCCGGCAACCGTACCGGGCCGGCACTGATGAATATCTGACACAGTACCGGGCCGGCACTAAAAAACAACCGGTGTGGTACCGGGCCGGTTAAAAAAATTACATTTTAGTCTGATTAATTGTTTAATTATTATTATTATTATCAATGTTATTATTAATTTTAAATTGGAAACAGTAAATATATTAAATGCTGAAACAGAGAAACATAAACAATTATAGAAAAATCTGAACACTCGAGGAATTGAACTCAGGACCCTGAGGCTGCAAAGTCGACACCACATCCGCTAACCTAAACCTGCATATGGAAAGTAAATGCAAAGTGAGCTTATAAAGTCCAACCGACATTCCACCTGGCAGCAGTACCGGGCCGGCACTAATATTCAACCGATGCGGTACCGGGCCAGTATTTGTATTTTTTAATTTATTTTAATTCAATTTAAATTATTAAAAATAAATAAATAAAAATAGTAATTATAAATAATAATAACCGCCCTATTCACCGGCTAAATACCGGGCTGGCACCAATAAGCAACCTACTCGGTATTAATATAATTGCCGGCATAACTAACTAATTAATTTATTATTAATAATTAACTTAATAAATTAATTTTCAAATTTTTTTTCTCTTCTTTAATTCTTTTTCTGCTAGTTTAACATTAGCAAACAACCAGAAAAACACTGGGCCAGTAATAATATTTTTGTCAGCAAAACTTCTGAGACAGTAGAAAGTATTAAGTAAATTTTTGTGCTAGGCCGGTGCTGGGCCGGCTCAAATATTATCACCGGCAAATCTCCTTCGGCAGTATAAAACAGAGCGAAATGACAGTACCGGGCCGGTGCTGGGCCGGTAAAAATATTATCACCGGCAAATCTCCTTCGGCGGTATAAAACAGAGCCAAATAACAGTACCGGGCCGGTGCTGGGCCAGATATTTTTAATCAACCGGCCCGGTACACACTACCAGTACCGGTACAACTCCACATTTACCACTGGGCCGGTATTTATTTCATATCCGACCCGGTACCTTTTTGCCGGTACCGGCAGAAGTCCGACTTTACAACCGGTTCGGTACCATGCCGGTCGTTAGTGCTGGCACACCTCCAACTTTTCTGCCTGGGTTTGGGAACTGTTTTGCGGAAATAAAGTAGCACTTTTTCAAGCAGTTCTGGACAACTGCCGTAAAAAGACTTTTTATGGTAGCTAATTGCCATAAAAAGTCTTTTTACGCACGGAGAAAAATGGATAGTTAAAAGTGGATAGTTAGAAAATATATAATCAAATTTATTATCTGAATAGTCAGAAATATTATCTTCCTGAAATATTATATATATTCCCGTTTAGTATATCTAGATAATCAAAATTATCCTGGATAGTCAACTTGCCGAGCGCTTGCGCAGAAGTTTGATAACCTATCACACGCAAGAAAAACGGCACTGCCTGTTTCAAATTACGTGAAATTGGTAAACATTCATTTTCTAACAAATTTTTCTCTGTTCACAGGCACTTTTTACAGAATCTGACAACGTACATTTGTCACAAATGTTTTTAATTGTCTCAATTCAAAAGATTTTGTTAATCCATGCAGAAACGCGGTTGCAGGATTGGAAATAAAAAAGTAATATAATGGCAGGCCACAAGACGTATGTTACAGTAGAGCGCAGAAGCATGCAGGGAGCGTAAAGGCTCAGCTGTCAAAATGATTCGCATTACATTGCTATGGTAATTCCAATACTGCAACCGCGTTTCTACATGGATTGACAAAATCTTTTCAATTCAGACAATTGTGTAAAAAGTGCTTGTGAACAGAGGGAAATTTGTTAGAAAATGAATGTTTACCAATTACACGTCATTTAAACCGGTCAGTGCCGTATTTGTTGGGTGATAACTGTTGGTCGCACATTATCGAGAAATTTAAGAGACCATCGAACACCGTTAAGTAGTTTTATATTATTCGAAATTTAAAAGCATTGTCAAGTTTTTTTATACTGAATTTCATATATAATATTGCTTAAAAAATATATAAAACTTACAATTAGCTACATAACCTTTAAACCTGTCAAAAGAATTTAAACATTTCAAGGGTATCGTTAAATTAATGTAGTTTGTTCTTTAAAATTTTCAGATTTTCCATAAAAAATTGTTTATCTAGAAAAAATGTTAACTAATTTCTAAAAAATTAACTTTTATCATTAAAGATTTCTTATTGATCAATTTAGATGTGTATAGGTCTAAACACAGCAACTTGCGTTTATTATCTAGGATAGTCAATTGTAAACATCTTGGATAATGGCAGTTAGTATGTAAGTTTGATTATCCCAAGATACTAAATTTGAATATCTAGATGGTTGTCCTATAGTTGAGTATCCAAGATCATCACCCATGATTATCTAGATAAAAAATTTGACTATCCATTTTTCTCCGTGCGGCAGTTGTGCAGAACTGCTTTATGGCAGTTTACTGAGATTGAAATTTATATTGAGATTGAGAAATTGATATTGAGAGATTGGGATTGAAAGATTGAATGATTGAATGATTGAGAGATAAAGATTGAGATTAAAAGATTAAATGATTGAAAGATTGAAAGGTTGAGAGGTTCACTTTTTCATATCAATGGCGAAAAAAAGCGAATGCGGCTCGCACGTAGCAATTTTTAGGTTCGGATGCCTGCGTCTTCACTCCAGCTCGCCTGCGGCTCGCTTCCGTTTCACCTTCGCTCGTCTAACCTGCTTCGCACTAACGACAGCTCGTATTGAAAACGACATCCTCACCGAAAAAGTGATATTTTCTTTACGTGCTTGCCACATAATATACTATTTCACTGAACTGTAAAGTGGCGCCTACTTTATCGGGTCAAAAAAATCGATTTTTTAAAAGTAGTCTTAACTAATACTACAACTATGAGAGAATACTCTCCTGAAACGTCATGTCAAAATCCGAAGTATTTTGCGAGTTATAGCTTGTGAAACATCATGAGTCGCGTGACCTGACGCGCGATTCTAATCATGGTCTGTATTATCTTTTATAATTTATCTCGCTCGTCTACTATGAAACTTACCATTAAAATTACTATTTGTCGTTAAAATGTCTTTCTATCCAAGAAGCTCACATATGAAAAATAGTCACGCATGGAGGCCGCGAAAAAGACATTTCTATTGAAATATATCTGAGGCATTCGATCGGCGGACGTTGTAGAACCAAGGGTACTTGTTCGCGTCCATTAGCCTGGGATTTTTCCGGCACGTGAGATAATCTGAGCGGGAGGTTTGACGTCGAGGTATAATGATGTGCACCGTCGATTATTGACCGGTACACACCATTAGAACTCGTCTGTCCTAAGTTGAAATTTCAACTTCTTGAAAAAAATTAAAACTCGGGGAATTTGTTGTTCTATCAAGTAAAAACACAGGAAAAAAAAGTCTGACTCCGTTTACACCTTAAATTCAGCCCATGTATTTCACATAAGTCTGTCCTTGTTTAACGGGGCTGACTCCGTTTACATCTTAAATTCAGCCTCAAAAATAGGCTGAAAGTAAAACTTTTTTTTTAGTGTGAATGTGACCCAAAAAACATTTTTGACTTTTTCGAAAATTTGGAGGGGGTACAGGGGGGTCAATTTTACCAATTTTGATAACACCTGCTACTTTTTAAATTTTTTCTGTACTTTGGGAAGAGTTGTCAGGGTTGGGCAGTGTTTAGGGTTGAGCCACCGCGTTTATTTCGTTTTATCGCACTAGCGCCATCTATCTTTTTACGTAAATTCTTGCTATTAAGTGTCAGCCATCTTTTCATATGAGTCGCAGTGAAGTATACGAACGGATACTTGAGTATTGTGCAATTCAGTGATATAGGCTCAGCAAAAACTTTTTTGTGTTGTCAAAAGAAGAGAACTAAATGTAGAAGAAATATGCCAGAGACAAAATAAGTTTACAAAAATTGTCCATTAAGATGATATGTGAAAATGTGTAAAGTAATTTGGTGTTTGTGTCACGCGTTTCTGTTCTGTGCGATATGACACAAAACGACGCGTGTGTCAGTGTTGAGCCATGAGCGGTTGTTAGAGTTGAGCCACCCGAAATTTTGCAATTACAAAGCGTACTTGCAACAAAAATTCATTTCTTTACTTAAAGAGGAGTTAAAAACTTCATTTCCATTGAAAAGAGACGAAAAATTTTTTTGATAACCCTTTATCATTTTTTCAATTTTGGATTTCGCTCATGAGAAAATATCTAAAGTTATATGAAAATGCATAATTTGGGATTTTATTTTTATTTCATGGTTCCTTTCCTTATTTCCAAGCGTCATTCTATCATTTGAAGGTCATTTTTAATCATTTACCTAAATATTTCATTGATTTTCTACAGTGGCTCAACTCTGGAAATTTTTTTTTAAATTTCAAAGAATAAATTTCGGTCAATTTTTAAAATATTAAAAAATAAAATTCACCATTGAAAAGAGCATGAAAAAACCTTTCAGAAACATATTCTACAAAATTTTTCCCATTACAAGTATGTACAGAAAAATTTAAAAAGTAGCCAGTGAATAAGAGAAAAGTAATTTGAACGATTAAAAATTAAGTTTAGGCTAAAAGCCAATAATTATAAGTATTGGCCATCTCTCCCGGACATTCCTGGAAAGATGGCCAAATGCACTTTTAAAAAAATGTAAATTTTGAGATTGTTTCTATGAAAATATTTTATTTTTCGTCATTTTAAAGTTAAGTGTTCAATGTTTAATTATCAATCAACGTTAAGACAAAAAACGCTTTTTTATAATTTTTACGGTGCTTTAAAACAACTATGCCCATCTCCCCCGGACTTACACTTCATTGTCGATGTTGACACTGCGATGAGGTTTAGAAGTGTGATTACCTGTGAACTGTAATATAAATGCAAACAATGATAGTGTACTACAGACTCTGTTAGCGTTTATCAAATGGAAAATTACTTTTTTTCTATGCAAATTATGTCGAAAGGTTGTGTTTGGTACAAATTTGCCTCGTTATTTCCAATCTTCTTTTTTTATTATAATATTGCAGAAAATTCCCCTTTCACTTTATTGAATCGATATATTTATATATCCTCTTATTATGCTATTGACATTTACATCATTAATTTGGTATTAACTTTTCCATGTAACGAAAAGGCTTTTGAAGTATTTTCTTATTTTCGTAAAGATCCTCTTGAACGATATATATATCCTCGCCGGTATACATATATCTGAATTTCTGTTCTTTGAGGAGGAAAAAGGAAGTTAGAACTTATATGTATAACATGTCGATCTTCTTTACACTGCTATCGAGTTCCTCTTGGTTCAAATTTATTGCGGAAAATTAGAATTTATCAAATTTTAAATTGATGGGTTTTAAACGCTTCGTTTGTTAAAATAAAGATATTCGGTTAGTAATAACAAACTTTAAGATTATATTAGTGAAAGTTTTTTTATTTATTTAAATTACTGGCTGACTTTTTTCCTTTTTAAATAATACTATATAGTTGAACTTTACTAGTTAATAGTTAAAAAATTTACTAATTCTTTACAGTATTGGGATCCAAAATCACATGAAACTGACCCATCCCTGTACCCACTTGTGTCAGAAATCTCGATTTTTTATCTCTTTCCGTAGCATAATTATATGTTTAAAAAGAAAGAGATACAACTAAAAATAGCTGTGCGTTTTATATGAAAACGACACATATGATGTCTCAGATTTTTCTCATATTTTGAGAATTGAAAGTGATTAAGGTCTTAATGAAGTATATCAAATAACAATAAATTTTTTAAAATATTCTTCTAGATATTTGCATTAAAAAAATTAAAATCCAGCTTGGCGTTATTTTTCATTTTTGAGGAAAATATTCTTAAACATTACAATGCAGGCGCTCCGCCCGGCGGGTCGCTGTTCGCCAGGTACAAAGTACAAAATTTTTTGTTCCTTTTATTAAACGAGCTTGTTGGAATCGATCAACCAAAATACATTCCATTTCTTTGTGTTCTTCTTTACTACAATATTCAAATTTTATTGATATTATTCTTTTGCTAACGACATTAAAAAAATCTGTTGAACTTAAAATACAGAAATCTTGTGTATGATTAATTAAATTAATAAAATTATTTTTATTTTTGTATTGAGAGGCAGCACCGTCAGAAAAATAAAAAATTTTCTTAATATTTGTTAATTAATAGTGATACAAGTTTATTAATTAATTTTCTTATAAAGAGATGAACAGAAACGGAATTGTGATCAGTAAATTCCGAAATTACAAAAAAGCTATCGCATTTTGGTTGATCGTTTTCATCAAGCTCTGACCGATATATTACGAATGGATGAACTGTAATTTGTTGATAATTCCATTATTGTTTTTGAATCGAATCCTGCACAATTAGGACGATAATTTTGAGAGAAGTCACCAATAACTACGAAATGACCTTGTTGAAGATTTTTTTTCAGAGTTTTTAAAAAGCTACTTTGACTTTTGGCTATGAAGTGGTGTTGCTGAAGTTTTTCGGCTTGTTGGTTGAATTTATTAATGAAGTCTGGTACCGCGATAGTGATGTTTTCTGAAGAACAACGATATGTATTAGTCCACTGTGGATAAGAAACAGGTGAAATTGGACAATTTTTGCACTGAGAAAAATAACATGACATGGCAGGAGATTCGCATAACATTTAAAGTAATAATTCTTGATAATAAGATATTGAAAATTTCTTCAAAATAGGCTTTAGTCCTTCAATAAACATTAATTTAAAATTTTAATGGATTTCACAAACATAGATGTTATGATTTCCGTTGTGATCAGATAAAATACATTCTTTCGGGCGTAATTGAGTGAATTTAGTAAAACCAATTTTTAAATCTGGATGTAAATCTTTAAATTACACATAAGCCTCTTTTAAATTACATAATAACAATCGCTTTTGAAGACATTGCCGTTTTCCAGTAATATTATCTATAAGGTATCACATCCCCTGTAATTAGAGTCAAAAGTTTGTTGCCTCGTAATGCTATTTAACGAACTATACTGCCCCCTCAAGTTCTTATACTTTTAGCTCAATTTGTACTTACTACCACAAATACTTTTGTACATGTGCTAAATCACAGTGGTGGGGGTGCTACTTAATATAAATAACGTCATAAAACAGAAGCTTTAGTTCATAATTGTAAAAAAACAAGACGGTAAACTATAAATTTTTTTGTATGGTTAAATTTTTAAAAGAATCTATAGAAGAGCATTTAGGAGATGTGATATCTTAACAGAAATGCAATCTTTTTAACTAGGAATAATTCTACTACACTCATCACTGTAATATAATACTTTAACACGAATTAAATCAATTTCACTAAATTTTTGCGATAATCTTTTTTCAGGATGTGCACCGGCACCAAATTTTAATTGTAAACTTTTAGCTTTTCTAGCTACATGAAAAGACATGTTAAAAAAGTTAACTATTTTATATGCTGACCAGAATTGAGGAACTAATTACTGAATCCATTTCAAATCAGGCAGGTCGACTAACTTCAAGTTATAGATTTAGCTGTCGCTAAAATATGTTATTTATTGTACATGAAAAATAAAGAGACACGTGTTTTTTTATTTTTCAAAAAAAATAAATTTAAAGAAGTTACGTACATTTGAACTTTGAGTGGTAAAACTCGAATGAATAGTGAAAAAAAATTGTTTTGCTTGTCATTTTTTTTCTTTTGACTATAATTTAATTTTCTTTCTTGGGTCTTGTAGATGGTTTTGTCCACTTCAAAATCCAGTTTGAAATTTGAAAAAATATTTAAAATTATAAAAATAGGGGATGATTTTCTGAAAATAAATAAGATCAATTTTCTCAAAAACACCACCTTTTTTTCTATCCAAATTTTTATTACAAGTTCTTAAAATAATTATGAACATTTCCTATGAATTTCAAGCGGGCTAAACCATTTTGGCAATCAGGAGAATTTTTTTTTTTTTATTTATTTTCGCAAATTTTTAAATTGTTAATTTGCATTTTTAAAAACAAATGATTCGCTATAACATTGTTGACGTAAACGTTAACAATTTGAAAATTTGTGAAAATAAATATTTAAAAAAAAATTAAGTTTCGTGTGTTTAAATGTCGGTAATGTAGAAATTAATATTTATGACAATTCGGTCACATAAAATTCTACAAATGAAATTCATAGCATTTGAACATTCAGAAAAATGAAAATTCCACTAAACAAAGATTCTGTTCATTGAATTTTTATTAGACAACGAATCTGAAACATAAAAAATCGATGAAATTAACTTTCCGTGAAAAAATATTTGAATGAAATAATAAGTACGTTAAGAAGGAATTCATTATAGAATTTTTTGTTTATTGAAAATTCGTTGAAATGAACATTTCGTTTAATAGATATTCCAGCAAATAAAAATGTCGATAAATTAAAATTCGATCTAATGTAAACTCCGTCACATAACATTTAAATTATTTAAAAAATTTGTAATATGAAAATTCGTTTATATATTAATTGAAAAATTATAGAATTTGTCTAAATAAACAATCAACTGAATTTAATATCTATTTAATAACTATAACATGAAAGAAAATTTTGTAAAGTTTATTTAAATTTGCAATGAAAGTAGATAAAATAAAATTAATTTTGAAGAAATTGTAAATATTTCTTATCATTAGAAAAAAATAGTGAAATTTTCCAATTAAAATAAATTTTTGATCTCTTTAGAAACGATATTGTTGAAAAATCATCATCAAATGTTGATATTGAAGAACCGTTGAGTAAAAGACGAAAATTAAATAAAAATATTAATGAGGGATTGATAGAACCTGACAGTGAAATTGCAAAAAATTGTGAAGCAATAAATGTTAATCCTGAAAAAACGAATAATTTAAAAGTACAAGTTTCGAAAGATCACTCATTTAATGAAAATGGAGAACACTCTTGTCAATATGAGTGTCAAAATGATTCAAATAAGCTGTAAGTTCATTAAATTTTCTTAAAATTATGAAAAACAAATATTATAAATAAAAATAAAATTTTTTTTAATCTTTCTTGACATTTATATAAAATAATTAGTTTTCCAAAAATAATTTTTTTTTTATCTTAAAAAATTTACTATTTGTTTATTATAGAATCATATTAAATCCTAATCTCGATAAGACGAAGTCTTGCAAAAATAAGAAGCAAAATATTATTGAACGCCTAAATAAAACAATCAAACTTACAAAAACTAGAGAAGAAAAATTACGTCGCGAAAATAAAAAACTGAATGAAATTATAAAGAGGAAAAATACAACGATAAGTAAATGGAAAATGAAATATCATAGGTTACTGAATAAAAATAAAGATAATGTCCTAAAAAGCGTTAAGAAAATTGAGCATAAAGGGTCCAAGGAAATTAGAAAAAAATTGTTCCTTCATGAGGCATTTATTCAACAATTAAAATAAAAACAATTGTCATTGAAGGGCGAGAAAGAACGATCAGTTTTCTCACAATGTTTAGCAGGCAAAGTGTTAAAAAAATACAGACTCATGAATAGCATGAAACACTTAGTCTCTACAAAGACTCAAAAGAAATACGCAAACTCAAAATCACTTAATTTTGAAAAGTCTTGTACTAAAAAAATTGCTACAAAAGCACAAATACTGGAACGCGTTCAAAAATTTTTAGAAAAATATGAAAATTCGGTTATGGCTCTAGGAGTGAAAGATACGATTACGAAAAATAAAGTTGCTAAAAGGAAGAGGTTTTTATTAGATTCAATGGACAATTTATACAAAAAATTTGAAAAACAGGAATCAGTTAAAATTTCTAGAGGATCGTTTTATAAGTCGAAACCGTTTTGGATTGTTAAACATGAAGTTACAGGTCGTGATACATGTTTGTGCAAAGATCACACCAATATGGCTTTTATGATAAGGTTGAGTCCACAATAGGCACTTTTCTTAAAGCGATGCATACCATCTACATCGATTTCTATTGTTCGAACAATGGAAATCAATGTAGAGGGTATGCATCGCTTTAAGAAAAGTGCCTATTGTGGACTCAACCTAAAAAGATTGCATTCCTTGCATCTTTTGACTAGCAATTCGTCGTTATCATTTGTGGAATCATTAGTTTGTAATGTCGAAAATAAAGACTGTTTTATGGAAATTGCAAGGACTGTGCAGTAAGAAATTTGACGGTAGAAGAAAATGATGATCCTACGTGGTATTTCAAGTGGGAGACTAAAAACGTTAGTAGATTAGGAGCAAAAGGGCTCACTTACAACGTTAAAATAACTTTAAAAGAAGGAATCAACTGCACTGTAAAGGAATTTGTAGAAGCAGTAAATTCAGCCATTTCACATTATTTGCATCACGTGTTCGTTACTGGTCATCAATTCAGGGCTCTAGAAAATATCCAAAACAATCTACAACAAAACGAAGTTTACATCGTTATCGATTTTTCGCAAAATTATATTTGTAAATATAATAATGAAATACAAAGCGCGCCTTTTGGTGCATCCAAAAAACAACTATGTCTACACACTGGTGCGTTTTATTACACAGTGCAACACATAAAATGTGCACTAAGTTTTGACTTCAGTTTCTGAAAGTACTTATCGAAACTAGCAAAAACCTATTTCAGTTTTGCTAGATTAGCTCGGATTTAAATTTTATCGACATTTGAATTTTCATATTTTTCAGTTTTCTGATACGGGCTGATGGGAACACTAGATATAAAAAGTTTATTAAAAAAATTCGCAATGGTCACAATTTGAAAAGCAATAATCCCTCTTTAATTAGAAAGAAAGAAAAAAAAATTTGGTCGAAAATTGTTCCAGTTACGAATTTTTTTTGGCTTTTTTACATTTTTTGGTTTTATGAAACAAGCGGGTGAGAAAGCTGGCTATTAAAAGATTATAAAAAAAAATTCGCAGTGGTAATCATTTGAAGAGCAATAATTCCTCTTTAATTTCTGACTTTGAAAAAAAAATTTGGTCAAAAATTGTTCGAGTTATGAATTTTTTTCACTTTTTCACATTTTTCGGTTTTTTGATAAAGCGAGTGGAAATGCTGGCTATTAAAAGTATATATAAAAAATTTGCAATGGTCACCATTTGAAGAGCAGTAATTCCTCCCTAGTTTCTGCCATTAAAAAAAAAATTTGGTCAAAAATTGTTCGAGTTATGAATTTTTTTCGTACTTTTTCAAATTTTTTTTTGTTTTTGATCTGGACGGGTGAGAACGCTGGTTATTAAATTTTTCTTTTTTAAAAACGCAATGGTCACATTTTGCAGAGCAATAATTCCTCTTTAATTTCTGTCAAAGAAAAAAAATTTGGTCAAAAATTGTTCTAATTATGGTTTTTTTTTACTTTTTCACATTTTTCGGTTTTTTGATACGGGCGGGTGGGAACGCTGGCTATTAAAAATGAATTAAAAAAATTCACAACGGTCAAATTTTAAAATGCAATAATCCTTCTTTAATTTCTGATAAAAGAAAAAAAATTGGTAGAAAATTATTCGTGTTATTTATTTATTTCTGTACATTTGTATACCCGCGGTCCTGTGCAACCGAGGGTTTTGATTTTTTTTGACTTTTTTTCGAAACCAAATATTTAGAATCAAATATTTTATCTTGGGCAGAAATCAAATAGGCATTATTGCTCTTTAAATTGTGCCTATTAAGAATTCTTTTTATAAATTTTTAATATTCAGTATTCCCACTTCCGTTATCAGAAAACTGAAAATTAAAAAAAAGTAAAAGAAAATTCATAACTTGAACAATTTTTGACCAAATTTTTTTTCTTGGGCAGAAATTAAAGACGGATTAATGCTCTTCAAATTCTGATCATTCGAAATTTTTTTATAAATTTTGAATAGCCTGCGTTCCCACCCGCCTGATCAAAAAATTGAAAAATGTGAAAAAGTCAAAAAAAAAATTAATAAGTGGAACAATTTTTGACCAAATTTTTTTTTCTTTGTCAGAAATTAAAGAGGAAGTATTGCTCTCCAAAATGTGACCATTGCGTTTTTAAAAAAGAAAAATTTAATAACCAGCGTTCTCACCCGCCCGGATCAAAAACAAAAAAAAATTTGAAAAAGTACGAAAAAAATTCATAACTCGAACAATTTTTGACCAAATTTTTTTTTTAATGGCAGAAACTAGGGAGGAATTACTGCTCTTCAAATGGTGACCATTGCAAATTTTTTATATATACTTTTAATAGCCAGCGTTTCCACTCGCTTTATCAAAAAACCGAAAAATGTGAAAAAGTCAAAAGAAAATTCATAACTCGAACAATTTTTGACCAAATTTTTTTTTCTTTATCAGAATTTAAAGAGTGATTGTTGCATTTTAAATTATGACAATTGGGAATTTTGTGTAATAAACTTTTAATAGATAGCGTTCCCACCCTCTCGTATTAGAAAAGCCGAAAAATTTGAAAAATTACAAAAAAAATTCATAACTCAAATAATTTTCGACCAAATTTTTTTTTCAAGGTCAGAAATTAAAGAGGAATTATTGCTCTTCAAATGGTGACCACTGCGAAATTTTTTTTAATAATCTTTTAATAGCCAGCTTTCTCACCCGCCCTTTTCATAAAACCAAAAAATGTAAAAAAGCCAAAAAAAAAAATTCGTAACTGGAACAATTTTCGACCAAATTTTTTTTCTTTCTCTGTAATTAAAGAGGGATTATTGCTTTTCAAATTGTGACCATTGCGAAGTTTTTTAATAAACTTTTAATAGCCAGTGTTCCCATCCGCCCGTATCAGAAAACCGAAAAATGTGAAAATTCAAAAAAAAAAAAATTCAAATGTCGATAAAATTCAAATCCGAGCTAATCTAGCAAAACTGAAATAGGTTTTTGCTAGTTTTGATAAGTACTTTCAGAAACTAAAGTCAAAACTTAGTGCACATTCGATGACCTCAAAAATGTTGCACTGTGTTATCTAGATGAATCTTCCGGAAAAGTACTGTGCAATTCGTTTTGCACTATTTCTGAATGTTTAAGGCATGATGCATCATCAGTGTGGGCACATTTGGAACCAATTTTGAAATTAATTGAAGAAAAAGTTCCTAATTTTTTTGCACTACACTTTCAAAGTGACGGGCCTTCAACCTAATACAAAAACAAAACAAATTTTTTTTTGTTTCGACATCACTGGAAGGAGTTAAATTTAAAACATGCAACGTGGAATTTCTCATCGCCTGGACATGGAAAAAGCACTGCAGATGGAATTGGAGGCACAGTAAAAGGACCATGTGATAGAGCAGTGGCACAAGGAAAGGATATCGTTACTGCGGAATCAATGATAAATATTATAAATTCTTTGGAATCACAAAAAATTCGTGCCTTTAAAATACTTGAAACCAATATGGAAAAAATGGATTCACTAGTGGAACCACAAATTAAAGCTATTCCAAACACCACTAAGATTTTCCAAATTCTTTGGTCACAACAAAATGAAAAAAGTCTCTTTTGAAATTATTTAACTTGTTCGTATTGTGTGAATAATGGCCTTTATAGTCATCCATGTTGCCATTTTTCTTTAACTCTAAATAGTTGCTCTTTTGAGGAAAAGAAAAAGACTCCTGTTACTGCTGCTTCTAACAGACGAAAAGTTAATAAACAAAAAACTCTTGCGACTGATGCGACTCCTGATTCTCCTTCTACTGCTGCTTCTAAAAGAAGAATAGTAAATAAACCAAAAAATCCTGTGACTCCTGCTTCTAACAGAAGAAAAGCTAATAAACGAAAAACTCTTGCGATTGATGACACTCCTGCTACACCTGATGCTCCTGCGACACCTGCTTCTAACAGAAAAAAAGTTAACAAACGAAATTATCCTACGTATCCTACTATTGCAGCGACTCCTGCTTCTCCTGATGCTCCTACGACTTTTGCGACTCATGATGCTCTTGCGACTCCTGCTGCTAACAGAAATAAAGTTAACAAACAAAATAATCCTGCTGCGACTCCTGATGCTCCCACGACTCCTTCTTCTAACAGAAAAAAAGTTAACAAACGAAGTAATCCTACGTATCCTACTATTGCTGCGACTCCTTCGTCTCCTGATGCTCCTGCGACTCCTGCTTCTAACAGAAGAAAGTTAACAAAAGAAATAATCCTGCGTATCCTACTATTGCTGCGACTCCTGATGCTCCTACGACTTCTGCGTCTCCTGATGCTCCTGCGACTCCTGCTTCTAACAGAAAAAAGTTAACAAACCAAAAAACCCTACTACTCCTGCTTCTAAAAGAAGACAAGTTAAAAAACTGAAAATTCGTTAAAATTACACAAATAAAAAAGTTAGGACAAAGAAGAAGAGAGTATTAAAAAAACAAAAACAATGTTTTAAAACGAAAGATTAATTTAAGAAAAGAACATTTCTATTTTTATTAATATTATTACTTCTTAGTGTACTTCATGATTTAAAATATTTTGTAAAAATTACAATAACATATAGAATAAAATGCATTTTTAAATTTGATTTCCTTAACAAAAATTTTGTTTTCGTTTTTGGTTTGTAACTCTGACGGCATTTTAATAAATCGAATCACGCAAGGTGATAATTATTCTCAAATAAATTTCAAGAAAAATAAACCATAAATGACAGGTGTGCTTGCAATTTAAAATTTTTTATCTTTATAAGTGAAAATCTAATAGTTCTGTGGATTTGCCCATATACTCGTTCCAGCCCATGGGCACAGAAACGCAGATATCGAAAAAACAACCATAAGTCCTTTTTTAAAAATTTTGTAACATATGTTCTCTTAGTAGTTTTTCGCGTAGAATCGAATGGCGCTATCAGTTTTTTATGAAAATCAATTTTTCTTTATTTGTTTATAACAAATTGTTTAAACAAAAATTTTTAACGTCAAACATTATTATTAGACCCCAGGCCAGGATCCCAATTGTTGTTTTTTTATATCTGCGTTTCTGTGTCCATGGGCTGGAACGAGTATATATGCAGACTAATTGTTTATAACATTTTTATAACAATAGGTCTTTTTTAAAAAATGTTTTAACATATGTTCTCGTAGTAGTTTTTTGAGTAGAATCAAATGGCGCTATCAGTTTTTTATGAAAATTAATTTTCCTTATTTGTTTATAACAAATTGTTTAAACAAAATTTTTTAAACAAAATTTTTAACGTCAAAAACTATTATTAGACCCAATGCCAGGATCCTAATTGTTATTTTATATCTGCGTTCCTGTGCCCATGGGCATTAATGGGTTAATCACTTTCAATTCTCAAAATATGAGAAAAATCTGAGACATCATGTGTCGTTTTCATATGAAACGCCCCAGCTATCACAATAAAGCTGACACCAGGTGGCGTCCCTGGTGAAAATTTCGGACTAATTCCGGGTTAAATACGGACAGATTAGTACGGATTAGTCCGAAAATTGTACGAAAAAGGACCGAAAATGATCCGCGCTAGTCTGATATCTAGTCCGCAACAATCCAAATTTATGACCGGTGAAGAATTCTTCTAAAATAAGTACAGAATTATCCGATATCAATATGTAAAGAATACGGAATCAGTCCGCAACAATCCGAGTTTAATCTAGTTAAAAAAACTTAATCCGCAAAATGTCCTGAGCAATCCGAACTCTGTAAGCAAGAAATCCGGTATTAGTCCACAACAATTTGAAATTAAGTGTGGCAAAATCCTATTCCGAAAGAAGTACGAAACAATCCGAAATCTGTATGCTAAGAATCAGAAAATTGTCTGCAATAATCCGGTTTAATCCAACTAAAAGGTATAATCCGAAACAAATACGAAATAATCCGAAATCTGTACACAAAGAATCCGACATTAGTCCGCTTCAATTTGGAATTAGTGTGGTAAAATCATATTCCGAAACAAATACGAAACAATCTGAAATATGTAGGGGAAAGGTGTACATAAGATCCCCAGAATGACCATTATTCAAAGAGAAATCAACATTTTTGAGTTTGTTCTGTACGAACTAGTAGATAGTTAATCCATCTAACTTTCCTAATTAGAAATGTATACAGCAAATTGATATTTTACAAGTAAATTTAGTTTTTATAAAACCTTACAAAAGGATCATCTTGGACACCGGGGTGTCCAAGATGATTCCCCTGGTATGGGCAAGATGATCCGTAGGTTTATCTTACCCCAATTATTAAAATAATTATTATTAAAATATAAAATATTAAAGCATTAAATAGGCTTTATTCAGGTTATAAATGCCTTTGAACATTTACCAAAAGATTCATTTTTCTATTTTATAATTAAAACAAAAAAATCCAAATTATCTTTAGTTAATGTGTAGTTATCTTTTTGTGCATTGGTGATTCCAGACTTTAAATTGACATTAAACCATGGTACATTATAGTCACTAAGTGTTTCCCATTCAACAAAATGACAAGTTAAAATCACCCAATATATGTGACGTTCCACGGTGAAAGAGACCTTAGCTGCAAAAAAATTAATTTTGAGTTATTTATATTATACCTACTATAGTTTTTGAGTTGCTCTTTTATATACAAAAGTCTAAAATAATTTCTACTTATAGGTTTTTTGTAATTAATGTTTAAAAATGAGCTTGCTGAGTGTTTACACGTAGTTGTTTAGAAAATCAGCCCCTCTTCTTTCCAATACTACTACAATCGAACGGCTTGACCAATCAAAGTGTCTCTGCTTTAAGGTCCCTTTTACCGTGGAACGTCACATATACGTATAAATTCAAATATTTATAAAAATTCAAGCTAATACTCAATGTCAAAATTTTAACTGAAATTCATTTTCAAATAAATTTTTATTAGAAAATTCTATAAGAATTCAATTATTTAAATACAAAAATAAATAATTTATTAAATACAGTAGAACCCGGTTAATATGATTCTATAGGGACCGCGCTAAGAATGCGTCTTATGCGGGAAAACGTATTAGGCGGGAAATAAAATGTATACGTCTTTAATTGCAGGGACCACCATAAATGAGTAGAGAAAGGTAGATTATGCATTTTGAGTCCCTCTAATTATGCGCTAAAATTGTGCACAATTATGCGGAATTATGCGCTTAAATTGTGTACAATTATGTGGAATTATGCGACTAAAAAAATGAATTCTGCGTTAATTATGCGCTAAAATGAGCATGATTATGCAATTAAAAAGAATTCTGCTTCAATTATGCGCTAAAAAATGTTCATTTTACAAAATTATGTTGCATTTACAAAATTTTTTTTGATTTGAAACGGTTACTGGTTATTTTTCGAAACCAACTTCCCGAAATGCCCTATCCCGAATGTCTAAAATTACAAATACCTTTTTCCCGAAGATTTATGTACCCAAAATTTTTTTTGTTTTTTTTTATGAAATGGATATATGTGCGACCCCATTAAGAATTTAGTTTTTTCGGAGTAAGTAAACCAATTGCAATAAAATTCAGGAATTTCAATCTACACATAAAAAGAAATGTTTCCACCACACTTAATTCAGCAAAAAAAACAAATCAATTGTTTATATTATGTTTATACAAATTTTTATAAACAAAACAGGTATTAAATAATAATTAAATAACTTTTGAACGACCAAACGAAATTGAATGAGGCAAACACTAAACAAATCTTTGCTGTGGTTTCTTTAAGATTCCGAAAAAAATCTTAACAACGGAAACATCTTCATACAAAATTTTGTATAAAAGTATTCGAGATTTTAGACATTTGATAAATATTAGACATTCGGGAAAATGACCGGAAACGATTTTACTCATCATATATAGCACTTACTGCTTTTTAAAATTTAAGATTTATTTAATTTTTCAATAACATTTAACAAGTTAGTTAACAGTTTAAAAACTTATTTATTATTTAATTTAAAAAAATATTTTAAAAATAAAGAAACTGAAAAAAATGTTCATGGTTTTTAGTTAAGAAAAGCACTATCTTGAAAATTTTTAGCCTATTATGCGATCATTATGCAAAAAGAGTACAATTATGCAGTGAGTAAAAAATTATGCAATATTATGCGCTCTAGAAACATGTTGTAAAAGGTTTAAAACATGAATTAACATAATATTATAATGTTTCTACTTGATTGTAAAAAATTATGCAATTATGCAATCGCATAATCTACCTTTCTCTATAAATGAGCGCCTTAAGCGGGAAATCGTATTTACCGGGTTCTACTTTAATTGAATATTTCTTAACATTGAATTCTCATAATGAATTTTATCGACAAATAATCGACAAATAATTTATGAAAATAATTTCTCGGTGTGCATGTAGCTTAGTGGTCAGAGCAGTCTTCCGGCAATAAAAAGGTCGTGGGCTTGTATCCAACCATGTTACCGTTTTTTCTGAGATCTTTGATAATTTTGAAATTATTAAATAATTTCGAACAAATATTTTTTTAAAAAAACAGGTTTCTGTATTAGGACAGCTGTGATGTCGATACATGAAATTCAAGAGATTATTTGTGAGAAATTGATTTATAAAAATTGTTAACTTCTTCCATTAATTAATATTAATTACCGAATGATAAATTCACTTCCTTTAATTAAAAATAATTTAATGTTTGCATAGAATTTTATTGAAATATTTTTTAAATAATTGAATTCTTTTGGTAAATTTTATTAAAATAGTAGATATTGAAAATCACCAACAATTTTATTAAAAGTTTTGAAGATAATTTAAATTTTGAAAAGAATTTTAATAAAAGTTTTGAAAATAATTGAATTTTGGAGAAGAAGTTTATTATTCAGGTATAAAGATAATTGAAATTTTAACGAGAACTTTCTTAAATTTTTGAACATAATTGAATTTCTAAGCAGAATTTTGTTACTTTTGAAAATTATTACTTCTCCAAAATTCTATTTTTTTAGTACTTTTAACTAAAATTTTTCTATAAATCTTTAATTTTCTATATATTTTTAATAATTAATTAAATATATAGGATTAAAAAATTTAACTAATTTTAGAAGAATTTGAATTATTAAAATTTCTAATGACATTCATTTAAAATTGAAATTTTATAAAATTTCAAATTAAAGGCTTTTGACGTTCATCTATTAAGAAAATTATAAACTCAACTCTTTTAAAAGTCAATTAATATTGAAATATTTAAATAAAATTATTCAATAAATAATTTATAAGTAATAATTGTATGATTGTTTTTTAAGAATGAAGTTATATAAAAAGAAATATTACTGTCAGAAATACCTGTAGATGAAAAGAAAAATCAAGATTCAAGTAAAAGAGTAAAATAAATTTGTTCCCTCAACATTTAAATAATTACTTAATTGTAAGTAATAAATTAATTCCACTTTAAATATCCATGGTAAATAAGGAATTAGAATTTATATATTGCACTGAAAGAATTTTATGCAGGCTGCTGGCTTTTCATGTCCGAAATTAGTGCCCCTTGCGCAGGGCTCGCAGCTCACCTCAAAAAAGCGAGCATCTACTCCCGAAAGGTGAGCAGCTGCCCCTGAGGAGTTGCTGCTTACCTTTCGAGAGTAGATTCTCGCCTTTTCGAGGTTAACTGCGAGCTTGAGGCAGCGAGCTCTAGCGGCACTAATGTAAAGCCTGCAGCCTGCCCAAAATTCTTTCAGTGTGTATAAAGGAATTTTCAATAGCTCTCACGGCTAGTTATTTTCGTGATCTATGGTATATATATATATATATATATATATATCTGTGAGATTTATCGTTTTCCGGATTCTCGGGGCGAACTTACTTTCGGCTCTTCAGTGATCGATTTGAACACGATAAAAACGTTTCACGTGCTCGTTCACGTAATACGTGGGGGGTAGATTGGAGGTATGGGGGAAGAGACCAGATTTCCATTATCTGGCCTGGAGGTTTGTATCCGATGCACCGAAGCCGATGGTCCGCCTATCTGACGTAACCGTTGTAATGCATGCCTCGATGCACTAAATGCTCTAGTGTTACACTGTCCGACCATCCCTATAGATATACTGGTCGAGCGCACGTTCCATAGAACAAGTAGGCAATTATACTGGAGAGATTTCCGATATACCATTTGCTGCCATAGTCGCATGAATTCAATCTACTTTTTCTTTCCAACACAATTCAACTTGCTCAATTTTATTTCATTATTTTTTGCTGTTTCATTTTTTATTCCTTTTACATATTTTATATATATCAAAGTACCCATTCAAATTTCACATTTCTATATATGCCTCTTAAAAAATTTTTCTCCAAACCTTAATCTAAATTATACCAATTATAACGCGCGCTAGAGAGCAATGGGAAACTAATCAATAGCAGAAATTTAATGCCAATTCACTGCGGAATGACAAATGTGATTCATTTGAAAAATTTCTCTCTAGATGGAGAAAAAAAAAAATTTTTTAAAGATATTCCGAAACATTCAACTATCTAAAACTGAATTGATACACGAAAAAATTTTGTTCAAGAATTATTACTGAATTTGTTCAAGCATTGAGGATATGAGAAAGAAACATGAAATGCTGCAGAACCGTACACTGAAAAAAAAATTTATTCTGATTCAAAATGTATTCGTATGTATTACATGTTAGTTTTTCAAAAAAATCTATAAACAATTTAAGTTTATATTTATGAAAATGTACTCCTCCCGACTCATTACTCACGCTTTACATGCAAAAAACGCAACTTTGATAGCAAATATCTCTGGTTCCGTGCGGTGAAAAATCTTAAGATTTTACAAATATTTCAAGAATGATAATAAGAACGTATAGTCAAATTAAAAAAAAATCTATAAAAAAGCGTTTAGGTAATGTGATACCTTAATTGATTCCAATAAATATTATTTGATTCAATTAAATATTTAATTGATAATAATAGTCAAGTAATCGGTTATTTGAATCAAATAATTTTTTTAAGTGCAGGTTAAAATATTGTTAGTGCTTTTGGAAAGGTACTATAGAATGGATTCGGGACAGTTTATTGACTTTTCAACGAAAAATTCGCGGAAGGGAAAATATTCTGTAGGAGAGAGGATGGTGGACCCAGAATGCTGCTTTCATCTCTTCTCGATGTTGAGTCATTAAAATAGCAATTATTGCGTTTGTTTTTATTTTTTGATGTTTTGTTACATTTTTTATTTTTAGTAACTTTTTGTTTATCTCAAGGTATTAATTTCCGTCAATCAATTGATTTTTTCTTATTGAATGTTTATTACATTTTTAAATTTGGTATTGTTTCTTGTTTGAATTGTAAACTCGTATGCTGTTTTCTTTATACAACATTTTTTCTTTCTCGGAGCAATTTTTTTTTCTGTTTTTCATGTTTTTATTTTCATTCACAATGGACACCTTAAATATATGTCACGTTAATGCTCAATCTCTTCATGCTCACTTCTTGGAGTTCAAGAATTTTTTCAATAATAGCTCTTACCATATAATTGCGGTTTCAGAGACATGGTTAACTACAAATATTTCGTGCAATTTAGTACAGTTGGACAATTATGTCCTTTTTCGTAAAGACAGAAGCAGGTGCAGGGGTGGGGGTGTATGTTTTTATGTAAATAAATGTCTTAAGTCTTCTCTGGTTTCTGTGAGCTGTGAGGAGTCATACCCAACCACGGAATTTTTGTTTATTAAAGTCGAAAATGAATTTGATAATGCATTATTGGGAGTTGTCTATAAACCGCCAAATGCTTCATTAGGAAGTGAGTTAGAAAATCAAATTTGTTCTCTATTTCAATTTTTCAATAACGTCATAATTATGGGTGATTTTAACTGTGATTTAAACACTCATACTACTAGCTCTAAATATTTTAATTTTATGGTACATTCTGCTGGTTTATATTTGGTACCTCATAGCTCTACTCATCATTTGGATAACTCCAGTACAAGAATTGATGCAATGTTGGTCAGTGATATTGATAGGGTGGTTTCGCATGACCAATATGCGGTGCCATTTCTGTCGAGTCACGACTTGATTGCGATTGGATTTGAGTTTGATTTTAAGAGAAATGAGTCAAATATTAATTATCATTCTAATTTTATTCGTAATTTAAAAAATATTCCTAAGACTGAATTTATATCGCATTTGTTATCATATAATTGGGCAGACATATACTCTGAGCCGGATATTAATCGTAAGGTTTTTACTCTTACTTCTTATATGACTTCTGCTTTTGATAAGTTTGCACCTCTTCATTTGCCAGGTATTAAGAAAAGATTTTCACCTTGGATGAACAAGGAAATAAGAGACTTAATTAAAGAGAGAAATAGACTTCGCAGAAGATTTATAAGAAGTAAGAATATTTTTGACCATGTTAAATTCAAAAAAATTCGTAATATAGTCCAAACCAAAATTAGAGATGCATATAATAAATATAATTATAACATAATAAAAAATAATAATAAATCTCAAAATGTTTGGCACATATTACGAAAATTAAATTTAATTTCTGATAGGAGAAAAGTAACTGATACTAATTTTCAAGTGCAAGAATTTTTAGATGTTTTTTCTTATACAGCTGATCAGACGTCCTCCCTCTCTACTGCACCTGATTCTGTTAATATTAATGTTTTTGATGATGATAAGTTCTTTTTTGCTGATATCTCTCCGGAAATTATTTTTGATACCCTTGCTTCTATTAAATCGAAGGCGATGGGCCCTGATTGCATATCTGTTGAGATGATCAAGTTGGCTCTTCCAGTCATTTTTCCCATTTTGATACATGTGTATAATTATTCCCTTCAAACAGGAATTTTTCCTGACATATGGAAAATGAGTGATGTTCGTCCAATACCTAAAGTTAAGGATCCAAAGACACTTACTGACTATAGACCTATTTCGTTGGTGTGTACAATGACCAAGCCTTTTGAGAAAATAGTATGTAAACAGTTAACAGATTTTCTAACTTTTAATGATTTGCTAGAGCCTTTGCAATCAGGTTTTCGTTCTAAACATAGCACCTGTACAGCTTCATTAAAATTCTTAACTGATATTAAACTTGCTATGGACTCAAAACATGTCACGGTTGTAGTGTTTTTCGATTTTTCGAAGGCATTTCCTTCTGTGAATCATAATTTACTAATTGATAAATTGCATTCCTTTAAGTTATCGGAATCAGTTTGTAAATGGTTTGAGTCTTATCTGAGTTTCAGATTTCAAAGGGTGGTTAATGGGCGTAATGAGTTCTCTGAATGGGATAATGTTAAATGCGGAGTTCCACAGGGTGCTTCACTATCATCGTTGCTTTTTAATTTGTTTATTTCAGATCTGGGAAGTGGATTAAAATATTGTAAATATCATAAGTATGCTGACGACTTTAAGTTCTATTTGTCTGGTCCATTGTCATTGCTCCCTGATATGTTGAAAAGGATACAAATCGATATTGATTACGTTGTACAGTGGGCCTATGATAATGGACTTACTCTCAACTCGGATAAGACTCGGGCCATGCTAATATCATCATCGAGAAGCCCTGCAACTGTGACGTTCTCTCCCCTTATGGTAGGAAAGAACCCAATTATCTTTGAAGAAACAGTAAGGGACTTGGGATTAATATTAAATTGTAATTTATCATGGAAGGAGCACGTGGGCAGCATCACTCGTAATACGTACATAGTATTACAACAACTTAATAAAAGCAAGGACTCTTTCCCAACTGAAACTCGTCTTCTACTTGTTAAGTCACTTATCCTCCCATTTTTTGATTATTGTTGTCCAGTGTATGATGATATTACTGATGAATTAAATTCTAAATTGGAGAGATCTTTGAATGCTTGCATACGTTTTATTTATAACTTGCCAAAAAGAGAACATATTTCGAATTATAGGATTAAAGCCGGTTTATTAAATGTTGCAACCAGAAGACAGTATTTCATGGGAAATTTACTATACTCTGTTATTAATAATAAAATTCCTGGGTATCTTTATGATTTCCTTGAATTCAAGACTGATAAAGAATCAATTAGCGGTAAACTCCGAGAAAGAAAATCTGTATTAAAAATACCCTTCCATCGCTCCTCTAAGTTGCAGAAAACGTTTATAATTAGATGTGTGAGACTTTGGAATAAGTTACCAACTAACATTAGAGATGCTTCGAGTCAATTCATTTTTAAAAAATTGTTTTTTGATTTCTTATTTAAATGTAACAACAATTTGTTTGATGTAACATATTGGTAAAATTTTGTTATTTTTCGATATACTTTTAAAAGATTTGTTATCTTTGTTAAATGTTTTGCAATATATAATTTTATAACTTTTTTCGCAACTATATTAAATACCATTTAAAATATATTATACTTATTGTTATCTACTGAAATAAAATTATTTATATATATGTATTTGTTCCTTGAAGGGCTTTAAGCCCTAGGGACTTGATTTTACTAAATAAATAAATAAATAAAAATTACTAAACTGATTTAAAAAATAAATTATTTTAAATGCGAAACAAAAATTGACCTGCGTGAGTAGAGAAGAACGGGGTGAAAAAGCCAAGGTGCAAAAAAGCCATTTGACTTTTATTTAAAAACTGTTAAACCGATTTATCAGCAATTTAGATTATAAATACTATTAGGTAATGAGGCATTCCATTTCAAAACGACCCCCTTCGTAAACAATTGCCAATGTAAGACTATTTTTAAATAAATATTTCTTCCATTTTGTAGAACCAAATTACTTTTTATATTAGTGATTTCGAAAGTAAAATTTCTGATCTTTCTGATAATAAAAATATATTTTTTTTAATAATTTAATTTAAATAGAAAATTGAGTTTAAAAGTTAAACTTTGAAAAATCTCAAAACACGTTACCTCCGATTTTAATAAAATTCATATCAAACGAAAGCTTGAATATTCTTCTTTGTATTTATCAAACGATAATAATGGACATTTTAGTAAATTTTTTATTAATTAAATAAATTTTACAGACATTTAGAAGGTTATTATGCATAAATTGAGAAAAACAAATGCCGCCCATTACTTAATAAATGGTTCTCTCAATATAACCTTCGAATGGTTTGTAAAATTTAATTATTTTCTCAAAATCCACTGAAATGTCCATTATTAAGGCTTGATAAATAAAAAGTAGAATATTAAAGCTTTCGATTGATATGAATTTTATTAAAATCGGAGGTAACGTGTTTTGAGATTTTTCAAAGTTTATCTTTTAAACTCAATTTTCTATTTAAATTAAATTATTAAAAAAATATATTTTTTTATTATCAGAAAGTTCAGAAATTTTACTTTCGAAATCACTAATATAAAAAGTAATTTGGTTCTACAGAATGAAAGAAATATTCATTTAAAAATTGTCTTACATTGGCAATTGTTTACGAAGGGGATCGTTTTGAAATGGAATGCCTCTAATACACAATTTTTAATTCTAGTTTGGATGTTGTACCTATAGTATAGTAATATAGTTTTTATTGAAATTTTAATTTTTGAGTTGCTCTGTGCAAAACATTTCGATGAACTTTTCGAACATATTACAACCTGTTTAAGTGAACGGGTAATAAAAGTAAATGTTTATACTTAGGAGAAAACTATACTCAAAACGTATACAATGTTAATTTTTGGAAATTGAACTAAATTTAAAATTTATTATAGCTTTTAAAAAAACCGGTCTTGGGGGAAAAAGCCAGGGACAAAAATCCATTAACCCTTTAACGACGAGATGTGCTACTTTTCAACATGAAATTCAATCTCTTACAATTAGTAGAAAAAAGCCATAAAAGTTTTTAAAAGTCCATACCCTACTATTTTTGGGGTCGCTCTTTCGAATGGTGTGGTCAAAATTTTCAAAAAATGATATTTAACCCTTCTTTTTTAAAAAATACTAAGAAAAGTCAAGTTTTTTAATGTAATTTCTTTCAAAAGAATTTTTTTCTGTGTCTTAACGCTTTTCAAATAGAACAAAAAGTATCAAAAACGTGTTCCCGATAGTTGTATATGAAAAATATTCATTTCTAAATTTTATTTTTTTCGATTTTGAATTTAAAATGGCGCTTGAAGAACAAAAAATTTTTCTTATATTACGTAAGATGACAAACTTTTTTAAAATTGCTTAAATCTGATTGAAATTTGTTACTCAGGGGTTTTCGTGGTCGCTGATTACGAATTTGAAGTCTGATTTCAAAAATTCAAAATGGCGGATCCAATATGGCGGATGACTTTTTAAAAAATTGATCGGATTCGCTTGAAACTCGTTACTCGGGGGTTTTCGGGGTCGCTGATTACAAATCCGATGTTAGTTTTTAAAAATTTAAAATGGCGGATCTAATATGGCGGACGAAATACAAAAATTGTTCAGATTTGCTTGAATCTTGTTACTCGGGGGTTTTTGGGGTAGCTGATTACGAATTTGATATCAGATTTTCAAAATTCAAAATGGCGGATCCAATACGACAGATGACTTTTTTAAAAATTGATTGGATTCGCTTGAAATTTGTTACTCTGCGGTTTTTCGCGTCACTTATGACGAATCTGACGTTAGATTCAACAAATTCAAAGTGGCCAAGGTATAATGAAAGACTAATTTTTTTAATTTACTCAGGTTTGCTTGAAATTTGTTAGTGTGGTATTTTTAGGGTGGCTGATTACGAATATGAAGTCACATTCCAAAAATTCAAAATGGCGGAATTATTATACTCTTTTTGCCCTGACTCTACCAGTATCAACTTATCTATATTTCACAATATGTGACAGGAAAATTTAAAAGTGATCTATAGTACGAGAAAATCGATGTTAGTTTTTCAAAATTTAAAATGTCGGAACGAATATGGCAGACGAAATTAAAAAATTAGTCGGATTCACTAGAATTTTGTTAATCTAGGGTTTTCGGGTCCACTGATTGCGAATCCGATGTTCGTTTTTAATAATTCAAAATGCTTGGTATAAAATAGCTATAAGAATTGGTAAGGATATTTTTTTACACCTCGTCTGCCTTATCGATTCCACCATTTTGAATTTTGAAAAACTAACATCGGATTCGCAACCAGCAACTCCAAAAACCCACGAGTAACGTGTTTCAATCAGGTTTGAGATATTTTGAAAAATTCGTCCGCCATTCTGGATCCGGCATATTGAATTTTTTTAATCTAACGTCAGATTCGTCATTATCGAACCCAAAAACCGCAGTGTAACAAATTTCAAGCGAATCCGATTAATTCTTAAAAAAGTCATCTGTCATATTGGATCCGCCATTTTGAATTTTGAAAATCTGATATCAAATTCGTAATCAGCTACCCCAAAAACCCCCGAGTAACAAGATTCAAGCAAATCTGAACAATTTTTGTATTTCGTCCGCCATATTAGATCCGCCATTTTGAATTTTGAAAAACTGACATCGGATTCGTAACCAGCGACCCCGAAAACCCCAGAGTAACGAGTTTCAAGCGAATCCGATCAATTTTTTAAAAAGTCATCCGCCATATTGGATCCGCCATTTTGAATTTTTGAAATCAGACTTCAAATTCGTAATCAGCGACCACGAAAACCCCTGAGTAACAAATTTCAATCAGATTTAAGCAATTTTAAAAAAGTTTGTCATCTTACGTAATATAAGAAAAACTTTTTGTCCTTCAAGCGCCATTTTAAATTCAAAATCGAAAAAAATAAAATTTAGAAATGAATATTTTTCATATACAACTATCGGGAACACGTTTTTGATACTTTTTGTTCTATTTGAAAAGCGTTAAGACACAGAAAAAAATTCTTTTGAAAGAAATTACATTAAAAAAACTTGACTTTTTTTAGTATTTTTTAAAAAAGAAGGGTTAAATATCATTTTTTGAAAATTTTGACCACACCATTCGAAAGAGCGACCCCAAAAATAGTAGGGTATGGACTTTTAAAAACTTTTATGGCTTTTTTCTACTAATTGTAAGAGATTGAATTTCATGTTGAAAAGTAGCACATCTTGTCGTTAAAGGGTTAAATATTATGTGACATTCATTTGTTTTCTACTTAAACTAACCTTAAAAGTTTACAAAATTTTCGCGTATTTACGTAATAAAATTAATTAAACACGACGAAAAAATAGTTCAAAGTGCGCTAAAAAAATAAATAACGAATAAACGGTTGCAACAAAATATGTCCCACACAGCACATGATATTTCCTAAATATTTCCTGAATATTTCACTGAAAGATTGAAATATTTCAGTGCAAAGTTCTAGAAATATTTCTGCAAACAAGAAAATGTCCGCTTATGTGGGAATATTGACGCGAAAGTTGAGAAAATATTTCATTGAAATATTTTGGAAATATTTAACTGAAATGATGCGCACTGGTCGAACTCAGTTTCTATGGCCTGTAGAGCTGCGCAGTAGTTTTTGGCTTACTATATCCTATGGGTTTTAAAATATTTCAGAAATTTCCTATTGGTTTGAGGTGTTTAACAAATTTTTCCATTTTGTGAAATATTTTCACAATATTGCAGAATCTTTATGTGTAATATTGCAGGAATATTTCAATGAAATATTTTTTTAACTTTCGCGTCAATATTCCCACATAAGCGGACATTTTCCTGTTTGCAGAAATATTTCTAGAACTTTGCACTGAAATATTTCAATCTTTCAGTGAAATATTCAGGAAATATTTAGGAAATATCATGTGCTGTGTGGGGTCATCTGTGGTGAAATTTAAGGAAGACTTTTAAAAATGGTACAAAAACTTGGCAGTGTGAATCGAAAACAGGTAACCTTAACATAATATTCAATTTTCCTTGATAAAAGCTCTTTAAAATTTATTAAAATATTTTATCTATTTTTAAACGAATGAACAATTTCTTGTATATTTGTAGAAATTATAGTTCTTGAGTAAGAATTTTTGAAACGTGCCACCTAAAATTCAAAAAATTTATTTTTGGCTAAAATGTTGTTTTTTCTATAGTGCTTTACATAAAAAAACACTATGCCAAAGGATTTGCCAAAAAAAAAAATTTTGTTATTGTTATAAACAATTAAAGTTTTCAGACACTTTTTTAAAAAAAATTAATTAAAAAGAAACTTGTTAACCGATTTTAATGATTCAAGAGGCATTCTTTTTTATTTGAGTCAAAGTTTTGAATAAAATTTTTTTCGTAAAAAAATATTGAAATTTAATAAATAAACAAATTATTTATTTATAACAAATTAGCAAAAAACCATGTTCTCAATCGAATTTCAAAATGAAAAAAATAGTACTTATTCTCTGATTACCACTGAGTAATATTCCGTTGAGAAAAAAAATGGCACGGCTTGGACAACTGACTTATTTAAACATTGTTTATCCTGAGCAGAACGGGATTTGCATGTGACGTCACGCGCAGCGGTCCTTTGACGCGGGAATCTAAGAGAATATCAGAGGAATATCAAAAATAATATTAAAATAATGTTTAAGTATTTCTTATGGACGAAAAAAACTATAACAATTTAATTAATTGAGGAGCTGGATTCTATAACCGGCTCTTCGCTCGAATGAAATGAACCGATTTTTTTTAGGCATGCACAATATATCTTACCGAAGCCCACAAGCCAAAGTAAAGTCCAAAAAAACAAATTGTTTATTAATTATTAATTTTGAAAGTTGTTATTTACAACAACAGGAATTTCAATTTTCAACGAGAAAAAGTATGCGACGAAATTTCACATTATGAAAACTTCTCGCGAGAAAGTTTTTCCTTTATTATTCAGGAAGTTTTTCCAAAAAGAATTAAACCGATTTGATGAGAAATAAAGAAAATAAAAGAAAAATAGCGAAACAGTATTTTCGTTCGCAGCGAAAACCCTGTTCGGCAGCCATGTTTGTCATATGACTTGTAACGTACGCACGCACACATTTCTATTTTACACAGCAGCGTGAGTGTGTGAGCGTGCGTAAGCTACGAGTCATATGATAAACATGGCTGCCGAACAGGGTTTTCGCTGCGAACGAAAATACTGTTTCGCTATTTTTCTTTTATTTTCTTTATTTCTCATCGAATCGGTTTAATTCTTTTTGGAAAAACTTCCTGAATAATAAAAGAAAAACTTTCTCGCGAGAAGTTTTCATAATGTGAAATTTCGTCGCATACTTTTTCTCGTTGAAAATTGAAATTCCTGTTGTTGTAAATAACAACTTTCAAAATTAATAATTAATAAACAATTTGTTTTTTTGGACTTTACTTTGGCTTGTGGCCTTCGGTAAGGTATATTGTACAAGCCTAAAAAAATCGGTTCATTTCATTAATATTTGACTGAGAAATGACGATATATTTATCAAAAGGTAATTAACTTTTCAGAAAAAAAATTTTTAGTTTTTATTTTTTAGTATTAATAACTGGCATTCTAGAAAAAAATTGTAAATAGAAAAAAGATGTATTTTTTTCTCCTCTACAACGTCACAATTTTTAAATATTTTTTTTTTGAGTTTTAAATTTTCATGACATAACTGACGAAGGGACTATCTTCTGCGTGAGTTCGAGCGAAGAGCCGGTTATAGAATCCAGCTCCTCAATTGTTTAAACAATTAATTTTTGTTATTTTTTCATAAACAGTAGTTAGGGCTAGAAATTTCTAGTCTTCTCGCAATTTCTCAATTTTTCAATGAGTAAAACATCTACTAATGATAAAAAATAAAAAATAAATTAATTAAACATTGTTTAAACAATAATAAATTGTTGTTATTTTTTTCATAAACTGTACTTAGGGTTAGAAATTTTGTTTTTTCAATCGTGCAATTTTTTATGAAAAAAAATCTACTGATAAAAAATAAAAAATTATTTATTTAAAAATAAATATAAATTAAATATATATATATAGTTTTTTTACTATAAAAAGTTGCATTATTGGCAAAAATGCAGGAATTTATAATTGATTATAAATTATAGATTATTATATTATTTATAATTATATTATATTATTATTATTATTGTTATTATTATTATTATTATTATTATTATTATTATTATTATTATTATTATTATTATTATTATTATATTATATTATATTATATTATATTATATTATTATTATTATTATTATTATTATTATTATTATTATTATTATTATTATTATTATTATTATTTTTTTTTTTGCTTAGGGACTTTTGGGAAATCTGCCTACAGATACCTTGGATTCCGCACTCCAAGGTTATGTGGGGTTGGTATGATAAAACAAAAGGAAATATAAAAAAAAGAAAAATAAATCTATAAAAAATTAAATTTAATACACTGGCGACCTACTACCAGCCCGACCCACTAAAACCCGTAACCCTTCTTCTGGAGCCCTTTACCCTCCCTCGGAACTGTCGTAAGACTTTAGCCTTCGAGGGTGGCGCTCCAACTCTGTCGCTAATGCGACTTTCTGCTTTTCTCTGCGGTTATCCTGCGTTAATAGTTAAAAATTTAAAACTATTTCACTATAAAGCGGAATTAACAGCACAACAATAATTAAAAATAACAAATGTGTAATTAAGTGTAAAAAGTCAGAAGATAAAATTATAAACGGATATATAAAAAAAAGAAAAAATAAACGCGTATAAAAAATTCAAAAAACATAAAACTGTACAAAGATGAATAAAAAACACAAACAATTAAAAAATGTATAAGGACAAATAAATCACAAAATAAATTAATAAAAAACAAACGAACAAAATTAAAAGCTGTTTAAATTACGCTTTTTGGTGGCCGTCGAGATCCTTCCTCGACATAACCGAGATTATGAAGTTCTCGACTTGCCGCCAATTCTCTTCCGACTGGGTCATCAGCGATACCATGTTCTCCGGTGTAACTTGACTGTTTATACCTTCGAACATGGCCCGCCTCTCCAAGTCCCAATTCTTGCATGAGAAGAGGGTGTGCTCCGCGTTGTCCTCAGGGAACTGGCAATATGCACACACCTCGTTCTCGCGTAATTTAAAGCGACACAGGTACGAGTTAAAACACCCGTGACCTGTGAACGCCTGAGTCAAGTAATAGGAAACCTGACCGTGTTTCCTATTCATCCAGGTGGCGAGTGCCGGGATAAGGCGATAAGTCCATCGACCTTTTTCCTCACCATCCCATCTTTCCTGCCATCTTTCTATGAGCCTGTGCCTCGCTTCTTTGCGAATCAGGCCCTTGCTTGGTCTTAACTCCTCATCCAAGGAACTTCTTTCTTTAGAAAAGAGAAACATTTCTTCCCTTTCCCTCGCCAAAAGATCTGCTGGCGGGACACTTGCAAGGACCTGCACAGCACTCGTAGATACCGTCTTATATGCAGAGATGATACGCGTTGTTATCGATCTCTGCGCCGACAGTATCTTTTCACAGATGGTAACACATCTTTTGCTCCTCAGGGATGGGGCCCATGCTGGTGCTGCGTAGAGCATTTTAGCATGGGCGACACTCGCCACCAGTCTTCTTTTTTGTTCACGGGGTCCGCCAACATTTGGCCTTATTCGACGCCATAGCCATGTGGTGGTGGAAGTTTAACCTTCCATCCAACTCCACACCAAGGTATTTAATTTGTTTACTCCACTTGACCTCGAATCCGTCTATCACGATTCGTGGGAGCTCATAACCACGTCTGTCTGTGACCAGCAGTGCCTCGGTCTTTTCCAGGGCCATTTCAAGACCTCTGGTATCCAGCCAGCTTTTTGCTAGTCGCAGATATTCGTTCACCAATGTCCCAAGAGCCTCCTCACTCTCGGCAGTGCACACGAACAACGCGTCGTCCGCAAAGCCGATGATCACCGCACCTTCGGGCAGATCCATTCGCAGAAAATCATCGTAAGATACATTCCATACAAATGGACCCACCCTCGAGCCTTGAGGAGCCCCACGCTGCATCTCTTCCTTGAGAGTGCAGGTGTCTCCCTCATATATAACCCACCTGTCGCTAAGATAATTATCCATTATCCGCAACAAGTAGGGCGGCATGTTTTTCTTTTCCATCGACTCGATGAGATCTTTCCATCTTGCGGAATTAAACGCGTTGCGTATGTCAATTGCTACCAACGCGCAGAAGCTCTTCTTTTTCCCAGGTCCCAATTTGTTTTTTCCTGCTTTGGCTATGTCCACAACTGCCTGGATGGCATCAACCGTGGACTTGCCTTTACGGAAACCAAATTGGTGATCGGATAGACGATTCTCTTCGGTCAAGTGGCTTTGCATTCTCTGCAGAACCATATCCTCTAGAAGTTTACCCATCGTATCTAGCAGGCATATAGGCCTGTACGATGAAACCTTATCTAGAGGTTTTTCACCTTTCCTTAGGAGGACTAACCTCTGTCGCTTCCAGTCGCGGAAGAACTCTCCTCTCTCAAGGCAAAGATTGAAGCATCGAAGCAGAATCTGGGGTGAAGTGTCGATTACCAACTTTAGGATCTCGTTACTTATCCCATCGATTCCAGGCGCCTTGCCTGTTTTCAATCTTTTGCCTGCTTTTTGCAGTTCACTAAGTGTGAAGAGTTCTTCCTCTTCGACTTTGCAAAAACTCCAGTCCCTTCTAAGGTATGGCTCCGCAGGAGGAAACAAAGAACTTATTATCTTTCTGACCCAATCGGGATTGTCCAGGCCGGGGGTCTTTTGCCTCGTCACTAATTTCTTAGTCACTATTTTAAAAGCCAGACCCCATGGGTCCTTGTCGACTTCCTCGATTAGGTCCTTCCAGCTACGGCGTCGCGACTTACGGATCTCTTTCTTGAGGTTCTTTTTCGCCTTCTTGAAAGCCTCTTTCAGCAAGGGATCTCCCTTAGATCGGGTGTATGTCCTTCTTGCTTTGAGGCATTCCTTTCTCAAGGAGGCCAGCTTTTCTGACCACCAGTGCAAGGATTTTTTCCTTGGAAAGGCTCCTTTGCGACGTGGCATCGACGCATTGCAAGCGGTGAAGATTATATTTCGCACCGCTCGCACCTCTCCATTTAGACTTTTCGGCCTCTTCACCCAGCCCAAGTCCTCAATTAAAAGGGCTTCTCTTAGGGACCGGCCGAACTTTTCCTTGTCGAGTCTCTTCATATTCCACGAGGAGATTTTGCGACTAGGAGCATCCTGTCTTTTTCCTCCTCGTGTGTCTCCCATCGAGACTGAGAACTCAATATACTGGTGGTCACTTGCGGTATATTCCTCAGAGACCCGCCAGTCGGTTATGCGGCTAAAAAGTTTAGACGATGCGATTGTTAGATCTATAATTGATCCGATTGCACCTCGTCTAAAAGTCCATGTATTGCCTCGGTTTACTGTCAATAAGTCGTTTCTGGAGATCATTTCTCCAATACAAATTCCTCTCTTGTCGAGTCTCGTCTCACCCCACTCTGGCGACTTTGCGTTAAAATCACCAGTGATGATGACATCCAGCCTGGATTCTGTGAGGCTCGCTTCTAGGTCTTCGATATTGGCTTCGAAGTTTGTCAGTGGGTCGTTGGGTGAGAAGTAGCAGCTATACATACGTATATTAGCCACCTCTATCCACACGAACCCACTGCTCGTCTCCAGAAACTTGTCAACCCGCAATTCTGGGTTGCACAGCTTTATGGCGGCTCTCTTTGCCTTATCCTGATACCAAGGGGCGAGGTCGCTTCCTTGATACTGCTCACTGCAGAACAGGATATCGACCTCATTTTCCCTTGCTGTTTGCATTAGGAGCAACTGTGCATCCTTACTTGTATGCAGGTTCACCTGCAAAAATTTTAAGGATTTGCCCTTTTAATCTTTTGCAGTTCTTCTCTGTAAACCGGGCAGGCTCTCTTTCCGGAATCGTGATCCGTCTCTGGCTTCCCCAGGTCCAAGCACGTAAGGCACTTCGGCTTCACTTTACAGCTCTTCGCGAGGTGTCCCTCTCCGCCGCATCTCCGACAGTTTTTACTTCTGTCGGGGCCTTTGCAGGTTCGGGTAGAGTGTCCATAGGCTAAGCACTTTTGGCACCTAGCTACTTCAACATGCTCGCGAATTTGAGCATTTATCCAGCCGATTTTGATTCGGCCAAGTTTAAGCAGAATGTCACTTTCTGCTTCTGCCAAGCGGATTAGAGCAACCTTAGTTCCTTTGTAGCGCGGCAGTAATTTGCACTCTATAGGCAGGTCGGACTTGCCCAGCTTTTCTTCCAATGCTGAAGTCACCTCACTCTCTGTAGTGGCTTCATCCAGGTCTCTGATTTCTAGAGACCTCTTATTTACAAGAGGTATGACCTCAGCCTTGCCATGCAGGGCCAAGGACAGACTTTTCGCAAATTTTAAGGTCTCTCCACCCTTTTTCACTATCAGGAGAACTTCCTGTTTAAAAGTTCTCCTGATTTTCTGTACCACGGTGCCTGTATCTTCAGGTTTAACCTTTTCTTTTATCAGCGGCAAGATACCCTCGTAAAACTTTGGGTCTCTTGCCGTGATCTTCACAGCTTCCGTGGACCTGAGTTTCGAAGGGGGCTTCGTGAGCTCTTTTTTCTCGCCTTTGGTCTTTCTTCCTGGAGCCCGTTTCTTTCTTTCTCCAACAACCTTAAAGTCATCCTCAATGTCCGCTCCGTCTTTCAAGACGGTATCGGCATACGTCTTACTAGGACTACTTGAGGACGCCCCTTTTGCTTCAACTAGCGACTCAGGATTAAGCTGTGGAGCATCCTTTCGCTTAATCCTCTTTTCACTTTGAGTCGCTCGTTGTGGACTCACATCCGGGCTTACTCCTTCCCTAGGGCGCTTATTAACCTTTTTCGTCTTAGTTGCGCCTGCAGCCGCGCTATCCCGGGTTGCAATAACACTCTTCGTCTGCCGTGGAGTTTCCACAGTTGGAAATTGCGGCTCTTGGTCTTTGAAAGGCTCGGGGATAAAACGTAAATTCTTACAGATTATATCGAACGCATTTTCCAAAACCGTCACGCCATCCTGGATGTCACGACCGACGTTTTTTTTGTCGCTTGAATCCTTGGCGCAAGCTTTTAAAAATTCCCGGAATAGCCAGGAACTGATTTGCGACATTTGATTCGTAGCATGTCACCTGGCTATCTATTTGGCTCCCTCCAAAATCCCTGGAGCCATCTGCACCGACTATCGAGGCTTGCACCCGATCAGAATCGGTGGTGGGATTACCCTCTTTCGAGGTACCCACTTGGAGTAATTTATGTGATTCTTTATCCATTTCATTCATTTCTTTTGGTTTTAAAATCAGGGAACCACCCTGTTGGTTGTCCTTTAGTGAAAAGCCCCGCCACCACGGCAAGGTCTACCGAACATATCCAAGATGCCAGTCGTGTCTGGCAGCGAACCCACTTCTCCCAACTCATCAAAGAAATCAATCATGTCTAGCAGCGGACCCACTTCTCCCAGCTCATCAAAGAAATCAATGATGTTTGGCAGTGGATCCACTTCTCACAGCACATCAAAGAAATCAATGATATTTGGCAGTGGATCCGCTTCTCCCAGTACGTCAAAGACATCGATGATGTTCGGTAGTGGACAACCATCGGCGGGGATTATTATTATTATTATTATTATTATTATTATTATTATTATTATTATTATATTATATATTATATTATTATTATTATATTATTATATTATTATTTTATCCCTAAATTTATAATCAATTGAAAAATTATAAATGCTCTAAATTTATAATCAATTGAAAAATTATAAATGCCCTAAATGTATAATCAATTGAAAAATTATTAATTGTTTATCAATGGTTAAATAACATTCTTTTAGTTTTACTATTATAATTAAGTATTTAAATTATAAAAAAAATTTAAAATTGAGAAAAACTAAGGAATTTCTAGTTAAGTACAGTTAATTGAAAAATTAACAAAATAAATTGTTTAAATAATGTTTAAATAATTAGATAATTTTTAGTTTTGTTATACTTAAGTGCTTTCGTTACAAAAAATGCATAATATAGAAAAAAAACTACTGTTTATGAAAAAATAACAAAAATTAATTGTTTAAACAATTAATTAAATTGTTATAGTTTTTTTCGTCCATAAGAAATACTTAAACATTATTTTAATATTATTTTTGATATTCCTCTGATATTCTCTTAGATTCCCGCGTCAATGGACCGTTGCGCGTGACGTCACATGCAAATCCCGTTCTGCTCGGGATAAACAATGTTTAAATAAGTCAGTTGTCCAAGCCGTGCCATTTTTTTCTCAACGGAATATTACTCAGTGGTAATCAGAGAATAAGTACTATTTTTTCATTTTGAAATTCGATTGAGAACATGGTTTTTTGCTAATTTGTTATAAATAAATAATTTGTTTATTTATTAAATTTCAATATTTTTTTACGAAAAAAATTTTATTCAAAACTTTGACTCAAATAAAAAAGAAAGCCTCTTGAATCATTAAAATCGGTTAACAAGTTTCTTTTTAATTAATTTTTAAAAAAAAAGTGTCTGAAAACTTTAATTGTTTATAACAATAACAAAAATTTTTTTTTTGGCAAATCCTTTGACATAGTGTTTTTTTATGTAAAGCACTATAGAAAAAACAACATTTTGGCCAAAAATAAATTTTTTGAATTTTAGGTGGCACGTTTCAAAAATTCTTACTCTCTTATGTATAATATATTGTTTTTAGTCCTGATGAGCTGTGTTTACAGCGAAAATGCATTCGCTAATAAATTCGACAAAAATTAAGGTCCTTGAAAAAAAATACCGAAATTAAAATATTTTAAAAATAAGATTATTTGTCATATAAATAAAGGAAAACTATAAAAATACCAAAATTAATAACATATTTTGCTAACATCGCGAGGTGGCTTTTTCCCCCACCAGGTGGTACAAAAAAGCCACTTGCAGTGCTTTCGTAAAACTCTTATAACTTAGTCCTTTCATGGGATAAAAAATATTTCCGTCAAGAATATTCAAGCTTAATAACTACATTTTCAATGACAATTGGAAATACGAGAAACACATTTTAAATTCAGATTTTATAGCTTCAAATGTAAAAATGTGGCTTTTTCACCCAGTTCTACTCTACTCGAATTCTTCGAGATTACAGGATCTCTGCCTAATGCCGCTCGACTGCGGAAACTTGTTATGATATTATGGGAAACATTATTAAATATTAATTAATTAACAAATTATTTAAATAATTTTAATTATTAATAAATTTATTAATTTATTAAATAAATTTTATTAAAAACACAACCAAGCGCTCAATTCTTAAATAAATTCAGGAATAACTCTAAAACAAAGTTTTTCTGTGTACTGGTTTCTTCCAAAATAACTTACCTTACAAATGTTTTCAAAATTCTTCCAATATTTAAAATTTGAAGGCAATAAATTCTTTCGTTTCTTTTGAATGTTCAAAAAATGGAGGAGCGGAAGGGGGATGAATAATAGTAATATTTTTTTCATGTGACTCACCTGTCGAAGACGTGAACACGCAAGATTAACGGTTGATCCCTGATGGAGTCGGGAGCGTCGCGACGCACCCTCTCTTGATGCCGTTGCAAAGTATTCGTGTCGTACCAGGCAGGTTCATAATGTCTGATGTATGTCCTACGCGTAATCCCTACAACACAAACATCCATATGTTTCTATATATCTATATACAACGGATCAACAGCAATGGTCAATTTTCTAGGATTTTTCTTCTTATATACATATATTCACCATCTTAAATTTATATCTGCAGACATACTTTTTCTCTACTTTATATATGTTGAGTTTAGGGAAGAGTGGGGCTGGTTGCACCACTTTTTTTTAATTTAATAACTATTATAATATCAATTATTTCATAGGTTATATACGATAAATTAAAAGAGCAATCACTCATTTATGATTTAAAAGTAAAAAGGTATATGTCTCGTTATAAAATGATCCAATCATGGCAACAACATTGAAAAAAAGTCGCTATTGATGCAAGACGACCCATAGGTGGGGCGTCTTTCACCCCACTTTTTATAATTAAAGAATTTACATCAAATCGACTATTAAATATTGTTAAGTACGTTCATTAATTTCAAAAAGGCAATAAATAAATAGTAGACTAAGATTGTTTTTATTATAAAGTAGTTTAATTAGAAGAAAAACATTTTTCAATTAAGTTACCATAACATTTTTATAATAGTTTATTTTTTCTGATTTTTTTCTCAATTTCTTTTTGGGCACCTTCTTGGAAGATTTTTTCGAAGTATAAGGTTAGGTGTTATGTGTAACTAACACCATATGTGATCAACACTCAGAAATCTCGAGAAATGTAAGAAATATCAAGTATGGTGCAATCAGCCCCACTCTCCCCTATCTCAAATTTTTTATATTGCAGTAAAATCAATTCTTCTATATGAGAAAAAAAGCTTTACTTATTTATTATACTTATTGTATATTTATTATACATTATTGTATATTTATTATATATTTATTATACTTATTGTAGTAAAATAAAAAAACCTTTAATCTTTTTTATCTACATTTTTAATATACATATACTAAAAGTCTTTTCACGAAAAATTTATTTTGAACAACTAAATTCTGGTTGAATAAACAAAGTAAAGTTAAAATTGAGGACATTAAATGACATCTAATTCAATATGTAACAAGGGATAAAATAGTAGAATATAAAATTAATAGTATAATAAATGAAACATAGGACTAAAAATTTGTTACTACTTTTCTTGAAAGAAAAAGTTAATCTAAGAAAGAATAAGTAATAAGTCAAATACTAACATATACAAATGCTATACTAATTTGGATTAATATTGCATAAACACTTGCTAAGAAATAAAGTTTGTACAAAGCACTAGAATATTAAAGAAACAATTTTTTTTATAACAAGTTTTAGAAAAATGGTGTTTCCTGAATACAGGAAACATAAAAAACACCTTTACTAAAAATTGGTATTTAGAAAAATTTAATTTAAAATAGATAATTACCTGATTAAAATGTTTATTTTTCTACAATTATGTATAAAATCAACAAGAAGTTATAATATTGTTTTAAAAATTTGTATATATAGTCTTTATTAATATTAACAAAATTAACCAAATGTTAATTCGAATTAAACTTCAAGATACTAGTACTATACTTTTCGATAAAGAACAAGTATATTATTCGTTGAAATATTTTTAAAAACAAATTATGTTTCATTGATGCTTTGATTAAATTATGCTAAATAGCTAACAATTTTGCTAACACCGGCTCTTTTGTGAATTTTTTCTGAACATACTTGTAATGGGACAATTTTTTTAGAATATGTTTCTGAAAGGTTTTTTCGTTCTCTTTCCAATGGTGAATTATATTTTTTAATATTTTAAAAATTTACCCTAATTTTTGATAATTAATATTTAATTTTCGAATTTCCCAAAAATCAGTCCGTTTTTTTTTAAATAAATTATTGCAAACGAAAGCTGAGGTTTTTTCCTATCGTCATGTAAATTTTCAGAATGCCCTTTTTTTTGTTTTTGAGTTATTAAATTTCAAAGAATAAATTGCGTCCCGGGCGCCTCGTCTCACGCCAGTTGCCACGCGGCTCAGTGCAACCGCGACGCAGCGCGCTGCAATTTATTCTTTGAAATTTAATAACTCAAAAACAAAAAAAGGACATTTTGAAAATTTACATGCCGATAGGAAAAAACCTCAGCTTTCGTTTGCAATAATTTATTTTCAAAACAAAACGGACCGATTTTTGGGAAATTGAAAATTAAATATTAATTATCAAAAATTAGGGTAAATTTTTTTAATATTAAAAAATAAAATACACCATTAGAAAGAAGACGAAAAAACCTTTTAGAAACATATTCTAAAAAAATTTTCCCATTACAAGTATGTTCAGAAAAAATTCACAAAGTAGCCGGTGTTAGCAAAATTGGTTAAATTGACCCCCCTCTAACCCCTCCAAATTTTCGAAAAAATCAAAAATATTTTTTGGGGCACATTTCTACTTGATAGAGCAACAAATTCCCTGAGTTTCAATTTTTTTCAAGAAGTTGAAATTTCAACTTAGGACATTTCACGTAAAATGCATCATATGTATTCTTCGTTTAAAATTAATAGAAATTGTGTACTTATATACATACGATTAAAAAAAATTTAAACAGATGAAATTAAACGTTAACTAAAATTATAAAAACTATAAACATTGTCAATAAAATAAAAAAGGTTATGTATCTGGAAGTAAAACAAATGTCTAATTTGATAAAATAGAATAAATAAAATTTAAAATAGAAAACATTTTTTTTCTACGCTACATGTTTAAAAAGTTAAAATTTTAAATCTTAAAAACATATTAAATATAAACAAACAATGTGCAAATCAACGACAAAATTTTCTACCACTGTAAAGTAACTCAAAAAAGCAAACTAAAATATTTAAAAATCTTTCTAAAACAAAAAAAGAGGAAACGAGTTATTTTTTTTCTTATAAAACAAAAAGTTTGCCTTTATTTTAAAGAATCATTTCAAATGTTAACATAAAACAACGAAAATATTTATATTGTAAAAAGAAGGCTTTTTTGCACCGCGTTATGAAAATATTTTTTAAATAAAATACTTATGGGAAACCACATGGGATCCTATGTCAAAAACTATGTAAAACCCTACTTCCATGAAGGAAACCACGTGGTTTACCATGTGGTTTCCCATGTCAAACCATATGGGAAATTGAGACAGGATTTTAGATAGGAATAATCATAGGAGATTTGAACAGTTTGTCTTTGCATAAAACCATATCAAATCCCACATGAAATTCTGAATGTTTTTCCCAGTCAAATCCTAAACCAAATCCCATGTGAAAAACAGTATCATTTATTTATATTTATTTTCTCAAGTCAAGCCCCAAGTGAAATCCTTTTTCCTTTTTTTTAAATTTTCTCATGTCAAAACCTAAACCAAATCTCATGTGAAAAACATTATCCGCCTTATTCAATATCCCTACATGGGAATCCACTTGGAATTTTACAAGGGTTTCACATAGGATTTTATATGGGAATTGACATAGGATTTCATGCAAGATTTCACCTGGGATTTAATATGAAATATCACATAGTATTTTATTAAAGATCCAAAGAAGAAATTTTCAAAGGATTAAAAATTATTTAATAAAAAATTAAATAATAAATAGTATTAGTGTTACAAGTAAATAAAAAAGTAAAAAAATTGATAATTTGAAACACGTCCTCTGTGCTACAGGTTCTCAGCTCTTATATACTTCCAGAATCGTCTTAATAGCAAGAGAATTCACTTTCGCCACCTAGCGGTGAAAGTATAGGAGCGACAGTAATCTTTAACATTACTAAAGAAACTATGTGGAATACCCCGTAGGATTCCATGTGGTTTCCTATGTGGGGATTTACATGGAATTTTACTTAGGAATTCATTTGGGAATTTATTTCTACGTAAATTCCTAAGTATAATCCCATGTAAATCCCCACATAGGAAACCACATGGTATCCTACGTGGTATTCCACATAGTTTCCTTAGTAATGTTAAAGATTACTGTTGCTCCTATACGTTCACCGCTAGGTGGCGAAAGTGACTTCTCTCGCTGTTGAGACGATTCTGGAAGTATATAAGAGCTGAGAACCTGTAGCACAGAGGACGTGTTTCAAATTATCAATTTTTTTACTTTTTTGATTACTTGTAACACTAATACTATTTATTATTTAATTTTTTATTAAATAATTTTTAATCCTTTGAAAATTTCTTCATTGGATCTTTAATAAAATAATATGTGATATCTCATATTAAATCCTAGGTGAAATCTTGCATGAAATCCTATGTCAATTCCCATATAAAATCCTATGTGAAATCCGTTGTAAAATTCCAAGTGGATTCCCATGTAGGGATATTAAGTAAGGCGGATAATGTTTTTCACATGGGATTTGGTTTAGGTTTTGACATGGGAAAATTTAAAAAAGAAAAAAGGATTTCACTTGGGGATTGACTTGAGAAAATAATTATAAATAAATGATACTGTTTTTCACATAGAATTTGGTTTAAGATTTGACTGGGAAAAACATGCAGGATTTCATGTGGGATTTGATATGGTTTTATGCAAAGACAAACTGTTCAAATCTCCTATGATTATTCCTATCTAAAATCCTGTCTCAATTTCCCATATGGTTTGACATGGGAAACCACATGGTAAACCACGTGGTTTCCTTCATGGAAGTAGGGTTTTACATGGTTTTTGACATAGGATCCCATGTGGTTTCCCATATAGGGATTTTCAATTTGTTTTTCAATTACATACATACTGCAGGCTGTATGTAAAAAAATTATATCAAGGACATATTGTTTGTAAAACTCGAAAGAGTTTTACTCTTTCGAGTTTTACATACCACTACAGCAAAGAAAGATACATCGGGACCACGACACAACCACACGCAGTTTTCTTAGCAGCTGACAAGGGACGTCAGCCTAATAAACTGGGGGCATTTGTTACGTATGACTTTGTAACATTTTTAAATTTTTTGTAAAAAACATATTGTAATTGAATGAACTCAATAAGCATTTATTAATGTCAATTCATGAGGTAATAATTACACTTTTAACACATGATGACACTTTGTAACACACATATTACAACATTCAGAAAGGAATTTTGTATTAAGATCTAAATAATGAAATGAAGATTGTGATACTTTATAATATGCAAAACTGTGCAAATACACTTTAAAAGTAAGTATAATTTACTTACGATATTTATCAATGTAAAAAGTGGTTCATCTAAGCAACAGGACTTGGGTGATGACATTCAAACAAATATGCAATGTAGCAGATAATCATTAAGTAATAACTTAATATCACAATAATAAGTAGGTCTTTCCCACCAAAATGTTGTTCAATAAAAAGAATCGACAAAAGGGAAATCGAGGAAGTTGCCCGTGAATCTTAGCGAAACAAAGTATGTTTGGCCATAGTAGCCTAAGTTAAGCAGTAGTTGCATTTAGTTTCAAGAAGGGACTCAATAGCATTTTATTAAGCAATTTAAAAGAGTAATTGACATAGTATTTTGTCATATTGTGAAAAATATTAAGAAAGTTAAAAAGATAATAATAAAACTAAAATAAATCCCAAAAGAAGATTCCAGACTCTACAACACAGTTAAAGTCAGTATTATTGAATAACACAAACAAAAGAGCACATACACGATTCATTACTATAAACGATTGTTTTTACACGGAGGAAAATGGATAGTTAAAAGTAGATAGTTAAAAAATATATAATCAAATTTATTATCTCCCATGCAGAAATTGCAGCAGGATTCTCATAGGGGCCTTGTAAAATTTCCCTTTTACCTATCTGAGTCTAGTAAGGAAAAATGTAGGGAACTGGTTGGGCCCCGTGATTTTCTGTGACGCTCGGAACTTGTCAGAAATGTCTTACAAGGAAATGTCGCGAGGACCCTACGAGAATCTCACAAGAAAACTGATTTTTTCTGTTTAATAATTTAAGGTTATTTGTGAATATAAACAAACTTATTGCTCGGTTGTCAAATTTTAGTATTATTAGTATTTAATTAAGGTACTACTACACTTTAGAAGGCACTTAACCTTTAAACTGCTACGTGCTGAAAAATCACGCTCAGTGCTAACCCCGGTCTGTCAGACTGCTATTCCCTTTTTTACGGATTTTTAGAAATTTATAATTTTCTAAAGACAACTATTGTAAATATTTTTTACTTTTTAACATAAAAAAGTCATTTTTTTATTATTTTGATTATTTTTTCTATTTTTACATATGATGTATTCCACGTCAGTTCAACACAAAAAATTTTATTAGGTTTTGGGATTCGGTTGAAATTAGGTAGATTATATCCTCTGGTGGTAGTAAATAAAATCCCTAAGCGATTTTAAAAAATTTCAAAAATTGGCGGACATATTGGATTTTTAATTTTTTTGTACTTTTTTTTTGAAAAATATATATCTCTGCTTCTTCTTAACGGATTTTAGTTTATGACCTCTTAAATTGTTCGTATTGAAATATACTTTTATTTAAAAAATTAAAATTAAAAAAATTATTTAAATTTTTTGTTTAAAAAATTAATTTAATTTTTTGAAAAGCCATAGAAAAAATATGCTACCTTCAATTTTGATCATTTTTTACCATTTGTAGCCATAAATGTGTTGAACTTGTCCTGAAATTTTCATCGTGGGACAGCCAGTAGTTTTTGAGAAAAAAAATAAAACGTAAATCCTCGCATAGCACTGTAGCGCTCAGTTTTAATGCCGCACGATTGTAAATGGAATTTTAATGAAAGTACGAGTTTTTATTAACCCTAGAACTAAAATATGATTTTTTTATAGACTAACGAAAAACTGAGGTGGTTTGGTACCCCAGATTTGAAACAATTGTAAAAGGTTACCTTTTTTGTAATTTTTTTAATTTGTCAACAATGTGGCTAATTTGAAAAAATTAAACGGATTTTAAAAGGTAAATAGAGACAATTTTATTTTGATTAAGGCAACTTAAAAATTTAAATATTATTTACAATATATACAAATGTTAAATGATTTTAAAATAGAATAAAAATTATTTATTACAAAGGAGGTTTCTATTTTTTACGGGGGAGTTTCCGAGGTCTTACAGTTTTTCTTTATTTACCTTTTAAAATCCGTTTAATTTTTTCAAATTAGCCACATTGTTGACAAATTAAAAAAATTACAAAAAAGGTAACCTTTTACAATTGTTTCAAATCTGGGGTACCAAACCACCTCAGTTTTTCGTTAGTCTATAAAAAAATCATATTTTAGTTCTAGGGTTAATAAAAACTAGTACTTTCATTAAAATTCCATTTACAATCGTGCGGAATTAAAACTGAGCGCTACAGCGCTATGCGAGGATTTACGTTTTATTTTTTTTCTCAAAAACTACTGGCTGTCCCACGATGAAAATTTCAGGACAAGTTCAACACATTTATGGCTACAAATGGTAAAAAAATGATCAAAATTGAAGGTAGCATATTTTTTCTATGGCTTTTCAAAAAATTAAATTAATTTTTTAAACAAAAAATTTAAAAAATTTAAATAATTTTTTTAATTTTAATTTTTTAAATAAAAGTATATTTCAATACGAACAATTTAAGAGGTCATAAACTAAAATCCGTTAAGAAGAAGCAGAGATATATATTTTTCAAAAAAAAAGTACAAAAAAATTAAAAATCCAATATGTCCGCCAATTTTTGAAATTTTTCAAAATCGCTTGGGGATTTTATTTACTACCACCAGAGGATATAATCTACTCAATTTCAACCGAATCCCAAAACCTAATAAAATTTTTTGTGTTGAACTGACGTGGAATACACCATATGTTACAAATACAAAATTTAACGATTTTGGAAAAAAAATTTTTTTGAAAAAGTTGCCAACTAATAGATTTTTATAAAATATTAACCCCTTAACTGTTTGAGGAAAATACAACATGATTGTCCCAAACTGCCCAGCGAAATCGGATACTTTTTCAAATAGTATAATATATTTAAATTATAGGTAACTAATTATTCAATTATTTTCTAAAATATCATTAATGACCCTTATAATTTCTTATAATATTGATATAAAGAAAAATATCTATCAATTTATATACAAATTATATTTGTTTTGAGTGATAGTGAACACGACCCACGGGTGGGTCGGAAACAGTTATGGCCATACTTTTTCACGACCCACCCGTGGGTCGGAAACAGGCAACGGGTTAAGCTACTGAAAAGCTCAAGTTCTTATTATACTTTAAAAAACGGTTATAAGCAAAGAAAATTTTTGTAGCTGTCTGTCAGACCGGCATATCAGTTTAAAGGTTAAAAAACCAAATTTAAAAAAAATTTTATTAGGTCTCCTGGTTAAAAAACCGGACAGATTTCGGACTGATCCGAAATTTGTCCGAAACAATGCGGTTTATGGTCAGGTTTTTGTCACCCGAAATTAATCCGGAAAAATCCGAACTCTATACGGTTTGTGAACAACTAGTGAATCCGGAGTTGGTCCGATGAAGTCCGAAATTAATCAGTTAATTTTAACTTGTGAATCCGGAATTAGTCCGAAACAGTCAAAAATTAGTCCAGACAATTTAGTAAATGTTAATAAAAAAATAATTATACAAGTTACACATATTAATTATTATTACTTTATAGTACATTCAACATATTTTTTCGATTTACCTATCGCAATTTTATTTACATTAACTTAAAATTTCTAACGCTTGGGGATTCGAACCTACACCTATCTAACATTATATCGCACCGAAATCAAATACACTCACCACTATACCACGCTCGCATGAGAGTTCAAATTCATAATAGAATTTATGAAGTGCCACGAAAAAAAATGACAAGAAACTAACACATCAGTGTTAATTTTAATATTGAAACAAGATAACTAATAATACTAGTAAATTTGTAAAAACAAATTGACTGCAGAATTAAATATTTTATTTACCATAAGGAAATACCCTAAATAAAAAGTGGGACTGATTTCGGACTAATCCGGAATTTGTCCGCAACAGTACGGTTTATTGTGGAGTTTTTTTACCATTAATTAAGTTTGAAATCAATACCGTTTTTTATAACTATTGAATCCCGTAACTAGTCCGGTTTAGTCCGAAGTTAGTCAGATCATATGCAACTAGTAAATGCAGAAGTAATCCGGTTGGTTTAACCAGTGAATCCGCAGCTAATCCGAAACAGTCTGCTTATGGACAGGTTTTTGTCGCTCGGAATTTGTCCGGATAATGCGGTTTGTGTATAACCAGTGAATCCGGAATTAGTCCGATCTAGTCCGAAGTTAGTCTGACAATACGCAACTTGCAAATATGAAATTATTAAATCCGGAATTAATCTGGTTTTTGTCATACGAAATTATAATTATAGTTTGAATTTATCTGCATTTAATACAAATTGTTTTTAATATACAAATTCAATATTATACCAAAATCATTCCTGATTAAGTCTTTGAATTGGATTGAATATGGATTGTTTTGAACTGTCTGTGGATTGTATACATTTACAAATTCTTATAATAATAAGAGTTATTTTCGGACTGTGGTGTTTTAATCAGTTATTATTCGGATTGACGCTGACTATTACCGGATTTTTTGCATACAGATTTTGGATTATTCCATACTTGCTTCGGATTAAATCTTTTAACTGGTTTAACGTGCAAATAGAACTTTTCCATGTTTCAAACGGTTGAGTGTCTCGCCGAAACATTTTTCATAAAAAGCCTCGCGAACGGGAAAATAAAATTAACAGAAAAATGAATACTTTTCTAATTTATATGTTTCGTGACCAAGCCCGGACTCACCTGACATATTATTTGTAAATTATACCCTAATGGGATTTTACGGCAAACCGAATTTATAATTTGAATTTATAATTTGTGTATTAAACCTGAAATCCACACTTCAAAAATATATTGTAATTTCGCCTAAGTCATAAGATGATCAGGGGCGAGAATTATAAAAGCCGCCTAATACCAAACCGAGGGGCCAGTGACGAGAAGTAAGTTGTCAACAGGACCACCGAAGCACGGATGGCACCACCTGACGGGGCAAGCAACGACGGCAGAGCCATCGACGCCGGCAAGTTAAATTTATTTATGTGTGTTGGTGAAAAGTTAACCTCACTTTCTCTCTCTTCTGAGTACGGAACTCGTGCCCGAGATAATTCTCATCATCGTCGAGCTAGTCCAGAGGGCCGTACGGAACAACCGAGATCCGGGTAGATTTTTCTACCTGGCGCCAGGGAAGCTCCCTAAAATAAATAAACGGGTCATCGGGGGTTGTCGGGAAGTTCGAAGTGTGGAACTTGCCGACCCAAGTTTTGTTCCGGACATCGTCGCCATTTTTGTAGTGAATTTTCTTTGGAAAATAATAAAAACGCTACAACAGTGGCGCCCAACTATTCGCACGTCTCAGACGAAAGAGAAGAGTGACGGTTCACCAGAGCACAGTGTACACAGGCGCACGGTTCACCAAAGCCCAGTGTACACAAGCCAAACTTTGTTTATTTCTATGAAATTTAAAATTAAAAAGTAAAGTGAGAATTTTTTTTTATTTTCTGTGGTCAAATTAAACAGAGTACTAATTTTTTGAACAAGTGATACAAAAATTAAAGGTAAAAGTAATTTTGTTTAGTGTTTAAAAATAGAGAAAGTCGAGAATCCTGCAACTTCTGGTGAGTGAAATTTTGCTTTGCTTTGCTTCAATTCGCAATCTGATTTTCGTTCTGGAAATTTACGGTTTATTTAATTAAGCATGATTTATTAATAAAGCATAAAAATTAAATCAAGAAATTTCTTGGAAACTTTAGGTAATTTATGGAAATTTCAAGAAATTTATAGAAATTTTTGGAAATTTTAGGAAATATTAGTATATTTTCCAGAAATTAAAGTTTTTCTGCCTTTCTTTCGAATTATTGTTTATAAAAAGGCATACCGATAAGTAATTAAGATAATTTTTACCCATTTTATGCAAAATTAAAAGTAAAAGTAACAAATTTTGATATTTTGGGAATAATTTTAGAAAAGTAATGGACAGTTGGAATTAATACTTTTTGAAAATTTTTTTTTTATCTGCGATACGGGTAGTCAATCAAAAAAAAAGTGATTTTTTTTTAAGAAAAGGAAATAATTTTTTTTGATTAAAAAGGATTAAATCGCATATTAAAAATTTTTTTTAAGAAAAGGAAATAATTTTTTTGATTAAAAAGGATTAAATCGCATATTAAAAAATTTTTTTTTAAGAAAAGGAAATAATTTTTTTGATTAAAAAGATTAAATCGCATATTAAAAATTTTTTTTTAAAAAAGGAAATAGTTTTTTTTGATTAAAGGGATTAAATCGCATATTAAAAATTTTTTTTAAGAAAAGGAAATAATTTTTTTTTGATTAAAAAGATTAAATCGCATAAAAAGAATTTTTTTTTGAGAAAAAAAAGAATAATTATCAAATGCTTGGGAGGTAATTTATCAGTAATTTACCTGAAACTTAGGAAATTTCTAATTTTTTACCCACAAATCTAGTAAATAGGAGGGATTTTAGTAGGATAAAAATTAAGTAAACGAAAAATTTCCTAAATTATAACAAATAAAATTTTTTTTTATGAAACAACCCAAAAAAATAATTTTTTTTTGTTTTTTTTGTCAATTTGTTTCTTTTGCGACCACATCGAACCCACAGTTAAGTTATAATGTCGGAAAAAACAAAAACAAACCCAACCCAAGATAGCCGGAGGGGATTTAACAGAGGAGAGAAACGAAACAAGTGAAACTCTCACATCAGGTAATACAACGGGAACGTGGGGAAGCGAAAATCAGTCCGTGATTCACATCCCTCAGGAACAGGTATCCCAACCAGAAATCCAGAAAAAGGGAACACAGCTGTTAGATGTAAACAAAGAAAAAGAACTTAGCACCGATCACGTGGGAAACAGCATAGTTCACGAATTAGGCGAACGCGTAAGGGCATTCGAGGGAATGAAAGAACAATTACGACTTAACGGGTGTAATACCTTAGGTTCATTCGAGATAATACAATCGCGACTCGGGAAATTAATTGCGCGGATGAGGGGAGACCTTACGGTGCCATGGCACGACCGGTCCACGCGATACGAGATACGAGGAATTTAGCTCAAGTGACCGATCAGATACTCAAGTATTAAAGGACGCTATGATCGCGATGCAACAATAGATGTCACAATTGGTAGCGTTGGTTCAGGGACAAATTCTGAATCAACCATCAGCGAATGTAATATGCCCTACGTGTAACACCACGACCATAGGTACCAGTCAACCAATACAGACAAGACCGACAAACGCAACGTTACAACAAAACACATGGAGACAATCATACATACAACCAAGCCATACCTACCAAGTACAGACTTCCGCGTACCCACCACCGATTTCGGCGTACCCGCCAACCGTACCCGCATTTACAGCAGCGACAACGGCAACAGCACCGCGAACAGTTCCAACGACAACTGCAGTAAACCGATACACAAGATTCGACGGCTTAAGCTGGAGCCAAAACCAAGTCCCAAGATCCGGAGCTACACCATGGGGAAACGAAAACGGAATTACAGGACACGATTTTAGAGAACAAGAACGGTTTTCTCTGCCACAAATAACAACCTTGGTCAATCCCCGACCATCTTTATACCCAGTTGGAAATCCAACAGACGAATTTCAACGCAGACACACGATGGAGGGATACCACGGGCACCAATACAGACAACCGACTTTTGAAAATAGGATCTCTGTAACGGAAAAGTACCCGATTCTACAAAATCCAAACTACGATCACGGTAGAATAGGACCGGTCATAAACCCGTTTAGACCCTGGGAAACAGACCGGTTGGAAGAACAAATTCTAGCACGCAGACAAGGACCCGATGAACTGGGATCAGATTATCTCCAATGCATGTTCGGCTTATATCAACTCTCAAACCGAAGGGTGGACTTAGAATCCCAACTGGACAGAGTACACGCGAATTTACGTACAGAATAACGATTATGCATCAGAAGACACGAATTTACGAACTACAATGAGTTAGCTGATTTAATAACGGAACACGAACGAGTACTAACTGCCGTGGAAGAAAACAGACCAATGCCACCTCCGGAAACGATGATAGCCCCAGAATATGCTTACAAAGGACCAGCAACAGAAAAGCCAATAAGCATAAAAATCGCAGCCATCGAACCAGAACCAGGAAACAGACAACCGGCAGCGGTGGAACTGAAAACGGAAACCGACGGAAAAACCGACTACGTGGCGAAAACGATAGAGTCCTTGGTAGCAGCTTTAGTAAATAGTAAAAGAGCAAACCAAACTCCATCAGAACCGACTCAACAGAAAAGGGATAAAAAATGGGTCAAGAAAAAGCCACAGCCAGTAAAGGAAACAGACAACAAGAACAAAGATGGAACCCCCAACCCGAGCGCAGAAACCACAGACAAACCCGAGCAGAAACCCGTAGTATGTTGGAATTGTAAGAATACAGGACACTTCCAAACAGGCTGCGCTATAAAAAAACGTAAGGATTACTGTAGGCGATGCGGAAAAGACGGGGTAACAACCAAAGATTGCGTAGGTTGTCCGGGAAACCAGAAAAAGGAGGAGAAGTAAAGGTCGACTCCCCCTCCTTAATTTAATCCCAGACCTCAACACCAAAAGAAAAACCGATCGCGGAACCACTCATAAACCAGACAACAGAGAACCTACGGACACCGCGAGTAAAGTTGAAAAGAAAACGAAAAATAATCGCAAGGCCAACCGACATTTTGAGGCCAACAAAACGATTATAGTCAACGATTGAAACCTCCGCCAGAAGACAAAGGATTTAATCTGAGGGTGTTCACGAAAATTAGAGTAGGCAACACTCCCCAAGTTGAAGCCTTAATAGATAACGGAGCTTCACGCACAGTGTTAGGAGACATCGGGTTAGCCATCGCAGACAAGTACAAAGCAGAACTCCAACCGGACACCGAAAAAGCAGTTGTGACGGCCGATGAAACAATCCGTTCGGTTAAAGCTGTCTGCTACCTCCCAATCGAAGTGGATAGAGTTTCGCGAATAATGAAGGTGTTAATCCTTCCAGGGATGGGAGAACAAGTATTCCTAGGAATGGATTATATCCACACTTTCGGTATAGTTCACGATGGTAGTAAAAGAACATGGTATATGTCCGATTATCCAGATACAGTCCATCATTACACTGAAGAAGGCATTGAAGCCATCACAGTGGACGGAAAAGAAGTTCCCCCAAATCAAGAACAAACGTGCGGCTTACGGGTCATATCAATGGAAGAACGAGAGGAGTTAGAAAAATTCGTCTCACAATTACTGAAATTAGTCCCAGAAAGCTTACCGTCAACAGATCGAACCACACACGTCATCGATGTTCAAGATCATCCAGCGATTAAGCAACGGTACTACCGAGTTTCACCGAAAGTCTTGAAAGAAATGCACGACGACGCGTTAAGAATGCTCGCGGAAGAAATAATAGAAGCGTCTAAAAGTGGGTGGTCAAGTCCAGTAGTAATGATTCGAAAACCAAACGGAACGTATCGGCTTTGTATAGACATTCGAAAATTGAACAAAGTAGCCAAACTCGACGCGTATCCGTTACCAAAAATGGATATAATCCTCGAGAAACTCCGAGCAGCGAGATACATCACTAACCTAGATTTAAAGTGGGGATATCACTAAATTCCTTTAGAAGAGAAAAGCAAAGAATACACCGCTTTCACAGTCCTGGAAATGTGTTTGTTCCAGTTTACGCGCATGCCATTCGGGTTAGCAGGAGCACCAGCTACCTTTCAAAGGATGATAGACTCCTTAATTACCCCAAACATGGAACCATACGTATATGCATATCTGGACGATATCGTGCAGGCCTCGAACTGAGTACATAAATTAAGGAAAAGTACGTAATTTTGAATTTGGTACCTAAAAGTACGTAATTTTGACAAAAGGTCCGTAAAGTACGTAATTTTGACCATTTCGACTAAAAATTAAAATATGTATACAGATTATGAATAAACATTTAGTTATGCCTTCTCTATTTTTATTCACATTCACTTTCCGATCAATCCGCTGACGGTGATCATTTTCAGAAACAGTTATTGGTCGAAGACGAAAGTCATATTTTGTTAATAAAGGGTTCATACCACTATACATGCCTTAAAATTTAGCTTTTTGGTAGAATTTTTTTACGATCCATGTAAATTTTATTGATCTAGGTCTTCTATAGTTTAACAAAGACACTCTTTAACTATATAGAAAACGTCGTTTTATTAAAAAAAATATTGTTTAATTATTTAAAATTTAACAATAGAATACACAACATGAAAAAATGTGAATTGAGTTACTGATAATGTAAAAATTTACTGATTCAACTAGTAACTATGTAAGTACATAGCCTTTGTACGCGTTCAAATGTCACCTAAAATAATATATTTAAAGTGCTGAGATCTTTCTAAAATTTTACACAACATTTTTGAGATATTCTATACTTTCAAAATCCGTAAAAAAATTTAATTTTTTGAAGTTGACAAAGTGGTATGAACCCTTAAAGAATTTCAAAAACTTCTCAATTTACAGTTCTTAAGTAAAATTTTATCATAAGAACATATAAAATATTATTTCAATTTTAAGATTTTCTAAACTAATAAAAATATGTTGATTGAAATCCATGTAATTGTTTAAAATATATCATTCTATTTTGCGATTTAAAGTCGGCACTTTAAATAAAAAATTACAAATTTTGGTACGTAAATTGGTCACTAATTTTTCCTTTTTTGGTACGTAAAGTACGTAATTTTCAATGCCAAAGGCAGTTTGAGGCCTGTATCGTGATAGTAACGGAGACTCTCGAGGAACATAAGAAGTGGCTGAGAACGGTGATCGAAACGATACAAGGAGCGGGACTCACAATAAATCCAGAAAAGAGCGTATTTTGTGTAACTTCGGCTAAATACCTTGGATTCCTGATAGACCACGATGGATTACACGTGGATCCGGACAAAATGGCGCCAATCGTGGATTACCCGAAGCCAAAAACGGTAAAACAACTTCGCCGATTTCTCGGCATGGCATCGTGGTATCGCCACTTCATTCCGCAATTAGCAACTTTAGCGGAACCTTTGAATCGCTTACTGAGAACAGGAAACACATGGCAGTGGGGCGACGACGAGCAACATGCTTTTGATAATTTAAAGCACATGATCGCAGAAGCACCAACGCTCACATATCCCAATTTTGAACTACTGTTTGAACTGCATACCGACACGAGTGACTTCGGCGTGGGTGCGGTATTAACCCAAGTTCAAGACGGAGAAAATCGAGCAATCGCGTATGCTAGTCGTACGTTAACCGAAGCCGAGCGAAAATACTCAGTAACCGAAAAAGAATGTCTTGCGGTAATTTGGGCGGTTAAGAAATTCCGACACTACCTCGAGGGGTTTCACTTCACAGTAATAACCGATCACAGCTCATTACGTTGGCTACACAACCCAACGGGTCGGCTCGCTCGGTGGGCGCTAGATCTCTTAGAGTACGATTTCGACGTAGTTTACCGAAAAGGTTCGGAACATTTGGTACCAGACGCACTATCGAGGATGTACGAAGAGGAGATGGCGCAACCAATAGCGTCAATGACGACGGTTGAAGACCCTTGGTACTGCCGACGGATGAAAGAAGTAGAGGAAACCCCAAAGTAATTTCACGGATGGAAGATAACCGACGGAAAATTGTATCGGTACTGTCCTAACCCGCTAATCGATTCAATCCTAGAAGACCTAGACGACTGGAAAATGGTGGTACCAGCAGAAAATCGTCAAGAAGTATTCAACGAAAACCATTGTGAACCACAAGCGGATCATCTGGGAATTGAGAAAACACACAAACGAATAACATCACAGTATCATTGGCCAGGAATGTACCGAGATATTAAATAATGGGTGAGAACTTGCCATACCTGTCAAAGGATTAAAGCGGACCACAAAGCCCCAGCGGGACTAATGGGCAAGCGGATAATCCAGAAACCATGGACAGTAGTAGCAACCGATGTAATGGGCCCATGGCCCAAAAGTTCTTTAGGGTTTCAATACCTCGTTATTTTCGAAGACTTATACACACGATGGATCGAATTAGCACCAATGCGAAAGGCAAATGCCGAAACGATTATTAAGGGATTCGAAGATTTAGTCCTTAATAGATGGGGCGCGCCTCAGGTATTAGTGTCAGATAACGGTACGGAATACGTAAACCAGGCGTTCGAAGGCCTTACAGAAGCGTACGGGATAAAACATTCTTTTACACCGATATATCACCCCCAATCAGACCCAGTAGAAAGGGTGAACAGGGTAATTAAAACAATGATATCTGCGTACGTATAAAAAAAAACTTAAACATTGGGATGCGTATTTAAAGGAACTGCGAATTGCATACAATACGGCAACACACGGTAGCACGGGAATAAGCCCCGCGTATTTAAACATGGGACGAGAACCGAAACCGTATAATAACCTAAGAAACCGGACGGAACAATCAAACGAATCGATACCCTATCGAGAACCTAAGAAGGGGGGAGTAGTAGGAAATCCATAAACCTATCCTCCTAGATAGTTGCTTTGCTTACGCTTATTTAAACATTAAATTGTCTATTTTATTTTTGTTATTATTTTGGAATGTGACAAGACTGATCATAGCCCACATTTTTCTTGATATTCTGTTACGCACAAAGGGGGCAAAGGATCAACAAAAACACTGGGAAAAGAAGGAATAGTTGTAGATACCTTTGTTTGAACATGACCAAAGATTACATATTCCCTGTTTCACAGCGGATGAAAAGAACTACCGAAGATCGGAAGACCTAAGTAGACGACTAATTAACGGCATTGACCAGTTGATAAGAGACCTTGGTATGGCGGGAACTGGAGATAACCGTGAACCAAATACCAACAGACCGTCAGCGGAGCCGCCAACGGAAAATACCGAGAGCACGGAAAATACACCATCAACATCGCAGATGCGGGAAGCCCCTGGAACAGCGACAAATAGTGACTCAGTGCAGACACCGCCACTTTCGCAGCCGCCTAAATCCGAAGCTACTTCCGGTCGACAAACAGGTGAAACCTTGAAACAATTCCGGGAAAGAACGGGCACGTACCGTCCCCCAAAGCCTGTACGAGAGGAAGAAAAGCGTAAAGCGCTAGCAGCCGCCGCTGAACGACAGCCCAGCCACTGTACTAGTCAGGGAAATTAAGGAAATGAAAAGTTATTATTTCCTAAATAAAGATATATTTTGAAGTTTCTAATGCACTTTTCTCGGATTTCTTTTCCTGTTTTCCCAACCCACCAGAAAAGTCTACAATCAACATTGCCCGATAACATATAAATACGGTTAAGTAATAAACCCATGTTTCGAGATAATTCTCATCATCGTCGAGCTAGTCCAGAGGGCCGTACGGAACAACCGAGATCCGGGTAGATTTTTCTACCTGGCGCCAGGGAAGCTCCCTAAAATAAATAAACAGGTCGTCGGGGGTTGTCGGGAAGTTCGAAGTGTGGAACTTGCCGACCCAAGTTTTGTTCCGGACATCGTCGCCATTTTTGTAGTGAATTTTCTTTGGAAAATAAGAAAAACGCTACACTAGATTAAATTCGGTTTATTGCGGACTGAATTCGTATTCTTTACATATTGATTTCGGATTATTTCGTATTTATTTTAGATGAGTTTTTTGACGGACATAATTTCGGATTGTTGCATAATAATTACGGACTTAATTCATAGACATTTAAGGTTACTTCAGACTGATTTAGGATTCACAATTTTACTCGGATTGATGTTAGATTAACGCGGATCATTTTCGTACAATTATCGGACTAATCCACACTAATATACCCGGATTTAATCCGGATTCGTCCGAAATTTTTATCAGGGATATAATATGATTTAGGTGGCCGTCTATTACCGCATTCTTAGCATACATATTTCGGAATGATTCGTGTTTGTTTCGGAATATGATTTTACCGCACTAATTCCGAATTGAAGCGGAATAATGTCGGATTCTTTGTGTACAGATTTCGGATTATTTCGTATTTGTTTCGGATTATACCTTTTAGTTGGATTAAATTCGGATTGTTGCAGACAATTTTCGGATTCTTAGCATACAGATTTCGGATTGTTTCGTACTTCTTTCGGAATAGGAATTTGCCACACTTAATTTTAAATTGTTGCGGACTAATACCGGATTTCTTGCTTACAGAGTTCGGATTGCGCCGGAAATTTTGCGGATTAAGTTTTTTTAACTAGATTAAACTCGGATTGTTGCGGACTGATTCCGTATTCTTTACATATTGATATCGGATAATTCTGTATTTTTTTTAGAAGAATTCTTCACCGGTTATAAATTTGGATTGTTGCGGACTAATTACGGACTGAATTCGTAGACATTCAGGATGTAAACACATGCTTGCGTTCAAACGCTGCGTTTTGCGTTGAGCAGTGAGTGTAAGAAGGACAGAAGTATATGTCTTTCTTTCTCTATCTCATTATTCAACGCAAAACGCAGCGTTCGAACGCATTTTTCCTTACTTAAATCTTGTTAAATCTTGTAATTGTTGCGAACCGTCAGATCGCTGGTCAAAGCAACCCAGTAAAAAAAAAGTATTGAGTGGAACGTTTAGGAATTGAGTGAAGCTCTGAGCCAATACGGATTCGAGTAAAAACCGTATTGGGACGTTTGACTCAATCTTTTTTTCATCCTCCGAATACGGTCTTATTTTATTATTAAAATTAAAATCACATGAGCAGAGTACACATTATAAATTGAAAACACAATTGTCCTGGAATGTAAAAATGCCGATTTCGATAAGAAACAGTGAATATTTGTTAAAATTGGTAAAAGCAAAGTTTGACAAGCGCGACTGAATTTACCATGTGAATAAATGAAGTGGTAAGTTTAAATGGACTAAAAGAAATCTACTGTTACCGACAGAAAGTTCCTAGAGAATTGTAAAACAATGAAATTTCATTGCTTTGTTGAATTCACCACAATTCTCTGGGAACTTTCTGTCCGTAAAAGTAGATTTCTTTTAGTCCATTTTGACCATTTAAACTTACCACTTCATTTATTCACATGGTAAATTCAGTCGCGCTTGTCAAACTTTAATTTTACCAATGTTTAACAAATATTCACTGTTTCTTATCGAAATTGGCATTTTTACATTCCAGGGCAATTGTGCTTTCATTTTAATGCGTACTCTGTTCATGTAATTTTAATTTTAATGCTAAAATAAGACCGTATTCGGCGGATGAAAAAAAGATTGAGTCAAACGTCCCAATACGGTTTTTACTCGAATCCGTATTGGCTCAGAGCTTCACTCAATTCCTAAACGCTCCACTCAATACTTTTTTTTACTAGGAAGTAATTAATTATAATAAGGAAATTGATACTTTGTCAATCTTTTCATGTAAAACGATAACACCGCAATCATGGATATTTACTTCCGGAATCTTGCCGAGACGTTACTGCGAATAAGGCCAGCAAGGGAAGTGTTTTCTGGCATTTATGATTGGAAGTGAATCCCGATCATATTAGAGTGTCAGGAAAACGAAAATCTATTGATTCTTAATTAGATAACATTAAAATTTTGAATAAAATAATATCATGTTTGTTAGTAAAATTAATAAATTCTCAAATATTAAGAAAAATAATAAAACACCCGTTATACTAGATAATCAAATTTATTATCCTGGATAGTCAACTTGCCGAGCGCTTGCGCAGAAGTTTGATTATCGATCACACAGCATTGCAACTTTTTGTCGTAGATCTAACCTTAAAACTCAGTGCAATACATGTTTTTGTTGCAAGTGCAACAGTGTTTCGAAATGTTAACAATATATATTATATTAGTTTAGACATTTTTAAATAGACACATTTAGAATATATATATTTGCGCCTGCGCGAACACGTGGCCACGGAAAACTCTTTCACAACACAGCTGCAGGCAAACACTTTGCGCATGATATGCGCAATATAAAGGGATATGCCTCGTGGAGGCATATCCCTTTATGCTCGCGGAGGCTTATATTTAAGGCTTACCGTGTAAACTCCTTCTTAATTAAAAATTGCCCTAATCATGAATATCAAAAGTAATTATTTAATTGTTATTGTCGTAACATTGTGTACAGATATTTCCGAAGTTTAAAAAGATTGTCAAGTTTTTTTATACTTAATTTCAGATATAATATTGCTTAAAAAATATTGTTAAAAAATATATAAAACTTACGATTAGCAACATAACCTTTAAACCTGTCAAAAAGATTTAAACATTTCAAAGGTACCGTTAAATTAATGTATTTTGTTCTTTAAAATTTTCAGATTTGCCATAAAAAATTATTTATCTAGGAAAAATGTTCACTAATTTATAAAGAAATTAACTTTTTATCATTAAATATTTCTTATTGATCAATTTAGATGTGTATAAACACAGCAACTTGCGTTTATTATCTAGGATAGTCAAATGTGAACATCTTGGATAATGGCAGTTAGTATGTAAGTTTGATTATCCCAAGATACTAAATTTGAATATCTAGATGGTTGTCCTATAGTTGAGTATCCAAGATCATCACCTATGATTATCTAGATAATAAATTTGACTATCCATTTTTCTCCGTGTAATATATAATAAAATTGTGCCATTAAAAATTATTTAACTGCTGAATTTATTTGAAATTAGATTATCCTATTAATAAATTCATAATAACCCAGATAGCCAAGCTTACTAATCATTATTTTTCAGTACAGCGTATTGGTATCGTACTCATATTGTACTAGCACGAAATAATAAGATATGTACATACCAGTAAGATACTAGTATAATAACGGTATGTCATACGGATAGAATTATGAAATTGACAAAGTACTCCGTACGAGTATAACACTAAGTACAATACCAGTACGCCAAACTAATTGGGATTTTAGGTTATCAATTTACAATGCTTTTCCGCCAATATCTGTACGATATACCAGTACAGTACCTGGTACAGTGCGAAGGTACATGGCTGGTACAGTAATGGTACGCTGGTTATCTAGGAACATATTCCTCTCCAAAATACGGGCTCTCACCCGATTGATTGAAATAATAACCAATATGTAAAAGGAATCCACTACCTTTAAATAAATTATTTGTTTCCTTAGAGCATTAACTTTCACTACGGGGTGAAATAATTTAATTGTTTAATATTTTATTAAGTAATAAATAAATTCATTCATAACAGTCAGGAATATTTATTGCACATTTTAATTGTAATTTATTAATTGTCTATAATAATTTTAAAAACTTTAATAAAAAAAATTTACCATATTTAACATTCTTTAAATATAAATGTTACAATTAATAAATATATATTATACTAAATAAATATAAATATTTAGTTATCAATTGATAACTTAATGTTAATTATTATTATTTGAAACAATTATTATAATTATAATTATTATAAAAAATATTATAATATTATTTAATTAAGTGAACACGGTAATAAATAAACTGAATATTGTGTAAAGATTGATTCAAGCTTGAATCCAGATTAGATGTTCGAGCTTCACTCATAAAGATTGACCGAGTCTTGAATCGAGTATGGGACGAGCATTGGGTCCAATGTTGAACTAATATTGAGTGACAGTGATGTAAAGACTGCTTCTACTGTGGATTACTAACACTGAGCGTTCAAGACTCAATCAAGCTTCAATCTATCGTCAGCATTGGTTTTTCGCGCCTGGGTAACGATAACTTTCTTCAAATTATCGTACTATAATTTTAAAAAAAGCGTTTGAAAGGTGACAAAATAAGCTTTAAATTTTTCTATTAATTTTCTATCTTTACTAGAACTTAAAATAAATTACTTTTTGTAATGTCTTTATTTGCAATAGGGTGGAAAAATCCTACTGGGCGGCACTGTATACTATTCTTTCCTATTATTTTTATAAAATTATTTAAAATTAATTAGAATCTTACTAAAATTAGTATTATATTTAATGTATTTAACACATATTTATTATTTATGTAATAGTCTTTTATATTTGTAAGGATGTTTAAATAGTAAGGATGGTCGTGGGCATAAAATAAATTAAACACCAAAGTTAACAAAAACACATTTAGGTATATTCGAAACAAAGCAATACAAATATATTATTAAGTAATCGCGAGACCGGTTGGTAAAGCTCTGACGTTAAATTTTATAATTAGTCATGAAGACCATTAATTAATAGAAGGGGGGAGTCCTAATCCCCACTTAAAGTATAGCCCTATCCAATTTTATTACAGTTCAGCCTTTCCTGACAACTTCTCCGTCCTCGGAGACGTAGTATATACATTCTTTCTTTTCTCAAACAATAAGTTTAGAGCTATTTAATTAAATCAAATCAATAATAATAATTACATTTTTTTTATTTACAAGATATATATTTTTTTAAATTTTAGCACTCTACAATTTTTTTTTGTTATCTATAACACTGTGTGACAAAATAAAAAAAGTTGCCTTCACTTTTATAGAGACCTAGTATAAGTTGTAGGTCTAGTAAAACTATGAACAATGATGTGTGAGATATTTCCCAAACACCCCCAAAATTTTTTCCTTTGAGATTTTTTTCTAAAATGAATATTTTAGAAAATAATGACCAAAAACTAACAAATTTAAATTCTCAAAATTGATTAAATTTTTAAACATAACTCGTTGTATCTTCGGTAAATATTATTGAAATTACTTGTAATTTGGCATACAAACGCATTTGGGTTCACACAAGGCGACAACATAATTAAAAATTTAAAAAAAATGAATTGTTTATTAATTTTTAATTGTTTATAGAGATCCGTCAATAATCACGTTTTCTTATCTTTGCCGTCAAAAAGTCTGTGGGGAAGTTAAGAGTTGAGCAAACTTCCAGTGAGACATTTGTTTATTACTATTTGAGGAAGTTTTCTGTAAAGTTACAGAAAGATTCCTTAATTATTTATTTAAATATTTTAATTTTAAGAGAAAGGGCGGCGCGCAGTGAACCTTCGTTACGTGCAGACTCAAGTGATATTTGTTCACTGGTTCAATAAAACATGGTTTATTTCTCAGGAAATTAGTTTTTTAAAGATTTTAATTTCGTAAAAAATATTTGTTTAATAGTTTGTAAAAATAGTTTTATTGACATTTCACTATTTGTAATTCTTATCCACTTTAGCAGAAACGAAAAACGTCCATTAATATTTGTAATATACATTGCTGAATACGCTTGTAAACATATTTTTTAATACTTAATTTTATATAGGTTAATAAAATAAATAATAATGAATACAAATATTATATAACGTTAATTTATTTAAAATTAAATGTAATTTAAATAAATAATTATTTCCTTTTATTTTTCAACTGTTTATCGCTAAATCATATTCAAGAGTGTGCAAAAGTTTGTAAATAATTTCAATGATCAAAATATAAAATAGTTTGTAAATAAACGATATACTAACAAAAGTTATTATTTTATTACAAAACAATATATTTATATTCTGTAGTTAAATACAGTTTGTATTATTTCTCAATATATAAACATTTTCAACTAAAAATTTTCAACTAACAAATTTTTTATTATTAATTAAATATTAATTAGACATCTAATTTTAACATAACTTATTTATAAAATTATATTATTTATTAGTAAGATTTTCTGAGAAAAAACCCATGTTTTATTGAGCCAGTGAACAAATATCACTTGAGACTGCACGTACACGGAGAGAAGGTTGAACGTAAAATCACTGTGTGATCAGAGTCTTAGGCGATGAATGGAAACTCATCATAATTTTCTACAAGATGTAGCGCTCTCTGACGGTTACTGTCACTGCCACTTGCGATTCGTGAATGGAAAAACTCGGTGAAATCACTCAGATTTACCGTGAACTTTCCCCCTCTTTTAACCTTCTGAATTAGACACTGTCTTTTACACGGAAAAACCTTTGAGAAGTCTGTCTTCCCACTGTCACAATATTTCGCTTCTCACTGCATGGAAAGTCTGATCGCCCGCCACTGGGTGCGTAGCGTTACCGTTTTCGATAGACAAACTTCCCAAAAAGTTTAGAAAATGACAAGTGGGTACGTGGGTCACCCAGTTTGGGAGTACAGATGAACAAGTTTAGTGGTGGCGCTGACGCATAAGTTTCGGGTGCGCAGACTTCTTAAAGGTTTGTCCGTGTACGGTTCAAATTTCTCTCCGTGTAGACGAAGGTTCACTGCGCGCCGCCCTTTCTCTTAAAATTAAAATATTTAAATAAATAATTAAGGAATCTTTCTGTAACTTTACAGAAAACTTCCTCAAATAGTAATAAACAAATGTCTCACTGGAAGTTTGCTCAACTCTTAACTTCCCCACAGACTTTTTGACGGCAAAGATAAGAAAACGTGATTATTGACGGATCTCTATAAATAATTAAAATATAATAAACAATTAATTTTTTTTGAATTTTTAATTATGTTTGACTGGCGTTATAGCGTGTAGCGGCGCGTACGTCCCCTTATTGTGCCCAACCATTCAATTCTAGTTGCGTCATCACATAAAGCATACGTACTGCTCAGCAACTTTATTTGACGTTGCCAGCTTTCGAATGTCCCACTCGATCTATCGTAAGTATTTAGCTCCCACTGCGTTAATATTTAACCTCGGGCCCACGGAAACGTACGAATTTTGGGTGCCGACTTGCGCCTCTCCTCGTAAATTTCCACTTGTCTCTGCATTTCCCGCAAGGCTTCCCTCTCCACTTCTAGTTCTCTTCGCTCCGTTTGCAATATGGACGAATCTGACTTCTGCTCATCAAGTTCGATATTTCCAGTATTATTTACTATTTTCAAACAGCTTTCATTTCTTAAATGCACTATTATTAACAATAACACTGAAACAAATATTTTTTATTAGTATTAACATTATAATATATATAAACCTTAAAACGATAACGCAATTTCACCGAAAAAATCTTGGGGGGTAACTTACCAGTAGCGTAACAAGAGAGGCCAGGGCCCTGGGGCGAGTAAAGCCTCGGGGCCCACTAGTAGAAATGAAATTTGAATAACAGTGGGAAATACCTACCAAATACCTTACAGCAGTAATAAAATTACTCCTGATTCTCTTTCAAAACATTTATTAAGTTTTTCTAGTCGTAAGAAATATTTATGGAAGAATGTTGAGACTAGATAACAAGCTTAAAGTATATTTACTCAAAGTCATAAATAAAAATTTTAGTATAATTTATTATAACAATTTGACAATAGAATGATTACAATATATATTAAAGTAAAAATTTTATCTTTAGAATTTATTTAAACAAGATTTTTAGTTCCAAATATGTTCATATTAAATATCAATAATAATTTATTAATTCAATAAAATGAAAAATAATAATAAATATAATAAATAAATAAAATAATTTAAAAAATTAATAATAATCTAAGTTTTATAATTAAATCGTCTTAATCGCGGGGCCCCGGGATTTCGCCCGGTTTGCCCTATGGTAGTTCCGCCACTGGGGGTAACGGGAAGCAAACTCGGGTCCCGCTGGCCTAAGTCGCACGCTTAACGCACTCGGCCGTTCAACGCAATGAATACTGAGGGTTAAGGCCTTTCTCCAATAGGTTCCCAAAACTCTGCGTCTGCGTCGGTTGCTATAGCAACACATGCTAAAATCAACGCAACGCAGTCATTCGCAGACAAACGCAGAGTTTTTGGATCCTATTGGAGAAAGGCCTTCAAGAACCAGAAATGTTTCAGTTCAGTGCCGTAACTAGAGATTTTAAGCATTGGCATATACTTTTAATATGTTCCATGTAATTAAACATTTTATATGTTTTTTAATTATTATAATTTTTTAGTAATTTAATTTGCAACATTAACAATTCCCAGGCGCGAAAGACAAGCATCGTACAATGCTGACGATGGATTGAAGCTTGATTCAGTCTTGAACGCCCAGCGTGGGTAACCCAGTGTTGAAGCAGTCTAGTCTTTATATCACTGTCACTCAATATTGATTCAGCATTGGACACCAATGTTCGTTCCATGCTCGATTCAAGGCTCGGTCAATCTTCGTGAGTGAAGCTTGAATATCTAATCTTAATTCAATTCTGAATCAATCTTGACAGTTTATTTATTGACGTGTGCATTTAAAAATATCAAATATAAATATTTATAAATTATTTAATATTAAAATATTTTTTATGATAATTTTATATACTATTTAAAAATTATTATTATTATTAAGATAACAATTGGTAAATAAATATTAATATTTATTTAGTATATAATATTTATATTAATTAATAATAATAATAATTATATATTATTATTATTATTATTATATTATTTATTATTATTATTAATTATATTATTAATTATATAAGATTCATATAAATAAAGTTAAATTATATATTATTATTTTTTTCTTGCTCAGTGTCAAATTATTGTTTTCAAAGTCCAAGAGTTTCGTTTGTCTGAAAAATTTTCAGTAAAAAAAATGTTCTTTAGGGTGTAATAAATATTTATGCCTAGTAGTTTCACACTAGGATTAACTGTTTAGTAAATATGTATTATCAAAAAACTATTTTTTGTCAAACGCGTGCGATTAAACACAAATAACCTTGAGACTTTAGCATTGCCAACTTAAGAGTTTAACGTATGTGTTGAGTTGGTAATGCTGGAGTTTCAAGGTTATTCGTGTTTAGTCGCGCGCGTTTGACAAAAAATAGTTTTTTGATAATATTTACTAAACAGTTAATCCTAGTGTAAAATTACTAAGCATAAATATTTATCACTACCTAATGAACATTTTTTTCACTAATAATTTTTCAGATAAACGAAACTCTTAATCTTTGAAAATAATAATTTGACACTGTACAAGAAAAAAAAATATATACAATTCTATTTTCATTATTAAAGGAATACAATTGGTCACGAATTAAAATTACAATTTATATTTTCATTCTTTTTCATCATTAAATTTTAAAAAAATAGTTAATTGTATCAAAACAATTATTATCGTAGTATTTCTAATCTTTACAAATAAAATCAGACTTATTTTAGTACGCACACTGTAAAAAAAGGAGTTAAATTTTAACTCCCCTGGGGATTCAATAAAAGTCGCACCCATTTGGGAGTTAAAGCGAAGGGAGTTGGATGAAGAGGAGTTGAAATTTATACAGTAAAAATAAAAAGTTATTTAATGAACTCCTTTTTGGAGTTGATTTTTAACTCGAAAAAGTTCACTCCCAACTCCAGTGACCGTTAATTCCCTAAATTTGTTACAGTGTAGTACAAACATAGCATAACAGACATTAAATGGAAATTATTAAATGGAAATTATACAAATTTATATTACATACTTCCAAAAAATCAGAGTTTTTTTAAAAATCGTGATTGAAAAACTAAAAAAAGAGATTAGGGTCAGATGGGGTAAATACTAACAAGGGGTAAATCGAAACAGTAGTTATCTCAGTTAAATAAAAAAGTTTAAAAATAAATACGGCTTTACATCTTAAAGCTTATATCACTCCCAACAAGTTCTAAGTATTTTCCCATTTTCCGTTTGTCAATTAGCAGCAGTATATAAAAAAATATTTCCTATTGCATAAAAAATTGAAAGTCAAAGAAGACACCATTTCACTTTTTTGACTCGCATTTGGAAAAAAATAAACTAAAAATTCATACTAAAATTTACAATTATCTCTTATTAATACTACAACAAAAATCAACTTTGATTTTTTCATTTTGCAAACTTTAATAAAAAGTAGGAGACTGTTTCTATTTACCCCTAAAAACTGGAAATTCGGGGTCAGTAGAAACAGCAGAAATTTCAATAATATTTCTTAAAATATAAATGAGAAAATTATTTCTATCAAATACAACACTGTAATAAGAGAGAATAAGAGATATCGGGAGAGAATGAGAGAGAATAAGAGAGAACAAACCTTTATTTGGGTACACTGAAAAAAAAAAGTATTGAACCAAGAAAATTTTTCTTGGTTGAAGCAAATCGTGGGATTGAATACGGCCAAGACTATTAAAGTATTGATTCAAGAAAACGATTTTCTTGACATAGGATATTTGGGAGAAGAACATATATTCTTGATCCAAGAAAATATGGAATTCGACCAAGAAGTTAATCTTCTTATACGAAATATAAAATGTATTAAATGAATAATAGTAGATTGTGCATCAAGGGAGGGAAATGGATGATTTCCGACGAGTGTAGTTTGCAGTTCGAGGCGTAGCGAGCAAACGAGCCGAAGGCGAGTGCTTGCGAGCGAAGCCGAGAACTGTAAAACACGAGTGGAAATCAATTTTCCTCCCGAGTTGCACATACTATTTTTTCTAACACACGTATACCGAAAGTACAAACGCGGCAGTTTGATTGTTACTTTTGAATGTATAGTTGTAGCTGGGGGCGGTATAGTTACAACTGTGGTAACTGAAAGTTTGTGAAAAGCTTAAAATAACTAAACTAACCCAAAGAGCGTAGGTTTACGCAAGTAGCGTAAGTAACGTAAGTAACGTAAGTTACGTAACTTACGTAAATCATTTATTATTTGTAACTCGAAAGACTAACATAACTACACCATTTACGTAAGTTACGTAACTACACCATTTGCGTAACTCGCGTAAGTTACGTAAGTCACTTAGCTGACGTAACTCACGTAACTGATTCATCAATGGTCATACTTTGATAATATTACCGAGAAAGCAAGTTACTTTTCCTCCCTCACAGGGAGGGAATGTTACATTCCCTCCCGGTGACGTCACTAGCCGGGAGGGAATGTACATTCCCTCCCGCTCGCAGGGAATCATACACTTTTCTCCCGCTAAACACGTAGGAAATGGTGTACTTTCGGTGCGTGTGGTAGAAAAAATATTTTCTTGTTCTAAGAATATATATAGATGATTGAATTATTTTATTCGATTCATTCAATGTTTTGTAACGTTCGTTCAAGTAATTCAAGATTAAATGAAGAAAACATTTATTTTGTGAGAAGAACAGATATTCTTGATCCAAGAAAATATGGAATTCTACCAAGAAATTAAGTAGCATGTAAGAAATGCAGAATATATTAATTCAAAATCATTTATGTATCAAATCAAGAAAGTATGTTCTCTGTCCGAGAAAATATTTTCTTGATTTGAGAAAATTTATAGTTTTCAATCAAAAAAATACTTTCTCAATACAAGTAAATTATTTACTTAAATTACCCCCCCCCCTTACCTCCATCCCATCTTTTCTAATACTTAGGTCAAACATTTTTATTATTTAATTAATTAACATTTATATTTTTTATTTAAATAATTAAATAATTATTATTTTACATATATATTTACATTTAATTAATACTTAACACAAATACAACAAATATACCTTGAAAGAAAATTTTCCACGGTCGGAGGAATTGAACTCGGGTTGCACGCACCAGAAGCCGTCACGCTACCACTATGCCATCCTAGCCTCAATGGACAGTTTTCAAAAACTGATATTTAAGTTGCATATACATTTGAAGAAAAATATTTTCTTGGATCAAGAACACCGGCATTGTGTTAAGTAAAAAAAAGTTTCAAAGCAAATAAATAAAATGATTCGATTCAAGAAACATGAATTCTCCAGACAATACTTTATTATTTCGCTTAAGAACATATATTCTAGATTCAATACTTTTTGGTACTTCGGAAAAGTAAAATATTTGGTTGAAATAATTACATATTTAGTTCCGCCAAATACTACATTCTTAATTCAAGAATTCTGTTCAATGCTAATAATTACTTGACACAAGAAAATGAATTTCTTTCTTCAAATAAATATGGGATTAATTGAATATAATTTTTAATCGACTTGAAACAAATATTTACTTATATTAAGATCTTACACTTAATTGAATTGAATAAATAAAATATTTCATTCCAGAAAATATAACATTCTCGCAAGAAATTAATGATTTTGAAACATGAGAATATAGAAATGCTTCAAGTAAAAGAAATGCTTAGATTAATTAATATTTCTTTAAAACAAAATAATTTTTAATTGAGTTGAAACAATTATTAACTTGTATTAATCTTCTCATTTTCTTGGCTCAAGACTATGGGTGTTGGATGAAATAAATAGTTGCTTTAAAGGAAATAAAAAAATTATTTGACTCAAGATACCAAATGACTTAAGGTAAATTACTTGACGTGAGAACATGATATTCTTGATTCAATACTTTTTCGAGACTTGGCGCATGTAAAACAGTTCGTTTGAAACAGTAAGATATTTACTTATGTCAAACCCATATTTTCTTATTCCAATAACTTTGATCAATGCTCAAAATTACTTGACACAAGAAAATAAATTTCTTCCAATAAGAAAATATGGGTTTGTTTCAAGTAAATCAGGTCAAGAAAATGCATTTACTTGATTCAATGAACTTTTTTTTTCAGTGTAATGTGTTTCAACTTTTGGAATGATTTATTTTTAAACTTATGTAATGCATTATTATTTATTAGTTTTAATTATTATATAAATAACACAATTTTTTATGTAATTCTTTGTATCTTTTAACATTTCCATACTTGAAATTAATTTTGTCTTAAATTTTGTAAGAAATAATCAACTGTTTCTATTTACCCCTAAATTTTTGCAAAGTTGAAAAATTTAGAGGTAAATAGAAACAGTTGATTATTGCGATTTAATGATACCCATATTTTTTTCTTCGCCATAAAATTGTTCCACGGAAGTGAAATAATAACTCAATACACAAGAAAACCGAAAGTATTCCAATTTAAAAGAAAAAACTTATGTTATGGGTGAAACTTAACAAATCTGTTTCTATTTACCCCAACTGACCCTATTCAAATTTGTTTACCTTTTTCTGAATAATATTTAACATTCCGTTAAATAATTTTTGAAATTCTTTCAGAAATAAATGAAAAAAATTTATAATTTTGATTAATTGTTAAACAAAATTTGGTTAAAAACTTTAATTTTTTTGTATTAAAATTGGAAAAAAGTTGCGTGATCTTGATTTGTCAATTATTACACAGGCACACAAAAAAATAAAAAAGTCAAAACCCAGAGGTCACACCCCCCTATCCCCATGTTTTTGGGTTTGCTGAAACCGAATATGACCATGACAAATTTTTTTCATCGGCCATTTTCCCGCTACCACCCCTTTGCACCTGCTCCCGGGGGTTGGAATTTCAGTTTAAAAAAAAGCGGAGTAGGGTGTCTATTCCTATGTTTTTTGGGTCGCTAAAACCAAAAAAGACTACCAAAAACAAATTCTTCCCTCCCTTAATCCTCTACAACCCCCTTAACACCCGAAAGGTGGGGGGTCGAAATTCGAATTTTCACGAAAAGTCGATTACGGTGTCTAAACCCAGGAGGAAAAGTCGTAAGAATGTCGGAGTTTACAACCGCCTGGGATCCGCGCCCGTGCGGACCGCCAGTACCGATGTTTTGTACCGATTCGGATCCCAAAATTCAACCGGCGCGGAACAGATTAGGCTCAGAATTTTGGATCCGCCTTTCTACTTTCGTCAGTACTGGCGTGGTACTGGATTTGTTTCCGCCTGCGGATTTTATTCTTCTACGGGCGTCGGAAGAATGACGGATGTTAGGTCTGTACTGGCTCGGTGCTGGGGCGGATCCGACTGCGGATCTCGTCATTTATTGTTATAGTTTACATTATCAGTATAATCATAAATTTATTTTATTATATATATCATAGCTAATTAATTATTACAATAACTAATTGCATTTATTATAATAATAATAATATTATTATTATTATTATTATTATTATTATTATTATTTAACCAATAAATAAATTAATTGTATTGATGCAAAGGAAGAATATAAGAAACTTAATTTTTTCATTATATTTATAAAAATCCAACTTTATTAATGTGCAATTAAATAAATAATTTTTAATAAATAATAATATTAACTTGAAAGAAAATGTGTTCAATATATAATAATACCTACAATAAATAACACATTAAATAAATATATAAAAAACAGATTATTAATTAATTTATTGTTAATTAATTAATAATCTCTTTTTAATTTAAACAATATATTAAGTAATTATTTATTGACACTTTCCTGCAAATTAAATAATTAAAAAAATGTGTTGTGCATTCAAATTACATTCAATTATTAATAATTACCTAATAAAATATTAATAAATATAATAATAAAATAACAATTTTAACAAGTTCCTTTTTAAACGAAATATTAAAATATTCATAAATACCGGTATAACATCAGTCCGTATTTGAAAATTGTTTATTGCCGCGTAGTAATTTTACAATTTTCATTTTAGCTAGTGAGACTTGAAAGCATTTAAGATTTGAGAGTTCCATGCGAGCGTAGCATAGTGGTTAGCGTGCGTGATTTCGGTGCGTAAATATTCGGTTAGGCGTAGGTTCGTACCCCCAAGCGTTAGGATTTTTCAAATGTGAATATAAAAAAATACCGTTAAGTGTATAAAAAAATGTGTAAAGTGAACTATCAATGAATTGTTATCAGTATTTATCTTTTGCAATTAATTATTATTTTTTTATTGATATTTGTTGAAATTATTATTTTGATGCGAGCCGGTTGTCAGGCGGTAGAATGCCAGCATTGCCAGCGCACATCTGTCTATTAAATGAAAGATCCGCAGTCGGTACAGTGCCGGGTCCCAGCCGGTTGAATTATACACGGAACGGCTCTTCGCGGCCGGTTACCGGGCGGTAGAATGCCAGTTCCGAGACGGATGGCCAGCCAGCTCCTGGCCAAGTCATCTTTTGGTAGAATACCAGTTCTCGGGCGGTAGGCAGGCGGTTCCCAGCCAGTACCACTACTCCGGCGTCGGTACAGGCGAGGATCCGCGCCGGTTGCAAATTTCCCACTGGGAACCTACGTTTTTTGGGTCGCTGAAACCAAAAAAGACTACCAAAATCAAATCCTTTCCACCCCCGACCCCCTACAACCCCCTGCGATAATGTTTTTCAAATAAAACGAACCGATTTTTGGGAAATTGAAAATTAAATATTAATTATCAAAAATTATTGCAGGGGGTTGTAGGGGGTCGAGGGTGGAAAGGATTTGATTTTCGTAGCCTTTTTTGGTTTCAGCGACCCAAAAAACGTAGGTTTAGACACCGTAATCGACTTTTCGTGAAAATTCGAATTTCGACCCCCCACCTTTCGGGTGTTAAGGGGGTTGTAGGGGGTTAAGGGAGGGAAGAATTTGTTTTTGGTAGTCTTTTTTGGTTTTAGCGACCCAAAAAACATAGGAATAGACACCCTACTCCACTTTTTCTTAAACTAAAATTCCAACCCCCGGGAGCAGGTGTAAGGAGGTGGTAGCGGGAAAATGGCCGATGAAAAAAATTTTTCATGGTCATATTCGGTTTCAGCGACCCCAAAAACATGGGGAAAAGGGGGGGTGTAACCTCTGGGTTTTGACTTTTTTATTATTTTGTGTGCCTGTGTTATTATTACAAGATTATATTATTATATATTATTTTTTTTTAAAGAAAAGAAAATTGTTTAATTTCTCTTTCTCAATAACAATTTTTTGAAAATATTCAAATTTTTCTTTAAAAATAGAGAAAAAAAGTTTGCTGATTTTCTATTTTATTTTATTTTCTATTTTTAAAGTAATAAACATTTTTTAGAATGATTAGAAAATAAAAATTAATATAATACAATGGGAGATATGCATTTAATTTAAAAAAGAAATTACAGAAAAAATTAGTTAATTGAGACAAAACATTAATTTATTATCATAGAGTTAAAAAAACGCGTCAACCGTGAATTGAATTTTTTTAGATTTTTGGAACCGTCAAAACATTTATAAAAATCTGTAGTTTACAACGAACCAAAAACACTTTTATACTTTTTATACATTTTTTATAATAACAAATTAATGCATCATTTAAGAAAAAATTATTAACTCAAAACAGGTTTGCTAAAAATTAATGAGGATGTTTTTAGTAGTCAGGGAACCTAAATTATAAAGAATTTAATTATATGCTTTTTGTTTAAAAAATAACTTTTTTGAATTTTTGTCAAATATTAAAAAATTTCACAGCCTATTTAAGGAAAGTAATTGTGACGCGACCCGAAGAAAGGTACCTAAGAAGCAAACGAATTATAGGTTGGGTTCGAGTTAGATTTATCTTGATTAAAAGTTCATTTTTAATTATTTGAATTTGAAACCAATATTCATTAAATATTTTGAATATAATAAAGACTTGAAGACCAACAATTTTTAATTATTAATTGATTCTCTTTCTGTATTTTTACTCAAAAAATTTAAAACATAACCTCAAATTTTTTCCTTCTTAGGTACCTTTCTTCGGGTCGCGTCACAATTATATTTTTTATATTCTTATATTCTTTGAATAAACATAAATTTAAAAGTAAACATAAAAAAAATTTTTGTGAAGAGGAAGCAAAATTCACTATTTGATATTAATTAATATTGTTTATAACAATTTAAATAAAATATTTTTTAAACAAAAAGGACAAATATATTCTTCAAATAAATTTAAATTAAAAAGAAAATGTGAAAAAAATTCTTTAGTGGAGAGGAATCAAAGCTATTCCAGGTGAGAACTGACGCTGGGTTCAGGCTTTACGAAAGCTTCGTTGAGGCTTGGTCAACATTGATCAAGCCTCGGTGGGACGGCGGAAGCAAGGTTGCTTCTAGCCATAATGTAACACTTATTTAAGACTGACGCTCCAGTCCTTGTTGAAGATTGGCGTTCAATGTTCAATCAATGCTGCGGAACCCTAATGCAGGACTGAAACAAGGCTGCTTCCACTGTTCCCAAATTTACGCGTCTCTCGCGCTCATTCAATATAATATGGATATATGAATTGTATGTAGTAATAATAATAATAGTAATAATTATAATTATAATAGTAATGAATATTATTGTTATTTTTATTCATATTATATGCGTTTGTTAATTTAATGGCATTAAGTTACTATTATAATAATTATATTATTATCATATAAATAATATATTACTAACAATAAATGTCATTTGAAATAGTAATATTAAAAAAATAATTTTAGTAAAAGAAAACAATTTTTCTGTTAATCGGTACATTTTTTTGTCGATTTTTCAGCAGACTTTTTAATATTATTTACAAACATATTCACATTTTTTATTCACAACACAACACACAATTTTATTATTAGATATAACGCTTAAGGGGACACCTAAGTGGAAAAATGACAAAAAAATCGATTTTTTTAAATTTGATTTTCTAAAAGTAGACTCAATTAGGAATAAAACAAGACTTTTTAAAACCTTTTCTGAAGAGTAGAAAAAATCTGATTACATGATTCTGAATACCATGAGTTTTTAGTATTTTTTCTTTTTTCGTGTCTCCTGTCAAAATTGTTTTTTTCCAATTTTTTAACTTTCGGTACACTTTTCTCCGAATCTACTAAACCGATTTGTAATTTCTTTTTTTTTACTTTGTACAGTAAGGTTCCAAGAATACGAATAAGAAGTTTAACATCATTTTAAGTTGTACAAACGGAGATATGAGTCAATGAATAAGAGAAAATGGGATTTTTATTTTGCTTTGGGTATAAATATTCATAAAAAAGTTTCTATTGAAGATAACGTCGTATTACTTCTTATTCACATACTTGATTATATTTGTAATCGAATAAAAAAAGGGCGAACGCAATTAGAATAATAGTTTTCGAGAAAAGTGTACCGAAAGTTGACTCTTTTTGCATTGTTTTTAGGTGACTTAGGTGTCCCCTTAAAACAAAGAATAAAAAATATTCGCTCGCATGTGGGATCGAACTCACGCACCCCGCCCCTAACGCATACCGGAAGTCCTAAACGCACGCATTTAAACCGCTCGGCCACAGAAGGCTCAAGGCACCTCGCCTAATCTACTATTTCAATGCCAGCGCCGTATATTCTGTATATATACGGCGCGTCACTCAATATTTGTTCAGCATGGGACACCAATGTTCGTCCCATGCTCGATTCAAGACTCGGTCAATCTTGATTCAATATTCACTTTCTTTATTACCGTGTGCACTGAACAATATTAAATATCAATATTTATAAATTATTTAATATTAAAATATTTTTTCGGATAATTTTATAAGTTAAATTATATATATTTTTTTTTCGCACAGTGTCAAATTATTATTTTCAAAGATTAAGAGTTTCGTTTATCTGAAAAATTATTAGTGAAAAAAATGTTCATTAGGTAGTGATAAATATTTATGCTTAGTAATTTTACACTAGGATTAACTGTTTAGTAAATATTATCAAAAAACTATTTTTTGTCAAACGCGCGCGACTAAACACGAATAACCTTGAGACTCCAGCATTACCAACTCAACACATACGTTAAACTCTTAAGTTGGCAATGCTAAAGTCTCAAGGTTATTTGTGTTTAATCGCACGCGTTTGACAAAAAATAGTTTTTTGATAATACATATTTACTAAACAGTTAATCCTAGTGTGAAACTACTAGGCATAAAATATTTATTACACCCTAAAGAACATTTTTTTTACTGAAAATTTTTCAGACAAACGAAACTCTTGGACTTTGAAAACAATAATTTGACACTGAGCAAGAAAAAAAATAATAATATATAATTTAACTTTATTTATATGAATCTTATATAATGAATAATAATAATAAATAATATAATAATAATAATTATTATTATTATTCTTATAATAATAATAATATTAATAATAATAATAATAATAATAATAATAATAATAATAATAATAAATAATAATAATAATAATAATATAATAATAATAATAATAATAAATAATAATAATAATAATAATAATAATAATAATAATAATAATAATAATAATAATAATAATAATAATAATAATAATAATAATAATAATAATAATAATAATAATAATAATAATAATAATAATAATATAATAATAATAATAATAATAATAATATAATAATAATAATATAATAATAATAATAATATAATAATAATAATAATAATAATAATAATAATAATAATAATAATAATAATAATAATAATAATAATAATAATAATAATAATAATAATAATAATAATAATAATAATAATAATAATAATAATAATAATAATAATAATATAATAATCATAATAATAATAATAATAATAATAATAATAATAATAATAATAATAATAATAATAATAATATAATAATAATAATAATAATAATCCCCGCCGATGGTTGTCCACTACCGAACATCATCGATGTCTTTGATGTGCTGGGAGAAGTGGATGCTTATCCACTGCCAGACATGATTGACATCATGGATATGTTCGGTAGACCTTGCCGTGGTGGCGGGGCTTTTCACTAAAGGGCAACCAACAGGGTGGTTCCCTGATTCTAAAACCAAAAAAAATGAATGAAATGGATAAAGATTCAAATAAATTACTCCAAGCGGGTACCTCAAATGAGGGTAATCCCGTCACCGATTCTGATCGGGTTCAAGCCCCGGTAGTCGGTGCAGACGGCTCCAAGGATTTTGGAGGGAGCCAAATAAAAATTCTGAGGATGTGGGACTTAGCAGATTCGAAGAAAATGTTTTAGAACAGGTCGATCTGATCCCAATAATACTGGATAGTATGTGGCGTGCTTGCAAAAAGCAAAAAAAACATTAGCAAGGATGTTAAGGATGGAATGGTGGCAATGGAGAAGGTGCACGAGGTGCTTTGCAGAAACCTGCGATTTATACCTAAGCCCTTTATTAGCCCAAGCAAACCAAGGTCGAATCCTGAAACTCCTAGATCGATGTCGCACGCCACATCCAGCGAGAGCAAGTCCATCGACCCAAGGAAGCGCCCTAGAGAGTTTGAAGGTCCGGAGACTGATTCTTCTGTGACCACTCCCAAGGGTAAGAGGGTTAAGAGCAAGGAGACCAAGGCAAACCCTACTGTTATGGAGACGGAGGTGAGTAAGGCTGCTTCGGCCAGGGTTGCTTCTTATTCGGAGGCAACTGTGGCAAATAAGCCTGAAAACGAAAAAGACTTTGAAACTGTCTCCAATAGGAAACGGGAGGCCCGTAAGAAAAAGGCCTTGAAGAAAGCGGAGGAGAGGGAGCGACTTCAGAAGCGCCCCCCCAAAATTAGAACAACGGAGGCAATAAAAATTGTGGCCCGGAATCCAGAGACCTACCATGATCTCATAAAACTGGCAACAACTTCGGTAAAGCCAGAGGAAACTGGAACAGAGATTGTGAAAATTAGGAGAACTCTTAAAAAAGAGGTTCTTGTTGTTGTGAAAAAGGGGGGTGAAACTTCAAAGTTCGCTCAGAATCTTACCTCCGTTCTTCTGGACAAGGCCGAGGTTACGGCTCTTGTCAGTAAAAAGACCCTCGAAATTCGGGATCTTGTCGAAACAACTTTAGAGGAGGACGTTTTAACCGTCTTAAAGCAGAAGTTGCAAAAGCCCGAATTAGAGGTGACTTGCCGACTTCTGACACGTTTTGGTGGTACGAAAGTGGCACTAGTACGCTTGAATGAAACGGACAGCGAGAGTCTGCTTAAGCTGGGCAAAGTGCGTATTGGCTGGATAAATGCATCCATCCGAACGCACTTAGAAGTGACAAGATGTCAAAAGTGCCTAGCCTATGGACACGTGACCCGAATTTGCAAGGGCCCCGACAGAACAAAAAACTGTCGGAGATGCGGCGAAGCGGGACACTTCTCCAAAAAGTGTACTAATGACAAGCCAAAGTGCATAACGTGTACAGATTTGGGAAAAACGGAAGTCAACCATATCCCTGGAAGAATTTCCTGCCCGGTTTACAAGGAGGAACTGGAGAAACTTAAAAGGGCAAATCCTTAAAGCTCCTTCAAGTCAACCTGCATACAAGTAAGGATGCACAGGTGCTCCTGATGCAAACAGCTAGGGAAAATGAGGTGGATATCCTGTTCTGCAGTGAGCAGTATCAAGGAAGCGACCTCGCACCTTGGTATCAGGATAAGGCGAAGAGAGCCGCCATCAAGCTGTGCAACCCAGAATTGCGGGTTGACAAGTTCTTGGAGACAAGCAGCGGGTTTGTGTGGATAGAGGTGGCTAACATACGTATGTATAGCTGCTACTTCTCACCCAACGACCCGCTGACCACCTTCGAAGCCAATATAGAAGACCTAGAATCGAGCCTCATAGAATCCAAGCTGGATGTCATCATCACTGGCGATTTTAATGCAAAGTCGCCAGAGTGGGGTGAGACGAGGCTCGACAAGAGAGGAATTCTGATTGGAGAAATGATCTCCAAGAACGATTTATTAGTTGTAAACCGGGGAAAAACATGGACGTTTAGACGAGGTGCGATCGGATCGATAATAGATCTAACGATAGCATCGTCTAATATATTTAGCCGCATAAGCGACTGGCGGGTCTCTGAGGAATATACAGCAAGTGACCACCAGTACATTGAGTTCTCAGTCTCAATGGGAGACACACGAGGAGGAAAGAGACAGGAAGCTCCTAGTCGCAAAACCTTCTCGTGGAACATTAAGAAACTCGACAAGGAGAAGTTCAGCCGGTCCCTAAAAGAATCTATCTTAATTGAGGATTCTGGTTGGGTGAGGAGGCCGAAAAGTCTAAATGGAGAGGTGCGAGCGGTGCGAAATATAATCGTCACCGCTTGCAATGCGTCGATGCCACGTCGCAAAGGCGCCTTTCCAAGGAAAAAATCCTTGCACTGGTGGTCAGAAAAACTGTCCTCCTTGAGAAAGGAATGCCTCAAAGCAAGAAGGACATATACCCGTTCTAAGGGAGATCCCTTGCTGAAAGAGGCTTTCAAGGAGGCGAAAAAGGACCTCAAGAAAGAGATCCGCAAGTCGCGACGCCGTAGCTGGAAGGACCTAATCGAGGAGGTCGATAAGGACCAATGGGGTCTGGCTTTTAAAATCGTAACTAAGAAATTAGTGACGAGGCAAAAGACCCCCGGCCTGGACAATCCCGATTGGGTCAGAAAGATAATAAGTTCTTTGTTTCCTCCTGCAGAACCATACCTTAGAAGGGACTGGAGTTTTTGCAAAGTCGAAGAGGAAGAACTCTTCACACTTAGTGAACTGAAAAAAGCAGGCAAAAGATTAAAAACAGGCAAGGCGCCTGGAATCGATGGGATAAGTAACGAGATCCTAAAGTTGGTAATCGACACTTCACCCCAGATTCTGCTTCGATGCTTCAATCTTTGCCTTGAGAGAGGAGAGTTCTTCCGCGACTGGAAGCGACAGAGGTTAGTCCTCCTAAGGAAAGGTGAAAAACCTCTAGATAAGGTTTCATCGTACAGGCCTATATGCCTGCTAGATACGATGGGTAAACTTCTAGAGGATATGGTTCTCCAGAGAATGCAGGGCCACTTGACCGAAGAGAATCGTCTTTCCGATTACCAATTTGGTTTCCGTAAAGGCAAGTCCACAGTTGATGCCATCCAGGCAGTTGTGGACATAGCCAAAGCAGGAAAAAACAAATTGGGACCTGGGAAAAAGAAGAGCTTCTGCGCGTTGGTAGCAATTGACATACGCAACGCGTTTAATTCCGCAAGATGGAAAGATCTCATCGAGTCGATGGAAAAGAAAAACATGCCGCCCTACTTGTTGCGGATAATGGATAATTATCTTAGCGACAGGTGGGTTATATATGAGGGAGACACCTGCACTCTCAGGGAAGAGATGCAGCGTGGGGCTCCTCAAGGCTCGAGGGTGGGTCCATTTGTATGGAATGTATCTTACGATGATTTTCTGCGAATGGATCTGCCCGAAGGTGCGATGATCATCGGCTTTGCGGACGACGCGTTGTTCGTGTGCACTGCCGAGAGTGAGGAGGCTCTTGGGACATTGGTGAACGAATGTCTGCGACTAGCAAAAAGCTGGCTGGATACCAGAGGTCTTGAAATGGCCCTGGAAAAGACCGAGGCACTGCTAGTCACAGACAGACGTGGTTATGAGCTCCCACGAATCGTGATAGACGGATTCGAGGTCAAGTGGAGTAAACAAATTAAATACCTTGGTGTGGAGTTGGATGGAAGGTTAAACTTCCACCACCACATGGCTACGGCGTCGAATAAGGCGATCGAGTGTGCGGCTAATCTTTCACGGTTAATGCCAAATGTTGGCGGACCCCGTGAACAAAAAAGAAGACTGGTGGCGAGTGTCGCCCACGCTAAAATGCTCTATGCAGCACCAGCGTGGGCCCCATCCCTGAGGAGTAAAAGATGTGTTACCATCTGTGAAAAGATACTGTCGGCGCAGAGATCGATAACAACGCGTATCATCTCTGCATATAAGACGGTATCTACGAGTGCTGTGCAGGTCCTTGCAAGTGTCCCGCCAGCAGATCTCTTGGCGAGGGAAAGGGAAGAAATGTTTCTCTTTTCTAAAGAAAGCAGTTCCTGGGATGAGGAATTAAGACCAAGCAAGGGCCTGATCCGCAAAGAAGCGAGGCACAGGCTCATAGAAAGATGGCAGGAAAGATGGGATGGTGAGGGAAAAGGTCGATGGACCTATCGCCTTATCCCGGCACTCGCCACCTGGATAAATAGGAAACACGGTCAGGTTTCCTATTATTTGACTCAGGCGCTCACAGGTCACGGGTGTTTTAACTCGTACCTGTGTCGCTTTAAATTACGCGAGAACGAGGTGTGTGCATATTGCCAGTTCCCTGAGGACAACGCGGAGCACACCCTCTTCTCATGCAAAAAATGGGACTTGGAGAGGCGGGCCATGTTCGAAGGTGTAAACAGTCAAGTTACACCGGAGAATATGGTATCGCTGATGACCCAGTCGGAAGAGAATTGGCGGCAAGTCGAGAACTTCATAATCTCAGTTATGTCGAGGAAGGATCTCGACGGCCGCCAAAAAGCGTAATTTAAACAGCTTTTAATTTGTTTGTTTGTTTTTTATTAATTTATTTTGTGATTTATTTGTCCCTATACATTTTTTTAATTTGTTTTGTTTTTTTTATTCATCTTTGTACAATTTTATGTTTTCAATATTTTATACGCGTTTATTTTTATTTTTTTTTATATATCCGTTTATAATTTTATCTTTTGACTTTTTAAACTTCTTAAAATTTTTGTTTTTTATTGTTGTTGTGCTGTTAATTCCGCTTTTATATTGAAATAGTTTTAAATTTTTTAACTATTGACGCAGGAGAGCCGCAGACACAGAACAAAGTCGCAGCAGCGATAGAGTTGGAGCGCCTCCCTCGAAGGCTAAAGTCTTACGACAGTTCCGAGGGAGGGTAAAGGGCTCCAAAAGAAGGGTTACGGGTTTTAGTGGGTCGGGCTGGTAGTAGGTCGCCAGTTTATTAAATTTATTATAACATTTATTTATTTATCCTTTTTTTTAAATTCCCTTTTTTTTTATTTTACCAACCCCACATAACCTTGGAGTGCGGAATCCAAGGTGTCTGTAAACAGATTTCCCAAAATTCCCTAAGCAAAAAAAAAAAAAAAAAAAAATAATAATAATAATAATAATAATAATAATAATAATAATAATAATAATAATAATAATAATAATAATAATAATAATATATAATTATTATTATTATTAATTAATATAAATATTATACATATACTAAATAAATATTAATATTTATTTACCAATTGTTATCTTAATAATAATAATTTTTAAATAATATATAAAATTATCATAAAAAATATTTTAATATTAAATAATTTATAAATATTTATATTTGATATTTTTAAATTCACACGTCAATAAATAAACTATCAAGATTGATTCAGAATTGAATTAAGATTAGATATTTAAGCTTCACTCACGCAGATTGACCGAGCCTTGAATCGAGCATGGAACGAACATTGGTGTCCAATGCTGAATCAATATTGAGTGACAGTGATATAAAGACTGCTTCAACACTGGGTTACCCACGCTGGGCGTTCAAGACTGAATCAAGCTTCAATCCATCGTCAGCATTGGTCTTTCGCGCCTGGGTAACTATTTGTTAATTAATATTGTTTATAACAATTAAAAGTGTAGTTTTTGTTAGGGGCGTTGTAAAAAATTCTTGGTCATTTTATAGAAATTATGATAATTTTTTTCATCTATTTCTAAAAAAATCTAAATTTTATTAAAAATTATGTTTAAAAAATTAAGAAATTACTCAAATTTAAAAATTTTTTTTTAATAACCCTTAAAATTTTGTTAAATTATTTTCGACTTTTTTTAGAAATAAATAAAAGAAAATATAAAAATTCGTTTTTTCAGACAGAATTTTTTAACAACACTTATTTTTTAAAATAGAAAAGAATGAAAAAATTTGCTTTGTTAAAAAAATAATATTTTGATTTTGTTAAAAAAATTGTGATAAATACATAGAAATTATGCAAAAAAAATACTATACAAATTTTGTAAAAACAATATGATTGGTAAAATTAATTACAAAATAGAAGTTTTTAAAAAAAAGTTGATGGTGATATATAAATACCCAGGCGCGAAAGACCAGTGCTGACGATGGGTTGAAACTTGACTGAGTCTTGAACGCCCAGCGTGGGTAACCCAGAGTTGAAGCAGTCTTTATATCATTGTCACTCAATATTGGTTCAGCATGGGACACCAATGTTCGTCCCATGCTCGATTCAAGACTCGGTCAATCTTCGTGAGTGGAGCTTCATCATCCCGTCTTTATTCAATCTTGAATCAATCTTGATAGTTTATTTATTACCGTGTGCACTTACCAATATTAGATATAAATATTTATAAATTATTTAATATTAAAATATTGTTTCTGATATTTTTTAGTAATTTTTTATACTATTTAAAAATTATTATTCTTATTATTAATTATTATTAAATAATATAATAAGTATTATTATTATTATTAAGATATCAATTGGTAAATAAATATTAATATTTATTTAGTGTATAATATTTATATTAATTATATAAGATTCATATAAATAAAATAAAATTATATATTATTTTTTTTGCAATGTCAAATTATTATTTTCAAAGTTCAAGAGTTTCGTTTATCTGAAAAATTTTTAGTGAAAAAAATGTTCATTAGGTAGTAATAAATATTTATGCCTAGTAGTTTTACACTAGGTTTAACTGTTTACTGAATATTATCAAAAATATATTTTTCGTCAAACGCGCGCGACTAAACACAAATAACCTTGAGACTTTACAGCGCGACGTTGCGATTGTCGTGCTCCCACCATCCCATCTACTCAATGCTTTCCCCTCATGACGTCACAGGCGGAGAGTGCATTAAGTAGATGGGATGGTGGGAGCACGACAATCGCAACGTCTCAAGGTTATTTGTGTTTAGTCGCGCGCGTTTGACGAAAAATATATTTTTGATAATATTCAGTAAACAGTTAATCCTAGTGTAAAACTACTAGGCATAAATATTTATTACTACCTAATGAACATTTTTTTCACTGAAAATTTTTCAGATAAACGAAACTCTTGAATTTAAAAATAATAATTTGACACTGTGCGAAAAAAAAATATATATAATTTAACTTATAAAATTATCCGAAAAAATATTTTAATATTAAATAATTTATAAATATTTATATTTAATATTGTACAGTGCACACGGCAATAAAGAAACTGAATATTGTATCAAGATTACCGAGTCTTGAATCGAGTATGGGACGAACATTGGTATCCCATGCTGAACCAATATTGAGTGACGGCACTGGCATTGATATAGTAGATTAGGCGAGAAGCCTTCCAGCCTTCTGCGGCCGAGCGGTATAAATGCGTGCGTTGAGAACTTCCGGTATGCGTTAGGGGCGGGGTGCGTGAGTTTCGATCCCACATGCGAGCGAATATTTTTCATTCTTTGTTTTAAGCGTTATATATAAAATAATAAAATTGTGTGTTGTGTTGTGAATAAAAAATGTGAACATGTTTATAAATAATCTTAAAAGCCTGTTAAAAAATCAAGAAAAAAAATGTAACAGTTAACAGAAAAATTGTTTTTTTTACTAAAATTATTTTTTTAAAATTACTATTCAAATGATATTTATTGTTAGTAATATATTATTATTTATATGGAAATAATATAATTATTATAATAGTAACTTATTATCATTAAATATATACACACATACATGAATTGAAATAATAACAATAATATTTATTATTATTATTAATAATTCATATATTCACATTATATTGAATAAACGTGAGAAACGAGTAAATTTGGGAACAGTGGAAGCCGACTTGTTTCAGTCCTGCATTAGGCGTCCGCAGCATTGATTGAGCATTGGTGCCAATGCTGAATCAAGGCTCGCGCTGCAGTCTGGAATCGGTGTTACATTAAAGCTTCGATCATTCCTGCTCTCGCTGATTCACTCATGCTCAATCAATGTTGACCAATGCTCGGCCAATCTTTATAAAGCCTGAACTCGGCGTCACTTCGCGCCTGGGTAGTTCAAATTTAATTATTTTTTCTTCGATTTTAAATAAAGAGAAAGAAATTTTGCAAATTTTTCCATTAATTTCTGAAAGAAACTGAAATTAATTCATTTTTAGAAGTTTCAAAAATTAAATCTTATTAAAGAAATTCTTCAAATGAAATTAAATTTTGCTTTTTTACTAAAAAATGTAAATTGTTAATAGCCTTGATTGTAAGGTATGATGTAAGAATGAGGTGTGAGGTATGGTGATAAGGAGAGAGGGTAGGGCGGGCTATCGTGTAGAGAAGGCGAAAAACGAATTTTCGTCATATCAGTGATCAGAGAGCCCTTGGCTCCATAAGTTGAGACAGTTGCAAGTGTGTCGATCGCTTGTTGCGAGCCGACGCTAAGTTTTACTCTACGCCCGATTGGGGTAAATATAATATTTTGTAAAAAAAAAATTGTATAAAAAAAAGGAGAAAATTAATTCTAATTCTGTGATTGATTCAATTATTATAGCGGTCTGTGCATAAATAGTTGCTGCACTTTGAGTTGTTCGACACGCAATCGTTAGCGAATTGCGTTTCTTTTTCGCAAATATACTTCCTCGATGCTCACCAATATCCGTTTTGGGACTATAGCCTGAGAATACGGAGTTGAATTTATTTCCTGACTACGAATCACAAGAAATTGATTTGTTAATTTCGGCGCGAGCCCCTGGTTCCTGAAATCCTGCGAGGCGATTTCTGGACTGCGTTGACATCGAGCATAACTCCAAAAGCCAAAGCACAAAAACGTATTCACTTGCAACGACTTTGCATTTATAGGGTGAGTCAAGTAATGATTAACTGATTCTCTCTCTGATCATTCTATTAATTTTTTGATTGTTAAACGTATCGCAGTTTTTTTATATTGATCTTTTGTGTGTGTATGTAAGTGTTTGTGTGTGTGGTGTAAATCCGGAATTTATGGTCGAGAAATTTATGTGACGGAAAGTATAATGTAAATGATAATAACCGACAAGATTTATAATTTCATTGACATCCAAAATAAATTTAAATTTTTGTATTTTAAAAGAAAATTGTTTTTTTTATTACGGAATAAATTCTTCGAGGAATTTTAGATTCGTTACAATTGGCGCCCAACTCGAGGCATTTGAATTTTCGCGACAGAGATAAAAGTAAATAATATTTCAAAATTTAATTTAATTTGTGTATTTATAATTGTGGTCTAACTTGTAAATTTGTTTTCATGGCGACGACACGTTCCAATGCAAAGACAAATGATGACGAGGCTTTTCAAACAATAACAAAACAACAAGCCAAAATATGTGAAATGAAGGACGAACTTCACAGAATAAATTCTATTCGAAGTGAAACGGAGAAAGAAAATGAAATACTACGAATGGAAATTGGTCGTTTAAAGAAATCAATGCTGCAGGACAAAGAAAAAAGTGATGGTGCAGGCGTGGGTGGAGAGATGGTGGACGGTTCATCACAAACAGAAGATGTTAAGTATGGTCAAGGTTCTCCTTTTGTCGATCGGGACGGGCATTGTGATTTAAATATTTTCGATAAAGCCAAATTTTATGATAATAGTAATAGAGCTCAAAATAAAAATTCAAGTGAATTAGAAAATAAAAAATATACAAAGAATAATTACAATGGTCCTGGTAGACAGGGTGGGGGTTCAGATGAACTCATGAGGGGAATGATCGGTTATTTTGAATCTCTACAGGTCGCGACACCATTACCGAATTTTGACGGAATAAAAAAGAACCCAATAGAATTCATTAAAGAATTAGAAAAATATTTTGTGCGAAAAAATGTATCAGAAAATTTAAAGTTAATTATTATTGAGGACGCTTTGGTTGGCAAGGCCAGAATGTGGTACGATGCCAGGGTGTTCCCGTTCATTAGTTATAAACATTTCAAGGATAAATTTTTAGAGGAGTTTTATTCTGTTGAGGCTAGGATGGTGGCGCGATCACAATGGGAAAATCGTCGATTTCAGTCGGGTAATCGATCTCTGCAGGATTATTACATTGAACAATTAAGGGGAGCTAAATATTGTTTGTCTTCTCTTAAAGAATATGAGATTAATTATTTAATTGTGCGACAGTTGCCTCAAAGAGCGAGGGAGGTGTTAGTCACGATCGATTATATGGATACGGCAAAAATTATGCAGGCATTATCGCGTTTGGATATGACGCGTTTGGATGCGGACGGAGAGGTGTCGCACGGCGGCAGGACTGGTTATTCTCAGAATAATTATAATTCGAACGGGAGTAAACAGGCGCGTGTTATGTCTCAAGTAGAAAATGAAAAAAGAAACGAGTCGGGTCCGAGTAGTTCAAATTCAGGTATGCGAAATAATGGGGAAGATCGATATCGAAATTGGAGACAAGGGGGATACCCCCCCGGGAAATCCTCGCGAGGAACGAATCTCTCAGAAAGCAATAATCAAGCCGTGAATAATAAAAATATCGATTGTGTTATGGAAACGGAAAATAATAATATGAATGCAATTCGAAAGTCAAACATGTCGGAATTTGAAGAAGATTTGTGTTGGGACGTGGAAAATGACGAAAATGATATAACGGAAAATGGCGATAAAAAATTGCGAGCCCGAGAATTTTGGCAAAAATTGAAAAAAAAGAAGTAGCTGTTCTCGTGGACAGTGGAAGCGAAGTGACAGCTATTTCTGAAAATTTTTATAAAGATTTAAAAGAGGGGGGTAAAATAATTGAATTGCCGGTGAGTAATCTTACTGTTAGCGTAGCCGTGAGAAGTAGGTCTACAACGATTAGAAAACAAGTACAATTAACACTTGATATAGGGGATAAACAAATGACGTCACCGTTTTTGGTGGTACCGGGGCTGACGACAAGTGTTATAGTAGGGATGGATTGGTTATTGCATTTTAAGGGAGTTATTGATATTGAAAATGAAAATATTAAATTAGAGGGAGAGATTTTGCCGAAGGAGGTGGTAACATTTCGCATGCCGCGGGAAAAGCACAGCGCGTGTCGAGTAATACAAACGAGAGCTTTGAATTGGTATAAATCGGGAACATCGGAACGCAGGATAGGAAACGGGATTGTAAAAATCGACGAGCCTACGGAATCTTTGGAAAGGGAGGAAGTCAGTTATAACGAAACGGGTTACGAATTCACTAGTAATAAATATGTGTATCGAATAGGAAATGAATTGGGCGAATATGAAAAAGAAGTTGATGAACATATAGTAAAATTAAATTCACTCAATGCATCGCAAAAACAGAAAGTTCGAGAATTATTGATTAAATATAAAAAAGTATTTTCTAGTGAACCAGGCTGCAAAAATGTTTATAAACATAAAATTCGATTAAAAAATGCGAAGGTCGTGGTTAGGAAATCGTACGCTGTGGCACTTAGTCAGCGAGATGCCGTAAGAAAAAAATTGAAAGAAATGTTTGATTTGGATGTAATCGAATTTTCAGACAGTGATTTTTGCAACCCGTTACGCGTCGTTATGAAAAAGAATGGCGAGGTCCGATTATGCTTAGATGCCCGATTTATTAATGCGATCATTTTATCTGACAATGAGTGTCCCCCCGTTATCGAGGAGTTGCTTCAGAAGTTTGAAGGGGTGCGTTTTTCATCTACCACTGATATGGTGATGGGATACTGGCAAGTTCCTTTGGAATTGGAATCGAGAAAATATACGGCCTTTTTATTTGAGGGACATTTGTACCAGTTTAAACGAATACCTTTCGGTATAAAAACTGCGGGAAGTGGTATTATTCGCGCATTAAATTTAGCATTAGGCCAGGAGCTCTCTGAATTTGTTTCTTGTTACGTGGACGATATCTTGATTGCTTCTCGTACCTTTGAGGATCATTTATCTCATTTAGAAAAACTTTTTAAAAAAATGATCGAGAGTGGGTTTAAATTAAGTCTAAAAAAATCAACATTTTTTAGAGAAGAGGTATCGTTCCTGGGTTTTCGTCTTTCTGCAAATGGAATTTGCGCGGACAAGGATAAATTATCAGCCATAGCAAATTTTCCAATTCCCAAGGACAAGAGACAGCTTCAGGGTTTTTTGGGGATGTGCGGGTATTATCGCCGATTTAGTGTGCGTCATGCAGATTTTGTGGGACCATTCAAAGATTTGTTAGGTAGTGGGGGATGGAAATGGACCGAAGGTCATTCGATAGCTTTTAAAAAGATAAAAGATAATTTTTTGCAGTCCGTCACTTTGAGTCATTTTTTGCCTGGGAAAAGTTTTCGGGTGCAGACTGACGCGAGTGATATTGGCATAAGCGGCATTTTATATCAGATTGATGATCAAGGAGATATCAGAATCATATCGTTGGTTAGTAGAGTCTTGTCAAAAACCGAGTATAGGTATACCACTACGGAAAAAGAATTACTGGCTATTATCTATTCAGTAATGAAATTCAGAATTTATCTCATCGGTTGGAAATTTCAAATTATAACAGATCATCAAGCGCTAACCTTTCTGTTGACCGCGCCATATCAAAATGCGAGACTAACAAGATGGATTTTATCATTGCAGGAGTATGAATTTGAAATTGTACACTGTAAGGGATCGGATAATCTAGTCGCCGACTTTTTCAGTAGAAATTTTGGAAATCAGGTCTCGGTAAATAATAATAATGATTTTATGATTTGTAATATAATTCGAAATAATCTAGTCAAAAGAACGGTAATGGTGGTACAGGGGGATAAACGGTCACCGATGATTAACCTTGATAGAGAATTATTAAGCAAATTGCGTGATCTGTCGACGTCACAGCGAAATGATGGAGAAATACAAAAATTAAAAAACGGAATATCGTCAAAATATCGAATAAAAGAATAGTCGGACATTTTGTTTATTGTAAATGTACATGATGAAAAAACCAAAATTATTCTCCCGAGAGATCTGGTGGGTCTTGTATTAAAATCGGTGCATGAACAATTCGGGCATGCAGGATGTAACAAAATGATTAGATATTTAGAGGGTTACTTTCATTGGATGATAATGAGAAGGGATATATGAGAAGGGATGTAAAAAATTATACGAGGGCGTGTGATTTGTGTCAACGAACAAAACACCTGAATTACAAAATGGAAGGAAAATGGCAATTTGTAGGTTCAGGGAGACCAAATGAAATTGTTGCTGTCGATTTCTATGGGCCGTTGCCTACGTCTCGTGCCGGTGTCTCATATATTTTCGTAGCGCAAGATTTGTTTTCTAAATTAGTGACTTTATATCCGATTAAGAGGGCAAATACGAGGACGTGTATAGCGAAATTAAAAAACGATTATTTTATGCGAATTGGTAAGCCGGATCGGGTATTAAATGATCATGGGACACAATTCACCTCTCCCGTGTGGAAGACTGAACTTGAGGCTGAAGGAGTCAAGGTCATTTTCTCTTCAATCCGACATCCGCAATCAAACCCCGTAGAGAGGATAATGCGAGAGCTGGGTCGGTATTTTCGTACGTGTGGTGGGCAACACAGGTCAGTAACATTCAGGATTGTTTAAATTTAACGACGCATGAAAGTACAGGGGTAACACCGTATCAGTTGCATTTTGGAAAATCACCTAGGGATCGGTTGGTGGAGCTTTTTCCGTTGATAGAACAAACGATACCGGCGCGTGAAGTACAACTTCAACTTGCGCGGGATCGAATGCAGCGGGCTTTTCAGAAGCGAACGGCGGGTCAAAAGGGTGTAAGTCGAATAAGGTTAAATATTAGAGATCTGGTTTTGTTGCGGGTGCCTCATCTCTCGGACGCATCCCAGCGTGTCACTCAAAAATTCTTTCACTTGTTTGAGGGTCCTTACCGAATAAAAAAGATTTTGAATTGCAATGCCTTCGTCCTGGTAGATAGGGAGCAGGAAAATTTGATAAAGGGTACCTATAATCGATTTCACCTACGCAAGTATCATCACTAAAGTAATAATTTGAGTTTTTTTTTTTCAATGACAAATGAAATGAATTTTTTCTCTAGTTCGTCCTTTTTAAATATAAAAAAAAAAGAAATGTTTATAATATAAAAAAGAAAAATTTTTTTTTTGTAAATTTGACGAAATTGGTAAAAACAAAACTCGAACTTCGATCATGTAAATCGGCATACCAATTGATATAATGTAAATAAAATTTGTTTTTTTTTTTTTTTTTTTTATGTTCCGACAGTCGTCCCATAAAAAAGGGGGATAATTGTAAGGTATGATGTAAGAATGAGGTGTGAGGTATGGTGATAAGGAGAGAGGGTAGGGCGGGCTATCGTGTAGAGAAGGCGAAAAACGAATTTTCGTCATATCAGTGATCAGAGAGCCCTTGGCTCCATAAGTTGAGACAGTTGCAAGTGTGTCGATCGCTTGTTGCGAGCCGACGCTAAGTTTTACTCTACGCCCGATTGGGGTAAATATAATATTTTGTAAAAAAAAATTGTATAAAAAAAAAGGAGAAAATTAATTCTAATTCTGTGATTGATTCAATTATTATAGCGGTCTGTGCATAAATAGTTGCTGCACTTTGAGTTGTTCGACACGCAATCGTTAGCGAATTGCGTTTCTTTTTCGCAAATATACTTCCTCGATGCTCACCAATATCCGTTTTGGGACTATAGCCTGAGAATACGGAGTTGAATTTATTTCCTGACTACGAATCACAAGAAATTGATTTGTTAATTTCGGCGCGAGCCCCTGGTTCCTGAAATCCTGCGAGGCGATTTCTGGACTGCGTTGACATCGAGCATAACTCCAAAAGCCAAAGCACAAAAACGTATTCACTTGCAACGACTTTGCATTTATAGGGTGAGTCAAGTAATGATTAACTGATTCTCTCTCTGATCATTCTATTAATTTTTTGATTGTTAAACGTATCGCAGTTTTTTTATATTGATCTTTTGTGTGTGTATGTAAGTGTTTGTGTGTGTGGTGTAAATCCGGAATTTATGGTCGAGAAATTTATGTGACGGAAAGTATAATGTAAATGATAATAACCGACAAGATTTATAATTTCATTGACATCCAAAATAAATTTAAATTTTTGTATTTTAAAAGAAAATTGTTTTTTTTATTACGGAATAAATTCTTCGAGGAATTTTAGATTCGTTACAATATAAATAAATAATAAGAAATAGTAAATTAACAAAAATAATTGTGTATTTATTTCTTATCTCTTACTTGAATTTCTTTTAATTTACTATTCCCGTGTAGAAATTGCCATGTTATGGCCTACACAATGATCAAAAGATCTGGCCCTTATTTGGGCCATGATTAAATTTCTACACGGGTTGTATTTAATTTTAAAAAATTGAGATGTAAGAACCCATACTATATGCCGCTTGTTCGGCCCTGCAGCAATGAACCAGGTGAGCAGCGAGAGTGCAATAAGTGTGTATCACCGCCTAAATTTTATAAAAACATGCTTGGACATTTTTTTAGATATTTCAAAAACTGTTGAACGGATTTTAAGTTATAAAGGCTTAAATAAAAGCTGACACTTCAATGATTATGTTGCAGGAGTTTTAATTTTTTCTCTCAATTTTTCTAGACTGTGCAGCTACACAAACATATTGCACGAAAATAGAAAATTTAATCAACTTTTTTCCAAAATCTCTTAGGTGATAAAATTTCTTAAAAATATAAAATAATATTTATTTATATATCAATCGACGCAGAATTTAATAGACTTTCAAACAATCCAAGACCCAAGTTTCTATCATTTTTCAATAATAAAATAGGTTAATTTAATTTCTGCAGCAACTTTTCTTAGCTCGCCCGTCGTTCGTACCGACAATTTCTGACAGTAGTGTACATGTGTATTAGGGTGTCCCAAAAGAATAAAAACTTTTTTTTTATTGGGTCTCATCCCCTAAAAATCTTTCAATTTGTGTAAAAATAAGAACACAATATTTGCACGGAGAAAAATTTATTCATAATGATTACAATAGTCTATATTGCTGTTCGGATATGTGACCACTTTTTGTGATGATTACTATAGCTGTTGTAAGGAGTACAAACATAAAGGTATCTCTTACAACAGCTATAGTAATCGTTCCTACTCAATTCTTAACACATTACATAGTCTTCGTAATCATTCCAAAAAGTGGTTACATATCCGAGCTGTAATGTAGACTATTGTAATAATTAAAAAAGAATTTTTCTCCGTGTGGAAATAAAAAATTTTAATATTAACCCGTGGTTCAGACCCTTTGAACTATAAAAACGCTAAAAATTTAGTGTTTTTTCATTTTTAACATAAATATAAATGTCAAAATATAATTAGAGAAAGGTAGATTATGCATTTTGAGTCCCTCTAATTATGCGCTAAAATTGTGCACAATTATGCGGAATTATGCGCTTAAATTGTGTACAATTATGTGGAATTATGCGACTAAAAAAATGAATTCTGCGTTAATTATGCGCTAAAATGAGCATGATTATGCAATTAAAAAGAATTCTGCTTCAATTATGCGCTAAAAAATGTTCATTTTACAAAATTATGTTGCATTTACAAAATTTTTTTTGATTTGAAACGGTTACTGGTTATTTTTCGAAACCAACTTCCCGAAATGCCCTATCCCGAATGTCTAAAATTACAAATACCTTTTTCCCGAAGATTTATGTACCCAAAATTTTTTTTGTTTTTTTTTATGAAATGGATATATGTGCGACCCCATTAAGAATTTAGTTTTTTCGGAGTAAGTAAACCAATTGCAATAAAATTCAGGAATTTCAATCTACACATAAAAAGAAATGTTTCCACCACACTTAATTTAGCAAAAAAAACAAATCAATTGTTTATATTATGTTTATACAAATTTTTATAAACAAAACAGGTATTAAATAATAATTAAATAACTTTTGAACGACCAAACGAAATTGAATGAGGCAAACACTAAACAAATCTTTGCTGTGGTTTCTTTAAGATTCCGAAAAAAATTTTAACAACGGAAACATCTTCATACAAAATTTTGTATAAAAGTATTCGAGATTTTAGACATTTGATAAATATTAGACATTCGGGAAAATGACCGGAAACGATTTTACTCATCATATATAGCACTTACTGCTTTTTAAAATTTAAGATTTATTTAATTTTTCAATAACATTTAACAAGTTAGTTAACAGTTTAAAAACTTATTTATTATTTAATTTAAAAAAATATTTTAAAAATAAAGAAACTGAAAAAAATGTTCATGGTTTTTAGTTAAGAAAAGCACTATCTTGAAAATTTTTAGCCTATTATGCGATCATTATGCAAAAAGAGTACAATTATGCAGTGAGTAAAAAATTATGCAATATTATGCGCTCTAGAAACATGTTGTAAAAGGTTTAAAACATGAATTAACATAATATTATAATGTTTCTACTTGATTGTAAAAAATTATGCAATTATGCAATCGCATAATCTACCTTTCTCTAAATATAATGAATAGGGTGTCATTGTAAAGATAATTAAATTACCTTTCGATCCATATATCGCAGTATAAGATTCAATGAAAATTAAGAGTGTTACAGTCGATTAAAGATCAAATTTCATGGAAATTTTGATGATATTTAGACACTTAAGTAACTTGTACTTTTTTCACATTAAAAAGTAAAAAATATTTAGATTTTAATTTTTTTATTGAGAGTCTGTAACATTACAAAAATTTTTAGCCCTTGTGGACCTCGATTTGATTGAAAATGACAATTATACACTAGATTTAGTGAACGAAACTATTTTTTTCATTTTTATTATTCCTTCAACATTTGCAGCAAAAATTGAAACAATAAATTTAGATATAACCACTAAAGTTACTAAAATCAGTGATCCAGAAATACTGAAGTCGCTGATTTAGAGTCCAATGTCAGTTTTTCAAATTTCAAAATGGCGGAGAACTTTATAAAAGTCGATCGAATTCATCTCAAAATCGGGTAACGGATTAAACTGACAAAACCGTTAAAATTCATTATCTTTCGAACGAAAATAGTTAGAGCATTGCAATTTTAATTATAGAAGGGTGTTATCACCCTAAATAAATGTCCGGAGTTGTGTGCAATTCTGTTCATTTTTGTGGTGTCTATATTGAAAGTTTTTTTAACCTACTTTTAAAAATTTTTTCGAAAAAGAAAATATCAACTTTTAAGTATATTTTTTGAATTTATTCTCATCGCGATTTTTTTAGATCCTTATTTGGGTCCCCTGAAGAGATACCTAAAGTTATTTGCCAAATATCTTTAGTCAGATTTTTTATATTTATTGTTAAAGCCAAAAACGCACCCTGGGGCGAAAAGTTAAATGTATTTTTACATGTTGTTAAAAATTTTTCTTTTATTTTTCGTTTTTTTGGGTTTATTTGTTTAAAAATAATTTATTTGACATTGGGCAAGTACTCTGTCAAAAAATAAACCGGTTAACGTGAAATAAACAAAAAAAAATTTTTTTCTTTTGAAATTACAATTTTTTAACTTTACAACTATTCTAAAGCTTTTGTCAAATAAACAAAGATCTTTTATTTACTAAATTACTTGTTTACGTATACTTTAACTTATCTACTACTTATCACCTATCAGAAAATAGTTTTAGTAGGCTAAAAATAGAATTTAACTTTTCGCCCCAGGGTGGGGCGAAAACTTAAAAAAAACAAAATTTTCAAAAATGGACAAAACATGTATTTTTTGCGAAAATATCAGGAACTTTTTTATTGAAAGTTGTAGAGGACAAGTTGCCCTACAATATTGATATACAAATATTTGCATCTAAGCGGTTTATATTGCCAAAAAAAAAATCATTTATGCAAAATTTAACTTTTCGCCCCAGTCTCCCCTACTTAAGTGTCTAAAAATCATAAAAATTTCCATGAAATTTGATCTTTAATCGACTGTAACACTCTTAATTTTCATTGAATCTTATACTGTGACATATGGATCGAAAGGTAATTTAATTATCTTTACAATGACACCCTATTCATTATATTTTGACATTTATATTTATGTTAAAAATGAAAAAAAACTAAATTTTTAACGTTTTTATGGTGTAAAGGGTCTGAATATGTGTTGTACTTCAAATGCTACTGTTAAGAAGTACAGTATCTGTCGGTCGCTATAAAACAGATTCTGTACTAATTAGTTCGTACCGCCGCCGCGCTGCTTGAGCATAGTATCTGAACTATGAATGATTAATTCCTTCAATTTTAAAAAATTTATAATTTACAAAAAAAAAAATTTTCGTAAGCGCATTTTTTAGCGCGAAAATTAATTGTATATTATGCGTAAAGCATGGTTGCCGCATAATGTATTTACAACTAAACATTCTGCTTTGCAAACACGTGTGGTTAAATTATGTATGAACAGTTATCTCTAGAGGAATGAAAAATTTTTTCTTTATATTAAAACACTTATCACTGTAGGTGGCTAAAACAGGGACCTACTGTGTCACATATTTAAAAAAACCCGCGGGCCCAATCACAGCAAAAAGTTCAATGGTAAATGCGACTTAAGGAAGTTATGTCAGTTTTTTTATTAATAGAATTGTTATTTTTTAAAATATAAAACATTTCTATAAATAGTCGTTTTTTATGATTATGTTCCGTACAAATAATTTTAGTATTTTGAAATTGAAAAAGATGATTATGTTCGTGTGCATACCTCTTTTATCAAGCCTGTAATCTCTCTTATGTTGGTAAATTCTGTCTTTAATATAATTGCTGGTTTTACCAATGTAACAGGCTCCACATTCACAAGGAATATTATAGACAACATGGTTCTTAAACTGAGACTCCGTTACATCTTTATTTTTTGAAAAAACTTTAAAAGGATCTTTCTCATAAGAGAAGACAACTCTTATGTCATACTCCCGATAAAGACTGTTAAAAAATAATTTTATTCATTAACAAAAGGTAGGACAATTACTTTACTAGCATCAAAATGTAATGTTAAAGTTATTTTATTTGAGGAAAAAAGTTTTTGAAATCTAGAATTAATATGTTTATTTAAAAAAGCAGAAGAAAAATCATTTTCTTTTAATGTGTTAAATATGAAATTTAAGTTCTCTACATAAATAATAATAATAATAATTGTATATTTTTGTTATAATTATTAAAAGCGTTAAGATGACTGTCAATGTTGTTATCTTCCACAATAACAAAAACCCGACAGTGGTGAACCCATTGGGGTTCCAAAAATCTGTCTATAAAAACAACCATCAAATGAACAATAGGCGTTGTCAATGCAAAACTCCAGTATTTCCAAGAACTCGTCAATAGGGAGTTTCGTGTGCTCTTTAATGTCTTTCCATTTAATTTTAACACATTTTAAGACTAGTGACTTTGGTATGTTAGTGAAAAGTGATTTTGCGTCTAATGAAATTAATTTAAAATTAAGTGGAAAATTTTATATTCTATTTGTTTAACAAAATCAAAACTATTTTTTACGTTAGCATCTGTTTTATTAATTACTTTTTGTATTGGAATACTAATAAACTTTGATAAATTATAAGTAGGCGAGCCACAAAAGGAAGTTAGAGGTCTCATAGGACACTGATCTTTTTGTATTTTTGGTAACCCGTAAAATTTTAGTGGTATTAAATTATATGAATAGGGCAATTGATGTAATTTTTGATTAAAAGAAATTGTATTTTTTTATTTAAATCCCTCTGGATTTTTTGTGTGGGCTCTGAAGTACACGGAAAAAATTTGTCGCTGAAGTTTTCAGCTACTAATTGAAGACTCTCGGATATGAAAAAAAATTTTACGGACTTTTTGAAATACTCTTCGTTTTTAGCAGAAATTCTCTGAAAAAAGTTGAGAACTTTTTATAAACCTAGTAGCGGAAAATAGTCGTAGAATTATTGTAACACTTTGATAGAAATTTTCGTCGACGAGTCGCGGAAAATGATGCGCAAACTCTCAGGCGGTAAACGTCACGTGAAATAATTTTGACTGACTTTGTTTACGTATTTGTTATTTTTATTTATTTTATTTTTATTAATTTCTTTTTTATTTATTTTTATTTATTCTTTATTTTTCTTTATTTATTTTTTATTTTTTTTTTATTTTTCTTTATTTATTTTTTATTTTTTTATTTTTTTTTCTTAGCGATTTCAAATCAATTATTAAATAACAAAATTATAAAAAATAAAACAGTTTGTACAGGTATCATTACTTTTCAATGAGAAAGTGACTATTTTTATTTTCATTGGTATCGAGCACCTTTACGATGGAGGAGTTGGAAAATCCGGTAAGAAATTTAAAATAATTTGTGACAATTAAATACCAACTTTAAATGAATATTTTGTTTCATCAAAAAATATAATCACTCTCGAGCTTATTTCATTATAATTAAATTTTAAATAATACTTTTAATACGCACATTATAAATTTATAGAAATTGTAGAATTATATTTTAATATTTATTTACATATTTTATATACAAAATTTTTAGGATTGTTTATTATGAATTATTATAATTTATTATTGATTATTATAATAATATATAATATATCAAATCATATTATTCAAAATAATTAAAAACATAATAACATACAATAATATATAATATAATTATTAATTAACGCATACTGAAATACTCTTTAAAATTCTAGAATATGTTGAGCAGAAATATTTGAGATTTATAATTTTCAAAATATTGCACTTTTTCTCGCAAGCGGTAAAGAAATGTTTCATTTAATATATAAGGACGATAAAAAAGTAGATTTCCCAGGTGAGAACTGACGCTGGGTTCAGGCTTTACGAAAGCTTCGTTGAGGCTTGGTCAACATTGATCAAGCCTCGGTGGGACGGCGGAAGCAAGGTTGCTTCTAGCCATAATGTAACACTTATTTAAGACTGACGCTCCAGTCCTTGTTAAAGATTGGCGTTCAATGTTCAATCAATGCTGCGGAACCCTAATACAGGACTGAAACAAGGCTGCTTCCACTGTTCCCAAATTTACGCGTCTCTCGCGCTCATTCAATATAATATGGATATATTAATTGTATATAATAATAATAATAATAATAATAGTAATAATTACTATTATAATAATAATAGTAATGAATATTATTGTTATTATTTTTATTCATATTATATGCGTTTAATTTAATGGCATTAAGTTACTATTATAATAATTATATTATTATCATATAAATAATATATTACTAACAATAAATGTCATTTGAAATAGTAATATTAAAAAAATAATTTTAGTAAAAGAAAACAATTTTTCTGTTAATCGGTACCTTTTTTTCTCGATTTTTCAGCAGACTTTTTAATATTATTTAAAAACATATTCACATTTTTTATTCACAACACAACACACAATTTTATTATTAGATAGAACGCTTAAAACAAAGAATGAAAAATATTCGCTCGCATGTGGGATCGAACTCACGCACCCCGCCCCTAACGCATACCGGAAGTCCTAAACGCACGCATTTAAACCGCTCGGCCACAGAAGGCTCAAGGCACCTCGCCTAATCTACTATTTCAATGCCAGCGCCGTATATTCTGTATATACGGCGCGTCACTCAATATTTGTTCAGCATGGGACACCAATGTTCGTCCCATGCTCGATTCAAGACTCGGTCAATCTTGATACAATATTCACTTTCTTTATTACCGTGTGCACTGAACAATATTAAATATAAATATTTATAAATTATTTAATAATATTCAAATATTTTTTATGATAATTTTATAAGTTAAATTATATATATATTTTTTTCTTGTACAGTGTCAAATTATTATTTTCAAGGATTAAGAGTTTCGTTTATCTGAAAAATTATTAGTGAAAAAAATGTTCATTAGGTAGTGATAAATATTTATGCTTAGTAGTTTCACACTAGGATTAACTGTTTAGTAAATATGTATTATCAAAAAACTATTTTTTGTCAAACGCGTGCGATTAAACACAAATAACCTTGAGACTCCAGCATTACCAACTCAACACATACGTTAAACTCTTAAGTTGGCAATGCTAAAGTCTCAAGGTTATTTGTGTTTAATCGCACGCGTTTGACAAAAAATAGTTTTTTGATAATACATATTTACTAAACAGTTAATCCTAGTGTAAAAATACTAGGCATAAATATTTATTACACCCTAATAAACATTTTTTTTACTGAAAATTTTTCAGACAAACGAAACTCTTGGACTTTGAAAACAATAATTTGACACTGAGCTAAATATACTAAATAAATATTAATATTTATTTACCAATTGATATCTTAATAATAATAATTTTTAAATAGTATATAAAATTATCATAAAAAATATTTTAATATTAAATAATTTATAAATATTTATATTTGATATTTTTAAATACACACGTCAATAAATAAACTGTCAAGATTGATTCAGAATTGAATTAAGATTAGATATTCAAGCTTCACTCACGAAGATTGACCGAGCCTTGAATCGAGCATGGGACGAACATTGGCGTCCAATGCTGAATCAATATTGAGTGACAGTGATATAAAGACTGCTTCAACACTGGGTTACCCACGCTGGGCGTTCAAGACTGAATCAAGCTTCAATCCATCGTCAGCATTGGTCTTTCGCGCCTGGGTTGTAGCGTGCGAAACTGCGAAAGCGTAGGGATCACTGGATCAACTAAAACCAAAAAGTGAAAATGTTTTGTTTAGTTTATTACTTTATCTCTCAAGTGACGAAGAGTTTTTTTAAAATTTAAAAATTTTTGATACCATTTTGAAGCCAAAATGACGATTTTTAAAAAAAAAATCGACCGATTTGTTATTGTAAAATTGTTAATAATTTTAAAAAATTTAAAAACTCGACGTCACTTGAGAGATAAAGTAATAAACTAAACAAAACATTTTCACTTTTTGGTTTTAGTTGATCCAGTGATGCTGTAGGCTGGTCACCGCACAAACACTTTTTTCTCTAGGCACCTGCGGAGATCTGCAATAACTTTGTTATTTCTATATATTTTTTAACAAAATTTTTTTTAATATTCTTCAAATGTTACACTATCATATAATAATATGTAAAATAAATCGACAGCAATAATTTCTTCTAAAAAAATTCATGAAAAAAGGTCTTTTTTTAGACGAAACAAACCTTACCCCCCCCCCCCTTAAATAGTGTTCGATTACATGTGATAAGTGTCGTGATTATGTATAAATGTACGAGTGTAATTAAATGTAAGGCATAATAAGAATAAAATAAATAAGAACTGAAAGAATTTTTTTTTATTGGTCGGCCGAATTTTTCATTTTCCGCGACTATCGATGAAAGTTTAGAATACTATATAACAAGATTTCCGCGACTGTCGCCAAATCGTTCGCGCGCCGGCTGTGTTTTCATTTTCCGCGAGTGACGCTGAAAGTTTCGAATCCTTTTTCCAAATTCTCTTCGAATGTAGTTTATTTTTCCTGCAACCTGTTAATATGATTTTTAAAACTCAGTGATTTTAAAAATTTAAATACTTTCCACTAAATCCGAGAGTCTTTTACAAAGTCGCGGAAAATTTCAGCAACTAATTTTTTCCGTGTAGGTCCCAGTTTTATCAACCCACAGTGATAAGTGTTTTAATATAAAGAAAAAATTTTTTATTTCTCTAGAGATAACTGTTTAAATACATAATTTAACCACACGTGTTTGTAAAGCAGAATGTATCGTTGTAAATACATTTTGCGGCAACCATGCTTTACGCATAATATACATTTAATTTTCGCGCTAAAAAATGCGCTTTTGAAAAAATTTTTATGTTTGTTAATTATATATCTTTTTAAATTGAAGGAATTATTCCACTTCGGAAAGTTTTGAGGTTATGTTATAATTTTTTCATAAATCTAATTATTCATTCTTTATAAAGTAGAATATTTTTTTATTATATTTTTTATTTGAAAAATTAATTCTTTATATCTTTCTATATGAATTTATATATGTATTTTCTAAAATTCTCATTTGAAGAGGCCCAACGTTGTCGGGCGAAAGCTAATGCATTTTTAAAAAAGAGAAATAAATAAATGGATTATATTTAAAACAAAAACATCATATACTTCAATAATTTACTTTCAAATGGTTGTAATTTGAAACATACGATTGGAAAAAATTAAAAATGCGCATTTAATTTTACTTTTCACGCAATTTTAATTGTATCTGTCATTTTAGGGATAGGTTGTCTTTTAAGTAAAATTGAATATCGCGATTCCGGCGATAATGCCAATATCGCTGGCTCGTTTTTGACAAAATGTTTAGCTAATATGGCAAAAATTTTCTCAAATTCAGTTGTACTTTTTTCCGTGTGGTAATTTCATAGTTTATGAGGCAAAAAAAAAGAAACAAAAATTCAGAATTTTCTTATGAATTCTAAAAATTTAATTTTTTCCAGTACTTTTAATAAAAATCCCCGACTTTTCCCTAATTTTCCTGACCTGTGGTAATACTAAGAGTACCCAGATAACAAAATGCGCGTTGTGTGCTACTAATATCATCTGCACGCGTGCCGATTTATCCGCACTATGCGCGTTCACTGGACCACTCAGATGCGTCATCATATGCGATCCATAACTGTCGCATATTGTGATGGGCACATGCGTGACGGTATAATGCGAATAAATTATATTTATACTTCAGCCTTATTTGAATTAAATAAAAAGAAAAGATTATTGACATTAGTAATTTTTTTTAAATTAAAATGTTATTTATAAAAACGATTTTAATTTAATATTTCAGTACAATTTTGGAATTGAAGTTGTTAAAAACTTCCAAATTCTTTTTTTGAGGTTATATCTAATACAACAAAAATATATATGTACTTTAAACAAATTAAATTTAACTTTCTTATTTTGATGCAGTACTAAAAATTAAATCCACAATAATTCCTCACAATAATATCGCAATAAAAAACAATAAAAAATGAAATCACAATAAAAACTTATTTTGATAACACACCACAAACAATGCTGTCGCCATTATAAAATGTGTGATTGCCGATACGGGTGGTTGCGCATCATTAATTGCGTGCGTATTAAGTGCAGTTCACTGCACACGCATTCACAGCATTCGCACTGTGGATGGTAAAATGCGTATGGATTGACTCTTCTAGCAAGTCGCACTTGTGAACGGAACATGCTTATCATTTTGTATCACAGGCGCTTACGAAATGCAGTTCACAACACTCGCATTATTACCAGCGTCACAGACGATAGTAAGATGCGTATATGAACCGACTCATCTGGTAAGTCGCAGTTAGTGCAAGAAACATGCGTTTAAATGCGACGCACGATTGTTATCTGGGATATTTAATAGAATCGTATAATATTTCTCTGAGTTTGAGCGAAATATTAAATTATTAAACAATAGGATCATTTGGGATACATGATAAACAGTTAATATTTGAGATTAATTGGAATGCTTTAAAAATAAGTAGAACGACAATATATTAACCTCAGGACCTGTAAGAAATTCAAACCAAAAATATATTATTATTATGTATTTATTCCCAGTAAACAAAAACTAATTGAAATAAATTAAAAAGAATTCACAAAGAGCTTCAGTGAATCCCGCTTTGTGACAAATACGAATTGCAGCTATGTTGCAATTTTCCTGAATTCGTCAAACTGTATTGAAATTCCAAACCTTCTATTCTTACTAATTCAATGGACAAGTTTTGGGGCCTTTAATTTTTTTTAATTCGCCAGCACGAATTCAATGCATGCCTTCGTCATTTCATTCGAATGCGAATTCGTTTGCACAAATTCAGGCAAATTCAATCAAATTCAATCGAATATACAAAAAGCTTGAATAAATCCCGCTTTCTACCAAAAATCTTAATTCATTTCAATCCGTTTGAATTAGTTTTTTTTACTGGGTTCCTTATTAATGCTGTATAACAAAGAGAGACATTGATTTTTGAATTTTGTCAAATGACCCTTTTTGTTTTTATTTTCCTTTTTTCCTATCTATAATTATTTTCTTGTTAATGAAATGTCGAATTCAAGAGGGAGGGAAAATAATTACATGATTGCACCTTAATAACAAATGCACTCATATTTGAATTATCCTGGACTATTATACAATTGAATGCGTCTCGATTTACCCACTCGTCCGGCTAAACACGGTTGCATTCACTGTACTGTCAAAACACATGGGACATTCTTCAATCGAGAAATGAAAATTCCTAGGATTCACTTTAAGTTTTTTTTCAAAAAAAAGCTTTTTAGTTTAGTTTTTTGATCCCTTTTTTATTGCTTTAATTTGTTTGAATAATTAATTTTTATAAAGTTTTAATTAATGATTTATTATCTAAATGACACGAGCTTCTAGTTCAATAAGCCTTAAATTTGCTCCTTTCATTATAATTGTTGAATTTTCTATTTGAAAGGTGCGAAATTTAATATAAAAGTGTACAAAAAAATTGTACCCTCGTGTGATTAAAATAATTCTACTCGATAATAACATATCTATACATATATTTATATTAGGGGGCCTCGCCCCCCTGCGCGCTTCGCGCGCCAACTCCCTAACTATTTTTTATATTTATTTTAATTTTTCGAGTCATGTTCTCTTAATATGAATGCATAGTAATAAGTTAGAGTAAATTATAACAGGAGATATTAAAAAAGAGCACTAATAGAGAATTCTACTTTACGGACATGATTATAGTGTCAACTTTTTCAAGTTTGACAGTCCTCGTAGTAAATTTGATCATTCTTTTTTCTCAGTGTGAAAGGTATTATTGGGCCCCTTTTTACCTTGCAGTTTTGAAAATACGTTAAATCTGACATAAATGTTGACGTAATGTAAGGGCCATTATTTGGCCGTTTATGACCTATAGGGTAGAGTGGGGTAAAAAAGCCACATTTTTACTTTTAATGCTGTAAAATCTGTACTTAAAATTTTTTTCTCAAATTTCCAATTGTTATTGAAAGTTTAGTTATTAAGCTTGAAAATTCTTGACGGAAATATTTTTTATCTCATGAAAGGACTAAGTTATAAGAGTTTTACGAAAGCACTGCAAGTGGCTTTTTTGCACCACCTGGTGGGGTGAAAAAGCCACCCTACGATTTTAGCAAAACATGTTATCAATTTAGGTATTTTTATAGTTTTCCTTTATTTATATGACAAATAGTCTTATTTGAAAAATATTTTAATAAATATGAAAGAGTTTTTAGCAAGCAAAATTGAAAATTATATTAAGTTTACCTGTTTTCGATTTGCACTGCCAATTTTTCGTACCTTTTTTAGAAGTTCTCTTTAAGTTTCACCACAGATAACATATTTCGTTGCAACCGTTTATGCATTGTTTATTTTTTTAATGCACTTTGAACTACTTTTTCGTCGTGTTTAATTTATTTTATTAAATAAACACGAGAAATTTTGTAAAATAAGAAGGTTAGTTTAAATAGAAAACAAGTGAATTTCACAAAATATTCAATGGATTTTTTGCCCTGGCTTTTTTACACCCAAGACCAGTTATTAGAAAAGCAAAAATAAATTGTTAATTCAGTTCAATTTCCAAAAATTAACATTGTATACGTTTTCGGTATACTTTTCTCCTTATGTACAAACATTTACTTTTATTATTCGTTCACTTAATCAGATTGTAATATGTTTGAAAAGTTCACCAAAATGTTTTCAAAAAAGCAACAAAAAATTAAAATTACAATAAAAACAATATTAATCTAGGTACAACATTCAAACTAGATTCAAAAGTTGCGTATTACCTAATAGTATTTATATTCTAAACAGCTGATAAATCGGCTTAATAGTTTTTAAATAAAACTCAAATGGCTTTTTTACACCATGGCTTTTTCACCCCACTCTACCCTAAGTAAAAGAAAATGCAAAATTACCTAAAGATTTCGACGTAATGTAATAGACGCTTGTAGGCCTCATTTTTATCCGTAGGTCAACACTGACCTTAAAATTGACCTAAATTTCGAGGGAACAGTAGGTTCCCCGTACTATAAGGGACCCTTAGAAATTTCTGAATCAACGGCGGCGGCGAAATGATTTTATATTATAGGGATAGATATATATATATAACAAAAGGAAACTAAATAATTAAAGAAATTGTGTTTTATGAACATTTGTAAATATATATGAAAGGCAAATTTCTCTCTCATCATTTTGGAAATTACAGTTCATTATAAAGTTTCAAAACCTTAAAGCATATTATTTAACAATTGGCAAAATGGTACTCTCTAAATTTAAATAAGTAAAAATATTTACTAACTTTATTTAGTGACTGACTTTTTGCTTTTGAATTAGTAAAATTTATTAATTAATTAGTAGAAATGACTTTATTAGTGAAATTTTCTAATTCAAAGGCAAATAGTCAGCCACTAATTCAAATTAGTAAACTGTTTTACTAATTCAATTTTAGAGAGCCTAGTGTTCTTCCTTTTTTTAATTAAAAATAAACATTTTACGGTTAATTAGGTTTTATTACTGTGAAATTTGTGATTCCAGGATTAGTTATTTCTTGAGCGCACTACACAAAGGCAGTAAATTTAAATACCATTGTTACGTTTTATACTCGTCATGCTGTTATTGGTATTGCGTAAAACAGTTAAAATCATTACTCGCCTTCCTTGTGTGTAGAAAGTTATTCATACATACAACTGTCTGCGACTCGTTACATCCAGTAACATAATTTCCACTTTTCTTATGGTTATACTATGAGACTAGTTCAAGAACGTTTTTTCTTTCTCTAATGCGTGCATCCACTGCAAAAACTGGCGTCTTTGAAACGTCTTATTTTAAGACATTAGACGTTTTGAAAACGTCTAGTCTGGAATAAATGACTAATTCATCTGTCTTTCATGAAAAGAGTCTAAAAATTTGAGACACTTCTTGCGTCTTACAAATGTAAACAAGTCACTTTCAGTGCTTATAATTTAAGACATATAATGTAGACGGTAAAAGTGTCTATATTTAAGTCATTTTTGCTAATTTAAGACGTTTTCGAAGTAAGACTCTTTGAATAAAAGACATTTTGTGTATTCGAGTATCTTCGGTAATATTCGTCTTGCCTCGTCTCGATGAAAGTTTCCCGCGCAATATCAATGCATACATGCATTTTTAGGTTATGTATCGATTCATGCAGTAAATTTCATCTGAATGAAGACACTTTAAACGTCTCCAAAATAGTCACTTTTAACGTCTTCCTAAAAGACATCCCAAAACGTCTTACAAATGAGGACAAAAGTGTCTCAAATATAGACACCTGTTTTTGCAGTGTCAAAATTGCAAAAAGCTGAAACAAAGACACCAAGTAAAATAATATTTTTTGTTTCTAAATTCTCGTTTTTACCTAATCAAAATTGTGATTCTGAAATATATCTTGTTTGTTTAATATTATTGAGAAAAATTCTAGCGGGATTATTGCAAACAACTAATGCGTGGAATGGAATATATCGGTTTATGGTATTCACATACATACGTCTCTCGTGAGTCTAATACATGTATTAGGCTTTAATGCTACTGAATTCGATCTTAAATCGATTAATCTATCAAAGCCAGATGGAAAATGGTGTGGAATAACGGGCATTGTGTCACTGGCATACCGTAATGGTCGTTAACTACAGGAAATTACCCGCGTTGTTAACTCTCAGTCATTAGGCGGTAATGTAAACCGATTCGGCAAACTATTTCGAAACTGCTCTTGTATTCGGAACGTCTGGACGTTAGTGTGTTGCATTTTCTATCAATTTTGAAGGCACAATCCATAACTCAAGACAATCGAGTTTTGTCCCAATCAACGCGAGAGATAAAATCAAATCTTTTCTCCATTCCGATAGAATCAATAAACATCCATTGCTCGATTACAAAATAATCAAATTTCAATTTTGAAAACTAATACTTTTTTACATTTTACATTTTTACTTTTCACCTTTCTCCCGCTTTTTACTCTTTATTTTTTTTCGTCAAAACTGTTTCAGAATGAAATAATTTGAAACAATTGTAGTGTGTATATATAGAACATTTAAAAAAAAGGAAATGAAACTTGTAAGACACTCGAAGTTTATTTCTAATGAAACTTTTCTCTATAGTTAGATTTCAAATGAAATATTAAAAGCGTTTTTCAAAGGACTTCCCGTATTTTCTGTTACTGCGATATTTGAGGTGCTATGTGCAACTTGCAAAGGATATGAATAATTTAAGATAAGACATCCGGAGACTTCACAAGCTTAACTTCTCTATCCGGAGGCTTTTCTTAAAAAGAAGTACTTGGAACTATTGCAGAAAACAGTGCTATTTCATTTTTTAAACATTTTAATTGAATTCCTCAAAGTTTGATACTAGCAACTATAGCAATAGACTTTTAGTCTTATTTTGCATTTATGTAAAATGACACTTCTTCAAAGTGCACATGACGATTCCTATCATTTTCTGAGCTTTAACGATATATAGAAAACGGAAATTAAAAAAATAAATTTGTTAATGTTTAAAAAATGTTATTGCAACATAAAATTTTTCAATTTTTTTTTTGCTTTTTTTAAAGGGATACAGTTTTTTAGAAAATCATCGCATGTTAATCACACTTATATCATTTGGAAGCTAGTTTTATCACCTTTTAAACGCATTTAAAAAAAATTTTTTATGATTATTTTTAAGAATAATATGATCATTTGTTTAAAAAATTAGCCATTTTTTCAATTGTTGGTCAGTCAGAGAAGCAGGCGCATCATATAGGGTTTCGTGGCCACGGCAACCATCAACATTACAACCCAATGGGGAAGTAAACGATTGGTTCAATAATGGGCCATGCTTGGCGAACTCCGTTTCATTATTGGAACATTAATGGCAACCATCATTGGACCACCATTGGTTTTTGCTTGGGATGATCACGCTACTGCCAATGATCGGTAGCCAAGCATCGGGCCACAGTTCCGACAAGCGCCGCCAGAGTGCATGCCAGTGATTTCTTCTCGCTTGTGACCTGTTTCACTGGCTCTACAAGTACCTGCTCCTCTCTCGCAAAGACATTCACAGTCATCCCTCCACTGTGAGATACGGTGAGGGAATTTTTATAAGTCTTTCTTTCACCTTTGTTTTACCAGAGGTGAAAAATTAAATTAATATGTTCTATTAATTAAAAAAAATATATATTTTTGAAAAATATTTTTTTTTAAATAAATTTTAATTAATAATTAAAAAAATCCATTTTCAAACCCTTGGTTTTTTGTTGGCTGCCAATAAAAAATCAAGCTTTTGAAAATCGATTTTGTTTCCTTGGCAACTAATATTGGCCCGATGCTTTGCTACCCATCATTGGCAGTAGCGTTATCATCCCAAGTTAAAACCAATGGTGGTCCAATGATGGTTGCCAATTGTTTTGCCAAGAAAAAACCATTGGGCACCAAGCATGGCCCATTAATATACCAATCGTTACCATTGGCAACTTCCCGTTGGGAACGGTTGTTATGGCAACCATTAACATAGCAACGGTTGTCATGTCAACCATTAACATAGCAACGGTTGCCATGGCAACGGTTGTTATGTTGTCTTAAGACTTAAAACTTAAGAACTTCTTATACCAAAGTCTCGCTATACACGGAGAGAAAATTTATTACATATACACGGAGAAAAAGGAATAGTTGACACATCCAGATACATGGATATCACAGCCATATTATATTGAAAAATACGGGATATCCATAGTTAAGGTTGCTGCATCCATATTCTATGGCTGGCTGTATATTGTTGGAGTAGCAAAAGATCTATGGTTGGGTGATCCATAGTAATAGAAATGGGAAACAAAACAATTAGAATCACTCAATTAATTAAATTCTATGTCACTTGAGATATTTTATACACATTTTTGTTAATTAATACACACCACTTATTGAATAACCGCATATTTACGAAATAAATTATTAACCGATGGGGGAGACACGAACCCTAGACCTAACGCATACTAAACACTAACGCTATCCACTACACTATACACGCAACTACAATATTTGAGCATATAATATTCCTTATATACTCTACACATATTTCATGAAAATGAATTTACATAAAAACTAATAGACAATAACGATAATAAATAATAAACAATTATAACACTATTTATACACAATAAACTCACAACGCGATTATATAGACGTGACAGGAAACCGACGCGACGGACAAATTGAGACGACCATTTTTAAATGGATGCCATGATAATTAATTTCGCGTCGCGCAACATGTATCGAAATTTTGAACTAACTATGGATCTCCCAACCAAAGTTTATATGGATGAGGCAGCCATATGTGAAAATCCATAGCATGAATTGTAAGCCCAACCATGCCTATGGATGTCACATCCATATTTGATTCAACAATATAATATGGCTCCCTCATCCATTGAATATGGAATGTGCATCCATTCTGAAAGTTGTCTTTTCCATTGAATTGGATAACACAACAATATTCTGCTCAACAATATTTTTATGGATATCTCTTCCAGACCTTTTCTTTCCGTGTATTAACACATATCATATAATATATTTTGTAAAAGTTTTTACAGTTTAGGGAAAAAGTGCACCAAACCGAAATTTTGGTATCAAAAATACTAATTGTGTTCCTTATATACCCGCCGTTTGTAAATTTTGGTTTTTGTTTCTAAAATCTTACTGTAATTACAAAATAAACGTATTTATTACTTAGTGAACTCAATAAAGTTTACCATAAGATATCCCATTAATAAAAAACAATCACTTTGAGATGTTAAAAATGAAACAACTTACATCAGCAATCAAATGTTTTCCACGTTTAAAACTTCACTAAAACACATTAAGTCACTTACAAGCTACTATTGTTCACAAACTATTTAATAATCACAATTATTGCATTGAAAAGTGTTGCCAGTTACCGCAGCAACAATTTTTTAAAAGCAAGTAACACAATTTATCGATAAACGGCGCTGATAGCATCAACTCCACCCGAAAACAGAATTTTGTTCCTAATAGCCCCGGTGTTCCTAATAGCCCCAGTTTACGGTATGTAAAATAAATGCAATAGAATAATTTTTTGAGTCCGTGTGGTTGATATAGTCAAACACTTTAATTTTTGGCGAAGTGAACTTTGTTGCTCTCTGCACATGCGCGGATCATACAAGAATGCATTGACATGCCCGGGTAGCAAAATCCAAGTCGCTACCAAAGTACAGATCTGATGCAGACCTGTTATTCTAGATCTGGAACGGATCTGGAATTTTACATGGTCCAAAGCAGAAGCAGACTTGGTAACCAATTAAACAGCTCTGTCTATATGCAGGTACCAAAAGTACTAAACCAATTGCACAAATAATGAAAAGTCGGTAAGGTGAAACCGATTGAGCCCTTGAACAGGTAGGAAAACAAGGATAGCGATGCGACGTACAGAAGTATATTAAGAGAAAACAGAAATTTTAACTTTGTATTGCTATAAATTTCTCTTTACTATTTTAATGATCATTCTCTATATTTGAATTAGTTAAAAATAACTAATTTTCAGAAAAACATATCTGATTGTCAGTTAAAAATAACTGATATTTTAGTACACTTATTTAACTGATTCAATTATAATTAAATAAGAATTATTAATTAAGCTTAATGAGATTAATTAGTGAGTAGCTCATAATATTAATTTTTAGGGTTCCGTACACCATAGGTGTACTGACGGAACCCTTATGAAATCACTCGTGTGTCCGTCCCAGCTACGCAAAATGGGCTGTCCCCCCCCTTAACTTTTACAAATCTCAACCTAGTGAGCTGAAATTCGGTAGGGATCTTCAGTTTTAAGTGCAGATTACAGGAAAAGTATAGCGAACCCAATTGACGGACATATTTGCGAACTAGGAGGGAAAGAAATTGGATTTTTCAGAAAAAATTACAAAAAATGACCCTGTCCCCCCTCCTTAATTTTTACAAATCTCAACCTGGTGAGCTGAAATTCGGTAAGGATTTTCAGTTTTAAGTGCAGATTACAGGAAAAATATAGCGAACCCAATTGACGGACATATTTGCGAACTAGGAGGGAAAGAAATTCAATTTTTTCGAAAAAATTGAAAAAATTACCCTGTCCCCCCCCCTTAACTTTTACAAATCTCAACCTGGTGAGTTGAAATTCGGTAGGGATCTTCAGTTTTAAGTGTAGATTACAGGAAAAATATAGCGAACCCGATTGACAAACATATTTGCAAAATAGGAGGGAAAGAAATTCAATTTTTTCGAAAAAAATGCTAAAAATGACCCTGTCCCCCCCCCTTAACTTTTACAAATCTCAACATTATGAGCTAAAATTCGGTAGGGATCTTAAGTTTCAAGTGTAGATTACAGGAAAAATATAGCGAACCCGATTGACGGACATATTTGCGAACTAGGAGGGAAAGAAATTCAATTTTTTTGAAAAAATTACAAAAAATGACCCTGTTCCTGCGGTTAACTTTTACAAATCTCAACCTAGTGAGCTGAAATTCGGTAGAGATCTTCATTTTTAAGTGAAGATTGAGGTAAAAATATAGCGAACTCGATTGACGGACATATTTGCGAACTAGGAAGGAAAGAAATTGAATTTTTTTGAAAAAATTGAAAAAATTACTCTGTCCTCCACCTTTAACTTTTACAAATCTTAACTTGATTAGCTGAAATTCGGTAGGGATCTTCAGTTTAAATTGCAGATTACAGGAAAAATATAGCGAACTCGATTGACGGACATATTTGCGAACTAGGAGGGAAAGAAATTTAATTTTTACGAAAAAATTGCAAAAAATGATACTTTTCTCTCCCCCTTTTGAACTTTTAGGAATCTTAATTTGATGAGCTGAAATTCGGTAGGGATCTTCATTTTTAAGTGAAGATTAAGGTAAAAAAAATATTTTTTTTTTGTTATTTGTAAATAAAACATAAGAATTCAATGTGGATTATAGTTATAGTTTTTTTTAATCTATATGTAATAAAAATACATATGTGTACCGAATTTCAGCTCAATATGTTTATATATGTTAATATTAATGTGGATTATAGTTATAGTTTTTTTTTAATCTATATGTAATAAAAATACATATGTGTACCGACTTTCAGCTCAATAGGTTTATATATGTTAATATTAATGAATTATATTTCTTATATATATTTTTTTTTATAAAAAATGAGTTTTATTTTGGTGTACGGAACCCTCGATCTTAATGCGAGTGCAACTCGCACTTGCCCAATTTTTTCATTATATACTATTATATACCGAATATTAACTCTCTAAATCTGAATTAGTAAGATTCTACTAATTCTTAGTAAAATATTACTAATTGAAATGGGGAAAAGTCGTCCACCTAGAATTAGTAGAAAACTACTAATTCAAATAGTTATTACGTCATTACTAATTGAATTAGTAAAAGGATAAATGCAAAAGGTGCAGGTTTGCGCATGCGCATATTTAGACGCCATTAGTTCTTACTAAATGAATTAATAAAATATTTATTCTTAGAAATTTTAACCAATATTTAGAATTAAGTATTTTTTAAAGACACATTATTAATTTACACAAAGAAAATAAAGAATAAATTGATAAAATTAAATAACGAAAATTTAGTTCATTTTAAAATAGATTAAAAAATTATCACAATTACACACAGACAACACTATCAAAATTTTATTATTAGCACTTCCAGAGTTTTTCAAGAAATAAAAATTTTTCTAAATATCACCAAAATCTAAACGATCTTAGCAGATTTATCACAAGAATTCTTTTCTAGCACTTAACACTTACAAAAAGTATTCAAAATTATACGAATCACTGGATATACTGTGTACACCACATTTAGTATTTACCCAAAGTGAACACGGGGAGCACTATCTTCTGCGTCACATAGCCACTTTACTAATTGAATTAGTAAAAACTACTTATTCAAATAGTGAAAATTCTTACTAATTTGAATTAGTTATTGGCATTGCATATAGGAATTCTACTAATTGATTAGCAAAATATTAACCTACTAATTGAAAAGGTAAAATTTCTACTAATTCAGATTTAGAGAGTATTCATAATATTAATAATTTGTAATACACTGAAAGATTGACAAAATTTGACCAATTTTTTAGTTGTTTTTTACTGATAACCATAAATTTTGTCATTGACAATAAGTTAATTTTAACTGATTGCAGAAGTAAAATGTCAGTCATTTATTGTTAGTTAACCCAGTGATTTTTAACTGATTTAAATTTAGAGAGCACAATTAAAATATAATTGTTCTTGTCGTTTCACGAATACATATTTATATTTTATATTTTGTAACCCTTATAATGCAAAGCATTTCCTTCTGCATGAATTTAAAAATTATTTTATTAAACAGTTGGTTACTTAATGTATCTATTGGACTGAATTCAGATTTATAATTGTTTAACCTAATATTAGAAAAGATTTACTCGGAAACAAATCCCTGTATTTACAATAAATTCTATAATTATTATTCTACACAAGTAATTTATGCTTACAAATTAAAAACCGAGAAATCTAAAAATGTACTATATAAACAACTTTTGGGAATTTCCCAAACGTAGCATGAGCGCGTAAAGTAACCCTGAACCGCAGGGGTTCTAACTATCTTTTCTTTCGGGTTTCAGTAAGTGAGACAGAGAAAGAGTGTCTATTTGCTCTGCTTTTTGAATGCAATTTTTCTCTAAGCCCAGATTTTCAGACCTCCGAGATGGTCGAGCGGTTAAAGCGTTTTATCTTGCGTCCCCTACGTCATCAAAACCTGCGTTGCGATATATAATTAGGTGCTCGAATCCCTGCGTTTAGGAATTTTCTTAATATAATTATAAGCTACGACTTTAATAAAAAAAAATGAAATACTGTGTTTAGGAGTGTGTATTTAAGTAGTTCTTCCAGCTTAAAATGAAAAAAAATTGAACTATAGCAAAAAATAAAAATATTATTATTGTATTTAAATTAAATATATTTTCAACTAAAAACACAAATTTTACAAAAAGCAAAGCTGTTATAATAAATAGCCTAGCAATGACCAGAAAAAAGCAAGAACCCACGCTAGGTACTGTCGAACGCCTTGTTACCATACGAACAACAGAGAAACTCAAATCTGGTTATATACACGTTTCAGACATGTTCCGCGTTCCAAACCTGCTTTGGCACAGACTTGGTTACCAGATATGGCCCAGATCTAACCAGATCAGTTCCAGACCTGATCCAGACTTCAATTGCTACCCGGGCAGCACCATGCAGAAGTGCACATTTTGTTTTAAATGAAACTTAGTTATTTTCTCATTTTTTCAGTTATGCTAGGTATAGTTACCAAATTCAATACTTCAGTTCACCATTTTCATAAAAAAAATGTGAATTTATATTTCCTACTTTTTGGAGCCAAAAATTTTGTTTGGAAATATTACAATGCAAAACAAACATTAATTTAATTTTTATAATTCTTAAATTTTAAAATTTTTATTAGTTCAAATGTTTAAATGTTTTTTGTTGCGCATTTGAAAAAATCTTTTTTATCAGAAAAAAGTATTAAAATACATTTTCTTCGTTTGCAGACAAGTGAAATATTTTGATTTTCTTAAAATAAAAATAGATTTTTTATATGGGAGAAAAATAACTAAATTTTCTATTGTATAAATAATGTTAATTTTTTTATGGCAAAATTTAACATTTTCAAAGAATTATTTTCTATAAACCCTCGTTCAGTTGTATTTTAACTTATTTGTTTTTATTTATTTGATTTAAGTAAATATTTACTTGATATAAATATATTAATTTGTAGTATCAAATAAATAGTTATTTGTAGCAAATTCGAATTGCTTAAGTCAAATGAATGGAATAATTGGATCTAATAAATATTGCTTTAAATCAATTAGGAAAATTACTTGATTCAGTAATGCATGGATTTTAATTCAAATAAATATTTATTTGCATCAATAAAATAATTTTTTTTAAATAGATGAGAGTTGTTAGAGTTGGGCATAGTTTTGACTTTTCTTTATAACTTCCCCTGCAGAACGAATTTCGCGATTTTGCTCATATTGTTGGAAAGATTTACTCAAATGCAATGTTTTTGCTGAACATTGTATAAAAATGTGATCATAAGATTCAGAGTTATAAGCAATTAAAAAAAAATGTTGTCAGAGTTGATCATGGTCACCAGAGTTGGGCCACTGTAGAAGATTAAGGGGACATTCCAGTTCAAAATGTCAAAAAAATCGATTTTTTTTTGTTTTTATTTTCGGATTTCTTATAGTGTCAAGAATACTCTCCTAAAATATTATTGCAAAATTCGAAGTAAAACAAAAGTTATACATCCTTATTCTTCGCCATGTCAAAGATGTTTTTGTATGCGGATAAGCAATCGAATGATTTAAATGTTTTCTCATTTGCATTTTTTAAAAAAGACAAACAAAAATGTATTTGATGTTGCTGATCACAAATTAGATATCAAATTTTCAAAATTAAAAATGGCGGATCCAATATGGCGGAAAAAGAAATTTTTTAATTTTAATTTTTTTCTTGTTTATTTTTTTTCGTCCACCATATTAGATCCGCCATTTTTAATTTTGAAAAAATGATGTCATATTCGTAATCAGCGACCCCAAAAACCCTTGCGTAACGATTTTCAAGCAAATCCAATGATTTTGAAAAAAAATGTCCGACAAATTGGATCCGCCATTTTGAGTTTTAAAAATCTGATTCCATATTCGTAATAAGCGACCTCAAAAACCCCCGAGTAACGATTTCCAAGCAAATCCGATGATTTTTTTTTTAAATTTCGAAACTTATGAACAAAAACTTTAAATGCGTTTTTCTCAAAATGTCTTTTTTTGATCTGGTAAGAGTGATATCTCGAGTTCTTCTGAAGCGATTTTAAAAAATCAAACGGCTTTTGATTCAGCGTCATTATGTCTATAAGTGGAACCTCAAAAACTGGAAAATTTCCAACTCCCTCTTTTTTATTAGAGAAATTCTTAATAAAAACACCTTTTTTTTGCATACTTTGGGAAAAAAGTACTCTAAAAAAAGGGGGGGGAAGAAAATTCCACTTTTTTGAGGTTCCACACCTAAAGAAATATCTAACGAAGAGAATGTCACTTCCTTTTTGGTTTTATCTGTTTTAGAAAGTTTGAAATCGATTTTACCACCGAAAATGGGCATTTTCGAAAATGGCGTTTATCGCCGCCATTTTGAAATAAAAGTGAAAAATTTTTTTTTACAAATTTTTAAATAAATTATTTATTACATGTAAAAGAAATTTTTTAAATAAATGTCATAGTTATTTTAATAATATATACTAAAAAAGCCTTCTTTTTGCCTGTTTTGAACTGGAATGTCCCCTTAATGAAATATTTAGGTAAATGATTAAAAATGACCTTCAAATGGTAGAATGACATTTGGGAATGAGGAATGGAACCATGAAATTAAAATAAAATTCCATATTATGCATTTTCATATAACTTTAGATAATTTATGCCTCATGAACGAAATCCAAAATTGAAAAAATGAAAAAAGGTTACCAAAAAATCTTTTTCCTCTCTTTCCAATGGAAATAAAGTTTTTAACACCTCTTTAAGTGAAAAAATGAATTTCTGTTGCAAGTACGCTTTGTAATTGCAAAATTTATAATACTTTACACATTTTCACATATCATCTGAGTGAACAATTTCTGTAAACTTATTTTGTCTTTAGTACATTTCTTCTACATTTAGTTCTCTTTTTTTGACACCACAAAAAAGTTTTTGCTCAGCCTATATCACAAAGTGGTACTATGGTCAAGTATAGGTTCGTATACTTAACTGCGACTCATATGAAAAGATGGCTGACATTAGTAGCAAGAATTTTCGTAAAAAGATAGATGGCGTTAGTGCGATAAAACGAAATAAACGCGGTGGCTCAATCTTAAACCCTGCCCAACTCTGACAACTCTCCCCTAACTAAATTTTTATTTATATCAAATATGCAATTATTTTTCATAATTAATTATTTTAATTTAGACTAATATCACTTTAATTGCGTCAATTAATTATTTATGTAGTCCTAATACCAAATTTATAATAAATAAATGAATATTCTTCCATTTGCATACGTTAAAGTATTAGCACACTAAAAAAATTATTTCATTCAAATAATTTTTTTATATCTATATATTTATTTGATTCAAATAACTTGAATTATGCGAATATACGAAATTTCTTTCTTAGAAAATGCAGGTTGGCAAACTTAGACCAAAGAATTTAAAAAATTTTAAACAATCTTATAAACTCATTCGCTGTTTGGAAAGATAATCATATGATTGGCCCAAAATGTTCAGCAAAATCTGGTAGATGAATTTTTATGAAACTTAGTATACTAGGGTTTTTGTGGTCGCTGAATTCAAATATGACGTCAAAAAAAATTCAAAATGGTGGATCCAATATGTCAGACAAAATTTTTAAATTTTAAACAGATATTATAAACAAAAAAAAACAAAGAACAGAAAGTGTAATGTAAAACCTTTGCAGCCTCCACGCGGCACATTCTGGGGTCATGATTCATTTCATCAGCTAATGCAAAGGATATAGAATAGAGTACAAAATTTGATAAAAATCGGGATAAATTAAAAAAATTACGTCCCCCCTTTTGAATTCATTATTTTTTATTTTGAAAGACAAATTTAAATTCAGTGATCCAAAATACCCCTAGATACTAAAATTGATAAAAATCTAAATGAATTTTTAAAATTATGTCCACTATTTTGAATTTTTAAAAATGAAGGTCAAATTTGAATTTAGCGACCCAAAAAACCCCTAGATACTGAAATTAATAAAAATCAAAATTAATTTCAAAAATTATGTCCGCTAATTTGGATCCCCCATTTTGAAGTTTAAGAAATGATGGTCAAACTCGAATTCAACGAACCGAAAACCCTTAGATACTGAGTGATAAAAATCCAAATCAATTTCAAAAATTTTGTCCGCCATTTTGAATTTTTTAAAATTAAGGTCAAATTTGAATTCACCGACTCTAAAAACCCTTATACACTAAATGTGACTTAAATTAAAAATAAATTTTCATAAATTTTACTTGTTTTTAAATTGTTATTTTATTTAAAAATAATAAATAATCAGTTATTTATTACTTAATCTAGGATCATTGCAATCTATATATGTGTTAATAATGATATAAAAGAATTTATTTTATAATTTACATAAGAAATTGCATTTATTTTGCGCTAAGAAGTTCACGACCCAACGGTCGTTAACAGGCAACGGGTTAACAGAAAAATATTTTTTAAAATTTAAACATATTTTTTTTACTAAATTCTCTTAAAAAATCTACATTATATCAAGTTTTATATTTTTTGTTGGATAGTTTTTTGAACAACAAAATTATTTCAAAATTATTATTTATTTATTATTGAATTTTTTGTGTATAACTTTGCCGACCTGCAATTTCTAAGAAAAAATTACATGTTAATGTCTACAAGTAATTCTCATTCTGTAGAAAATAACCTTTAAAGTAAGCCTAAGATCATTTCAGTTTTTTAGAAGTTATTTAAATTTTTGTAAAACATTTAAAATAATGATTTTTTTAAAATATCTTACACAGAAATAGAATTGTTAAATCTCAATACTCAATAATCTAATTCTTTTCACTTACATTACAATTCAACACTTTTTATTTTGGAAATTTCATATTTTGGGCTTTGGAAATTTTTTGCATTGTAGAAAAATAATTTTTAGATCGTTTGATTTTTTAACTGTTTTCTTAGAACTTTCCGATTGGAATTACGTTTTGGAACTTTTGTACCCTAATCATTTTATGTTTTGCATTTGTTTCATTCACCTAAAAATGGTCGGTCTCTCAATTTTGACCAATGTAGTATACTGCGCATGTGTTATAGTGATAGAACACTACTGTGAATGCGTTATAGTGATAGAGCACTACTGCGCATGCGTTATAGTGATAGAACAGTACTGCGCATGCTTTATAGTGATAGAACACTACTGCGCATGCGTTATAGTGATAGAACAGTACTGCGCATGCGTTATAGTGAGAGAACACTACTGCGCATGCGTTATAGTGATAGAACACTATTGCGCATGCTTTATAGTGATAGAACACTACTGCGCATGCGTTATAGTGATATAACAGTACTGCGCATGCGTGATACTGATAGAACACTACTGCGCATGCGTTATAGTGATAGAACACTACTGCGCATGCTTTAGTGATAGAACAGTTCTGCGCATGCGTTATAGTGATAGAACAGTACTGCACATGCGTGATACTGATAGAACACTAATGCGCTTGCGTTATAGTGATAGAACACTACTGCGTTCTATGTTTTCGCGTACCGTTGCATAAAGATCAGATGGAGGAAGTTGAAATTCTAGGGTGATATCATTATTAGCAGCCACCCCGATGCATCGACTATACGAAACAGTAAGTTCACATGCCTCTAAAATGACACCTAAGTTGTAGATGGCGCTACTAATCATGTAAACCTGCTTTTTGTCCGGTGATGTTTTGAAAGTTTTGAAATGAATATAAAGGTTATCAAATTGACAGTTCGCGAAGACAAATTGATTAATTAAGTATTATTTGTGTTATTAATGTGATTAATTTTTTATAAAAATGGCTAAAACGGGTAAAAAGAAAAATATTAAAAGAACAAAGAAAGGGGGAAATCGTTGCGTTGCTCCAGGATGTACGTCTGGGTATGATTCCAATTCTAAAAAGGAACATGTTTTTATTGTGCCTAAAGGGGAGGAATAGTTGATTAAAAAAAAATATATTGAGGTAATAAATGACGCTTCTCCATGCTCTGAATTTTTAAACAATTTTCAACATTCAACAGATAACCTGTTAAACGATGAAAATTTGTTTAATAGAATTCTGCAGCAAGAAGAAATTATCAAATTACCTCCGTCTTGGTCACGTCAAAATATTCTAAAAGGTGATTGTAAAAATAAAGTTGATGAAAAATGTTCAATAATACAATATTCCCAATGGAGCTGTAGATTCGTTAAAGATATGGACATTACTTATTCAAAAAGAATATTAATAAATACAAAGTTAGAAGTTTCGGTATATGTGACTGGAAACTTATTGAACCTAGAAAAAATGGGAATTAAAAATGAAATAGGCACCATTAATGATCTTCAGAATTTAATAGAAAAAATTGAAAATTTTAAATTCTGTTACGGTAGTCAAATATCTGATGATATTAATTCAGTTGTCGAAACATCAATTGCTTTTAAAGATAAAGACGAATTTACACGACACAAAAATTGCACTCTTCTTTTGTCACCAAATGACGAGGAAAAAAGTTGCAAATTTTGTAGAGGATTAAAAAAAACTCTCGATCAGAAAATTCGAAGAATGGAAAAGAAAAAAAATAATTCTGGGTTTCATGTTCCAAACCTCAGTTTTTGTCAAAAGAAACAGATAAGAATAATAAAAGAAAACTTAAGAAATTCAAAAAGAAAAAATAGGCGAATTTTTTTACGCTTAAAGTATTTAAAAAATTGTTTGGAACGAAACCGTCAAGAATTAAAAGAAATTTCTGAAAAATCGCTATTAGAAATTTTGGAGCAAAGAAATGTTTCAGAAAATGAACGCGTTGTGTTCTTAGAAATTATCGCTGCATCGAAATTAAAAAATAAAAAGCAGGCCAGATATTCTCAACGTTGGATGACTTTGTGTCTCCTCTTGCACACACGTTCTCCATCAACATATCGATTTTTACGAGATAATGGAATTCTTCCCTTGCCGTGTATTCGCACTATAAGAAGGTATAAGTCATTTAATTAATAATAATTTCATAATAATTAATAATAATTTAATTTCAGTTATTTGTCACTCATTAAAACTCCATGCGGTTTCGATCCCAATTTTTTTGAATTATTCAAAAATCATATGAATGATTTACCTCCATCAGCACGTCATGGATTAATCGCAATTGACGAAATGGGAACTAGAAAAGGATTGCTGCTCGATAGTAAATCTATGTCGTATAAGGGATTACAGGATTTCGGAGATGGAGCTAAAAAGAGTTCTGTGACAGAACTGGCTGACCATGGATTGGTTTTACTGTTTCAACCTCTCGATGAGGATTTTGTTCAGCCAGTAGCTGTATTCGCATCCAAAGGACCGACCGATGGAGTGACTTTGGCGAAAATTATTCTAGAAGCAATTATATTACTAGAAGGAGCAGGCGCTAAAATTCATGGCGTTGTTTCGGACGGTGCAACCCCCAACAGGAAATTTTGGTCCGAAGTTGGATGTACTGGAGAGAAGAAGAATTTTCAGAATTCATTTTGCCACCCTACTGAGCCGGACAGAAAAGTTTTCCTTTTTTCCGATACGCCTCATTTAATAAAAAACGTCCGCAATAATTTATTCGCAAGAAAAGAATTTAAAGTAGGAATATAATTTTTAAAATTATAATATATTATTAAAAATTTATGAAAAATACTGATGATTAATCATTTTCTCTAGGTCCATCCAGATCAATCACCTATAAAATGGGAACATTTTATAAGTGTTTTTCAGCGAGACAAAATGCAATTTGGAGGCAATAAGAAATGTCCCAAACTAACGGAAGACCATTTGTTTCCTCACAATTTGTTGAAAATGAGGGTTTCGTTAGCAGTGCAAGTCTGTTAATTTGACATAAATTTATTTATTATTTAAACTTTAAAAATTTATTAATTATTTTTGTTATAGATTTTTAGCAAGTCGATGGCTACAGCGTTAAGACACTACCGACAATTTGACGATCAACTGGAAGATTGCGAACCAACAGCACAATTCTGCGAGAGAATAAATTCTCTCTTCGATGCACTCAACAGAACTTCCAGAGAAAAGGGAGTAACTGTTGAATCTGATGATTTTAAAGTATGTACTTTATTCTTAAAATAGTTTTCCGAAGGATATCAAATTGATACAAAAAAGAACGTTTCAAAATCATTGCGAAGTAACGTTTTTGTCTCAATTTCATATCCTTAGGAAAACTGAAATAATTTTATAATAATAATAATATTTAGGTAATCGAAAATTCTATTAAATGGCTCGATGATTGGGAAGATTTTGTCGGGTGTGGCCTTGTATCTCCAAATAATTTCTTAACAAATAATACTGCACAAGGTTTAAGAATGACTCTACATTCTGCGAAGGATTTGGTAGTATATTTGATTAAAAAATTCGATTTCAAATCGGTGCGCACTGGTAAATTAAACCAGGATGCTTTGGAGGTAAGTTTTAAAATATTTTTTATTTTCCTCAACTATACTAGTTCAAAAGTTTGTAAGAAAATAGTAAGGATAATTTTTCTACTTAATTAATTACTAGTATATAATGATTTTGTGTGCGTGTGTCTTTTTCTATATTTTTCTTTGCTTTTATCTTTTTTATAATAGCTTGTTACTTCTATTGGGTTGCTTTTCTCTTAAACTTTTTATTTTCTTATTTATACTTTTACTGGTATTCGATGTTTTTAATTTTATTAGTTGTTTTGCTTAAAACTTGCTTGTATGTTATGTTTGTAGAGGTTTTTTGGCACCATAAGACTTGCTGGAGGAAGCAACGATCACCCGTCTACACCTACCTTCTTCCAAATTTATAAAATTTTATCTGTTTTTAGTCTCCTTAAACCTCCGAAATTGGGAAACTGTTCGGTGCAGGAGAATAGCCCAACAAAATCTCTAATTACAATCACAGAATTAAAAAGTATTTATTCTTTCGATAATCAAGAAAAAAATGCGATTAATAAAATTAAAGAAAGTTTAAATACTGCACTAGAAGGAGTTGATTCTGATTTTAGAGATTTTGTTGTGGCTGATGAGACTGATTTTTCCACCCCTATAATTTTGGATTGCTTGAATTTCTTCACAACTTCCTCAGTTTGCAAAGAATTAAAACCATTTATAAAATGCCAATCTTGCTACACTGCTCTGTTTTCAAAATATAATGGAAATTCGTCTGAGGGTAATGGCTTAATATATCCCAGCCCTTTGATTGCTAATTTTATAAAAAATTTAGAAATTCTTTATCTTAAACATAAAGAAACTAACAATGTTCTAGATTTAATTCTGCATGACATTTCAAAAAATAAATCTTTTTACTTTCCTTGCATGGGGCATGCTCTGGACATATTGTCCTATATAACAAAAAAGTACCTTAGCATCAGAATGAGGCAATATGCTCAGCACATTAAAAGTAGATCCAAAAAATTGACTTATAAAGTTCAAAAGAAATTGAGCAAATGTACATACGAATAAAGAAAAAATTAAGTGATTGCACATATGATTAAAATAAAAATGTACTAAGTGTGAATAAATTATACTTTAACAGTTTAACACAATTCTTGTTGGACTTCTTTTTTTCCTACTAAATATTATGTATTAAAATAAAAACGAATACTCACAATTATATTAACGCATTATTAAATGTTAAAAAAAATAATGTGAAAAAATTATAATATTATTATGTATATGTAGATGTTTAATATGTTTCTTATTTTTTATATTATTTTTATGTTTTTTTATATTATATATTTTAATTTATTAAATAATAATAATTAAAAATATTTTATATTGAATTAAATTATTAACTATATTTTTATACTTTATAGAAAAACGTTAATATTTGTAAATGTACAATAAATTTTATTTATTTATTTATTATTAGTTATATTTATTATATTATTTTTTAAATTTATTTACTGTAATACATATTTTTCAAGTAATAGGTATTAGATCCTCTCGTTCTTCTAATTTTTCTAATTAATTTAAGAAATTTTTAATAGGGGAGAGGGCCCTAAGGTGGTCACCCATCTTTTGAACGACTGTAGATTTTAAATGGAATTATATATAAAGGTCAATAATACGGCGTTTGAAACTTTATCTTATTACCTAACTTCCTATCATAAAGTTTTTTTTATTTCATTAATAAAAAAAAAGTTATGGCACTTTTTAAAAAAAGTTGAAAATTCGACTTTTAAAAAAGTGGCCCCAAGGTGGTCACCATACAAAAATTCACTAAAAAAGTTTTTAAAAAATGTAAAAAACGTATTACTAAGTTGTTTATTTAATATTAATTGTTTTTCAGGATCACAGAAACATATTACATATTTTTTTTGCACTTTGTCCTTTCGTCAAAAATGATACTTTTTGTGTATGTATTAGACAGATAAAATTTTGAAAATAATTCTATTTCATTATTATTCATCATAAAACTTAAAAATTGATAAAATTCACATTCACAGTGATAAATGTTGATAAATATGGCGTATAAACACATTTTCATAAAAAATCAGAAGTGACCACCTTGTGGCCAAAAAAGTGTCCACCTTAGGGCCAAGACACAATTTTTTAAACGTTAATGAAAAAATTGTTTAAAGCACAATATTAATTATATTCATTTGGAATATTATTGTACGATATATAAAGATAATTATAACGATTTTTACTAATTTAAAATGGTTAATTTCGATGATTTTAACACCCTGAGAAAAAAATTTCTCGATCATTTAAAAACAGAAATTTTACGACGTTCACGTTACAAAGAGACTCATACGACTATTTACCTCAAAACTTTACTAAAATCTTTGTCTTCTCAAATAATAACAATAACAAAAAACATTTGAAGATACTAACTAATATACAAAAATTTTCTTAGGGTGACCACCTTAGGGCCCTGACCACCTTGGGGCCCTCTCCCCTACTTTTAAAACTTAACTATTAGTTACAAATAATTGTATTTTTATTGTTTTATTAGAACTCACGGAATTAAATTTATAATATTATTTGTAATTTTTAAACTTTTTAAATAAATATTAATATTTTTTTAAAATTTAGTCAATTGAGTACATTGAAATATGCAGAAATTCAGGTTTACATGATAAGTAACGCCATCTACAACTCATGCGTCAAGAAAGATTCACTAGAACTATAGTCGATGCATCGGGGTGTTAGCAGCTAATTTTGCCATTGAGTCTGCCTGTGATACCTGAATACCCAAACCAATGTCACTGAACGTCCCAAATTCTTAAGGACATTTAAGCGATTTCTGATGATAAAAATTAAATTGGATTTAATTTTATATGGGACCTTAGGCATAAGAGCCTTGAGAACACTCAAAGAGTCTGTGAAAATTACGGTGTTGATGAAAGTTGAATTAATGATATGATCTAAGGTGGAAAGTATAGCATATGCTTCTATGGTAAAATTGTTGCTAAATGGGATATTTTACTTGAGAAAGATAATTGAAGAGATGGACAGACCCAAGCAAAGCCCGCCAAATTATCTTCTTTTGATTTTGATCTATCTGTGTATAAGCACGTGGATACGGGGAATTCATTGTGTATCAAATCCAAAAAAGGGTTGGTTTGGTGAGGTAGAAATTTGTACTTTTTTTCCCTAATTCTAAGTTAATTTGGGGGGAATATAAATGATCTTCATACGGGAATTGATAGTAAGGATTAATCAGTTGACCAAAAATGTTGTGATTAAAGTTCTTAACGGACTAAAAAGCAAACAGAAGCGGGTATCTTTTTCGGAGTTCTGAATCATAATCAAGTTGTGATTGGTGTGAAAGGCTGTGTATAATTGGGTGTGAAAGATCTGCCATAGTTCTGAGAAGATACTTTTTTGTAAGATAACGAAATAGCATTTTAATAGGAGGTTGACAACTTTCGGCCAACATAACGTTGATCGGAGTACTATTTCTGTATCCCATGGCAAGGCGAAGGGCCTGATTTCTTAGTTTCTCTAATATTCTGAATTTTGTATATGATTTAAAATTGTAAATATGGGAGCAATAGTCAACACTGCTGCGAAATAGAGAGTTGAAAATACTCAGGAGTACATCTGGGTTTGCACCTCACCAAGTACCTCTCAAAACTCTGATTATATTAATTACGTGTCCACATTTATTCGCAAGAAAATTAAAATGAGTATCAGAAGAACCAGACTCATGAAGTTGTACTCCTAGATATGTGGCTGTAGGGGAAGGTCTTATTGTGATACCGTTCAAAGTTAGAGTATTTTGTGGGTCGTTGCTGAATTTGCGATGTTTTGTAAATAGGACCAGTTGTGTTTTTTCGGGAGAAATGTCAAGACCTTTTTGTGAAAGATAAGTGGAGAGATTGTTTAAGCAAGTCTGCAAAGATGTGAAGATTTCTCTTATGTTATTAGAACGGCAGAGAATAACAATGTCATCTGCGAATTCTTTAATTTGACAGTCATGAGGAATTATGGTGTATAAGTTTCTAGTATAAATTGAGAAATTAATAGGACTGACAATGAGTATGCTACATTGGGAAAAATCAAGTGTTTGCGTTCTAGGGCCTACAGTGTTACCATTAATTTTGAAAAATATGTTCTTACACGCTATGGAGTTGTAGATGAAACGACATGTTTGTTTTGGTAGATTGATTTCCTTCAGGTCTTGCATAAGGATTGTTGGTACAACACTCGGGAAAGCTCCTTTTAGATCAAGGAAGAGTGCAGCTGTGATGTCGTCATTTGCCATGCCAGTCCAAATTTCCGTACACATAATCGCCATGTTATCGGAACAAGATTTTCCTCTTCTAAAACCGTATTGATTAGATAAAAGCAATGAATTGCTTTCTACGTACCAGGTCAATCTATTATAAATAAGCTTCTCCATAAGTTTGAAAAGACAAGAAGCTAACGAGATGGGTCGAAATTTTCCACTTGTTGATTTAGGTAAAAAGATGACTAAGAAATTATTCCAGGTTTGTGTGTATATATATATATATAAAGACATACGTCTTTGGCAATAGTTGGAAAATTACTAATAACATTAAAATCGATCTTATCAAGCCCAGGAGATGATTTAAGCTTGCATGAATTGATTGCTATGTTTAATTAATTAAATGTGAAAGGGTTTTCTAAGAATTGGTTGTGGTTGAAGTTGTTATGGAAGTTGTCATAAAAGACAGTAGGGGGACATATTTCTTCTGTTAGAGAATATAGATTTTCAATCACTTTATTGTCTGCAGAACAGGATGCGTTAATTGGATGACAGAGCCTATTCTTGAAACTTTTAACTATTGCCCATACTCAAGAGATAGGGGTATTTTTGTCAAGTGTGTCGCAAAAATTGCTGAAAGAAAGTCTTTTGGATAGATGAAAGGTACGTTTTGCTTTGGTTCGTGATTTTTGCAGGTGAAGGAAATTCTCATAGTTAGAACAAGTTCTATAATTAATTAAAGCTAATTTCCTGACCCTGGCAGCCTCCTCGCATAAATCGTCCCACCAAGGAGCTGGCACGAATTTTCGTCTACTTGGAATGTGATTATTAGTGTTTCTGTTTTTGGGTTGTTTCGGAGTTGGGCAAGACGCGGTTATTGCGGCATGAACTGAATCTGTAAAAATATCATATGATATAAGGACGTCGATATCAGGTGATGTAAGGGAGTCTTTATTTTGTGTCATGTGTGATTTACCTCCCAAGAGGTTCTAGGGTAAAGGTTAGCAGAAACAAAGGAAAGATTAATTACTGAATCTGTTTGACCGGAGTAACCCACACGCCTTTTTTGATCCATCGTTAAGTAAAATTAATTCTGTATCGTCTAAGGCAGAAAAACTATTTAAAAAAAACTATAAAAACTGAGGGATAATCGGAGCTCGTGATAGAATTAAATAGATTCTTCCATAAATTTGCAGGGGTTTGCTGATTTCCAGGGACTCTGTATACCGAAACAATTAAAAATTTTCCTTCGGTCGAATCAAAAATTGATAATGTTTCTAGTACATTTTCAATAGATGGTATTGTTTTAACTATAGAAAAAGCGAGATTTTCCCTTATGGCAGTGATGAGACCACCGCCTTTGTCAACTGATCTATCTGATCTGATAATATTGAATTGTTTGAGGCAGCGAAGTTTGTCCCTTTTATTTGGTTTTAAAAGGGTTTCGCTTAAAAGAAGAACGTTAGAATTGTAGGATAGTTTATTTATGTCATGTGTTTTCGTAGAAACACCATGACAGCATGATATGAAAAGAATTGTTGTTGGGCAGTTCCATACGAAAAGCAAATGGTGGATCACAGATTTTTCTTAAAGTTTGTAATTTTGTAGTACTTGGGGTACTAAATAACTGTGCCAAACAGTTTTGCAAAAAAAAATTTTTTTTGCAAGATATTTAGATTTGAAAAATCGGAAACTGAAAAAAATGACTTTTTTTGAGAATTTTTATTTCGAAAACTATTGATTCTACAAGAAAAAGTCATAAATTTAAAATTGTGGAGAAAATGTAAATTTTTTTTTATTAAAAAAAGTTAAGAAAAATTAATTTTTCAATAATTTGTTTTAACAATAATTTTTTATTGTTAAAAAAAAGCAACAGACATCATGGAATTTTCTAGAGAAATTATTTTCTCAAAATTTTAACATTCCTTAATAAGTGGTAAAATATTAAAGAAGTGATTTTTGATGTTTTTCAGAAAAAAATTTTTGAAGTTTGCGCTACGAATTTTTGTGCGTTGCGCTAACTAAGCAGCGCCTATATCAGTGTATTTTAAAAGATGATATGACCCTTACTGCTCGCCCCTAATATGGGCACAAAAACGCATATATAAAAAGTAACTAACAATTGGGATCCTAGCATAGGGTCTAATAATAATTTTTGACGTTAAAAATTAAAAAAAAATTTTTTACACAACTTGTCATAAACAAATAAAGAAAAATTGATTTTCATAAAAAACTGATAGCGACATTCGATTCGACGCAAAAAACTACTACGAGAACGTATATTACAAAATTTTTAAAAAAAGATAAATTGTTGTAAAAGTGTTATAAACAATTAGCCTGCATTTATACTGTATGAGGTAGAAGGATCGTTTTTCAGGTAAAAATTTTGTTTAAAAAATTTGTAACGTCAAAAACTCTCTTAATTAAACTAATTTTGTTTAAAAAAATTTTTACCTTCAAAAACGATTTTTCTACCTCATACAGTATAAATACAAGCTAATTGTTTATAACACTTTTACAACAATTTATCTTTTTTTAAAAATTATGTAATATACGTTCTCGTAGTAGTTTTTTGCGTCGAATCGAATGGCGCTATCAGTTTTTTATGAAAATCAATTTTTCTTTATTTGTTTATTACAATTTGTTTGAAAATTTTTTTTTTAATTTTTAACGTCAAAAATTATTATTAGACCCTATGCCAGGATCCAAATAGTTACTTTTTATATATGCGTTCCTGTGCCCATGGGCATTAATGGGTTAAATAAGGAAAATAATGTTTATAAAAAAGTTAAAAATATATTGTTATACTGTTTATAATAATATATACGTATATAATTAATAAATGTATTAGGGGCGAGCAGTAAAGGTCATATCATCTTTTAAAATACACTGATATAGGAGCTGCTTAGTTAGCGCAACGCACAAAAACTCGTAGCGCAAACTTCAAAAAATTTTTTCTTAAAAACATCAAAAATCACTTCTTTAATATTTTACCACTTATTAAGGAATGTTAAAATTTTGAGAAAATAATTTCTCTAGAAAATTCCATGATGTCTGTTGCTTTTTTTTAACAATAAAAAATTATTGTTAAAACAAATTATTGAAAAATTAATTTTTCTTAACTTTTTTTAATAAAAAAAAATTTACATTTTCTCCACAATTTTAAATTTATGACTTTTTCTTGTAGAATCAATAGTTTTCGAAATAAAAATTCTCAAAAAAAGTCATTTTTTTCAGTTTCCGATTTTTCAAATCTAAATATCTTTCAAAAAATTTTTTTTTTTGCAAAACTGTTTGGCACAGTTATTTAGTACCCCAAGTACTACAAAATTACAAACTTTAAGAAGAATCGGTGATCCACTATTTGCTTTTCGTATGGAACTGCCCTGTTATTTATTGTTTGGCAGTAAGGATTCAAATAGAGATGATATATTTTCGGAGATGGACTGTAGGGTTTGTTGATTTTCCTTTACTTTTTCAGAAGAACAATTTGATGAATGGCAAATTATTAGGTGAGATAACATTGAGAGAATTGTAGAAATAGATATTTCTTGTGGGGCATCTGTTGATGAATGATCGATTGAAGGGGGAAAAGAAAGGGCAAAGACATTTCGAAGGCTGCTATCACACCTACCATTATTCCATTATTGGGAAGCACAGAAATGGGATTGTGAAGATGATTGTGGGCGGAAAGTTCTATACGAAGTGTGAGAACTGACGTTTGTTGACGTTTTGGGTGTAGAAAGTTTTGAAGAGTAAGAACTTTGTTTCGCATTGTTGCTGTTTCCTAGCAAAACCGATGATGAAGGAGCAGGAACGTCAGAGAGATCTGGAAAGTTTGAAAAGTTATGGGTGTCAGGACCTTTTTTAGGTTTTAGGAAGGCTTTCGCTTCATTAAACGACATTTTATGTGTCGTTGCAGCCAATCGAATTTCTTTTTGGAACACAAATTCTGGGCATGTTTTCGATGAAGGGTAGTGTGAACCGCCACAATTTACGCATACAGGAGCACTGGAGTCAATAGGACATTTGTTGGAGTCGTCATGAGGAGAACGGTCACCACATTTTGAGCAACGGGGATTGGAACGACATTGCTTGGCAATGTGTCTGAAACGGTAACACTTAAGGCACATTCTGGGATCTGGTATGTACGGGCGTACATTAGCGATGCTTTTGTAAATGGTTACACGATTGGAAAGAGTTGTGCCTTGAAAAGTTAAAAGCACTGTATTGGTAGGAACATATGTGACATCACCTTTATCATTTGTTGTTTTTCGATTAAAGCGGATTGCATTGATGACTTTGATGTTTTTACCGTGGGGATTCATTTTTTCAATGTTTTGGAGGATTTCTTCTACAGGCATTTTTGAGAAGTTGCTTATTATGCCTTGACAGGTTACGAAACTGTTGGGGATAAAGGCTATGAGGCCTTTGGATTTGAGGATATTATCCGTAATCAACTTGTTGGCGGCATTACCCGAATTCAATACAACCTTTACCTTTCCTCGACCACTAGGATGAATTTCTTCTACTTTACCGGGGTGGAGAGTATGTAGTAATTTGCCGATAATGACACTGTTGATATTCTTGTCGGCGTTAGTTACGCTTTGGTCTCGTTAAATGAAGACAGGGCATTTTTGTTTGCTAAACGTATTTTCATACCGAGGGCCAGTGAATGTGGAATCTTTGTCGTTTGCCTTTGGTTTTGAACTACCATCTGGTCTGGGATGACCTGAACTTATGTCAGGTGGAGGCATAGTTGATTTGTCATTTCTGACAGTAAAATCGTTGTCATCGAAACGGAGTCTCTTATGAGTATACATATGTATGTTTCGTCAGAATCCGAATGCTGATTGGTGGAATTACTGCGAGATCTCCCTGATTTACACGTAAGCAAAGCAAAAGCAGCTTGTTCTTCTTCAGAATAATGATCATCTGTATGTTCGACGATCATTTCACTTTGTTCGTCAGATCCTCTGTTTTCTAGATTGCCTAAAATAGCGGAGGCGTCGCCTCCGGACATTTTGTTGCCTGACCACAGACCGACACTTCGAAATTTACTAACTGCACTAATAAAACACGAAATTCACTAAAATTAACAAGTTCACTGTCGATATCGTCACTAACTTGATGTGTGAACCACGATTTACACTTAATCGAGTGGAATTGCTTATTAGAACTAGACAAAAATAACTGCAGTACAATACATTTGATTCTACATGTAACCTCAATTATTTAATCACCCAATTTTTTTTTATTTTTCTTTTGTACTTTGACTCCAAAAAGAAATTTTGTATTAAATTAAAATGAATAAATAATACAAAGCTTTTTGTAAAATGAAGCTTTGGGGAATTGTGGGCCACTTTTTTTAAGGAAGTATTTATTGCTTGTATTTGGCGATTTAATTGCACAATGCAGGTACATATTATTAAAATCACTGATATCTATAGTAATTTAACAAAAACAATTCGATTCATTGCAATTCATGTGTTTAGAATTAAGTAAATTTCTCCGACAATTTTAAAATATTATTTTCTCACACTTCTTAAATTATTTTTTTGTTTTATTTGATCATGCGCGTTAATCTAATAAGTTAGTCTTCATCATGCAAAAACGATTAAAGGATGCAAATAATTCGTCTCTAAGAAAATTAAATAATTGATGTGTTAAAATAATATAGTTTATACTTTATAGTGAGTGATGATATAAAATAAAACATTTGTTTTATTTAGTGAATCTAAATAAATGTATTTCATATATAAATGAACAAGTTTTCTTTATTAATTCTTGTGAATGTGCCTGAGCCTCATGAATTACCATGTGCTTTCGCCATTTTGAACCTAGAAGTTCGAAATTTCTCCCATATTTGAATTTATGATAGTCACGTAATCTCTACCGTGACGTCACCGCTATTACTCATTCATCACTCATCGCAATTTGAAGACGAAGATAGACTGGTTCGTTTCAACCAACACTAGTTCAATTCATGGAATCGCTGTTCATACGGTTCCACACAACAACAATTAAAAGTAAACACAACTACCATCATGGCAACGGGTGTTGATGATACAAAAACAGGCATTACACTGGACACACTACTTAAGGATCAAATTGTCGATTTGGAGTCTTTAAACAGATGTATGGGTTATATCGAAGATCTGCAACCAGAAGCTTGACTTGGACCCAAACTGAAGAATCGATCAAAACATTTGTATTTATGTTGGACTAATTTTCTTGCAAGGCATTATCAAATTTACTACATCGCCAACAATGAAGAAATGAAAACCCAATCATATTTCACCAAGAAAATCTTCGAAACAACAGAAGCAAAGTACTTATCAATCAGTGACCTTCTCTCTTTATGGATAACAACAGCCAATCATCAACCTAAATTAACTGTGCAATCCTTCAACCAAGGACTACCATTAGAATATTCAAACGTCAAATTACCACCGATAAGTATACCAAAATTTTCCGGTAAGTTAATTGAATGGGCAGAATTTAAAGATTGTTTTGAATCTCTTATTGTATCTCATCGAACTTTAAGCGATTTAGAAAAACTACACTATTTAAAATCTTCAGTGCAAGGAGATGCACACGAATTGATTTGTAATATTACATTAATAGCGACTAACTTTCAAATTGCATGGAATTTACTTAAAACTATAGATACTCAAATACAAGAGCTTCCGTTAATGCTCACTTGAATGAAATTTTTGCAATTGAACCTATTAAAAAAGAATCAGCATCAAATTTATTAAATTTACGTTATATTTTAAAACGAAACTTGTCAGCTCTTCAAAATCTACAACGTCCAGTTAATGATTATAGTGACATTCTTATTAATATATTAGTTAAGAGACTTGACCGTAGTACTCAACGGGACTAGGAGCTAAATTTAGCAAACAACAACAAATTGTCCAACTTATGATGATTTCTATACATTTCTCTTATCTCGAATTCGTGCACTAGGGGCTCTCAGTCTCTCTGATGATACGGTTAAGTCAAATCAAAGTAAGCAAAGTAATAACCAATCAAAAGTAAATCCTTCTAAAAATAACAAATCTATCACAGCAAACTCGTATGTAATTTCTAATAAAAATTTACAATGCCCAATTTGTAATGAAAATCACAAAATCTACAAATGTTCTACTTTTCAAAATATGCAAAGTTTAGATCGATATAATAAAATAAAATCTCTTCATTTGTGTATTAATTGTTTATTATCAGGTCATGAAATCAACGATTGTATTAGTAAACACAAATGCAATGAATGTAAAATGAAACATCACACACTATTACATCGCGATACTACAAAGAAAACAAATGACGAATCAAATCAAAATGATAACATTCCCTCACAGCATTGGATATCCCGTGGATATCCCATTTCCATCCCGCGACATCCCTTGGATATCCCAGGGAGATCCCATGGGATATCTCACGGGACGGAAATTTGGATAGCCCAGGGATATCCATTGGATATCCCTGGGATGTCCCTGAGATATCCACGGGATATGCAAATTTTTCTTTTGTGGGGTATCCCGCGTGGGATATCCCTGGGATATCTTGCGTGGGATATATGTCAGCGCATGTGTATTAAACGGAATACGATCGTTCCAAGTGTCAAAAGATTGTGTGGAATTATATTTACAAATTAAAGTCAAAAAAGTTTCATTCAATATTTGTTGCATCAAATATTGGTAGATAATATATTAAATTATTCAAATATTTATTCTAATTACATTGTACATTCTAAACAAATAATGCATGAATTACTAGATTAATTACTGAAAATCCAGTATATTTTCCCCTTTAAACAAGAAGAAATAAAATTTTATATGTATGTACTCATATAATCTTACACGCGCAGGCGTCGACCTTCCCAGCTGTTGAGTGTCATGGCGACCATGGCGTCGCGTCATTAGATCAGAAGCGTGTGTTTTGCAGTGTGTGATTATAAGTGTTGCTGTTTAATATGTTTAACTTTCACATTTTTTTAGTTTCTTGTAAATATCTTTAACCAATAAATATTTATCAGTAATAGATAAAATGAATTGACCAAAATTAATTTAACCACACACAATAAATGTTTAGCGTTAAAAAGACATTTTATTGAATTCAACTAATGTTTATTAAATCACAAAAAAATAACTTTGTTATTAGTCAAATATAATCTTTTATTTTTGAAATAATTTTTTTCTCATTCTAGTTATAATTTAATAATGGTTTTTCAACTCTTTAAAGCTCTAATTATTTTTCAACATATTACTATTTCTCACGTAGCATATCCCGCGTGGATAATATTAGGATATCCCGCGCGAGTCTCCCATGGGATGGAAATTTGGATATCCCAGGGATATCTCTGAGACGTCACAGATATCCCAGGGATGTCCCTGGGATATCCTAATATCCCGCGAGATATCTCAGCGATATCCCTGGGATATCCTTTTGCTCAGAGGGTTTCACCGTCGGTCTCTACTCAAGCAGAAACTAATCATATTCAATCTCTTTTTTCAACTACCAAAACATTAAAGGAAAGAACAATTATATTGGCCACAGTTAAATTATGTGTTTTTTCAAATTCAAATAAAAAAATTAAAATAAGAGCTCTGCTTGATCAAGGATCGACACGTTCATTTATATCCAATAAATTAGCAAATATATTGAATGTTAAAAGAAATAAAATTCAAGCGACGCTGTCAGGGTTAAGTGGTACCTCTGCTGGCACATCTACCTCTTTAGTTGAATTTAATATATGTCCTGTTAACTTTGATAATCCTAAATTTTTAGTCGAAGCATTAGTCATTCCTAGAATTACTACATATATACCACAGAAAAGAATTTCGCCTAGGAAGTGGTCTCATTTACAAAATATTGAATTTTCAGATGATTTAAATAGCAATGAGGAAATACACATGCTTATTGGACCAGATCTATATGGTGCATTAATTTTGAATGAAATAAAAAAAGAAAAATTAATGAACCAGTAGCACAAAAAACTGTATTTGGGTGGGGTTTTATCTGGTCCTATTGAGAGTAACAGTTCATTTGATTCAGAAACAATGTCTATTCATCATTGCACTTCGATTAATGCATTAAATTCGGCTATAACTAAATTCTGGCAAATTGAGGATATTGATATCCCAAAACCCTTATCTCCTGAGGATGAGTATTGTGAATCTTACTTCGTATCAACTCATACTCGAACAGACAATGGGCAATACATGGTTCGAATTCCATTTAAATCGGGAATCACCCCACGAGTTGGTCATTCGCGTTTTATTGCTGAACGCTCGTTAAAACAAATTGAAAAAAGATTAAATAAAAATTCAAAACATAAAGAAATGTACACTAAATTTATGACCGAGTATGAAGATTTAAATCATATGACTCGCACTCAAATTTCAGATTCGTCATCACAACAAAATGTATATTTACCCCACCACCCAATAATTCGTGAACATAGTTTAACTACCGTACTTAGAGCAGTTTTTAACGAGTCAAGTAAAACTTCCAATGGAACGTCTATTAATGATCACATGATAATCGGTCCTAAGCTTCAAGCAGATCTTTCGATTATTTTATCTCAGTGGCGTTCATACCCAGTTGTATTTACTGTCGACATAGCTAAGATGTATAGACAGATAATTATTGACCCACGTGATAGAAAATATCAGCATATTCTGTGGCGATCAGACTCAAATCTTCCAATAACTGATTACGAATTAAATACAGTAACGTACGGAACACGATCAGCCCCATACTTAGCACTTCGGATCATTAAACAACTTATCATTGACGAAGGTTTTAAATTTCCATTAGCATCTGTAGTTCTTGAGCATGATATTTTTGTTGATGATCTATTATTCGGAGATTACGATAATAACAATGCATTACAAACCCGCAATGAAGTTATAGAAATACTTAAAACAGCACAACTTAATCGTAGGAAATGGGCAAGTAATCTTCCATCTTTAGTTGCAGATGTTGATCCATCAAATCATGGACTTGCATGGAATTCATCTGCACAGAATGACGATGGAATTAAGGTTCTTGGAATTTCATGGAGACCTGATACTGATACGTTTGATTTTACTGTCAATATTAATGTTCCAAGTGTTTTAACACATCGTCAAACACTATCACTTTTGGCACAATTGTTTGATCCAGTTGGATGGATCTCACCAGTAATTATTATTGGTAAGATTAATGCAAAGAACCTGGTTAGCTAATACAAAATGGGATGAACCATTACCAATTTCGCTCCAAAATGACTGGTTAAATTACTTTCTGTCTCTAAATGATTTATCAATCCTTTCAATACCACTATGGAATCACCTTCACCCTAATAATAATCTAACTGAGATTCATGGCTTTGCAGATGCCTCAGAACTTGCCTATTGCGCTGTTGTTTATATTAGAACAATTGATCAATCAAATATTACTCGAGTACAATTAATATCAAGTAAAACTAAAGTTTGCTTAATAAAAAAAATTAAAATTTCTCGCTTAGAATTACAAGCTGCTGTTCTCCTTGCCCGCCTTATTAAATCACTTATGAAAGTTAGAGCTTTCTCTCAACTTTCAATTCAATGTTGGACTGATTCAAAAATAGTTTTATCTTGGCTCAGTAAGCATGCGTCCACCTGGAAGTTGTTTGTTGCAAACAGAGTGTCTGAGATACAAACACTCTTACCAACACAACATTAGAGGCATGTTCCAACTGCAAGCAACCCTGCTGACATAGCATCTCGTGGTCAATCTCCTTCAAATCTTAGCGAATCCACATTGTGGTGGAATGGACCTAATTGGTTAAAAAACTCAGAAGATGAATGGTCAGATCAACCATTATCTTCTGAATTTGATTCATCTTTTGAAATAAAATCAACTATCCATCATGTAATCAATCAAAATACCCATAAATTTGATTATCTAATTACAAAATTTTCATCATTAGATAAAACAGTCACACGGAAAAAAATTAATCTCTAAATTAGAGATTAAATCTGAGATTTAGGCATAAACTATCACTGGAATCGGACGTAAGATGTAAGCAGATCACTAAAACTGAAATTTGGTATTATATCTAATCCGAATATTAGCATTGTGAAGAACACGTATTTCTTATGCCTAAAAATGATATTAGGAATCTCAAATTTTATGACATATGGAACATATGTTCTAAACTATCAACTTACTTGAATAAATTCAAATCTAATATGTTATTTGAATAAACAATATTAAAAATTTTAGTCGTATATTTATATAATTCTTATTTTTGTAATAACTCGATGTAATAAGAATTTATAATTTATCACAATTTAGAGTGAGAATTATTCACAAAATATTTATATTGTTTTCCCTGTATGAACTATACATTGACAAGTATAAAAAAGTAGTTGGATATTTTTAAAACACAATACGAATTTTATATTTTTATTTCATTTTTTTGTTTTAACGGCGTTGGAAGGTCTGTAAAATTTGTAGGTTACAATTATCGCCAGACAAAATACGACACTGACTGATTTAAATGACGTGAAATAGGTAAATAAACATTTTTCAACCACTTTTTCTCTAAACACAGACACTTTTTACAAAATAGGCCAACATACAACGAGTAGGAATCTTCTTAATTACCTAAATTCAAAAGATGGTTTAAATTCCAGCTGTCAAAAAAGCTGTCAATTTTTTTAAAATTACAGTTTTTTGTGGGGATTTAGACAGTTTTGTGTTTAGTTTAGTAAATCAAACAAAATTTTCCTCATATAAAAGTATTTTAAGAACAATAAGGTCAAACTAAATAGCAATATGTAATATTGACAGTTGACAGCTGTCAATTAAACTGTAAAACTTTTAAAAACGAGAGCTTTTGACATTTTTTACATTAAATTACTTAGATAAAAATATTTTCAGGGTATTGAGGTAAACCTGAATAGAATTATGTAAGTTTGACAGTTAACAACTGACAATTAAGATGTCAAACTTTTGAAACGGAGACTTTTTACATTAAATTACTTGTTTACAAGTGTTTCTAAGCACACTGAGGTTAATTATATTAGCAATATGAGGCATTTTACGTGAAATGTCCTAAGTTGAAATTTCAACTTCTTGAAAAAAATTAAAATTCGGGGAATTTGTTGTTCTATCAAGTAGAAATGTGACAATTTATTCCTTGAAATTTAATAACTTAAAATAAAAAACGGGCATCCTGAAAATTTACATGCCTATAGGAAAAAACCTCAGCTTTCGTTTGCAATAATTTATTTTCAAATAAAACGGACCGATTTTTGGGTAATTAAAAATTAAATATTAATTATCAAAAATTAGGGTAAATTTTTAAAATATTAAAAAATAAAATTCCCCATTGGAAAGAGGACGAAAAAACCTTTTAGAAACATATTCTAAAATTTTTTTCCCATTTTAAGTATGTTCAGAAAAAATTCACAAAGTAGCCGGTGTTGGCAAAATTGGTCCAATTGACCCCCTCTACCCCCTCCAATTTTTCGAAAAAATCAAAAAAATTTTTTGGGTCACATTTCTACTTGATAGAACAACAAATTTCCCGAGTTTTAATTTTTTTTAATAAGTTGAAATTTCAACTTAGGTCATTTCACGTAAAATGCCTCATATTGCTAATATAATTCACCTCAGTATGCTTAGAAACACTTGTAAACAAGTAATTTAATGTAAAAAGTCTCCGTTTCAAAAGTTTGACATCTTAATTGACAGTTGTCAACTGTCAAACTTACATAATTCTATTCAGGTTTACCTCAATACCCTGAAAATATTTTTATCTAAGCAATTTAATGTAAAAAATGTCAAAAGCTCTCGTTTTTAAAAGTTTGACAGTTTAATTGACAGCTGTCAACTGTCAATATTACATATTGCTATTTAGTTTGACCTTATTGTTCTTAAAATACTTTTATATGAGGAAAATTTTGTTTGATTTACTAAACTAAACACAAAACTGTCTAAATCCCCACAAAAAACTGTCATTTTAAAAAAATTGACAGCTTTTTTGACAGCTGGAAGCTGTCAAAACTTATTTTTGACATCGGATTCGTGTTCAGCACATCCAAAACCATATATATATACCATATATACATATACATATATATATATGGGAAAAGGCAAATTTAGTTATTTTGGAAGAAGAAATAGCAAGCACAAACAACAGTACTTTATAAAGTAGGTTACTATGTTCAGTAATTATTACTCGCAGGGTTATTACAAAAATTTTATTTTATTTTCCCCTGACTTTTTTATGGTTTACAGACAAAAATTTGACTTTTTCCTTGACCCCAAAGAATAATCTGCCACGGAGAGAAATTTATAGTAGTGTGTAACATAATGATGGTTAGGGTGACCATCTTTAATAGACGTGTTTTACACTACAATAAAACACATATTATACTCTGAAGCCGATACACGGCATCTTCATGAGAGAAGCTATTGAATATCCGCCTTAAGATAGTTTCACAAGTCTAAATTCCCTACTTTTCCCAATAATACCAACACAAATGTCCTTCACCAGTTGCGCGGTAGCGATTTCTCTTCATAGAATATCTCTCATCAGCTAGATCTTCTAATCAGATGCCGTGTATCGGCTTCAGAGTATAATATGTGTTTTATTGTAGTGTAAAACAGTCTATTATACTCCTTTGGCCGATACACGGCATCTTCATGAGAGAAGTGTTTGTTTTCTGCTGGTGAAGTCAATGCTGTGTGATAATAGAGTTTGATATTTCCATAATGAAAATTATTTAAATTAATAATTTTAAATTCAAATTAAAATGAATATTCAACAGAGACGTTTCAGAATAATATTTATTTATTCAACTTTTATATCTGTTCAAATTCTTAATTTCTAATTTTTAACATGAAAAAACTTTTTAGTTTAAATCCAAAATAGAACCCCACATAGCACAATATCTTGCTGTATGTTTGTGGTGTGGATTACACGTATGGTTTGTAAGGAAAGGGTTGTATACTTGTGGTAAACTTGAGGTAAACTTTAAATTTCCGCCATTACGGTAAGCTTACAAGTAAAGGTTATTGTAAGCTTACAAGCAAATTTTACTGTAAGTTTACAAGTAACGTTTACTGTAATCTTACAAGTAAAGGTTATTGTAAGCTTACAAGTAAAGGTTATTGTAAGCTTAAATGGTAGGGTTGTGGTAAGGTTACTATAAAGTTGTAAGGTTGAGGTAAGGTTGTAGTAAGTTTACTAAATAAGGTAAATCTTTACAAAATAATTTATAATATAATTAAAAAATAAATAAAAAATTTTTGGCCTTGCTCTATTTTGGAAATCTAACAAGCCGTTGAAAATCTTGAAAACAAATTTGGGAGGACTGGGATTCGAACCCGGGATTGACGCGCATAAACCTAACATCCTAACTAACTGAGCTAAGTGGGGAACTGACAAAGAAAAAATCAATTTTGCTTTTAAGGTGAACCAAGAAGATGACTAACTCTTTAAAAGCAAATTTGATTTTTTCTTTGTCAGTTCCCCACTTAGCTCAGTTAGTTAGGATGTTAGGTTTATGCGCGTCGATCCCGGGTTCAAATCCCAGTCCTCCCAAATTTGTTTTCAAGATTTTCAACGGCTTGTTAGATTTCCAAAACAGAGCAAGGCCAAAAATTTTTTTTTTTTAATTTTTTATTTATTTTGTAATTATATTATAAATTATTTTTTAAGATTTACCTTATTAAGTAAACTTACTACAACCTTTACTTGCAAGCTTACAGTAAACTTTACTTGTAAAATTTCAATAACCTTTACTCACCCCACTGACACGAGCAGTTGAAAAGTAAGCTAAACGTGACTGACGACCACTAGGGGCGCTAGTAGAAAATGAGGCCTAGTACATGAATGTGATTGGTTATATAAGTTGTCCATAATCATAGAAATTTTAAACAACCAATCACATTCATGTACCTAGGCCTCATTTTCTACTAGCGCCCCTAGTGGTCCCAGTCACCTCTCACCATACTTTTTGTATTGGAATTACATTACCGTGTCAGAGGGGTGCCTTTACTTGTAAGCTTACAGTAAACTTTACTTGTAAACTTACAATAACCTTTACTTGCAAGCTTACAGTAAACGTTACTTGTAAACTTGCAATAACCTTTACTCGTAACCTTACAGTAAACTTTGCTTGTAAGCTTACAATAACCGTTACTTATAAGCTTACCGTAATGGCGGAAAATTAAAGTTTACCTTAAGTTTACCATTAGTATACAACCCTATCCTTACAAACCATACGTGTAATCCACACCACAAACTTACAGCAAGATATTGTGCTATGTGGGACGATTATTTATTATACAACAATGTGATGGAATTAAATTATGTAGAATCAGGCCTGCACACGGGAGCAGCTCGAGAGCAAGAGGCGATGAGCACCGTCCTCCACCATGCAGGCTTTCTTTACCTCTCTTGCATGGTGGGGGACGGTTCTCATCGCCTCGTGCTCTCGAGCTGCTCGCTTGTGCAGGTCTGATGTAGATAATAATAAAAATAAAGATTACAAAACTCTTTTAACCAAATATTTTTAAATTGGTTTAAAATTAATTAACAAAATTTTGTCTGTACCTTGATTTGTTAGATTAACCTGTTAAAAATAATGCCTTTTGAACGTATTTACACTTTTTCAATTTTCTCTATCCAAGATGTCCTGTACTGAAATGTTTTCTAACCAACTCCTTGATGCCACAGCTGATCTTATACTTCCTGGTGATGTTTCTAATCCTGCTTCTTTTAATACAGTTAATATCCATCCTCCTATCATGGTTTTTTAAGCTGGTTTAACTGGGCCTGTAATGGAGATGAACAAGTCATCTAAGCCGCTCCCTGCTCTTCTTTCTTCCGATTTTTTAAAAGTACACTAATCCATGTAATTGGACAAACCCAGATATTAGGATGCTTCGATAGTTTCCAACCTGATTGTCTGTGGGTGACACGGTCAGTTTTTGATCCAAATGATGGCCAAAAAGGCGTACGAGAAAATCAGAAGAAAAATTTTTTCCTTTTCCTGCACAAAAAGTATCGATGTAATATTGTGCTTTAAGCCAAATTTTCCTTTATATGTAAATTGGCTAAAAATCTTGCTACTTCTTGACTGTCTGGAATTTTCGGGTTTATCTTGTTCTCTGTGCACCATTTGATCAATCTCTCGATTGAAGCCTTATATGTCTGAAGAGTTGATTTTCTCCAACTTCCTTTGATCAGATTTCTTTCTTGCTCGGACCAATTCTTGGCTCTTTCTCCCTACATCCAATGATCCACGCCTGAAGAATAAGCTGATATACTTAAGGAGGAGGGCGATTCGTCAAGAGATCTATCAGAACTTCCTTGAGATTTTCTATTAATATAGGTGGTTCGTTGATTCGATTGATCAGAAGAAACCTCTCCAGAAGGTTTGATCCCATTTTGGAGCTATTATTATAAATCGACCTCTGCTTTTGTTGAGTTTCGATAATATTTTCGGCATGAGATTGGGAGGTGGAAATACCCACGCCAGATCGAAGTCCCATGGACGACTGAATGCATCGATAAAGAGCGCTGATTGATCTTTGCAATCTATCGATGCGTAATTGTTGGATATGGTTCACCTTGACGATCCAAAAAGATCTATTTTTGGCCTGCCCTATCTTTTGAAGATCTCTTCTCTTGCAGCCGGTAAGAGGTGCCACTCGGGTAACATTGTCTTCCTCGATAGATGATCCGCAATCCCGTTGTATCTCCCGGGAAGGTAAAATGCTGATAACGTCATCTCTAATTCGTCCGTTAGTTCCAACAACTGAAAGGTCAGATTGTATAGTTCGAAAGATTTCGTACCTCCTTCCTTCTTGATGCAAGCCACAACTGTCCGATTGTCCGATTAAATGAGTAGATGAGAATTTTTCAATCTGTGAGCATCCTGTTTTATTGCAGCATACACCGCAAACAACTCCTTTTTGTTGGAGTGCCAAGAATTCTGCTTTCTTGTCCATGAACCCGAAATGTAAATTTCGTCTAGTTGTGCTCCCCAGCCGATATCCGCTGCATCTGTCGTCAAATAATTTGACATTGGTTTTTGTGTGTATACAGGAAGTCCTGGCTGCGGCTCCGAGCCACCAGTTTAATTCTTGAGTTACTTGATCGTTGAGTATTTGTCTCTGTCGAGGACGATTCTGTCTGCATGTCCTGAGAAATCTTTGTAAGTGGCGGCAATGAAGTTGACCTCGGAATACGACAAAATTTGCGAAATTTGAATGTCCCAATAACTGCTGGAGTTGTTGCATCATGCAACTTCTAGTCTCCTTGAATTTTTGAATCAATTTTATGATCTTGTCGATCTTCGAGTCTGGGAGACTCATTTGGTTTTGTAGGGTATTCCATGATATTCCGAGAAACACTAGGTTTTGAGAGGGTTTCAGAACGCTCTTTTCCCTGTTTATTTTCCACCCTAAATATTCTAGCAGATCTATCGCTTGAAATGTTTATGATCTTAGAATTTTCTTGTCTTGAGACGCAAGTAAAAAATCGTCTAGATATACGACTACTTTCATTCCTCGAGAACGAAGGATCTCCGCGATCCAATTCGTAACAGTCTCGAAGATATGAGGAGCGGCTGAGAGACCGAAGGGTAGACTCGTCAGTTGAAGCACTTGTCACTCGTATGAAATACGGAGGAAACACCGATGAGCATTCGCTATGGGAATGTGGAAGTATCCCTGCGACATATCTATATTTACTAGCCAATCTTCGTCTTGGAGGAAATCTGGAATTTTGAAATGTGAGATTAGTCGAAATTTCTGACATTTCTGAAGTCCAAAATTTGTCTCACACCTCCGTCTTTTTTGTTCACAAGAAACATTTTGGACACAAAACTTGGAGATTGATTCTTTGGAACTTCCAATATCTTCTGATCTAATAATTTTTTCATTTGACTTGACATCTCTGGGGAAGACTGTGTCGTGAATCTTGTCGAATTCCAATTTGTTGTCAGTGGTGGACGTGAATTGAATGGAATGTGGCAGCCGGAAATTATTTTCAAAACTGTGGGAGTAGCCCCCAGTTTTATCCACCTGTCCTGAAATTTTACTAGTTGTCCCCCCGTAAAAGCTTTTGGAATCATATGGTCATTTTTCTGATCTCTTTCGAAAGGACTGCTGAGCTGTAGCTTTTGATGGTTCTCCTTTCTTATTTTTGAATCTGAAGGTATTTGTTGGTCTCGAGTCTGTATTATTTTTAAAACGCTGTGTTGATTTTGATGAAATTTGAAATTTTCGGTTAAATTTTCCCTGTTCTTGTTCCTTTCTCTGAAAAGGCTTTTTTGTTGAGGCATACGCTGGTGTGTTCAACCATGATTGTGTCCCACCTAGGGATTGGACAAGAGAAATCAATTTCGTTTTATCAAATAAATACTCGTCACTGGGAGGAATATTACGTAATGCTACCTGCACGTTTGTATTTTGAATACCCGTTAGTAATCGATCCCTTCTGCCTTCTACACATTCTGCTCTTTTTCCACAAATCACTTGTAAAGTTTGCTCTGTGTTTTTAAATAAGGGAGAACCTGAACCAAAATTAAGATTAATAATTTCGCGCATAGTGTCAGGATCAACAACACCCTGTTTTTCCTCAATATATTGAACAATACCTTCTAAATTAAATTGCAGTAGTTCTCTTTGATCCAGAATTGCATTAGTTAAGCCTGCCATCACACGTTCAGAAGAAATTAAATAGTCATTACCTTTATCATCACCGAGATCTAAAACAGAACTAGAACTAGAAGGTTTATCATTAAATGTCTGATACTGACTCAATAAACTGTGTAAATAATTAACTTTATCATTTAGTTGTTTGTAAGAATCTTGTTTTAGTTTTTTTATTTGAATGCACACTTTCCTGTTCATCACTTGAATGTTCTGAATCGCTTAACTCATGAGAATGGCGCTTGGAAGTCTTCTCCTTTTCATCCTGAACTTGTTTATCCGATTTATCACTCATCTTGCTTTAGAAAAAATAAATATTTATTATTTACGATTAACGTAAACAAACAACAAGTTTTTGTTTATACCAGTAGAGGTTATGTTTAAGTATATAAACGCATTAAAGTGCGACTTTTAAACTAAATCTTTTTATAATTTACACAATAATGAATCAAAAAATCTAGTCTGACACTAAATTTCTTTTAAATTAAATGTATCTTTAAATAGCAAAATAAAACTTTTATAATTTTAAGACTGTATTTTCGACGCGTCTATATTCGGCGAAAATATTCAATGCTATGAAGAGAAATCGCTACCGCGCAACTGGTGAAGGACTTTTGTGTTGGTATTAGTGGGAAAAGTAGGGAATTTAGACTTGTGAAACTATCTTAAGCGGATATTCAATAGCTTCTCTCATGAAGATGCCGTATATCGGCCAAAGGAGTATAAAGGCCTAAGCACAATAGATTCGCGAAAGTCGTTCGCGAACGCAAAGCTGGAATATTCCTAATATTAGGTTACTATTCACTTCTTTCCCTTTCTACCCCTATTTAAATCTCAGTCCATACTTGTCTCCTTTTATTCCTTCGATTCTATCACAGTCTATCTCTTTTCTGTTAAATTTAAAAAAATTCGATTTTTTCTTTTTTCTTAATCTTTTTCAATAACCTTCATTATATCCCATTGAATCCTTTTTCAATCCCCAAAGAAAACTTTTTATACGCTTTTCAATGTGACGATTTCATGATAAATAAAGAGAAATTAAAACTAAAAAAGAGATCAACTGAGAGATAAAGAGTGATAAAGTAAGCAGGGCTCGAACTAGGTCCGTAAATCCCGTAAAAGTCCGTAACTTTGCTTGAAGTCCGTAAAAGTCCGTTTTTTCGAAAAAAGGTCCGTAAAGTCCGTAATTCGATTGAAAAAGGTCCGTAAAGTACGTAAATTATACGATATAATTTGGATAATTTTAGAGAAATTACAAATGATTGAAGGAATTCAATTATTTTCAAAAGTAATAAAATTCTTTGCAAAAATTCAATTATGTTCAAAAATTTTTAAAAATTCTCGTCAAAATTTCAATTGTCTTTAGGAATAATTAAATTCTTCTCCGAAATATCAATGATTTTCAAAAACTTTAATAAAATTCTTGGAAAAATTTCAATTATTTTCAAAATTTTCCCTCAATTCAATGATTTTTAATAGGTATCTATACTATTATAATAAAATTTTCCAAAAGAATTCAATTATTTAAAAAAAATCTCCTAAAATTCTACACAAACCTTTAATTATTTTCAAAAAAAATAATAAAAAGTTTACAGGAATTTCATTATTTACAAATTTTTTTATAAATTTCTTCGCAATATTCAATTATTTTCATAAATAATAAAATTTGTACAGGCCCGTGTGGAAAAGTGGTGTTGGCCCACGCCGGGGGCCCGCATGGATCGTCCACATCCAGGAGGGGCCCACGTGGGTGATCCAGGCGAGGCCCCTAATGGAAACGACATGCTGATCGATAAGGGCGCCCGCATGGGCGATCCACGCGGTCGCCCTCGTCGGCCCCCTGCGTGGCCCTTGCGTTTGCCCTCAACTTACTCTCGCCTTTATTTTTCAAAATTAAGTTAATAAATTCATTATTTATTAATAATAAACAAGTTCAATTATTAATAAATAATATTGTTACTTAACGATTTTAACTTTTTTTAATTAAATCGTGACCAAAAAAAAAAAATCTGACGCACGCGGGTATAGAACCTACGACCTACGGACTATCAGACAAACGCTTATCATTCTATCTTTAATTATTATAAAACACGAAGTAATCGATCGCTCCGAGTCGAAGACTCGGAGTTATCGATATCTTCATGTTTTTTAGTTATGAAAAAATCTAATTTATAGTTTTTTAAGTAAAATGTTGTCTTCAGGGGCGTATCCAAAAAAAAGCTTCGGGGGGGGGGGGGTTATGGACTTTGATGAGAGGTGTACTCAGAATAAAATTAGAAATTTAGGCTTTAACATATATATATATATGTTATATATGTTATATATGTTATATATATATATATGTTTTTCCAAAATTTCGGAGGGGGGGTTGAACCCCTAAACCCCCCTCCGGATATGCCCCTGGTTCTCTTATATATTTTTGTCAGTAATTGGTCCGTAAATGGTCCGTAATTTTTCATTTTTGGTCCGTAAAGTCCGTATTTTTAAATACTTTCACTGGTTCGAGCCCTGAGTAAGAGATAAAAAGAGATCAATACAGTCCCAAAGTTTAAAAGGTAGTTCAAGAAAAATATCTTCCAAGCTAGCGTGGCTGAGTGACATGTGTATTCGACTTGCGTCCCTAAGGTTCAGGGTTCGAGCCCTTCTGCGTGCTAGATTTTTCAAAGGTTTTAAGTGTTATGTGTACAATGTTGGTTAATAATGTGAAATGAAATATAGATTTAAATAATAAATAATGATTTCATAACAAATAAATAAATAACTTGATTTGTTAAAAATAGGTTATAAATAGAAGTACGAAAACTCTAAAAATATTTTTTTTTAAATAATAAATTCAATTGAAATTGTAATACTTCATAAAGTCTTTAATATTGTTAATAATATTGGTTAATTAATTCTTTATGTATTAAAAAGGATAAAAATTTGCATCAAAGAGAAATAAGAAGAGATAAAAGTACATAGGTATAAAAAGAGATACAGTAGAACCCGGTTAATACGATTCTGTAGGGACCGCGCTAAGAATGCGTCTTATGCGGGAAAACGTATTAGGCGAGAAATAAAATGTATGTCTTTAATTGCAGGGACCACTATAAATGAGCGTTTTAAGTGGGAAATCGTATTAAACGGGAGCGTATTAACCGGCTTCTACTGTAGATAGGGGATAATAGGGTATAAAAAGAGATATAAATTTGGAGATAAAAAAGTATAATATTTCGGGTATGCAAAGTGGCTATTTCAAAGGGATAGAAAAAACTTTATTTCTTTCAATACCCAAAATTCTATCTCTTTCTATCTTTTTACTTCCAGTAGGGCTATCAGAAGATTTTTGAAATTTGATTGCACAGGTTAACATCTTTGATGCTTAAAATGTTATTCCATCAGAGATTGTTGCTAATCGCCAGAAGACGGCAGAAGTGTGCAGAGCGAGCACAATGGCCGAGCTGTCATATTATTTGCATTACATTACTTTCCAATTTTTTATTTTACAATAATGTTTACTCAAGGAATTTAACAATCTTTACGATTATTATAATTTAAAAGATGTTTATTCAGTGTATGTAAGCAGATTATGTAAAAAGTGTCTGCGTTCAGAGCAAAATTTGTTGGAAAATGTTTGTTTACCTATTTCCAACACTTTTAAAAAAATTTATTATAAAATGAGAATAACTTGTGCAAGCATTAACCTGTCATTTTAAAAGAAAATTCAATCCTTTAAAATTCCCAGTAAAAAAAGCAGTATTGGAAGAGAGCGAATAGTATTGGCGGTGAGTTTTTGCCAATACGTTTTGGCGTGATTGGGGGCATTCTGCCAATTCTGCTTTTTCACCGTCAATTCTGTCCTCTTGAATCTTTCGATTTATTGACTCGACTTGAGTGTGTACTGTTGATCTATTACCACATGATTTAGGGAGCTTTCGACGTTCGCGCTAGGGGCGCTGTGAGTATAAGTCACAGCGCTAATCTAGGAAATACCCTAAATCATATGGTAATAGACCAACAATTTGTCAAATTTCATTTATATACATTTTAACAAAATTTTATATTTCCTGTTCGTTATCAGCATTTTTACACATTAAATCAATCAGTCTTTTTGATTAAAATGCCAAATCGAGTCAATAAACGTGAAATCGAAAGATTTAAGAGGACAGAATTGACGGTGAAAAAGCAGGATTGGCAGAATGCCCCCAATACGGTTTTCACGCAAAAACGTATTGGCAGAAACTCACCGCCAATACTATTCGATCTCTTCCAATACTGCTTTTTTTTACTGGGTTTTGAGTTTATAAATATGTATAAATTAATTTGATTGTATGTGATTAGCTATAACAAAAATAATTAACTAACTGACAAAAGCTGTAATCAAAGATTCCATATTCCACAACACTGCAATATTTTTTACAAAATTGTCCATTTTAGATGAATTCGGAAACAGTCACGAATTTTTTCAATTGCATTGAAACGTGTTTTAATAGTCAGCACATGCGCTCAGGTTAAACTTCGACAATACTTGATAGCAGTGACTACATGACTACAATCAGAAATTTAGCATATATGTATATATATGTAAAACACTTTATGCATCTTAGTTTTCAGTAACTTACATTTTTGTCGCATCTTTAAGTCGAAATAAAAAAAAAATCTTTTATGTCGAAGTAACTTACTTTTCTAAGATGGAAACAATATCTTCATCACTGCTAAAACGTATAAAGTATCTTAGATATCAGTATGATACTGTCAATTAAACTAAGTTTCACAGAGTTTTGACAACCGTCGGGCCAACCGTCGACCAAGAAAGTTTAAGTCAATTAAACTGCATTTGACAAAGTTTTGCCAACCGTTGGGCCAACCGAGGCCCAGAGTTCAGCCGACCAAAAAAATGTAAGTCAATTATACTGCGTTTCTTGAGTTTTGCCTACCGTCAGGCCAACCGTGGCCCAGAGTTCGGCCGACCAAAATAATGTAAGTCAATTAAACTGCGTTTCACAGAGAATTTCCAACCGTCGGGACAACCCAGGCCCAGAGTTTGGCCAACTAAAACTGAAAGTCTTTTAAACTACGTTTCGATGAGTTGTGCCAACCTTTGTCGCCAAAGTTGTCCCAGCGGTTGGTTAAACTCTGCATGTAATGGTTGGCTTACAAAGTCGGGCCAACTGTGGGCACTGGTATTTGCCAAAGTTGGGCAAACTCTGGCAACCAAACCTTCGCTTGCCAAAGTTAGGACAACCATGGGCCAACCTTCAAACTCTGGCGGCCAACCCAAATTCGCACCTGGGTAAATTTAAAAGATAGCGCCAAATAATTGGGACAACAGCTCCATCTACAACGTGACTTTTTTCTTGCTAGTATACCTTTCTCTTACACATGTTTAATGCCTCTCAATTCGAGTGTCATAGATTATTTCGATATTCGATACTCTCTATCATTAATAATTGAATTCCTGTACAATTTTTATCATTTATGACAATAATTTGTAAATGTTTGAGTACAATTTTGTTAAAAAAATAAATTCTTTTAGGAAATTTATTAAAATAGTATAGATATTGAAAATCATGGAAATTAGAAAATTTTTTTTAAATAATTTAATTTTGGAGAAGAATTTTGAAAAAATCTTTGGATTTTAAAAAATAATTAATCTCCGCGTGCAGGTCGCTCGCACGCGGCAGATTGAGCACCTAGGTCAAAAAGCAGATTATTAAATGCCATTTTTTACTTTTTTGCTTCCTCATAAAGGAAGCCTTATAGTGATGTCGATTTCCGAATTTTTTAGAACCAATTATTTTCACAAATTTCCAAGTGTAGTATATATAATTCGTCGAGAGGAACAAATGTCCGGATGTATGTGTGTATGTATGTGTGTGTATGTATGTATGTGTGTGTGTGTGTGTGTGTATGTCACCGATTCTTGTGGACAAATTTTTTCTTACACGTCTTGACGGATTTTGATAAAATTTTGTAGGTGTATTACGGTCACGAATATTAAAAATCAGACAAAAGGATTTTCAAAAATATCTAAAAAAAAATTTTTTTTACAATTTTTTAATTTTTGAAAAAATAATTTTTGGATTTTTTGAAGTAACTTTTTTCTATATTAAAAATTTTATTAATTCTTGTCAAAATTGCATTCCTGACATAAAAACGAATCGATTCATGTATATAAAGTATATATTTTATCAAAATTTATAGAATTAATAAATATTTTAAATTTTCACAAAAAATTGAAATTTTGTATTTTTTGACATTTTATCTTAACACTTTAAAATAATTATTCTAAAATAAAAAATTAAACAATTGGTATATATTATATTGAGGAAGCTTAATGATCATGAAATGAACAACTTGTTTAATTTATTACATTTGATACAACTAATAACTATGTTTCACGTGGAATTTTCCATACATGTTGTATGTTCTCATTCTAAAAAATTGCCAATGACTGCGGCACAATTCACAATTTCCCCGAGCGAAAGGCACAATCAGCCCCAATGCGTAGTTTTTTACTTTTTATCGAATATGAAAAAACCAGTTGATTAAACGGTTAAGTATAATATACTATTTGATTCCTAATTAAATATGAATCATTTTAGTGAAAAAGAGCATTGATAGCTTCAACCATTTAAAAACTAGACCAAAAGTTACACATCTGAATAGTATATCAAGCAACAAGGTACGTAAATAAATTGGCAGCCTTTAAGTCCCGTGTTACTTACGATATTTTTTATTCCAAAGGCACAAAAGTGGCGATTTCAGATACCAGACGACAGGGAGTAAAAGTCATTCACTTGTTCGACTTGTATGAAAAAAGGTCGCCATTTTCATTCAAGTGAACAAATGAATGGCTTTTAGTTCCTGTCGGCTGCTATCTAAAAGCACCTATTTTGTGCCTGAGGTATGAAAAATTTATACTTACATAGTGTCAAAGCACCAAGATACTAACAACTGTTTATTTCGCGTAGTAAATGAAATTAAAATGGCTTCCAAAGGTGCGTAGGCGTAAAATAATAGAGGAGTATAGTCGAGGTTGGACCACTGTCTAGGTAGGCCATTCGCGATTTTTTGGACATTTCACTAGCGCCACCTACGCGCATGCTTGCCGAAGCTTGTCTTAGTGAAACCTAACTTTTTGTTCAATTACATTTTCGGAGAATCGAAAATTGTGTTTTCTGTGACGTCGGTACAAAAAAGCTCAAAAAAAGTTTTGTGCATCATGTGAAAAACCATTAATAAAAGATAAAAAAAAATTGAATCGTCAAGGCAAGCATACATAAATTTTCTGGGACTTATGGTTGAAAGAAAAACAAAGTGAAAAATCGAATCCCGAAACGTATTTCTTTATGTTTACAACAATTCGGTAATGTTACTTTCTGTTAAGGTCGGACACTTTGTGTTTAAAATGCACAAAGATGAGGACGAGCTACTTCATTTGCAAAAACTGCAATTCTGAATAACTTATAATATAATTGATAATCTTATTAATATTTTTATTTAATTTTATTAATATTTCAGTGCAAAATTTTTTTTTTATTTATATTTATTTTTTTATATTGTTTATTTTTATTATTTCATTAAGTTACAAGCTGTAAACAATAAAGAATCAATTTTCTGTAACTCCAAACATGTTATTTTACTTTTTAGCGATTAATGCCCTTTGAATTTTAAACATGGACCGACCTTGACTGTAAGGACCAACCTGGACTACAAATTTTTTTTTAAAAATCTTTATAACTTTTTCATTTTAAAACCAATCAATTTATTTTGTACAGAAAAAATGTTCCTATTAAACAGGACTTTCCAACAATATACTTCAATTGGCCAAATTCATTTTTTTAAAAAAGTTATAAACAAAAGTCAAAAAGTGGGCCGACCTCGACTATGTTCCCCTACATCTCTCATTTCAATTTTTTTAAAATCTTTTTTCGTTTTTGAGATATAAGCAACGGCACAACCTACCCCCGGCAGTTTCAACCCCGCTCTCCCCTAATAACAGTAATATTTATTATTATTATTATATACAATTCATATGCATATCCATATTATATTGAATGAGCGCGAGAGACGCGTAAATTTGGGAACAGTGGAGGCAGCCTTATTGTGTCAGTCCCGCATTAGGGTTCCGCAGCATTGATTGAAGATTGAACGACAATCTTCAACAAGGACTGGAGCCTCAACCAAGCTTCCGTAAAGCCTGAACCTAGCGTCAGTTCTCACCTGGGTAACGTGCGAAACAGTAGAAACGTAATGTCATAGGGCGCATTAATGTTAGTATTAGGTTTGTGGCAGGTTGATTGGTCGAAACAAGTGTGTTCAGTGTGTGATTGTATGTACATGTATAGGAAAAAGGGTAAATTGGGAATTTTTTTTATTTTTCATTGGTCGGCGGATTTTTAATTTTCTGCGACTGTCGATGACACCATAGAACACTGTATAGTAAATTCAGGTTCGCAATTTTCCTCGACTGTCGCGGAAAGTTTGGAACACTTTCTAAATTTTCTTCAAATGAGACTACATTTGATTTCTTCGATAACTGGTAATATAACTTTCAATACACTTTACAACATATCCGAGAGTCTTCTACAAAGTCGAGGAAACTTTTAGCGATTAATTTTTTCCGTGCAGTTTTTAAATGGGTGGCCCATATTAAAATTTTCTTTCGTCTTAGAAAAGTAAGTTACTTCTGCAAGTTATTTTTAAAGTATCTGTAATCAAGATGATTCTGGTAAAAACTTAATTTTTTTCTATTCACAGTTGATGGATATTCATATTTCACATAGGAAATTTATTTTTCAACAAAGAATTGAAATTTTCATAGAATCATGAATCAAGGTATACGAAACTTACAGTTTCACAGTCGATGCTAGTTAAAATCGATTCCAACTTCAAACAATGTTGACTTCAATTAAATCCATGGCGGCTCAATCTAAACCCGTTTCATCAATTACTAGTAATTTTAATAGATGGAATCAGAAGTTAAATTTATAATAACAAAGCAACCAAGCACAAGCATGAAACAAATGGTCCTCCTATACACAACAACATTCTAAAAAATTTGCCAATAGGTCGATAAATTTAAATCTCATTCTCCCTTTTCGAACTCTGGAATAATTAAAAATAACTACCAGAAACGCACTGATTAAAAAGCAGACAAGATTATAAGCTACTATCTCTCTCTTTCTCCCTCTCCTGTTATGAAGCTTGTGAAATATATGATCTGTATCCACAAATTTCTGCAGAGCTTCCCTCATTTTCACTACGAGAACATGTAAGGTTTAAAAACTTTTTTTTAATTGTAAATGAACTCAACGAATCGCAGAATATTCCAAAGTTAAATATACGTTTAGTAATAGTTAAATACCACCAGTTGAATGTAAAATTTTACGTTTTCATTAAAAAATTTAGTAGAGTAAAAAAGAAAATGATAAATTTTTAAGAACACTCGAAACTAAAATTGTTAATAAACGCTCGCCTATATTGAAACTCGATGTGGCTTTGGATAGCCAAAATGAGGTCATAAATTGTAACATATAATGAACTCTCTCAATGCGGAACTAGGTAAATCGTGTCGCGATCGCCAAAGGTAGAATATTGGTGTGAGATGATACCCCAGTGAACTATAATTTGATGACAATATTGGTTGCGTAATCGAAAATAATTTATTCCATAGATGAAATATTAAACAAAATATTCCATTAAAAAAAGAACAATATTTTCTCTTCTTTTTCGAAAAATCAAAATTTGAAGGATTTAATCGATCAATTAAAAATAATTAAAATATTAGTATTAATAGTATTTTTTAGGGAAAAAGCATGAGAGCAAGGCCTAAAATTGTTTTAAGTCTAGTAAACCTTTAAAATGAAAAATTAATAGGTTTCAAATTCTCCCCCCTGCTCCATTTTGAAACAATGAAAAAATAACGGACATCCGACAAAGTTGTCCCTTTTCGAAAATTGCGTTTTTTATTTAATAAACCTGATTTTTTGCAAAGTTAATGATTGGATGTCATTTTATTAAGTTATTTGAAGCAAAAAAAGAGAAAGTAGACATAAAAAAAATTTTTTAAGGGACTTTATTATAAATAATCTTAGGAAATATCGAAATTTTCATTTCTAAAAAAACGAAATTAAAAATTGTAATGTGAGTTTCTGCGGTTCTTCTGGGAAGTTATTCAGATTAGAGTTGTTTTAAGTCTAATACATCCTTAAGATGAAAAATCAAAAGGTTATGAATTTTTACGTCACCTCCATTTTGAAACAGAAGCAACCCTTCTAGAAAAAATCGATTGACCACGATTCAGAACGATTACAAGTTTTCAACTATCCAATCGTTTACAATTGTTTCCAATTGGGATGATTGACCACGATTCAAAACGATTAAAAGTTATCAACCATCCAAACGTTTTCAATTGTCGGCAATTGGGATATATTTAAAACGATTTAGAGCTTATCGTTTTCAATTGTCGCCAATTGGGATATGTTTATAACACGATTCAGAACGATTGTATCCTATTGGCTACATTGCAAGCACTATTATTTATCGGAAGATTTACAAATTTTAAAAGGGTTATTACTTCAATAGTCTAGAGAAACACAATATTTACTAAAAACTCAATAATATTTAACGTTTTATTTTGTGAGAAACACAAAATAAAACCGCAGGATGATCGCAAATACATGGCATATTAACCAAAAGAAAATATGGAACGACACTGCGCATGCTTCCTACAGATAACAAATTATTAACTCTCAATCGTTCTGAATCGTGTTATAAACATATTCCAAATGGCGACAATAGAAAACGATAAGCTCTGAATCGTTTTAAATATATCCCAATTGGCGACACTTGAAAACGATAAGCTGTGAATCGTTTTTAAATATATCCCAATTGCCGACAATTAAAAACAATTGGATAGTGGATAACTTTTAATCGTTTTGAATCGTGGTCAATCATCCCAATTGACAACAATTGTAAACGATTGGATAGTTGATAAATTGGAATCGTTTTGAATCGTGGTCAATCGATTTTTTCTAGAAGGGAACTTGATGGTTGAAAATGTTGCTTCGTACGGTACGACTGTTTTTGTAATGTCTCGAGAACCCGTTAATATTTTTTGCTGTTCTTGGTCTCTATTTAAAGCTCAGATTACAAGGAATAGTCTGTAAAAGTAACAATTTTTTTCATCAACTTTTCAAAATTTTGCCAGATGTCAAAGTCAAAGTAAGAAACTTCGTAACAAAATAGAAATATTTTTTTTGTGTTTATAACATGATATCTCGCTTCCTTTTTTTTTTTTTTTTTTTTTTTTTTATTATTGTTTATACTCCTGCCCTATTGGCCTTACGCACTTCGACCAGAGTCCCCGAGAAATACTTTTTTGGATTAAGCATAACCATTCTACTTTAGAAATTTTTCTATATATTAACCTAATTTTGCGTCTACAGCCGACTTTATTAGGAGTACTCGCATTACGCCTGGACCACCCGTCAATGGGTTTTCTCGCCAGAGAAGAGGGAAACTGTAGAAAACCTCTCCTGAGTACAACCGGTTTATCGACAGTCGAGTTCTAATGGTGTGTACCGGACAATAATCGACGGTGCACATCATTATACCTCGACGTCAAACCTCCCGCTCAGATTGTCTCACGTGCCGGAAAAATACCAAGCCAAATGGGCGCGAACCAAGGGTACTATACCCTTGGTCCTTAAACGACCACCAACGCCAGGCATCTATCCGACTGAGCCAATCTGTCGGTATCTCGCTTCCTATTTATGTAATACAAATAAAAATAGTGCCTTTTCATTGGAAATGTAATAAGCTTTCCAACGCAATTTAAAAACAGCATCTAGCTTCCTTTTTGACGAAGTTATCACTGTTTTTGTGCGGGTGAGTTTTTTAATAGCTTGAGGTGTTAGCGGTCGCACAATTAAAATGTCCACTTTGAAATGATATTTGATTTTTTTATTTTACATGATTGTAAATCATGTAGTATGAGTAGTACATGTTGTAGCTATGAGCTACAATGACAACCAGTAATTTTTACCAGTGGACAAAGCTCCCTCTGTACACGGAGAGAAAATATATTACATATTTTATAAAACTATTTTACAATTTGGGGAAAAAGTGCAACAAACCGAAATCTTGACATAGAAAATACTAAACAGTGAAAGAAATAATATGTAGCATAATTATATCAAATATCAAGAATTTTGATATAACTTTACTAAATTTCATATTATTTCTTTCACTGTTTAGTATTTTCTATGTCAAGATTTCGGTTTGTTGCACTTTTTCCCCAAATTGTAAAATACTTTTACAAAATTTAATATAATTTTCTTTCCGTGTAAAAGGAAGATACTTATTTTTTCAAATTTAAAATACTTTTTTAAGACTTCTTAACATACGCTTCTTAACATACATGTAGAAACTTTTGGTCAATTATATTTAAAAACTTAAGGCTATGTTTAAGTTGTGAAATGTAAGCAAACCAAAAGGTTACTATACCAGCACTAAAATCGCAATTTTGCGACAGCCAATTCTCCCACAAAAAATAACATTTTTACACTTTCTTTACAAAAATGGAAAATTAGAGTATCAAAGTTTTCAATAAAATTGTTTTTGACTATAAGCAATAAAAAGCAATTAGTAAAATAACTAATTAAAATGACCAGTAAAAGAGCATTTTTGACGCGTCGCGAAAAATAAACTGTTTGAGTATATCAACCGCACGGATGATGAAGAAGTTACATGTCAGCAATTGGACCTTCAACATGTGGAAGGGTAAATTTTTCCCTTTCCTCCATGAAATTACAAGAGAAAGGGTAAAAACTTCTTCATCGTCCGTGCGGTTGATATAGTCAAACAGTTTAATTTTTCGCGAAGTGAACTCTGTTGCTCGCTGCGCGTGCGCAGACCGTACCAAAGTCGCAATGACGTCACCATGAAAAAAGGTACATTTTGTTTTTGACTGAAACTCAGAGGTTTTCTCATTTTTTCAGTTATTCAAAGTTTAGTAACCAAATTCGATACTTTAGTTCACCATTTCCATAAAGAAAATGTGAATTTATATTGATTTACGCAAATAAGAACCGCGAAAAGATGCTTCACTATTCGGTCTATAGTGAAGCATTTTTTCGCTGTTCGCATTTGTGTAAATCAATATAAATTCACATTTTCTTTATGGAAATGGCGATCTAAAGTATCGAATTTGGTTTCTACACCTTGCATAGCTGAAAAAATGAGAAAATAACTAAGTTTCAGTCGAAAACAAAATGTGCTTTTTTGCATGGTGATGTCATTGCGAGCTTGGTACGGTCTGCGTACGCGCAGCGAGCAACAGAGTTCACGTCGCGAAAAATTAAACTGTTTGACTATATCAACCGCACGGACGATGAAGAAGTTTTTACCCTTTCTCTTGTAATTTCAAGGAGGAAAGGGAAAAATTTCCCTTTCCACATGTTGAAGGTCCAATTGCTGACATGAGACTTCTTCATCATCCGTGCGGTTGATATACTCAAACAGTTTATTTTTCGCGACGCGTCAAAAATGCTCTTTTACTGGTCATTTTAATTAGTTATTTTACTAATTGCTTTTTATTGCTTATAGTCAAAAACAATTTTATTGGAAACTTTGATACCCTAATTTCCCATTTTCGTTAAGAAAGTGTAAAAATGTAATTTTTTGTGGGAGAATTGGCTGTCGAAAAATTGCGATTTTAGTGCTGGTTTAGTAACCTTTTGGTTTGTTTACATTTCACAACTTGGACATAGCCTTAAGAGTAAAATTTTTTTTTAAAACTTTTGATTTTAAGGTTTAAAAAATTTACGAGACATTGCGGAGGCCAAAATAAACACAAACTTTGACAATTTTTTGCGAGGAACGGCTATGACTTAGCGATGTAGTTTTTTTCTAAATAAAGATACATTCTTAAACTTTTAAAACGTATATTTCATTTTCAAAAAAATGCTAAAGGGCGGCTAATATGGCGGCGCATCTAGAAAATAATGTTTTCTTAAATAGGGAAAACGTTGGGCATTCTACACTGCGCAATTTTTAGTCTAAAACAAAAACTCAAAATATTTTATAAAGATGATATCCTAAAGAACAGGTTATACCTATAAAATAGTTAAAAAGTTAACAAAATGACAAAATGGCGGACACATTTTAAAAAAAATTGCGTTTTTGCATTATTTTTTCATATTTGACATCTTGTAAAAACCTCTATTGTTAACATTTTTATCATATTATAGGTATAACCCTAATAGAATTTAGTTACCTTTAATTAGCCGCAAACCCGAAGTTAATTGATTAAGTAGTTTAGACGCTACGATGTCCACCAGTTTGAAAAATCTTGTTTCGAGAAAAACGCATTTAAAGTTTGAGAATCATTTTTGTGCAATAATTGTATTCTTTGCAATTCTTTGTTCAATTTGCGTATATGATAAATATCTATAGGTATTTAGGGTCGCTCTTTACGATTCTGAGGTCAAATTTGCAAAATTTTTAAAAATCGATTCGATTTGCCTGACATTTGTTACTCAGTGCTCGGGACGCAGGTGAGTTCAAGACTCCATAAAAACGAAAATATTCTTCGGATCAAGAAATCGCTATACACATATATTCTACATATATATAGCTTTCAAAATATACAATAAAAAAGAAATCAATTTTTTTGACTCCCACAATGGGAACCTCCCCTTAAGAATAGAAATTATATCATGAGAAGTAATTTTGAAGTTATTTAATGTGGAAAAAATCGAATTCTGTAATAAAGTGTTCAAGAGCGCTTCGAGTTCTTTTTAGCACCATCGACTATTTTTTTCTTTTATCGTAGCAGCTCAAAAATACTGAAGACAGCTTCAAATTGCTCTAAAGGATGGAAATGAAGGAAATATCAATGAAGAAAGTCACATATATGATGCAGGCATCGTAGATTATCAGTGGTTTAATTTTTCATGTTTTTACATTACAAAAGTTTAAATGCGTTTTTCTTGAAATGACATTTTTCAAAACGGTGGGCAGTCTAGCTAGAACAGTTTTGATCGAATAGACTTCGGCCAAAGTTTTTTTTGTTCGTCATTTACTAATGCTTTCGAGTACGTAGCGGATTTTTTTTGGTTTCTTTGTTTTTTTTGGCAATAGGTATTTTGAAAAAATTTGGCCCTAAAAATCGACTTTTTTCTTCAAACAGCTGCCAAAAATTAATATTTTCAAAATATCTTATGTAGGTACTCGAAAGCTAAATCTATCACAGATTCAAAAAAACTTTGAATTTTTGTTATACATTAAATGGTCTAACCATAATCGTGCCTACCGATTTGCCCTGCAGAGAAACGATACCAACTTTGGCACTCTCTATAGGCAACAAATTGAAACTTTTTTTAAGTATAAATATATTTTCGTAAACTTAAAAAAATAACAAATAAAGTCCTTGAAACCAAATTTTATTTACTTAATTCCTGTGTCTTAAAAAAATTCATGAAAAACAGGTTCAAAAGACACTTCAAAGGTGTCACTCCCCCTTAAAGTATCAATAAATTAATGAAAAATGCACGATTTGACGTGTAAGACCCTGTAGATTAAGAAAAAAGAATAAAAAAAGATTCGATATTTTTTTCAAAATTAGTAAATTGCGATTATCATAACATTTCATTAAACTCTAATTTCGGTCAGTTAATTAGGGATGTAGTCCATAATGCAGTAAGATGATTCACACAATCACACAATGTTTAACGTTAGGGCCAGCTAATGCCTACACTGAAAAAAATTCTGTGTCGCTACCTTACCTACGAATGTCGCTACCACACAGATCAGATGGTAAGTAGTATACCGATACACTAAAAAAAGTTGGTGTGATTTTTGTTGCGTGTTAAATTAACCAATGTTAAACGACATAGAATGTGGCGCCACCTATGACGGTTAAATTTGTTGCGTGTTATTTTCTGTAATATCCGAAGGGAGATTAGCTCTCAAGGGAACGCTACCTCACCGCGAGAAAATACCGCGTGCTCAATACGAGGTTGCACCAATCTCGAGATATCGGTATGACAGCCTCCCCGTCTATTCGGGAAGGCTACCTGCTCTCGAGATTCGTTGACGCACCCGAAAACCGAAGGGCAGAGCACTCGAGGCAAGAGAATGTAGCGCCATCACCACACATGTGGCAGCCACACAAAATTTTGTTCAGTGTAGGGGTGCATATTGTAGCTTACCTAGCATTTTAGTACGGTTTACCTTTAACCAGGAAATCATTTCTGTCTACACACCGCACCCTCTTTCACTGTTGTATGATAAGGAAAAATCATGCTCAATCCATTTATTCCATTACGAAAAACTAACATCATTCAACTTTCATTAATTCCAGATGAATGATAACAACAAGGGGAAAATTTATTGTTAAATAAAAAGAATTATTTGTATGTTTCGATTATTCCAACTCAGTGGATATAATTACGAATGCAATTTATATCATTACTCTCTAAATATCAGTTAGTCAAAAATAACTGATCGTTAGTAAATTTTGACTGAATTTTTGCTTCAACAATTAGAAAAAATTTAGTAGTAAATAAATAACAACGAAAATAGTCAAATTTCACTTATTGAATTAGTTACCAAGAATTTTTAGCTACTTTGTTATAATCTAAAAGTAAATTTAACTAATATATTAGTTACAATTAATTTTTTACAGTGAAACAATACTCAAATTTTCTTTTCGTAATTTAAAATTAAATTATTAACATTTTACATATTAAAAAGCATCAAAAACTCCTAATCATCATTATAGTCAAGCAGTCTACACTTAAAAATAATAATCGTCCAACTTTTATAAAATTCAATGATGTGCCTAAATTCTAAAATTAATCGCATACGTGAATTTTTCATTTTGATTTAATCAGAGTTCTAATACAATCGACACTAATGAATTTGAATATAAATAACAATTTCTCCTCATTACGTACAAAGAAACAAGAGAAATATTCATGTCTACACGGAGAGAAAAAACAAGGCTTTTCCCCGTGACTTCAATTCATGCCTTTTTCAGGTAGCAGTTTCACCTGATTTCCCGATGAATTTCATGCGTTTAGCGGTTAGGCCACGCCTTAGCCCTTATTGGCCTTAGCTCGTTGCAAGAATCTCACCGGGAAAACCCGTGAGCGTCCTGAATTTTCACTGTGATAATTTTCACGTGTTAAATGCATATTTTTTCATAGGGAAAAGCCTTGTTTTTTCTCTCCATGTATCAGGAAGCAAAAATCTTTAACTTGAGATTAAAGTCTTATGACCTTATATGTGGGTTTTATACATCCCACACGTCAAAGCGAATGAACTTTCAAAATTAAATTCTCTCTGTGTTTCAGATGAGAAAATAAAATTCAGAGTAACATTTTTCACACGCGAAATCAATAAAACTAAAACTACCTGCGTGAATACCAAAAGGAAAAATCACTCCCTCGAACAAAAATAAGAAAAGACTTCATCAAAAAATGGGGACAAAAGTTACAAATTTCATAGAATTGGTAGGGGAAAGGTTTGCAGGTTGACCCATCTAAACTTTTTTGCTCATAACTCATTATAAAAAAAATTAATTTGTATGAACATAGGTACCATCGGAAAGAGGACCTAAAAAGCTACAAATTTGACGCATAGATATTTTAAATTGGCTATACCCTTTCGTACAATATACTCTTAATCCTAATTTTATTGCACTAAGCAAAAATATTAAATATTATCGAAAAAATAAAATATAAGTGGCTGAACTTTAAAACAGTGAATTACATATCTCTAAACATTTTGGAAAATTTCCTTAATGTTCGACGTATGTTTTTTGCAGCCTTTTCTGCAATTGACGAAGTCGGGGCTATTTCAGACATTTTAGCAATGTGTTGTGGGCTAGTAGAAGGTTTTTGTTTATCTAGATCAATAGATTTCGTGATCATAGAACTAATGTCGTTCTTATTGTTGATGGATTCGCATATATAACCTTCTGCCACAGATGAAGATTTCCATCTACCATGCCGTTTTAAGGTTGTAATGTTAGCTCCAGCATCGACCAATAAAGTACGGTGCGTCTAGTCAAAATTAAATGAAAAATGATATTACCTCAAATTTTTTTGTTGATTCTGTATCCTAGCCCTATATAGACATATCTTATGAAGAGACGAAAATTGTAAGTTTAGCGCTTTTTTTTAACGACGTCAATTACATTTTTTTATAATTTTTACATTTTTCAACATATTTTATATCATTTTACTTCCTCATAGAGGAAGTATTGTAATACCAAAATTTTTCGAGTTTGATTTTTTGACATATCTTTATGTTATTCGACCTCAGGAGTTCAAAAATGACATTTTTAAAAAATGTCATTCCGTATGTGTGTGTGTGTGTGTGTGTAAACATCACATTTTCATAAATATCTTGAAATCATGAAGAGCTTTTGGGTTTAATTTTTTTAAATTGTAGATTTCACCTGCGGACATAAAGTGAGAGTACTTTGTGACAGATTAATAAAGTTTAACTAAATTTTTTTTGGATTTTTAATTTTCCAAAAAAACATTTTTTGCCCATAACCTTAAAAAAATGTTATGATACCTATAAATGTTTTTCCATAATTTTGTAGAGTTTTTTTAGACGCATCTTTTGAGCCCTAATTGAACATTTTTCGTCCATATTGACCGGAGATATTAAACTTTTAAAAATCAAAAATTTTGGAAAATAAGACTTTTTTGAAAATTTTTACAGTATCAAAATAAAAAACATACAAGTAATGACAAAGATTTTTTAATAATTGTTTATATAAATTAATAACAAACTCCCCAAACATAAAAAAAATTATCTAAGTTTTCAAAATAGCAACAATAAGTATAAATAAGTGACACATGTTTGTAAGGGTTTTCGAGGCCGCTGATTACAAATATGATGTTAAATTGACAATTTGACAGTTGACAGCTGTCAACTTCTCTAATAAGTGATCGTTTTTTATAAAAAAAGACAGTAATAAGGTTTTTGAGGTCGCTGATTACGAATATGATATCAAATTTGAATTTTAATTGTTGACAGTTGTCAAAGAAACTGTCAACTTTTCTAAATAATAACGAATTATTGTCTTCGTTATTTTAATTTGTATAATAACAAAAAAATCAGTTTTTTCGTATTTTTTAGGAAACTTCTAATCAACTTATGACTTTTTGGTTTTCCCCATCTTAAAGAGCGTTTCAAACTCTATCCGAATCAACAAAAAAGTAAAAAATAATTTTTTGACACGTAAGGTCCCTTTTCATGGACCAGGTCAGAAAAGAAAATGGTAGACAGAAAAGAGTGAGAGACTACATGCTAATTCTAAACAAATTTCCTATTAATACGGCGGTCTTTCTTTTCTATTCTTTCTTTCTTTCAATTTCTCACAATTTGAAATGCCTCACCTAGTTTTGCCAAATGTCAAATTGACAAAACCAGTTTTGGCAAATGACAAATTGACAAAACTAGTTTCGGCAAAAGTCAAATTGACAAAACTATTTTGGTCAAATTTAAATTGCCAAAACTAGTTTTGGCAAATGTCGATTTTCCAAAACTAGTTTTGTCAATTTAAAACGGCCAATGGCCTAAGTGAAACGTCCAAACCTAGTTTTGACAAAACTGCACTTGCCAAAACTAGGTTTGGCTGTTTTTTCCGGCCATTGGCCGTTTTCGGCTTTTGAGCCTAACATATATTTGAGTTAATTCAAGTGGCATAGGGCCTCAAAAATTATTATGCCCAAGGTCACAACTGGCCTGAATCCGGCACTGCTCTTCTTTTGCTTTCTAATCCCAATTACATATCAGTACATACAATACTTATCACTTTTATTCCTTCAACTCAATTGCAATTGGTTGCAATAGACTGCAGTCTATTTTCTTCCTATACATTGAATTAGCTATGTGACGATTTCATGATAAATAAAGAGAAATTAAAACTTTAAAAAGGAGATCAACTGACAGATAAAGAGTGATAGAGTAAGAGTTAAAAAGAGATCAATACAGTCCCAAAATTTAAAAGGAAGTTTAAGAAAAATATCTTCCAAGCTAGCGTGGCTGAGTGACATGGGTAAATAAAAATATTCTAATACACAAAGATAAAGTTAAATTTAAATTTAAATTTAAATTTAAATTTATTTAGGTCAAATTTGACATATTTTTAACCTACTTATCAAAAAAGCAAATTAATTAGGATATTTCAAGAGGTCGTTACCTTATATTAAAATTTGACAAAATTTTTGACCTATAGGTTAAAAGAAGCTTGACTTAAAATTTAATAGTAAGTTTAAATCAATAAAAGATGTTATAAACTGACATCTACTTTTAAAAATTTTATTAAAATTTATTTCCCTTTAGAGGAAAACATAACCTCAAACTTAGTTTAAAAGTTATAGGTGAGGGAGTAAAAATAAAACGCCAAAATTAGGTCAAAATAATAGGTGGGAAAGCAAACATAACTTTAAAAATAAATAGATTCAAAATACAAGTCAAAATTTAATCTAATTATTCACATATAGGTTAAAAAAAGGTCAATAACAATTGTTTCATTACTTCGAAATCCATGTGTACTTTGTCATATACTTATTGTAATTTATTATGATGCATTCTTCATATTAAAAAAACATTATTTGAAATTTTTTAAAATTAAAATAAATATAAAAAATACAGATAGGGAGTTGTATGTAATTTATTATGATGTAATTTATTATGATCCATTTTTTTCTATGGATGTGTCAACTAAAAAATGGATGTGGTATATGGATGTGATAACCTTAAAAATGGATATCCTGTATTTTTCAATATATATGGTTGTCCCAACCATGCAGTTTTTGCCGTGTAAGAAAACATTATTTTTAATTTACAAAAATTTGAATTAAAATAAATATAAAAATAGAGATAGGGGGTTGGCGCGCGAAGCGCGCAGGGGGGCGAAGCCCCCCTAGTATATATATATATATATATATATATATATATATATATATATATATATATATCTTTGTGTCTCCTTCTTTCTAGATACTAAATACCATTATCGGTCTCTGTTTATAACGCAGAAAATCTAACGCTATTGCTTTCATCCTCTTTCGAAAGTAAATGACATTAGAATGTCTCTCTTTACCTAATTTGCATATCTACTGATTTCATATAAGGATTTTATAGAAATGGTTATTTTTTTCTATCACATCGAAATGTGAATAACCTTTTCGTTTAGAGTCTAAATAGTATATTAAGCAACAAGAGAATAAAGGCAGTCATTTCTTTACGGTGATTTTTGTGACACGAGTGGGAGTCGATGGCGCCCCGAGACCGGAACAAGTCTATTTTTTATTGCTAATGCACAAAAAAGGCGATTTCAGATAGCAGACGACAGGGAGTAAAAGTCATTCACTTGTTCGATTTGTATGAAAATGGCGGCCGTTTTCTCCCTTGGGCAAGAAAAATGCATGTGAACAGATAATTTTCTTGCCCATGGGAGAACACGGCCGCCATTTTCATAGGGTCGAAGAAATGAACGACTTTCCTCCCTGTCGTCTGCTATCAGAAAGCGCCATTTTTGTGCATGTGGGATAAAAAATTATTTACATCACATCCATCAGTGCAAAAATAGGAGAGGACGGGCAGAATAAAATTCCACAAATATTCGTGAGAATGCTGCCTCCTTATATACTTTTCAAGTTTCATGTTAGTTGCGAGAGAGTTTGGAACAACACCTCCTACGGAGCGTTGAGCGAACAACATATTTACTGCATGAAAATTTCTGCAGCGTCGGTAAGTATGTAGTTCGCTCAACGCTACGTAGGAGGTGCTGTTTCAAACTCTCTCGCAACTAACATGAAACTTGAAAAGTATATAAGGAGGCTGCATTCTCACAAATATTTGTAGAATTTTATTCTGCCTGTCCTCTCCTATTTTTGCACTGATGGATGTGAGGTAAATAATTTTTAGACTCTGAACCATGGACGTAAGAATATATGGACGGAGTACTTTCTTACAAATGGAGGTGAGGAGGATAAACTATCTGAAGGGAAAAGAGGTGACAGTCGGACATATTTGTCGGGGAACGTTTTCTGGTCTATGATTGGTTGATTTTCTGATTGGTTATTGAGTAAAGCGGTTAGTTTAAACGAAATATCAACAACATTATTCTTACCTTTTATGTCATTTTTGCATTATAACATAATTAATACATAAAAAATTAATGGGTGTTACGAAAAAAACAATCAAGATTTGGGACGAAAAAAAAACACTCCCGAAGAAAATATACACTGTGAAAACTGGAGTGTCAAATTCGGAGGTTCAAAAAGTGTATGTTTCCTTTGCTTATGAAGAGAGTTAAATAGTCCTTCTAAAATAAATTATGAATTGATAATGGAAATCTACTTGTATATTCTCTCTCATTATATCTGAGGGTTAAAAGTTGCGCAGAAAATGTGTACGATCTGATGCGCGCGAAATTATTTTTCTGACATTTTATGTATTTAATTTAGGGGTTAGGTTGTCATATTTATTCATTTCGCGCCGGATAAGGAAGGGATTTCTCAAGATGGTTAATTTGTCCCTCTGTTATAAACTCATTTTACCTCCAAGAGAAATGTCACGAATATCTGTCAATGGTGTATTTGAACATATAGATTGTTATCCAATAGCTAACTCTCAAATATGAACGATTTGTCCCTCCAGATGTTTAGTCCAATACTCCAGTTTCTCAGTGTAACCAAAAATACAGTTTTCATTTTAAATTTTCTGCACAAATAAAAGAGTTTTTTCGAATTTATTTCTCTTTCGGGTTGTAATAATTATTTAAAATATAATTAAATTTCTTTTTAAAATTAAAAGATCATTTTTTCATTTTAACCCCCCTTGCGAAATCGTTTTACCAAATGTCTCCCCACGTGGGTATACATTTGGGATACATTTGGGAGACATTTGGTAAATTGCTTTATAATTCTGTTAAAAGACAGAATTTGATGAAAAAAACGATTGGAAATTGAAAAGGAACATTTGGAGAATGAAATTATGCAAATATTTTTATAAAGAAAGCTTTGAATAATTAATAATTAACTGAAATGTGCAAAAATGTTATTGTGATTTTATAGCAAGGTTATTTTTCATAATTACTTATGAAAACGGTGTAAATAAAGGAAAAAATAGTGTATATTGTTAAAAGAACGTAAAAATATTAATTACATCTATTAATAAGACTAATTAAACAATAAAACTTGTAATTTAATTAAATGCAAATGGTAAAGTGATATTAAAGTAATATCTACTTTACCAACAACTTATTCTATTTCAGCATTAGAAAGACACTAGAAACAATCAAAAGTCCCTAACGGCAGATATCCCCGCGCGGCGTTTGGTTTGACGCAATATTCTACAGGGTGTTCTTTTTTTAATGATGGCAGAGAAATGCTACTTTTATATTAAAGTAACTTACGGTTATTATTTCTAATTGTAAAATAATTACCGTTTAAATTTTTTAATTATAGTCACCATCAATATTTTCTAAAAATTAAATATTCTCACCTTTTTTCCAGGGCATGTTCCGAATAGAAAAATTGCATTTAGGAAAAAGGAGGAATTTAAATATTATTTTTATTGGCCAAAAGTCTCTATCCTTTTTCTCTTTAAAAGTTAAAATAAACATTATATTTTTTAAAAATGATAAATATTCTTAGAATTTTTCTCAATGGAGCAACGAATAAAAACATTGCGCTTTTTGTAAATAGGAGGAGGAAATATTTAATTTTTAAAAAATAAAACATAATCCCAACCCCTCAAAAAAAATTGATGCTTTTAGACGAATAAAAATAAGAAACAAACTCCTCCTATTTTCAAAATCAATTTTTCTATTTGTTGGTTAAGTTAAACAAAATGGAGAAAATACTTAATATATGAAAAATAAAACATTATAACCTCAACCCCCAAAGAAAAAATGGTTGCTTCACACCAATCAAAATAATAAACAAACTCCTCCTATTTTCAAAATCAATTTTTCTATTTGTTGGTTAAGTTATACAAAATGAAGAAAAGAATAATATTTTTAAAATAAAACATATAATCCCAACCCCCTAAGAAAAAATGGATGTTTTAGACCAATCAAAATAATAATCAAACTCCTCCTACATAAAGAAAGAAAATTTTCTATTTGTCGCTTTAGTTAAACAAAATATGAAGCGAATATATTAAATTTAAGCTCAACCCTTTACAAAAAATATACTTCTAGCTAATAAAAATAAGATTCAAACTCCTCCTTCTTAAAGAAAACAAATTTTTTATTGATTGGTTCAACAATACAAAAAGGGAGTAAATATTTAATTTTTAAAAAGTTACATTTAGTCTTAACCCATTAAGAAAAAAAAACTTCTGGCCAATAAAAATAAACTCCTCCTATTTTCAAAATGCAATGTTTTATTTATTGGTTGAGTTAAACAAAATGGAGAATCTAATTAATATTTAAAAAATAAAACATATAAACCCCCTATTTTTTGTAAAGGGTTGAGTTTAAATTTAATATATTCGCTTCATATTTTGTTTAACTAAAGCGACAAATAGAAAATTTTCTTTCTTTATGTAGGAGGAGTTTGATTATTATTTTGATTGGTCTAAAACATCCATTTTTTCTTAGGGGGTTGGGATTATATGTTTTATTTTAAAAATATTATTCTTTTCTTCATTTTGTATAACTTAATCAACAAATAGAAAAATTGATTTTGAAAATAGGAGGAGTTTGTTTATTATTTTGATTGGTGTGAAGCAACCATTTTTTCTTTGGGGGTTGAGGTTATAATGTTTTATTTTTCATATATTAAGTATTTTCTCCATTTTGTTTAACTTAACCAACAAATAGAAAAATTGATTTTGAAAATAGGAGGAGTTTGTTTCTTATTTTTATTCGTCTAAAAGCATCAATTTTTTTTGAGGGGTTGGGATTATGTTTTATTTTTTAAAAATTAAATATTTCCTCCTCCTATTTACAAAAAGCGCAATGTTTTTATTCGTTGCTCCATTGAGAAAAATTCTAAGAATATTTATCATTTTTAAAAAATATAATGTTTATTTTAACTTTTAAAGAGAAAAAGGATAGAGACTTTTGGCCAATAAAAATAATATTTAAATTCCTCCTTTTTCCTAAATGCAATTTTTCTATTCGGAACATGCCCTGGAAAAAAGGTGAGAATATTTAATTTTTAGAAAATATTGATGGTGACTATAATTAAAAAATTTAAACGGTAATTATTTTACAATTAGAAATAATAACCGTAAGTTACTTTAATATAAAAGTAGCATTTCTCTGCCATCATTAAAAAAAGAACACCCTGTAGAATATTGCGTCAAACCAAACGCCGCGCGGGGATATCTGCCGTTAGGGACTTTTGATTGTTTCTAGTGTCTTTCTAATGCTGAAATAGAATAAGTTGTTGGTAAAGTAGATATTACTTTAATATCACTTTACCATTTGCATTTAATTAAATTACAAGTTTTATTGTTTAATTAATTATAATATATAATTATTTTTTCCTTTATTTACACCGTTTTCATAAGTAATTATGAAAAATAACCTTGCTATAAAATCACAATGACATTTTTGCACATTTCAGTTAATTATTAATTATTCAAAGCTTTCTTTATAAAAATATTTGCATAATTTCATTCTCCAAATGTTCCTTTTCAATTTCCAATCGTTTTTTTCATCAAATTCTGTCTTTTAACAGAATTATAAAGCAATTTACCAAATGTCTCCCAAATGTATCCCAAATGTATACCCACGTGGGGAGACATTTGGTAAAACGATTTCGCAAGGGCCGTTGCCTGTTTCCGACCCACGGGTGGGTCGTGAAAAAGTATGGCCATAACTGTTTCCGACAGTTATAGCGCACGGAAAAAAATTTCTTATAGAAAACACAAACTTTTTCGTAAAATATACAAATAGGTTAAGTTGTGCTTTATGTAGGCGAGTTTTGTGTTTCCAACAAGCTGGTTTATGTGTACCACAAACCAATCTGTTATAACACCAAGAAATCCACGCATGCGCAAGAAAATTCAAGTGAACGTCTGCTTGTCGTCTACTGCGTGACTGTTTAAGCTGTTGAATCATAAACTGAAGTTTGTGACAAGACTCATTCTGGTTTGTGTATTTCCCAAACTCAGCCGTTTGTGGATACTACAACCGCCGTTCATACACGGAGAGAAATCTGCTGCTAATATTACTCGAAAGAGCACATTACTTAAATTGCTTAACGTTTCTCTTATATTTTTAGCATGGATTCATATACTTATTGTAAAAATACTTTCAATGCAATAAGCATAAGAGACAGTAGCTAATTTTGCACGAAATCTTTATTATAAATACAAAGAGAACGTGCTATAAAAGTATTAGATTCTTCTTATAAGAATCGCTCGAACTCCGACTGATTTTCAGGCGGACTTTATACAACACAATCTTACCTGTGTATATACGCACATATAACTCACACACACATATATTTCTCTCTCTCTATATCTGATATTTCTCTGTCCTGTAAAACATTATATATTATATGTAGTATTTAATACTTGTTGCTGTTATAAAAAGATAATATTTATTTAATAGTAAGTATATTAGTTAAAAATTATTGCATTTTTATTCGTGTTTGAATGTATAAGCAACAAGTGAAAATTGTTAGGTTATGTTATTGCAAACGTCACCGAGTTGTACGCGTTCCGTTCCTCGAAACCATCCAGAGAAATATGTGTGTGTGTGAGTTATATGTGCGTACACGCAGATAAGATTGTGTTGTATAAAGTCCGCCTGAAAATCAGTCGGAGTTCGAGCGATTCTTATAAGAAGAATCTAATACTTTTATAGCACGTTCTCTTTATATTAATTTATAATAAAGATTTCGTGCAAAATTAGCAGCTGCTTTTTGTTTTTATTTCATCGAACTCTCCGTTACATTAAATAGATGATTTCGTATATAAACTATTATAACCTCAAGCTAAAATTCTATTCAGCAGTGACTAATAAAATTTGTAAAGATTCTGCAAGCAATAATAGCAACAGATTTCTCTCCGTGTAGATGGCACAGGAAATCTTGTAATTTTCACAGGAAATTTTTTTCCGTGCGTGTTCACTATCACTCAAAATAAATATAATTTGTATATAAATTAATAGATATTTTTCTTTATATCAATATTATAAGAAATTATAAGGGTCATTAATGATATTTTAGAAAATAATTAAATAATTAGTTATAATCTAGGGGAGCGTGGGGGAATAGGAGCCCCTTAAGGAAAATTATTAAAAAAACCAACTTATCTTTATAATAATACATTGTTTTCGTTATTTTCTACTCATTTCGTTATTTATCTTTAATTATGTTTAATTAGAAACTTAAGAAGAGAAAGTAAATTGGAAAAAAAAAATTTTCAAAAAAAAATACATTTTTTGCTATCATCCAATTTGTGGGGTATTGGGAGCTTTCACTTGAAATTTAAAATTTTTTTATTTTTTAGGAATATTTTTTGTTTTCTAATAGAAAAAAGTGTTAATACTTACTATGAAGCCAAAACTTTAGACTTAGAATAGATTTTTTCCTAAATTATAATTTAATACAAAATTTTTGAAAAAAATTAAATTTTTCATTTTTTCCACCAAAAATTATTTCTTAATTTAAAGTTTGTTCATAATGTGATATCTTTTACAATTTTCAAAGAAATAACGAAAGCCGTAACATAGTAAAGAAAATTCTTTGGGCTGACACTAATTCTCCCATTACCCCACAGAATTTTTACAGGACAAAATTTGAATAAAAAAATAAAAACATAAACAAATTTTATTATTATCTCGATTTTTATACAAGTATACATATCCACACATATTCACCTATAATATAATGAAAAAACAGAACTAAATAATACGATTTTAACTACTTATGGTGATATTTAGAAATATTTTGCATTTTACAACGAAAACTCAAAAAATACATTTTCCCTTGTCTTTACTAAAAATTTGTCAAGAATGTGATCGTTTGTTTTGGAATAATATAAACAAAGGTTGTAGAAGATTTTCTAGACATTACAGCGAATTTGAAGGCTTTTAAGTACGTGAAATTTAAAAGCTCCCATTACCCACGCTCCCCTAAATATAATTATACTATTTGAAAAAGTATCAGATTCCGCTGGGCATTTTGGGACAATTATGTTGTATTTTCCTCAAACAGTTGAGGAGTTAAAACTTTTAACTTTTTGTCTAAACACAGACACTTTACAAAATAGGCCAACGGAGTACAACGGTTGAGCATCCCTGTAAAAAAAGAAGAATTGGGTGGTCAGGGATTTCGAATTGGGATGTCGTTTCTTGAATTCGAGAAAACGACTTTTTCGAATTGGACTGATTTCTGAATTCAGAAATGTATGGTCCCGCGATCAACCCAATTTATTATTTCTAACGTATTTCTATTTTTTTCTCATCTTTGATTCAATAATTGTAAGTCTAAATGATACTGAGATATTAAAACTTTACTGTACACATGTGTCGTTAGCATAGTGGCTATAGAGCGTTAGTCTGTAAGTCGTAGGTTCGATTCCCCTCGTCAGCAATTTTGTTTATATTCATAGGTTTGCGATATTTCTAGATTCCAATCGTTAGGTACTAAAATATGAAAATCTAATGCACACTTACTGTAATTGTCTATTATTTAATTTTTAAATGTTATAAACAATTTTTTCTACTTTATTTACTATATCCATGTTAGTCTCCATCTTTAATACAATTTAATTAAAAAAAGGAATATTTTATGAATAATAACTATTTATTAATATTATTTACCATTTTGTTCTTAAATTATTTATAATTATTAATTTAATACTAATTAATAACAATACGGCATTTATTGCGTCAATATTCTCAGCCAGCACTGGTCCAGTGCTGCGCCAGTTGTAAATTTCCCATATTGGGTGTATTCAGTAGCTTCTAAGTCCGAAAATATTGAGTATAGGAAAAAGTTTTCAAAGAATGAAAGTTTTAGTTTTCTTTCGACTTTTAAGAAATGTGAACAAAAAATTTTTTTTTTAATTGTTTATTAAAAATTTTTTTTTTTAACTTTGGGCCCAATTTTTTTTTTATTTTTTTAAAATTTATTTATACCTTATAATATAGAGAAGATTTTCCCAAAAGTCCCGAAATGGGCCTGATGTGCTAAATGACTTTTAAAACATTTTCAAAAATCACTTGCAAGTATCACAGTGGGATTTTTTTACAATTAAATTTCTAAAACTGTCTACAGAGCAGACACTTAAATTTAAAACAAAGAACACTCAAAAACCGCTGCCAAGTTGTACATTTTTATAATTTCGGTGTTCATTTCATGAACACTTTGCTTCCTCATAAAAATAATAATAATTGAAATATAAGAATTACTTTTTATAAAAGGGTTAAAAATCATTAAATCTTGGTCCAAAAAATGTGTTTTTATATATTCTATAAGATGGTAATAATAGTTTAATAATTACACATAAGTTAATAAACAAGAACGTTGAAAAAATGATATTTTCCACAATTCTTGATTTTTCAAATACCAATAATTTCATAATTTCTGCCCGAATCAGGTTAAAAAATAGGTCAATCGAAACGTTTTTTAATGCTCTTCAAGTTGGTAATAATTTTTTGAAGTTACTTTTACATAATTTAAAAAATTTTTTATAAAAGTCTTATTTTTCAAAATTTTAGATTTTTAAAAGTTTAATATCTCCGGTTAATATGGACGAAAAATGTTCAATTAGGGCTCAAAAGATGCGCCTGAAGAAACTCTACAAAACTAAATACGAAACAAAACTAAACTTCTACATTTTGCAACAAAATTTTCAAAAGTCTTATTCTCTAAAATTTTTGATTTTTTAAAATTTAATATTTCCGGTTAATATGAACAAAAAATATTCAATTAGGGCTCAAAAGATGCGTGTGAAAAAACTCTACAAAACTAAAGAAAAACATTTATAAGTGTCCTAACATTTTTTTAAGTCATGTCAAAAAAACGTTTTTTTACAAAATGAAAAATGCAAAAAAAAATAGATAGTTAATCTTCATGAATCGGGCTGAAAATACTCTCATTTTATGTCCCCCGGGGAGACCTACAATTTAAAAAAAATTGAGGCCTTTAGCTCTTTCTTGTTCTGAGATATTGAGGCAAATGTAATGTTAGTACACACACACACACACACACACACACACACACACACATCGGGACAAATTTTTAAAATCCGTTTTTTGGACTTCGGAGTTCAAAATACGTCGAAATTTTTTTTTATTTATTTAGAACATTTATACGGGGAGTTCCTGTGCATATATAAAGTACTAAAGTATTAGGCATAATAAAAAAAAATTTATAAATATGTCAAAAAATGACAATCCAAAATTTTGCTAATACAAAGCTTCCTTTATGAGGAAGCAATAGATTAAAAATTATACGCTGTAGACAGTTTTAAAAAGTTAATTGTAAAAAAATCCCACTGTGATGCTTGCAAGTGATTTTTGAAAATGTTTTAAAACTCATTTATTTCCATCTTCATATTAATTATTATTTCCATTCATTAACATTAATTGAAAAAACATTGTGTTTATAAACAATTTTCAACACATTCTTATTCTTATAAAAGAAAATTACATGAAAAAGAAGTTTTGACAAATGAAATAAGGTCTATCGAATATTATACAGGATTTTTGTCGGGAATCGTCATGCGTCCCATATTTTCTTAAGTCAATACAGAAATTATTCTTTTAACAAAATTGAATTCAATAGCATTGGTGCTATTGGGTCAACAGTTTTTTTTCTCAGTGTAGATAGCTGTCCGTATACGTATAGCATTAAAGATGGTCACCCTAACCATCATTATGTTACCCACTACTATAAATTTCTCTCAGTGTGGCCTGTAAGAATTCTGTGGGGTAATGGGTGAATTAGTATCAGCCCAGAGAATTTTTGTTACCATGTTACGGATTTTCTTATTTCTTTGAAAATTGTAAATAATATCACCTTATAAAAAAACTTAAGTAAAAAATAATTTTTGGTGAAAAAAATGTATACCTAAAATTTTTTTCAACATTTTTTTATTTAATTATAGTTTAGGAAAAAATTTATTGTAAGTATAAAGTTTTGGCTTGATTTTAAGTATTAACACTTTTTTATTAGAAATCAAAAAATATTCCTGAAAAATAGAAATTAAATAATTTTTTTTTCAAATTTACTTCCATTTTATAAGTTACTAATTAAATATAATTAAAGATAAATAACGAAATGAGTAAAAAATGATCAAAACAATATATTATTATAAAGATAAGTTGGTTTTTTAATCATTTTCCTTAAGGGGCTCCACACAGTCCCACAAAGCACAGACATTTTCTGAAAGTTTGCTGCAAGTTTTTCATGCAAATTTCGCAAGTTTGCATTGCAAGTTTGCAGCAAACTTGCATAAATATAAAAATGTCACCTACTTGGCAAGTTTGCACTGCAAGTTTGCAGCAAACTTGCGCCAAATAGCAAGAACTTAAATGTATGCGCAGTAGTTTACTATGACATCTAGAGCTGCGCACTATATTTTAGTCACCTTCCCTACATGGAAGGTAACGTTCATCAAAATATGTGCAATTTGAAAAAAAAATTTTTTTTTAATTTTTTAGGTATTTTAGAAAGTTTGCAGCAAATTTTCCTCAAGTTTTCATTGCAAACTTGCCAAGAAGGTGACATTTTTATTTGTATGCAAGTTTGCTGCAAACTTGGATGCAAACTTGCGAAGTCTGCATGAAAAACTTGCAGAAAAATACTGTGCTTTGCGGGGTAAAAAGAAAGTCTTATTTTAAGGCCGCAAGTCAGTCTTAAATTAAGATGCAACATTTTTAAGGCAGTCAATGTTGAATTTACGCAATGAATTTTAGAGGATTTTACATTGAAGCAGACAGTGCTGAATTCAAGACTGAGCTTAAATTAAGATTTATTTTTTACTGTGCAATTCCCCCACGTTCCCCTACATCTTTATAGTGCCTATGTTGGCACGTCACGCACTTCTACCTTAGTCCTACCTAGAAATCTAGTTAGGACCAATAAAAAGAACAGTTTAATTAACTATTTAAAAAAAAAATCTGTCCGCGCAAGCGCGGGGGATCGCTTCGCTCGCAAGTTTCAGCGCGCCTCGGGGCACGCGAATATTGATCATCGCGCTTCGCGCTCCGGCGATTATTTCGCGCTCCGTTTGATGTTGCGCGCTTCGCTCGCGGTGGTCTGCGATTGTTGTGCATTATTTGTGTTCTTGTTATTATTTCCTATTATGTTTAATAAAACATTTTTTTCTTAAAGTTACTACGACTTTAAGGATTACATTCTCATCACATGTTTTTGTTTGCTGATGATTGCGAGATTAAGTGGATTAAAATGTATATTTTTGGTAGATATGTGCAAAAAGCTCGAAATGTCGATCCGAGCCAAGTCGAAATTTTTTCAAGCCGAGCTAAGGCCAAGCCTAGGTCCTGAACCAGCAGTGGCAATAATGCCATGCTTGGTTAAGGGAGCCTTAGAAAGATGGGGTGAAAAGGAACATGAGAAGTATTGGGCGAACGTTGGGGTGGGAAGGCAAGCGAAAACTCTGTTGGGGTTAGCACTCAACAAGAGGCGAGCGAGCGATCTCCTAAAACTCGATAAGATCAGAGTTAGAACCGTAGTTCGTCTACTTACGGGTCATGGACTATTGAACTACCATCAGCATAAAATAGGCAGACAAGTTTCACCTATGTGCAGACTGTGTGGGGAAAGTAACGAAACTTCAACTCACATATTATCTGAATGCCCAGCGTTAGCTAGGATCAGGCTATCTAGCTGGGGTCAAGCAATTATTGACCCTAAGCAGGTGAGCAACCTATCGATAGAAGAGATACTGGACTTCTGGAGAAGAACAGGACTCTAAGGGGTTGCTATAAACGAGCGAGCTGGAGTCTGGTACAATGGGTTCTATAACCTAGGTGCTTACTTTCCCCTCTTGAGGAAAATCCAGCTCGATCTCGGTATTAGATTAGATTAGATTAGATTAAGGCCAAGCCGGCTTGATGTATCAAGTACTCGACATTTTCGAGTACATGAGTGCCTTTAAGTACTCGAAAAATTCGAGTACTCGGGTAAATTCGAAGACTTGATTAAATTTGAGCACTAGAGTGAATGCGTGTACTCGAAACTATTCGAGCATTTTACACAGCTCGGTTCGGCTCGAACTGATTAGGCTCGGCTCGGCTCGAAAAATGAAAAGCTCGAAAAAGCTCGATCGAGCTTCAAGCTTTTTGCACAACTCTAATTTTTGGTCTTGATGATTAAAATTGTAACGTTATTTTTAATTATACTAACTCTCTTAGCAGAAACATGATTTGCAGAAGCAGCTGAAATATTTTTAAAGTATTATTATCAAGTTGCTGATAAAAACGGATTTTTATAAAAGTTATAACATTTTACAAAATCAATAACAAATTTTTTAACACAGTTAAGGGAGCGTTCACAAATGATGTCACGCAATCTTTCGGGATGTTAGACCCCCCCCTACCCTGTCACGCATTTTCATGCAATTTCCCGAGTCGAACTTTTAGACCTGCTTACCTCCTTAAAACTGAGGGTTTGTAAGGATGTAATAGGATGAAAGCAGAGTTTATTTGCATTGCAAGTTAACTCTGATTACCTCCTGCAAACCCCTGGTTAGCGACAAATTTAGATGGTAAAAGGGGGAAAGCAGGTGTTCCTAGAACCTTATTAAATACTGCTTGACCCTTACTTACAGAATTCTTTCCTCTTCAAAAACCCTGGAAAAACTGCTCATAGCATATTTGAGATCATTTTTAACTAATTTTTATAATAACTTTAATTATTAATAAATGGCATTATTATTTAATGATTTTTAATTTTTTTTTTTAATTTAATCGTGACCAATAGCGAATTCATAAATAATGTTAGTATATATGTGGGGATTAATACATATCCATTTATATATAAAAAAAATTTTAATTTAATATTTGTTAATTAAATTATTTAACGGTGTATATAATCATTAAATTGCATACTTATACCTATACAATACAGAAAAATCGGAATAAACGCAAACCTACGAAATAAATAAAATCTAACGCACGCGAGACTTGAACCTACGACCTACAAACTACGGACTACGAAACTAACGCCCTAACCACTATGCTACGGAACCTAATTGAACACAGACGCTCTATTTTCAGTGACTTGTTGAGTGATTCAATAAAGCATTAATTGACACTAATACACTACAGCAAATAAATAAATTGTTTAATAATAATAACCATTAAACATTCATAAATTAATATTTTTATTATTTAAAAAAAATGTCAAAACATTTCAGTTAAAAATAATATTTATAAATTAATAATAAAAAAGTACATGTTTCGGTAACCTATTCGCAGTTTGAAGTTAATTGTTGTTTACATTTTGGTTTCTTAATCTTTTTTTAATTTTTCTTTTTAAATATTTTCAAGTTTAAAATTAATGTATTGAAAATCTTCGAATTGTTGCAAAAAATTTTATCAAAAAATTTGATAATAATAGAATATTCCTTCAAAGAATTTCTTTATTTAGAAAAATAACTAAATTCTCGCAAAGAATTTTATTAATATTTTTAAAAATCCTAATTAAATTTTTTTGAAAAATTTCTTTGAATTTTTTTTTAAACTAATGGAGTTTCTTTAATAATTTTAATTGAAAATTTCGAAAGCAATTGAATTTTATGAAGAAGAATTTTATTAAAATTGTATTGAAAATAAGTGATTTCTTGCGAAGAATTTATTAAAATTTTAAGAAATAATTAAATTGTTTATGAAGAATTTTATAGAAATATTTAAAAATCATGAAATTTTTTCAAAAAATTCAATTAAAGTTGTTTCGAAAATAATTGAATTTCTTTAAAGAATTTTATTAAAATTAAGTATATTCAAAATAATTGAATTCATCATAAGAATTTTAATTACTTTTCGGAAATAATAGAATTATTTCAATTCTTTTGACGAATATATTCAAAAATTGTATTGAGCTAGTAATTTAATTCTTATATAGAATTTTTTTTTAAATATTTTGAGAATAATTAAATTGTTTTTCAAAAATTTTAAATTCTTGTTGAAACTAAATTTTATGGGAATTTTTGAAAATAATGAAATTCTTTCGTTTAATTTTATTTTAATTGGGTTAATAATTATTTAATTCTTGCAAAGAGTCTTAGTATTTATAAAAATAGTTGAATTATTTTGAAGAATTTATTAAAGTTTAAGAAAATAATTGCAATTTATGAAAATATTTTTAAATATTTGAATTCATCTAAGGAATTCAATTAAAATTGTTTTGAAAATAATTGAATTCCTGCAAAGAATTTTACTATTTATAAAATTAATTGAATTCTTCGGAAGAATTTTACTATTTATAAAAATAATTGAATTTTTTCGAAGGATTTATTAAAATTTTAGAAAATAATTGAATTCTTTCGTGAAATTTTCAAAATAAAAAATTTTGTAATTTGCAAAACAATAATAAGTTGAATATCTTGTACCGCGCGTAACATTTTCTATTGCGTAAGAATGTGGTAGAAGCAATACAGGGTTTAAGGTTCAATTAGGACTTAAAAAGGAGTTGTCAGAGTCAAATAGAACTTACGCAGGAGGAAAAAAACACCAAGGGTTTGTTAGGTGCAGGTTAGGGTTAAATTATACTTACCAGGAGGTAAGCAGATCTAAAAGTTCGACTCGGGTTCACATGCAAAAATACATTGTGTCATGTTTAGTAGAGACCCCCCCCTGCCCCTAAAAACGTGACATCATTTGTAAACGCTCCCTACGCTGACTGACCCAAAAACTTAAAAAAAAAGTAGTTTCTGGCGAAAATGGCTGGTTAACGAATTTGGCCTTCATTTTTGCACCAACTTTAAGTGTGTTAAATTTAAAAACGATCTGATAAGTTTTTCAAGAGTTATTGTGGGAACAAAATTTTTGGTCTACAGACAGACAGACAGACACCATCGCCGGACCATGTTTTTTGGGTTCAGGGGACCCCAAAACATCGAGATTTCATAAAATTAGCGAAAGTCAATTTTCGACCAAGACTAATACTTTCTCATGTGATGAGAATGTAATATTTATTCTTATGTATTATTATTGAGGTTCATTATTTCATCTTTTTTTACTAACTTTTGTTATCATGTAATTTATAATACTTAAAATTTCTATATACTAACAGAGGCATTATTTAATATTTTGATGATTACTTTTGTCATGTATTATTGAGTGAGATGGCCATTAATGACTTTTATTTAAAATTTTTTATGATAATGTTAGATACTTAAGAAATATTAAAGAAAAGCAAATTAAAAATGTCCGACAACAAAATAATTGATCTAATTGACATTAGAGATTGAGTTATATTTGTAGGTTGAGTTGAAAGTTACAATCAAACGATTGATTGAAGATTGGATTTGAAATTTTTGGCTACATAAAAACTGCACACAATCCCATGATAAATGTTCAAAATGTGACCAGAATAAGAGAAAAGTAATTTGAACTATTCAAAATTAAGTTTAAGCTAAAAGTAAAACATTATAAGCATTGGCCATCTCTCCCGCACACATGTGGCCATCTCACCCGGACATTATGGGAGAGATGGCCAAATGCACTTTTTACAAAATGTAAATTTTGAGATTGTTCTTATGAAAATATTTTATTTTATTTTTCGTTTCTTCGAAGTTAATTGTTCAATGTTTAATTATCAATAAAAGCTTAGACCTAAATCGCTTTTTTATAATTTTTACAGGACTTTAAAAAAAACTACGGCCATCTCCCCCGGACTTACCCTATTGTATTGGAAATTATAAAACAAATTACAATTAAAGTTGAAACATTCACTTTTTTACTAAAAATTTTTTGGTTCTTTAGAATCATATTACTACATAATAAAATTTTATTCTTTCCATTAAGACGAATGAACTTGATTTTATAAATGTTAAATTGTATTCAAATTATTTAAAAATAAAATATACTTGTCGTTCTTTTGCTGATCGTAAAAAGGAAGCAAAATGTTCATTTAATGAACATCTGGATTCACAACTTGTTTATTTTGTCAACCGCAATATTGTATCCGACATTTCAAATTTTAAACACTGACCTCATATTCGTATTAGGCGGTCCATAAACCATCGAATAACAAATTTTATGTAAATCCAATTGAGCTTTACGTTTGTCAAAAACCATATGAGAACTCCGCAGGAGGAAGCAAATTTTCTTGATGATCCGAAAGAGGAATTGATTTTTACGTTTGTTAAAAACTATAAGAACTCCAGAAGGAAGAAATTTTTTTTGATGATCCTAAAGAGTAAGCAAAATGTTTATGCAATGAACATCTTGTTATACTTTAGAACACAGTAAACTTAAATTAAGATATTTTAGATGGGTGATTCTCCAGAAACAGTGACACTTGTTCCGGTCTCGGCGCGCCCTCGACCTCCACTCGTGTCACAAAAATCACCGTAAAGAAATGGCTGCCTTTATCCTCTTGTTGCTTAACCCCTTCGCAGTCAAGACCAAAATCTCATAAGTGGGCTCAAAATGTCGACAACTTTTTAGAAAACTAAAATTTGCGCAAACGAGCATACTATTGTATTTAAAGTCGCTGATTACGAATCCAATATCAGATTTTGAAAATTCAAAATGGCGGATCCAATATGGCGGACATAAAAATTAAAAAACCAACTGAATTTACTTGAAACTTGTTACTCAAGGGTTTTCGGGATCGCTGATTACGAATTCGTTTTCAGATTTTAAAAATTCAAAATGGCGGATCCAATATGGCGGACATTTTAAAAAATTCATCGGATTCTTTTAAAACTTTTTACTCGAGGGTTTTTGGGGTCGCTGATTACAAATCCTATTTCAGATTTTGAAAATTCAAAATAGTGGTTACTTACGGCCCAGAGTTTACCACGTGAAGGTATATGCGGTCGGATTTTACACTCCTTTATTTATTTATTTTTTTTTATATTTTTTTTTGTTTGTTCTTATATTGGATCTGCCATTTTCAATACCGATATTACATTTTTAATCTACGACATCAATAAATTCCAAGTAACAACTTTTAAGTAAATCTAATAAATTTTTTAAAATGGCGCCAGCCATATTCGAACCGCCACATTGTATTCTAAAACTCTGATGCTAGATTCGTAATTAGCGACCCCAAAAACCGCAGTGTAACGAGTTTTAAATGAATCGGACGAGTTTTTGAAAATGTCGTTCGCTATATTGGATCCGCGATTTTGAATTTTTAAAATCTGAAACCGGATTCGTAATCAGCGACCCTGAAAACCCCCGAATAACGAGTTTTAAATGAATCAGGCGAGTTTTTAAAAATGTCGTCCGCTATATAGGATCCGCCATTTTGAATTTTCAAAAACCTGAAATCGGATTCGCAATCAGCGACCCCGAAAACCCCTGAGTAACAAGTTTCAAGTGAATCCGATAGATTTTAAAAAATGTCCGCCATATTGGATCCACCATTTTGAGTTTTCAAAATCTAATATAAGATTTGTAATCAGCGACCCCGAAAACCCCTGAGTAACAAGTTTCAAGTGAATTCAATAAATTTTTTAAAATGTCCGCCATATTGGATCCGCCATTTTGAATTTTTAAAATCTGAAAACGAATTCGTAATCAGCGACCCCAAAAACCCCCGAGTATCAATTTGTAGACAAATCTGTGTGTTTTTGTAGCCAAAAATCTGCTTGCGTCTATACACGTCATCGACAGTTTGAGCCCACCTGCACCATGACGTGTATATACACGTCATCGACTGCCAAGGGGTTAATATACTATATTTCAACCAAATACACTTTGTTTGAATTAAATAAAAAAATATGTTTTTGTTTAAAAAGTAAATCTTTCTTTCAAGTAAATAATAAATTTATTTTTATTTACTAATTTTTTCTTGTATTTAACAAATAGTTTTAATTACGAACAAATAAATATTTATTTAGCTCTGAGACAAATATATTGTTACCCCAGTTCTGACTTGTAGGGGAGAGTGGTCCTAAGTTGGCTGTGGGCCTAAGTTGTCCACCCTGCGTTTCTCAGAGATGGTATACTGGACGAATCTATAATTTCGTGGTGTGATATATTGATAAACCATGATATAATTTATGGACCTAAGAAGGAGTTTACACCGTAAGCGTTAAATATAAGTCTCCGCGCGCATAAACGGATATACCTCCAGGAGCATATATTTGCGCCTGCGCGAACACGTGGTCAAGGCTAACTCTTTCACAACACAGCTGCAGGCAAACACTTTGCGCAGACGCGAGTATATGCTCATGGAGACATATCCGTTTATGCTCGCGGAGGCTTATATTTAAGGCTTACGGTGTAAACTCCTTCTAATTATAATCTAAGATTCTTCTACGCATTGTGAGGACAATAATATTGTATATGACAAAAAAAATTTAATTTTTCTTGTTTTTTCGAGAGCAGCTACACTACCGCCCACGAGTATCAGGACGATTACACGCGACTCTATGAAAAAACATGCCATCACTTTTTCAATCATATCTCGTAAATAAAAGGAGATACAAGAAAAACTTGAATACGGTTAGAAAGCTGATTAAGTTTTGCGTAAAATAAGCCGTCTATGAAGTCATTTCGTTAACTATTTTTTGAGTTGTAGAGTGAGAAGGAAATAAAAAAAATTATCAAATTTTCTCATTTTTGGCTCTTGATTTCAAATTTTTCAAAAATCTAGAAAAATTTAGATAAAATTTTTTTAAAAACACTTAAATCTTTGTTAGAATCTCAGCTTTAAAATAAGCCTTTGAAAATTAAAAAAGGTTAATCCGTCTTTGATATTTCATTAAAAATGTGAAGCCGTGTTTCGACGATTGGTGCATTGGAATTTAACTGTGACGACTCGATTCTAGCATCGCGTAGCTGCGAATGGGAGAGAAAACAGGGACGGATTTAGGCTGGGGAATAATAAAATAATAATGATGTTTCACGAGTAATATAAAGAAACTCGAAAGTTCATCGTTCCCCCGCATGAATTCGTCCCTGCTTTCTCTCTCTCATTCGCTGCCGCGCGAAGCCAGAATCGATTCTTCACAGTTGAATTTCAATGCAACAAACGGTCGAAATACAGCTTCACATTATTTAAGTGTTTTTAGAAAAATTTTATCTAAATTTTTCTAGATTTTTGAAAAAGTTGAAATCAAGAGCCAAAAATGAGAAAATTTGATAATTTTTTTTATTTCTTTCTCACTCTACAACTCAAAAAATAGTCAACGAAATGACTTCAAAAACGGCTTATTTTACGCAAAATTTAATCAGCTTTGTAACAGTATTTAAGTTTTTTTGTATCTCCTTTTATTTACAAATTTATTTATTTATTTCTGTCGACAAATTTTACAAGTAAAGGTTGCATCTTTATCTTCGACATCGACACCAGCACAACTGCACAAAGCCCATTGGTAGCAGACAGAACATGCAACCCAGCCTTCATTTGAGCCGAAATAATAACCATTACAATAGAGACAAGGTGTATTTTCCACTTTACCATCGCTAATTGATGATTTAACCTGACAAGCTTTTTTCTTTTTGGTCACTCTTATTTTATTCAGTCTTGATTTAAGTAGTTTTTCTAACTTTTCTTATTTCGCTTTTCTTTTGCTTCATTTGTGTACCCCGTCTTGCCCCACTCTGCCTTACGCAGAAATATTAAATAAATTGGAATTTCGTCTAAAAAGTGACTTTTTTCAAAACCGAAGTAATGAATTTTCGATTTTCTTCTTTTGTTACAATTACTGATAAATAAAGAAATTTTTTTAACTAATGACAAAGTGGTGTTCTTTTGGGTTTAAATAATATTTAAAATTATGTCAGGCGTTGTACAGAATTTAGAAAATGAAATTGGTAAATATTGACAACTTCCAAGCTCCATTTCATTAGAAAAACATTTGTTTTGTATTGTAATTGAAGGTTAATTTTTAAAAAAGTGTAAAATTTGAATAGAACTCTGTGCAACCACTGAAAAGATTTTTCTTATGTCAAAGTGGTAACACTTTGACACACTCAGAGAAAAAGTTTATTTCACTTAACCAAACTGTTTAATTAACCTATTTTATTTGTTACGATAAAACAATTTTGTTGATTTAAATAAAAATTCGGTTCATTTTAATAAATACGTAAAATTTGTTTGGTTATTGGAAAGAAATTTTTTATTTGAAGTTGTTTGTTTTATTTAACCAAATTTGTGTTTTAAATAGAGAATATTATTTAGTTAAGTACAATTTGTTCGACACAACACACAAATTTGTTTGATTCAACCAAATCATTTTATTTGAGTCAAACAAAAATATTTGCTTGTCTCTAAAAGTGCATGTGTGAATTTAAAAATGGCGATCTCACTTGTCTACAGACCGCGTTCGCGTTAAATTTATTAGTTAAATCGGTAAACAAAAGAAACAAAATTATAAGTGTCGGTTAAATAAATGCATTGTGTTCATTGTAAGACTTACTCCATATTTAATTTGTACCAGTGAGAAGAATATTTACAAAAAGGTTTTGTAAAGTTTTCAGTTGGTTGTTTCGAATAAATTTTTCTCTGAGTGCATGTATAAAAATCGTATAATATGTTTAATGGAATATTTTAAATGTTTTTTATAATTAAGTAATTTTGTTTATATAAAGAAATATATAATATTTTACTTAATTATTGTTATTTATTTTCCTCTAATAATGTTTGAGTTTCCTAATTTAATATTTTCTAGTATACACACTATTGGTTAATTTATGATTTATTATATTATGTATGTATGTATAATTTTAAAATATCAATAATTATATAATAAATTATAAATTAACCAATAATATGTATACTAAAAAATATTAAATTAGGAAATTCAAATATTATTAGAGGAAAATAAGTAACAAAATTAATTAAACAAAAATATTTATTGAAATGAACCAAATACGTTTACTAAAACTATTTATTTGAATCAAACAAATTTTTTCTCTTAAAATAAACAAATTTTTTAGTTATATTAAATAAAATTTTTTGGTTGAGTCTAATAACCATTTGGTTAATACAAATAAACGTATTGGAAGAAATTATTTGGTTGAATCAAACAAACGTCTGGTTGACTGTATAGCAATGCATTTATTTGGTTGATTCAACCAAAATTTGGTTGTTTCGAACAAATTTTTTTCTGAGTGCATAAAAAAAATTTTTTTATTTATCAGTGATTGTAATAAAAGAAAAAATCGATTACTTCGGTTTTGAGAAAAATCACTAGGGTAGATGTACCACTTTTGTCCACTGCTCCAGTTTTGGCCATTTTTATAAAAATTTTATTTAATTATTTATTACTAGTACAACTTCTGCGCGCCCATTAATTGTTTTTTAACTATAAAAGATTATGCTTCTTTTAAACAAAAACGCTTTAAATGAGCACTTCAATTTTTTTTAATATGTCAATCATTTAGAAATGAATCCCACAAATTCCACAATACATTTAAGTAATTTTCATATGCTTTAATATCTTAAAAATGTTCACATAAAATATTTCAAATATCCCGTAGAGCGAAGAATTTTAATATCCCACAGATATCGTAGAATATAAGCTAAAAAATCAGTGACTATTCGCTGATTCATTAGTGTATACAGTAGAACCTCGATTATCCGAGGTAATGTGGGGAAGAGGTACCTCGGATAATCGAAAACTCGGATAACACGGAACCAATGAAAATTTCAAAATTTTAAATTATTTTTCATGTGTTTAAAGTGTTAGAATAATATTAAATGACAAAAATGGACGACATTTTAAATGCAATGATCACAAATAGTGGTTTTGTAAAATTTATTTTCCAAATTTAGTCGCTCGATCCGTTTTATCTGAGTTATTCCGCATTATTCGAGCATGATTAGTGCCTCGGATAATCCGGAATCTCGGATAATCGAGGCTCGGATAACCGAGGTTCTACTGTACACTGATTGAATCAGCTGCATACTTATAGCTACCCAATCAGCGACTTATCACTGATTCAAATTTGGAGAGTACAAATATCTTAGGGATACCCTAATTGTATAGAAATGGGAAACATTCAGGGTATTCTTAAATATCACCTAAGTAACATATGACATTACAGTAATGTGACCGTAATGTTCCATGTAATGTTATTAATATACCAATGTAATACAAAAATGAAATTTCAACAACATTAACATGTCCACCCCAATGTGATATTTTAAGTTATTGTAGTTACATTACATGGTAATATTACTGTAATATTACAGTAATGTGAAAGTATTATCGCAAAGAAAGATAAAAACAATTCTTCTTATATGAAAGGTGATCTTTTTTCGTATTATTACGGTGACATTACTGTAACACTACTGTAATAATATCTAGTATATATTTTATATATAAGAATTATTTTTCTATTGTAAAAGTAACTTAAAATTTTTTATACATTTTACTTGCATTTTCTAAAGAAACGTATGTAGATAAAGTCTCGTCAAAATATCAATTCTATAAAAAATTCGATACAAATAAGCCTATGAAACAAATGTTACTTTTTTGGGACATATAAAAAAGTTAGACAAATCACAAGTGATTCATTCGGACGAAACGAACCGTTAGACGAACGAAATTTTTGTTTTGCAGTTGACTTGACAACTAAACTGTCATTTTGAATTGTTGGACAAAACGAACTTCTATGTCAGAAACACTCAGATCCAAAAATGTTTTTGATGTCGTAATTTGAATAAACATTATTAAATTCTTCTATAATTTATAATTATAAACTACATTTTAATTCAGTAGTACATTAAAGTTTATTAATGTATTAATTAAAATAAAAATTTTATTAGGTATTAATTAATCCATTTTTTAATTAATTTTTATAATTATTATTAAATGAATCGAAGATAATATTACTTCAAATAAAGAATTCCTTTATAATTTAATACAATAAAAATTAACAAATGTATTACTTATTATTAATTATAAATACTCATATTGAATAATGTAACAATTAATTAGTTATAAGAAACTTTATAATAACAAAAAATTGATTAAATTACATATATTTTGTAAATAATTTAAAAAATGGTTTTAAAAATTTTATAAATCAAACCTATTTTATTTTTTAGTTTGTAATATTTAATTTCTGAAAATATCCTATTGAACTCAAATAATTAAAATAAAGTATTAAATGTAATTAAAGTAATCTGTTTTTAAAATAAATAAATTTAAATATCGCTGCCCTGCAAGGGTTCTGCGAATAGAATGTGGTATAGTGTTCCCGAACTGACTTTTTGTGCTGAACACGAATCACACTGTAAAAAGAAAGGTACTAATTCAGTACCAATTTTTGGTACTAAATCGAGATTTGGTTCTATTTTAATACCGAAAATCAACTCTAATTTAGAAGCTTTTATTTACAGTGCAGGGCTTGAAAACTTCCCATCGCGTCAGGTTTTAGAGAAAATTGTGATTGAAACCCCTAAAAACTGCGTTTTTGGCCATTTTTAAAAAATTATACAGCTAAATCCTGACGTGCTACAAACTTCGCTAATATCAGAAATTAAAAACTAAACCATGCCCTTTCACATGAGCCCTATGACGATTTGATCGCATGCACCCTTAAAGCAGGGGGTGTGTTTATATCTAGGGGTGCAAGAAGAAAATGTTAATAGAACAAAAATATTTAAAACTCCGTCTATTTCACTGAAACCTTTAAGCGGGGTTGTTGGGGTTGCTGAGTACGAATAAAAAGTTAGATTTAAAAAATTCAAGTGTATAGGTTTAATTCAATACGAAAGTCAATAAAAATTTTTAAAAAATTATGAATTTTGTTGTTCGAGAAAAATCGGAGAAGCTTTATATGCAGTAAAGAAATGACGTTCGAAGTAAATGTTATAAAGAATACTAAAACTGTGTATTTGTTAAGATCATTTAGCTACAGGATTTATAATAGTCTGCTTGCCAGAGTACACTACGGGGAGGCGATCTAAATTACACTCAATTTGTTGTAATTTTTTATGTATTTTTGTTCTTTTATATTTTTTTTGTATTTCTAAAAGTACTTTTTTGTTTTATTAAAAAAAATGATGTCTTAAGAAAATTTGAAAAAACAACGAAACGAAAGTGAGCTAATGCAGAAATCATTGAGTTTCAAAGAAGCTTGGTTTTTTAGATTTTCGTTTTTTAAGCTTGTGACTGAAAGTCGCGTTTTAAGGTTATTTAACATCTAATTCTAATTATTACAATTTTAAATTACAGAATGTTAATGAATTTTCATTATAAATATCTGTAGACAATTTTGTATCATAGAAAAAATATATAAGAACTGTACAAAAAGAAAATTTTATATTGCTTAAATAACTAATTTCAATGTCTTTTGTACTAAAAATATTTGTTTGCTCTATCTATATAAATTGTAAAAAAATGTATTAATTTATTATGTGTAAATAACTTACAGTTCACTGATTGTTTGATAAAAAAACTCAATATTCATTAACTTATCTTTAAACGACGAAAAATAGAAAATGAATGGAAAATTTCTGTTCTGTATCCACTACTGAAATTGAAAGAATGTTACTTTTAAAAAATGTACTCTTTATAAACTTATCATTCATTTTACATAAAAAAAATTGTTTAATATTCTTTAAACATTGAAGAATAAGGTTTTACAATTGCCAGTGATGTGACGTAGATCGGCCCATTAATGAAAGATGAGTGGCACTTTAATGGCAAGAATTTTGTATCTTTGATGGCAAATTACAATTGCCAGTATTGGGCCAAGCGCCGCCTCAATACTGGCAATTGTAATTTGCCATCAAAGATACAAAATTTTTGCCATTAAAGTGCCACTCATGTTCCATTAACGGGCCGATCTACGTCACATCACTGGCAATTGTCTTTTGTTATTAAAGATTGATCAACTTTGCCGTGAATGTACCATTATTGGGCTGAGAGCCGGCCCAGTCTTAGAAAATTTGAAAATCTGACCATCGACGCCATCATTGGCCCAGCAATGGAACGTTTTGAACACCAGTAATGGCCCAGTAATTACTGCCAATTCTCGGCAGACATTACTGGGCCAATGATGGGCCCTTTTGCAGTCTTGGCATTTCGCACTTGAGTTACCACTAATTCATACTCTCTCTCTCTACTCACTGGTCACTCAATAGACTGCCCACTGGTTGAAAGAAACCCTTTGAACAATAGCCAGGTACTCGATCGGGCCTCTTTCTCTCTCCCTCTTTCTATTAACTAAACATAAATCGCTCTCTGTTTATAACGCAGAAAAGTTAACGCATACCTATCTCTCTTTCATTCATTGAAAACATTATAAAACTATCTCTCTTCAGGTAACGGTATTGCTTTCTTCCTCTTTTGAAGAAAAATAACATCAGAATGTCTCTCTTTACCTAATTTGCATATCTACTGATTTCATATAAGGATTAATGAATATTTCTCAATATAATATTACAGTAGGGTAAAGGTGTACGAGATGATCCCCCTAAGGGAAAAAACCTATTATTCAAAGAAAAATCAACATATTCGAGTTTTTTTTGTACGCACTACTAGATAATTAATCTATCTAACTATTCTGATTTGAAATATTTACAGCTAATTAATATTTTACTATTAAATTTAATTTTTCTAAAACCTTACAAAAGGATCATCTTAGACACCGGGGTGTCCAAGATGATCCCCATGGTATGGGCAAGATGATCCGTAGGGTTATCTTACCCCAATTATTGGAAAAGGAGTCTAAATTGAAGGAATAACAGTGTATCAAATATCAATGTTAAATATACTTTATTTAGGCCATAAACGCTTTTGACCACTCACCACGATTCGTTTTCCTATTTTATAATTACGAGGCATTGTCTACAACGAGAAAATTAATAAAATAGATGTAGATGTCAACTTTTTATTTTAGATAAGTTAGTTTTCTTAATAAAAACATATAAGAAGCAAGAAAAATTGAATTTTTTATTAATACTAGATAATTCAATTTGAGGTGAGGCGAAATACATGGGAATCAGGGGGGATCATCTTGCCCCAAATGCCACTATTTTGTAATTTGTTCGTAACTTAACCTACAAGCTCTGTTATTCTATAATACCAATCAGAACACTTAGTTGAAGATATACTGAAGCCGTGAGTACAAGAAACATATCCCGAGTCGAACTTTTAGACCTGCTTACCTCCTGGTAAGTACACTGCAAAAACTAGCGTCTTCGAAACGTCTTATTTTAAGACATTAGACGTTTTGAAAACGTCTAGTCTGGAATAAATGACTAATTCATCTGTCTTTCATGCAAAGTGTCTAAAAATTTGAGACACTTCTTGCGTCTTACAAATGTAAACAAGTCACTTTCAGTGCTTATAATTTAAGACATATAAGGTAGACGGTAAAAGTGTCTACATTTAAGTCATTTTTGCTAATTTAAGACGTTTTCGAAGTAAGACACTTTGAATAAAAGACATTTTGTGTATTCGAGTATCTTCGGTAATATTCGTCTTGCCTCGTCTCGATGAAAGTTTCCCGCGCAATACACACTAAAAAAAAAGTTTTACTTTCAGCCTCTTTTTGAGGCTGAATTTAAGATGTAAACGGAGTCAGCCCCGTTAAACAAGGACAGACTTATGTGAAATACATGGGCTGAATTTAAGGTGTAAACGGAGTCAGACTTTTTTTTTCCTGTGTATCAATGCATACATGCATTTTTAGGTTATGTATCGATTCAAGCAGAAATTTCATCTGAATGAAGACACTTTAAACGTCTCCAAAATAGTCACTTTTAACGTCTTCCTGAAAGACATCCCAAAACGTCTTACAAATGAGGACAAAAGTGTCTCAAATATAGACACCTGTTTTTGCAGTGTATAATTTAACCCTAACCTGCACCTAACAAACCCTTGGTGTTTTTTTCCTCCTGCGTAAGTTCTATTTAACTCTGACAACTCCTTTTTAAGTCCTAATTGAACCTTAAACCCTGTATTGCTTCTACCACATTCTTATGCAATAGGAAATGTTACGCGCGGTACAAGATATTCAACTTATTATTGTTTTGCAAATTACAAAATTTTTTATTTTGAAAATTTCACGAAAGAATTCAATTATTTTCTAAAATTTTAATAAATCCTTCGAAAAAATTCAATTATTTTATAAATAGTAAAATTCTTCCGAAGAATTCAATTAATTTTATAAATAGTAAAATTCTTCCGAAGAATTCAATTAATTTTATAAATAGTAAAATTCTTTGCAGGAATTCAATTATTTTCAAAACAATTTTAATTGAATTCCTTAGATGAATTCAAATATTTTAAAATATTTTCATAAATTGCAATTATTTTCTTAAACTTTAATAAATTCTTCAAAATAATTCAACTATTTTTATAAATACTAAAACTCTTTGCAAGAATTAAATAATTATTAACCCAATTAAAATCAAATTAAACGAAAGAATTTCATTATTTTCAAAAATTCCCATAAAATTTAGTTTCAACAAGAATTTAAAATTTTTGAAAAACAATTTAATTATTCTCAAAATATTTAAAAAAAAATTCTATATAAGAATTAAATTACTAGCTCAATACAATTTTTGAATATATTCGTCAAAAGAATTGAAATAATTCTATTATTTCCGAAAAGTAATTAAAATTCTTATGATGAATTCAATTATTTTGAATATACTTAATTTTAATAAAATTCTTTAAAGAAATTCAATTATTTTCGAAACAACTTTAATTGAATTTTTTGAAAAAATTTCATGATTTTTAAATATTTCTATAAAATTCTTCATAAACAATTTAATTATTTCTTAAAATTTTAATAAATTCTTCGCAAGAAATCACTTATTTTCAATACAATTTTAATAAAATTCTTCTTCATAAAATTCAATTGCTTTCGAAATTTTCAATTAAAATTATTAAAGAAACTCCATTAGTTTAAAAAAAAATTCAAAGAAATTTTTCAAAAAAATTTAATTAGGATTTTTAAAAATATTAATAAAATTCTTTGCGAGAATTTAGTTATTTTTCTAAATAAAGAAATTCTTTGAAGGAATATTCTATTATTATCAAATTTTTTGATAAAATTCTTTGCAACAATTCGAAGATTTTCAATACATTAATTTTAAAATTGAAAATATTTAAAAAGAAAAATTAAAAAAAGATTAAGAAACCAAAATGTAAACAACAATTAACTTCAAACTGCGAATAGGTTACCGAAACATGTACTTTTTTATTATTAATTTATAAATATTATTTTTAACTGAAATGTTTTGACATTTTTTTTAAATAATAAAAATATTAATTTATGAATGTTTAATGGTTATTATTATTAAACAATTTATTTATTTGCTGTAGTGTATTAGTGTCAATTAATGCTTAATTAAATCACTCAACAAGTCACTGAAAATAGAGCGTCTGTGTTCAGTTAGGTTCCGTAGCATAGTGGTTAGGGCGTTAGTTTCGTAGTCCGTAGTTCGTAGGTCGTAGGTTCAAGTCTCGCGTGCGTTAGATTTTATTTATTTCGTAGGTTTGCGTTTATTCCGATTTTTCTGTATTGTATAGGTATAAGTATGCAATTTAATGATTATATACACCGTTAAATAATGTAATTAACAAATATTAAATTAAAATTGTTTTTATATATAAATGGATATGTATTAATCCCCACATATATACTAACATTATTTATGAATTCGCTATTGGTCACGATTAAATTAAAAAAAAAAGTAAAAATCATTAAATAATAATGCCATTTATTAATAATTAAAGTTATTATAAAAATTAGTTAAAAATGATCTCAAATATGCTATGAGCAGTTTTTCCAGGGTTTTTGGAGAGGAAAGAATTCTGTAAGTAAGGGTCAAGCAGTATTTAATAAGGTTCTAGGAACACCTGCTTTCCCCCTTTTACCATCTAAATTTGTCGCTAACCAGGGGTTTGCAGGAGGTAATCAGAGTTAACTTGCAATGCAAATAAACTCTGCTTTCATCCTATTACATCCTTACAAACCCTCAGTTTTAAGGAGGTAAGCAGGTCTAAAAGTTCGACTCGGGGAGATATTAAACCATAACATCTGGATGATATGCGTTAGCATCTTTTCTTAATATCTAGTATATTAAGATTTTTAATATCCAATTTTCTCAGTGTAATAAAACCAAAATCAATTTGTTGAACCAAAACTCATTTAAATATGTCACTCAAAAATAAATTTATTTATTTATATAGTTTTCTTAGAAAAGTTCGACAGTATGAAAATGGCATCCATTTTCTACCATGTGCAAAAATAACAGCTGATCCCATGCGTTATTTTTGCCCATGAGCAGGGATGTAAAGTTACGCGTAACTTTAAGTTTTTTACGTAAATTATATGAGTTTTTTACATTTGTAAAATACGTATTTTACCTCCCACCACAATAAAATGCATTGTGTTTAAAATTTTTGAGGTAATTTACGTAACGTATATTACGTGTGCAACCCTGCCCATGGGACAAAACGGCAGCTATTTTCATACAAGTCGAATAAGTGAATGACTTTTACTCCCTGTCGTATGCTATCTAAAACCGACACTTTTGTGCATTAGGAATAAAAAATATCGTAAATAACATGGGAATAAAGGCAGCCCAATTTGTTTACGATGATTTTTGTGACACGAGTGGAGGTCTCGGGGCGCCTTCGACCTCCACTCGTGTCACAAAAATCACCGTAAATAAATGGCTGTCTTTATACTTTTGTTGCTTAATATACTATTTTTTTTGTTTATATAAATTTTATTTGGTTTAAATGTAAATAATTTTTCTTTGTTGAAATAATTGTTATTAGGTTCAAAGTTTTATTTGGTACAAAGTTTTATTTGGTTCAAAATTTTATTTGCTTGAAAGTTTCATTTTCTTTAAATACAAATTTTATTTGACCAAAAAAAACATTTTATTTGTACCAAATAAAATTTCTGTTTTAAGGGGTTACATACCGTTTTTTTGACCTAAAAAAAAAGTTTTTTGGAGCATCAGCTACAGTTTACACAAATATTAATATTTTTTATATATTAAATAATAATAAAAATAATTCAGACATAATCATTTTCTCCTTGCAAAGAGATAATAGAATGAGTTCTCACCATGTCAACACAAGAAAAACAAAGTTTAAATTTTAGCCTGATTTTGGGGTAAATATTCGCTGCAACAAATTTTCACCTAAGTGAGGGCGCCACTGTCTATGTGAATTAGCATTGGTTAGAATTCCCCGCAACAAAATTTATACTATCTTTTTTTCTGTGAACATAAAATAAAAAAGTCACAGACACACAAAAAATAATACATAATGACAGACTCATTAATATTTTTTAAGTTTCAAAGTTGCTAAAAGTTCATAAAATCATATACCATCTGATGCAATGTACATTATTTTAATAAAGTTTTAATGAAAAGTCAAAAAATAATTATGAAAATCACTTTTTTTTGCAGTCAAAAAGGTATGTAACTTAAATAAAATTAGATTAGTACATGAAAAAACAAATAAAGTAAATCTTACAAGTACATAGTAAAATCTTAAAGTGTCCACAATTTCTATAGAGTCAGTTTAGAAATTTTGACTCCATACTCATTTTTATCAATTTTTACTTTTTCCATTGTAAATTTTAGTTAAAAAGAGTAAAATTTATTTCGGAAGTATAGTCAAATTTACACTAGAAATAATAAAAGTTTACAAAAATGCTCCAAATTCCAGACATTTCATGTTTTACTTTGTACTCTCTAAATCTGAATATGTGAAAATTCACATATTTGTACGTTATAAGTCGTCTTCTCGATCAATAAGTGCATATGCACTTATAATAAGTGAAATTTCACTCAGAATATGTGAAAAATTCACTTATTTATAAGTGTATATGCACTTATTGATCGAGAGGACGACTTATAACGTAAAATAAGTGAAATTTCACATATTCATATTTAGAGAGAAATAAATAAATCGTAAATTGAAGGGCTACATAGAATAAGGGGATGAACGCGAGGCTTGGAAGGGATATTACCAGTCGGGTAGCAGTGACAATAAGCCATGAGCCGCTCGCTGCTACCTGACCGATATTATCCCTTTTAACCACGCGTTCGTCCCCTTATTTTATGTAACCCTTCAATTGTATTTTTTTCCAAATGAAAAATTTCGATTATAAATTTCCCACATAGCACAACTTTTCACTGTAAGGTTACCTGAGACGACATCTGTAGGGCTTGTAAGGTTATCAAGTAAGAGTGTGGTAAACAGGATGAAGTCTAAAAACTTCCGCCTTACTGTAGCCTTACACATGAAAGTCACTGTAAGCTTACACAGTAAAGTCACTGTAAGCTTACACGGTAAGGTCATTGTAAGCTTACACAGTAAAGTTACTGTAGGGTTACACGGTAAGGCCACTGTAAGCTTACACGTAAGGTTATGGTAAGGTTATACTGTAAGGCTGTGGTAAGGTTATTATTAAGTTGTAATGTTGAGGTAAGGTTGTGGTAAGTTTACAAATTATAGAAAATATTAACAAAATAATTAATAATCTAATTAAAAAATAAATATTAAAAAAAATTAAGTTTGTTGCTTTTCTAAATTTTGGAAACCTAACATGAAACAGAAAATTTTGGAAACAAATTTGGGGGCACTAGGACTCGAACCCGGGATCGACGCGCATAAACCTAACACTCTAACTAACTGAGCTAAGTGGGGAACTGAGGAAGAGAAAATCAATTTTGCTTTTAAGGAGTTAGCTCTCTTCTTAGTGCACCTTAAAAGCAAAATTGATTTTCTCTTCCTCAGTTCCCCACTTAGCTCAGTTAGTTAGAGTGTTAGGTTTATGCGCGTCGATCCCGGGTTCGAGTCCTAGTGCCCCCAAATTTGTTTCCAAAATTTTCTGTTTCATGTTAGGTTTCCAAAATTTAGAAAAGCAACAAACTTAATTTTTTTTAATATTTATTTTTTAATTAGATTATTAATTATTTTGTTAATATTTTCTATAATTTGTGAACTTACCACAACCTTACCTCAACATTACAACTTAATAATAACCTTACCACAGCCTTACAGTATAACCTTACCATAACCTTACGTGTAAGCTTACAGTGGCCTTACCGTGTAACCCTACAGTAACTTTACTGTGTAAGCTTACAATGACCTTACCGTGTAAGCTTACAGTGACTTTACTGTGTAAGCTTACAGTGACTTTCATGTGTAAGGCTACAGTAAGGCGGAAGTTTTTAGACTTCATCGTGTTTACCACACTCTTACTTGATAACCTTACAAGCCCTACAGATGTCGTCTCAGGTAACCTTACAGTGAAAAGTTGTGCTATGTGGGTTGTATAGTTTAAGAAGAATTCGTTTCATTAACAAATAAAAAACAAATAAAACATAGCTTTTAATAATTTTATAATAAAACCTACATTGAATTAAATTTCTGCAAATTTTTACCAATTTCTACTGTTTTTAGATCAGTAAATTTATATAGGTGAGAGTGGGGCAAGACGGGGTACCGGCCTTATTTAACAAACGAATTAACCAATCGCGATTATATTTTACATAATACTGCACCGAGACAATAGTTTTTTGGTTACAAAACCTAAAAGCCATGAGAACAAATCTTTTATCTGTTTTACTAAAAAAAACTGTTTTCGACGATTTTCTTATGATTTTTTCACTTTTTTTAGGAGGTGTTTATTATTTAATAATAACGGTTAATGAACTACATAAAAATTTTTATAACTGGCAAGGGTTACAGAAAAAGGAAAGCATATGTTTTTTTCTTTGTTGAATCGTAAATTGTAGTAATTAATCATTTTATTCAATTTCGTAGGTGCAGGCAAGATAGGGTAGGGAAGAGTGGGGCAAAATGGGGTACACAAATGAAGCAAAAGAAAAGAGAAATAAGGGAAGTTAAGAAAACTACTTAAATCAAGACTGAATAAAATAAGAGTGACCAAAAAGAAAAAAAAGCTTGTCAGGTTAAATTAATAATTAGAGATGGTAAAGTGGAAAATACACCTTGTCTCTATAAATTGTAATGGTTATTATCTAGACTCAAATGAAGGCTGGGCTGCTTGTTCTGTCTGCGGCCAATGGGCTTTGTGCAGTTGTGCTAGTGTCGATGACGAAGATGAAGATGCAACCTTTACTTGTAAAATTTGTCGACAGAAATAGGTTGCTTTTTTAGTACCGCGCCGGTGGGTCAAGATGGGGAGATTTGCAATTTTTTTCATATTATTAATTTTATGATTTTTTAAGAAACAGATGGCCTTTGTTCTTCTTTATTACTAAAGACTGATTCCCAAAGATGGTTATTAAATAAAATAATAAAATATGTATTCGAAAATTTTCGTTTTTTTGCGGTTTAAACATTGAGTACCCCGTCTTGCCCCACTCTCCCCTATCCTCATTTTTCTCAAAATCATGAACATAATTATCTATAAAATCTTGGTCTAAAAAATTTTTAATAACGAAAAATCAGCAGTCTTCTGAATCAAAGCTCCCACATTAAGATAATACATTTTTAAGTTTCCGACTATCTGTAAAAGAGATGATTCGAAAAGAGGATCAGGTACGATTTATCGGTTTGAAAATTTGGAATCTGGAAGTCATTTAGAACAACTCCCCACCAAGTTTGTAGCGTTACATTTTAGAATAACCTGCCCACCTCTGAGGAGACCTGTGATCCGTTCTGTACAAGTAGTGTTCTAAGTCGGTTATATTACCCAGAGAATATTACCGAGAACGAGAATATTACCGAGAATATAACCGACGATTAAATTCTCTGAGAATTTAAGAGAATGTGACATAACCTCACTTTTGTCGTTACACTGTGGTAAATTCGATTGTCCGACGTTGTGTTTTTATTTAGTAGTTATTTTGTTAATTAAAGTGGCTATATTTTTAAAGATTTAAAAAATGACAAAACCAAAGAGTGTAAAATGGAAATATTTTAAAAGCAATGAATACAAAAACAATTAAATTCTTCTGTAAATTTTGTAAACAAGAATATGCCACAAATGCTATATATTGAAGGTACTTGCACAGCTCTACTGACTGCAGGTTGTCATGGTAACACATAAGAGCAAGAGAGTCAGAAAATTCAAATTAAATGGTTTTTCTCTCTTACTCTCGCAGCAGAGCTGACAGAAAGCCTTTATTCACAAATAATTTCAAAATATTTATTTAAAAAATTTTTTAATTCATTGTATATAATGTTAAATATAATCCTTATTCTTTATTTATCTATATTCAAAAGTATCTAAACTTTTATTCGTATTAAGTTACGCATATTTTATAAACCTTATAAATGCAAATGACATTAAATTTATAACTTAAAAAATTTGTGGTTTTACTTTTTTTTATTTACATATATAACTTAAAGAATTTTTTTAGATAAAAGTAATCATCGCAATTGTGCTGAATTATATGTATTTATATTAATAAAAATAATAAATATACATTATTTAAATAAATAAACTTAAATTCTCAATATTCTCTTAAATTCTCTTATATTCTCTTTAAAAAATTAAATTACCGTAATTTCCTCAGGGAAATTACCCCAACTTAAATTCTCGAGAATTTAAGAACACTATGTACAAGATAACGAACAAAATAATATTCGGTTGCCTAAAATTGAATTATCAACCTTTAACGGTGCCTTTGATAAATGGCTCGAGTTTCATGACTCTTTTAAATCCATGGTTCACAACAATCAAAAACTTGCCGATATTCAAAAATTACACTATTTACGTTCTTGTTTAAAGGACGAAGCAGCGTCAGTAATAAACTCACTAGAAACATCCGCGGAAAATTACTTTGTCGCGTGGGAATTGATAAAATCGCGTTTCGATAATTAGCGAATAATAATTCAGAATCATGTCAAAGCGTTCATGGAATTACCTTCTCTCTCAAAAGAATCAGCCACACTATTACGTAAACTAATAGACCAGATTCAAACACACTTAAGAGCTTTAAAATCTCTTGAAGAAAATGTAGAATATTGGGACACTCTATTAATCTATATAATCACATCCAAAATCGATCGTACTACACATAAAGAGTGGGAAAAATCATTGACTGGTACTACGATGCCAAAATTGAAAACATTTGTCACTTTCTTAGAAAATCGCTGTCAGATTTTACAAGCTACTGACTTTAATACACACGCGAACAACTCTCAGGTCAATTCAAGCGATGGATCTATTAAAAGGACAAATCCCAATTCACAAAATAAACGACAAGCACTAACCGTTACTAATAACACAGCTAATTGCGTTTTTTGTCAGGGTACACACAAAATATTCGCATGCGAACAATTTCGAAAACTTGCCATTTCCGATAGATTCGCTGCAGTAAAACCACACACTTTATGTTTTAATTGTCTCAACAAAGGGCATAGAAACGATGATTGTAAATGGCAAGGATGTAAGAAGTGCGGTCGGAAACACAACACATTATTACACTATGAAAAAAATGATACAAATTCAAAGCAAACTCAAGAAGTTAAAAACACAGAAAATTCACACCAGGAATCGACTACAGCGTCTCTTACGGCTTGTAATGCCATTGTCCCTAGTCAAATTCTTTTATCCACTGCATTAGTCGACATTCAAAACAGTGAGGGAAAAAAGAGTTAAGCGCGAATATTATTAGATACGGGATCTCAATACAATTTTATGGCTAAGAAATTTGCGGATGCATTGGGTTTACCTGTTAAAAAGATAAATGTACCTGTTGAAGGATTCAATCAATTACAAACTCGAATTAAAGAATCAATAAGTACATCCATCTTTTCAAAACAATCAAATTATACCACAAATTTAGAGTTTCTTATTATTCCTCGAATTTGCGATTATTTACCAGGGCAATACATCGACAAACAAAGCGTAAATATACAATACGCGTTCACGACCGATATTGAAAAAATGTATAGACAAATTTTAGTAGACGGGAGAGATACACCTTATCAACAACTCCTGTATAGAACAAACGAAAGTGAGCCTATAAAAATTTATCGGACAAAGACTGTATGTAACTTATGGGACCGCGTCAGCCCCCTTTTTGGCAATTCGCACCCTTTTTCAACTAGCAGATGATGTTAATTCAGAATTTTCAGAGGTTGCAGAGGTTTTTTGCATCAGGTTACGTGATAATTTAATTACGGTTACCAATAGCGCAGGGTTAAAATTAAGAAAATGGGCATCTAACGAACCTCAACTCTTAGAATCGTTACCTGATGACACAACGCAGGTAGAATTATTCAGTAAGTCGGAGACCCAAGGGGCCCTAGGGGTTCAATGGAACACAGCAAAGGACGTGTTGAAATACAAAATAGCAAATCTCGATGAATCAAAAGTAACAAAGAGAACAATATTATCTAATATTGCGAAATCATATGATCCGATCTGCTTGTTAGGTCCAGTAATTGTAACAACAAAATTATTAATGCATGGGTTGTGGAAATGTGAAGTAGATTGGGATGAGTCTGTACCAATTGATATTCAAACAAATTGGAATATTATAAAATCTCAATTAAAATTATTAGATTCAGTTGAATTTGATAGGAAAGTGATTATAAACAATTCAATTGAAACGGAAATTCACGGATTTTGCGATGCTTCGGATAAAGCGTACGGAGCTTGCATCCATATTTGATCAATAAATAAAGAAAATGAAGTGCTCACAAATCTATTGTGCTCAAAAAATCGTGTTGCTCCTCTAAAGTCAATTTCATTACCAAAGTTAGAATTATGCAGAGCTCTATTATTATCAAGTTTACTAAAGGTTGTTAAATCATCATTATGCAAAGAAATTGATAGTATTTATTTGTGGTCAGATTCGACTATAACACTGCAATGGATACAGACTCAACCTCATTTACTAAAAACATTCGTAGCAAATCGCGTTTCAGAAATTCGCAACAACACGGTCGGTGCGAAGGTAAGGAAACGAGGTTATTGACAAGCCATTATTAATAATTAAAATTTGTTTTAAAATTAATGATTTTTAAAATGTTTATAATTTAATCGTCTTCTGTAGACCCTAATTTGTTTACATTCCAAATATGAAGTAAATTGAATAATATTTGTCAAAGATATGACGATTTATGTTTAAAAATTCAATGAAATTTTAAAAATAAAATTTTTCAGTTTTTTGTAATTATAATGAAAAGTATTCATTTTATAAAAAAATCTTAAAGGAAAAAAATATGCGCCATCATACCTTACTAGCTATTGATGAAAATATGATGGTGTTACTTCCATACAGCGCGAATTGAGAAAAATGTAAAATACAAAAAACTGTTGTCCAACACTGAAATAATTTTAGGCAGGCTGCTGGCTTTTCATGTCCGAAATTAGTGCCCCTTGCACAGGGCTCGCATCTCACCTCAAAAAAGCGAGCATCTACTCCCGAAAGGTGAGCAGCTGCCCCTGAGGAGTTGCTGCTTATCTTTCGGGAGTAGATTCTCGCCTTTTTGAGGTTAACTGCGAGCTTGAGGCAGCGAGCTCTAGCGGCACTCATGTAAAGCCTGCAGCCTGCCCAAAATTCTTTCAGTGAAGGTCTAACCATACATTTACCAGACTCAATTTTCAAAAAATCTTCACTCTGGCACTGTTAACACACATATCCAATAAAACTTTTTTTTTCACTACTTTTTTATTCAAAATCAATTAGAGTACAAAGCACTCGTTGGATCATTAATACTACTGCATATAGAATGTCATCACGATAAAAAACATCGACCATAGTGATAAGACGCTTCAGATGTGACGTTACATGCCAGATTTGACAAGTCCGCCACCATACCTTACACGCCACGATACCTTACATTCCCCTAGTGAAATTCTATGACAGTGAAAGTAAAAGTGAAAATCTGTGAAAGTAAATGTAAAAGTAAAAGTAAAGTGAAAATTTGTGAAAGTGAAAATCTATGAATGTGAAATTGAAAGTGAAAATCTATGAATGTGAAAGTAAAAATTTGTGAATGTGAAAGTAAAAGTGAAAGTAAAAGTGAAATTAAAAGTGAAATTACGTAATCGACCCCCAGTTGTTCTCTCACATGCGAGAACAATGTTTGATTGGATTCGGGGAGTCTCAGCACCAGATTCGAAACAACTCAAACGCGACAAGCAGAGTAGCGCATAGCGACGTCTAGCGGGAACTATTAAGCCTCGGACTTCTCTCAATGTAACTTTATTTACTCTCCCTGTCTTATACAGGGTTCGAGGCTCAACAAATACATAACACTTCAACCTACTTAACATTTTACCTTAAACTCTAGCGAAACTTAATACTATCTATAATCATATATCCCTACCTATTTTACAATCTAAACTTATTCAATTTTCGACCTATTTTCGACCAGTGTCAGAGCTTCCGTTTACAGTTCTATTATGCCAAGAAGAATTAAATATTTTTAATATCTTCAAAAATTGCTAGACATCAAAAACCAGAATTTTTTTAATCAATTCTAGAAATTTAATACTTTTTTCAGAACTTTTGATAAAATTCCCTGATTTTCCCCTGACTAATTTCATTTTCCCTGACCTGTGGCAACCCTGTGAGTTAAAGGGAAAATCAATCATATTGAATTTTCCTGCTACAAAGAAACAATATTCCGCAGCTAGACAAAGCGAATTTTTGTTCTTATCGAAATAAGAAAAGGGATCTTATTGGCGCGTGTATATAAGGAGACAGTGACTCACCTTTGTGTGGTGGTACCGGTTGGAGAGGCCAGGCATCGGTGAACGTCAACCACATGACCAGCAGAACAACCAGGTGCAATGCTCGGGCCCATCGGCCTTCTCGCGGGGACATTACGGGCCCCCTGGTCACGTGGGCCCAGGCCAGTGGCGTAACATGCATTGACCTTCACGCATTCGCCACTAACGCTATCTACTGCAATCCAGATTTGTGGTCATCTCACTGGGTACAGCACTGTTGTTAGAATGCATCACTGCTTCCGACTTAATCACAATTTCAAAATACACAACACAACAAATATAACTTTCAATGACGAATTTCTTCCTGCTTTTTCGGCTACTCGTTCAACATATGATAATATGACATCTCAGAAAAATGCTTCCTTATTTCGTGGGTACCACTTCCTCTAAAATGTTTAAGAGACGCTTTTTCTTTTTCCTTGTTTTGATGCGCCTTTGCACGTCATCTTTGTACAGGTTCGAAAAACCGGCTTCAGGCCTCTTCGTCGTTACAATATACTGCTGCAAACAAACAATTATATGGTCCTGTTAGTCAATTCCCACAAAGCGAGGTCGACGGATTTTATCGCTCCACCATGTACATATATAATATTGTTTTGTACACAATTCAACAATACTAATTATGGGAAACGTTCATTATTCTACGAAAATTTATTACTGTCAAACCACTGTAACATATAATATTGACAAATAATATCGTCCTCCATTGAAATTAATCGATTGACGACTAATTTCAGCACTATCTTCTCTAATTAAGCAATTTTCAATTATATACTCTGAATAATTTAAATTATATCAAAATTAATACTAATAATAATAACAGTAATAATAATTACAACCAATGATAATAGCAATAACAATAATAATCATATTAATAATGACAATTAACAATAATAATAATTATTGTATTCCTTTTTGTTTTGTTTTTTTAAGATATCTTTTCTTTTTAAAAGCTTAGAAATCAAATCATAAATCACAGTGATTTTTTCATGTAATATTAGATAAGAAAGGGGATTAAATTTAAAAAAGGGGAATTTTTAAAATAAGTTAAAATTTTTGTATTATAGCGCATAAAATTTATTTTAAAGTTTTTTCACTTTTTCTCTTAATAACTAGGGGAGAGTGGGGCCAAATAGGGTACCTTTTTGAAATTGGCTGTTTACAAAGACTCAAATAACTTAACCGATTCAACTATGCATCAGAATTCTTTGTAGACTTGTTACCTTTGACTTTATTACATGTTTTTAATGGTTCTAAAAATTGTAACTTTTGACAAAAGACACTGTCAAAAATCCAAATTTCAATTTCTTTAAAAACCCCTTTGTTCAATCACGAGATATATTCACTCACTAACAGAAAACTTTTGGTATTTTGACTTTAGATGAAGCAGTCAAAAGATATCTTGACCACCACAAAAGCAATTTTTTATCAAAAATTTTATATCTTACTTATATAATAGTGTAACCGACAGATTAGCTCGGTCGGATAAATGCCTCGCTCGGCGGACGCTGTAGAACCAAGGGTAATTGGTTCGCGCCCATTAGCGTGGGATTTTTCCGGCACGTGAGATAATCTGAGCGGGAGGTTTGACGTCGAGGTATAATGATGTGCACTGTCGATTATTGTCCGGTACACACCATTAGAACTCGACTGTCGATAAACCGGTTGTACTCGGAGAGGTTTTCTACAGTTTCCCTCTCCACTGGCGAGAAAACCCATTAGACGGGTGGTCCAGGCAAATGCGAGTACTCCTAATTTCAAGACGTTCTGTAGACCCAAAATTTAGTATAAGTTTATTGTATGTAAGAAAAGTTTCCACGGGGACACTTGTAAACACTAATATTAAGGCAAAAAGACGAGTGTATAAATAAATCAAAAATAAATATTTAATAGTGTACTTTCACTTACCAAAGTATGTTCAAATAAACAAATTTATTTATTTGATAAAAAAAAATTATTAAAAAAACATACGTTTTCAGGTCGTTTTGAGCCATGTAACCCCTTAAGTAATGGATGGGGCTAAATGTTAAGTGTATTTTTTCTATGTTCTTTTACATTTTTTGTGTGTTTCGGGTTTATATGTTTACAAATTATTTATTTGATGTTAGGCAAGTACGCGGTCAAAAAACGAGACCGCTCACGTGAAATAAACGTTTCCCGTCCTTATCCATAACATTATTGAACTGTATTAGATCGAAAGTGACAACACTGAAAAAATGTTGGGCCGTTGGCTGTACTGGTTCGGAAACAACCAGTTTCCCTTTCAACCAGCACGTCAGACGTCCTTTTTCTAGACAGTAGACATACTTTTTCAGCGCATGCGTTGTTCTATGGTTTAGGGAAACAGAGGTTGAACAGAAGAAGTAAGTCAGACCTGCTGGTCAGAAGGAAAACACTTGTTCTGGCGTTTTAAGAGAACCAGTACAACCAACGGCCTAAAACTTTTTCAATGAACCAGTGTAGAAATTTAACCATTTGTCCCTGTCTCTATTAAGGCCCTCGCTAGACTCTATTTATCTATCTTTTTAGATAAATAATTCAGATTAATTAATAGAAAAACTTTCCAGCATTATTTATTAAAAAATTCTGCATATTATTTAATTTTTTAACATATTTAAAAAAAATTTCAATATTGTAGAATATTCTTACAAAAAATTCCAATAAAACAATTTTATTAAATAAAAATCTTTTATTTAAATAAGTAGGGTGTTGTGGGGTGATGTGCAACGTTTTTTTTCGTTAGACGAAAAACATGTCAAATATTTAAATTTTTAAATATTTCAAAATTGAATGACTTAGAGGCATTATAATAGAATATTTGTGCATTATTACATTTTCAGAATTTTTAATTTTTCCTACAAATTTTTCGCTTTTTTGAAAACGTCTGTTTTTGCATTTTCCAAAAAGTTGGGGTGATGTGCAACACCAGTAAAATTCAGGTATGTAATGCATAAATATCTATGAAAATCTCTTTAATTATTAATTTTAGGCTTTTTCAATGTAAACTAATCGAAATCTGCCAAAAAAAATTTACTAAGGTATAGTTGACCTCCAAAAAGTGGAGATTTCACCAAAGAAAAAAAAATTATTTTTTAATTTTTTATTTATTCATAATTAAATAAGGAATATAATTGAAGGAAAATAACAAATCACTTTTTATTCATCATGTGAATCGCAGTTATGGCACGTAAAAAGTAGTTACGTCCACCCAAAAAAAAGTGTTGCACATCACCCCAAATATTCTCCCAGAACTGAAGTTCCATTATTTAATCAACAACTTATTAGAACTAATTACTTAGAAAATTCAGTGGTCAATAGGTTGAGTCGTGAGGCAAATCAGTTTTATGACAGAGTAAATTTTTATGGCGTTTCGCTTAATGCGTTTGTTAGAGAACTACGCAAGCAGATTTTCGACAAAAATAATAACAATGCGGTCAACTAGTAACGTAAGATTTTCATTGTTCAGTACATTGTACGAAAGGGCAATATAAGCCCGTTTATATACTAAATAAATAAATATGATATTTTGCGAAAAATGATTTATATACGCAACACAATGCAATGGAAACACAAAATATAAAAAGATATTTCAAAACACTTATAAAAGCAACAATATGCACATTCTTATCTATAAAATAAATTAAAACCCTTCACGAAACGACTAGAAATGTAAAGTACGAGAAATATTTCCTTCTCGAGAAATTTAAGTCAACTTACGTATACAGCAAACCTAGCTGCGACCTGTCTCGTGAGTTTTATATCAAAAACAAGCTACTGAGGACACAAACAAATGTCAATACTTGGCTCTGTTCAATATCGAACTGTAGATCAGAAATCGGCGGTGTTGCACATCCCCCCATGTTTCACAACACCCCACATCACCCTAAACTAAAATAGTGAAACATAAATAAATATTAATTATGTGGATATAATTAATTTTTATTACCCACATTGTAATATTATTAGTAAAAATAATTTTTTTAGAAAAATATGTATGTGCAATTATACCTTAAGGCGTACTTGCGTTTGCGAAGGCAAAAAATAGGCCCCACTTTAATGTTTTTTTCACAAAAACTTTATTTCAAATATTAAAAACGATTTTTGCACCTTAAAGTACATTATAAAAACTACAAAAAGAAAAAATTGTTTCGTTTTTAACCGTTATTTACGATTCGTAGAGGGCCTCCAAAATTGGCGATCTAAAATTTCTAAGAGTTTGCGGTGCCCCCTCTAGAGCCGCTCCTGACAGTCTAAAATCAAAAAAATAAAATTTATTCTTTAGTATACATTAATACCTAGATGACTAATGTGATGAAATAAAAAAAGTACAAAAAACGAAAATGCGGTACTTTTAAAGTCAAAAATTCAAAAGATAAAAATCATCATTTCTTAAAAATTGACTTTAAGAGGACGCCATTTTCGTTTCTTTTACTTTTTTTTATTTCATCACATTAGTCCACTAGGTATTAATGTATACTAACGAATAAATTTTGTTTTTTAGAGTTCCGTACACCGTAGGTGTACTGACGGAACCCTTATGAAATCACTCGTGTGTCCGTCCCAACCACGCAAAATGGGCTGCCCCCCCCCCTTAACTTTTACAAATCTCAACCTGGTGAGATGAAATTTGGTAGGGATCTTCAGTTTTAAGTGCAGAATACAGGAAAAATATAGCGAACCCGATTGACGGACATATTTGCGAACTAGGAGGGAAAGAAATTAAATTTTTTCGAAAAAAGTGCAAAAAATGACCCTGTCCCCCCCCCTTAACTTTGGTGTACGGAACCCTCGATCTTAGTGCGAGTGCAACTCGCACTTGTCCGATTTTTTAAATTTCCTAAAAAAAAACGAGAAAAACGACGATTTTTTGATTTTAGACTGTCAGGAGCGGCTCTAGAGGGGGCACCGCAAACTCTTACAAATTTGAGATCGCCATTTTTGGGGCTGTCTACGAATCGTAAATAACGGTTAAAAAACGAAACAATTCTTTCTTTTTGTAGTTTTTATAATGTACTTTAAGGTACAAAAATCGTTTTTAATATTTCAAATAAAATGACTGTGAAAAAAACATTAAAGTGGGGCCTATTTTTTGCCTTCGCAAACGCAAGGACGCCTTAAAATGTTTTTGACAATTAATAAAAATATTGATTAATAATTAAAATAAAGTTACAATATTATAATTACAATAATAAATTCAACAATATAATTATAATAATTATAGTAAATATAACAATATAAAAAGTAAAGTAATTAGTAATGTTTAATTTTTCAATAATGTAATAATGAATTATTATTAACTATCATTAACAATGCAGAGTTAAATAAGAGTGAAAAATATCTCCCTAAAATTCATAATGTAATTTAAGCGGATGTCCTTCCAACCTAGCGTGGCTGTGAGGTATGTGTATCCGATTGGCGTCCCCAAGGTTTAAGGATCGATCCCTCATGGGCAGAAGATTTTTCAATTCTAGTTTCAGGTTTTTCGTGTACAACATTCGTTAATAATGATAATATGAATGAAGAATTAAATTATATATAGGTTACGTTGAAAAATAATAACTTTTAGAACCGGTAGAAATAAACTAGAACTTCTATTTTACTGAGCGTGCGTGCGTGCATTAGTGTTATGTGTTTATATTTAGTGTATACACTGCAAAAACTAGCGTCTTCGAAACGTCTTATTTTAAGACATTAGACGTTTTGAAAACGTCTAGTCTGGAATAAATGACTAATTCATCTGTCTTTCATGCAAAGTGTCTAAAAATTTGAGACACTTCTTGCGTCTTACAAATGTAAACAAGTCACTTTCAGTGCTTATAATTTAAGACATATAAGGTAGACGGTAAAAGTGTCTACATTTAAGTCATTTTTGCTAATTTAAGACGTTTTCGAAGTAAGACACTTTGAATAAAAGACATTTTGTGTATTCGAGTATCTTCGGTAATATTCGTCTTGCCTCGTCTCGATGAAAGTTTCCCGCGCAATATCAATGCATACATGCATTTTTAGGTTATGTATCGATTCAAGCAGAAATTTCATCTGAATGAAGACACTTTAAACGTCTCCAAAATAGTCACTTTTAACGTCTTCCTGAAAGACATCCCAAAACGTCTTACAAATGAGGACAAAAGTGTCTCAAATATAGACACCTGTTTTTGCAGTGTAGTTATGTAGGTATATAGTTATGTACACGGAGAGAAAAATCAAGCGTTTTTAGTATGGAGACTTCCTATGGTAATTTTGTATGAACGCCCTGCTTAAGAGGCGTGTCCTTATACCTCAGTTGCATGAAACATATATACTAAAATAGCATGGATCTCTTGCAATCGTAGTATACTGACGTCCCATGCGTTTAAAGGTAGAACTTTTATGCTGATAACGTAGAAATTGATACAAATACAGCAGAAATTTTACGCCTATTGCGCATGTGCATTCTTTTACTAAATAAGGTTAACTGTCCATACTAAAAACGCTTGATTTTTCTCTCCGTGTATATGTTCGGAAATAGAACTTAAGTGTGTGCGATCTTCGAAATTCGACAATCCCCGTGCGTTTTCTTCTCCCCTCTTCTACTAAAGAAAAGAGATGCAGCTACTTACTACCTGCCACTACCCAGAGAAAGAGAAGCGTCATTTTCATTGGGCAACCAATCAGAAATTTTTATTTCTTTGTGTGCGTGATTTCATTTTACAAAACTCGGTTTCTAATTTTTGTACTACCTGCACGGAGAGAAAAAAACAAGGCTTTTCCCCATGAAAAAAATGCATTTAACGCGTGAAAATTATCACAGTACAAATGCAGGATGCTCACGGTTTTTCCCGGTGAGATTCTTGCAACGAACTTAGGCCAATAAAGGCTAATGCGTGGCCTAACCGCTAAACGCAAGAAATTCATCGGGAAATCCGGTGAAAAAAAAACCTGAAAAAGTCATGAATTGAAGTCACGGGAAAAGCTTTGTTTTTTCTCTCTGTGTGGTTTTCCATTTTGACTAACAAAAATGTTGGTAAATCCTATAAAGAAATTTAGTAATTTCTAAAATGATGATATTTAACCCTAGAAGGAGTACGTTAATTTACTCACCCTCTAAGAAGTAACTGGGGTGTCCCGACACCCCACGCTTTAAACTTGTTTTATAAGGTTTATATTTGACGTAAAAAAATTAATTATAGTGAATTGATTGGTTTTTTAGTAAGGAATACAATAATATTATTCATATTTTGATAAATTAAAAAAATTTTGAAAAAAACCATAAAATTCCAAAAAAACACCAAAAAATTGCAAAATTGACTTTTTTCACAAAAAACGTTGTAGTTTCTTAAAAATTTGACTAATTTAAAAACTATTTTAGGTTTTTAAAGTTAAATAGATACACTTTTGGGGGAAAAAATTAGTTTTTGTATTACTTCCAAAAAACATAATTATTTGAACGTATCTGAAGTGAAAGACATTAAAGACAATTGACGAATTGTGAAAATCATAAAAATGAACTATAAAATGGACTTAAACAATTAATATTTACTAAAAATGGTGTCATAAATTTAAAATTTTACAAACTTAATATATCTGAATATATTAACATTAAAATTAATAACTTAATAAATAATTCTTAAATTAATAAATAATTCTGTAAATTAATATTTAATCAAAGTTTTAATTAACAATTCTTAATACCTCTAATATATGTTAAAATATTAACAATATAGAATTTATAATTTAAATTTGACTGTCATATACTACATTTTTCTGTATTAGAATTTAATTTCTGACTGTAGAGAGAGCACAGAAATTTTTAATAAATCTTAACTCAAATTTCATAAGTTGTTAGGGGAGAGTGGGGCAAAATGGGGTACCTTTTTGAAATTGGCTGTTTACAGAGAACCAAACGAATAAATCGATTCAGCTAAACTTCAGAATTCTTCTTTGTACACTTAGCTTTGAGAAAATTATGATAATAGCGGAGAAAAAAATTTTTGAAAGAACTTATATCGTATTTTCAGAGAAAGTGCTAACATCCCATTTTGCCCCACCCGTGGGGCAAAATGGGGTGGCATCAAATAACTATACAAAACATTGAGTATTTTTTCAAAATTCATTAAATTCTTGTTGTATGAGATTATAAATACAAACAAAAAGTAGGATTCTTTATTATTATGAAAAAACAAGTAATATTTATTAGAATTTAACAAAAAAACATGGATATTGCAAAATATCGATATATTGATAATGAAACATCGATAGTATAAATTGCTCGAAGCAAAAATATCGATTCTTCTGCAGGAAACCTTTAAATATGCATAATATAATGTTTTTAAATAGTTTTAATGAAACGGCGTAACTTCCGGCATGCCCCACACTTAGGTACCCCATTCTGCCCCACACTGCATATTAAAACAAATTGCAATGTTTACAAGTTATTGTAAACAATTAAACAATCTATTCTATTGGAAATTACTCTAGAATAAGTACTGAAAAAGATATCACACTTGCCAAATTAAATGCATTATCCCAAAAAGTTTGGTGAACACTTTAATTTTGAAAAAAATTCATATTTTTTTTGCTTAAAACTTAAAAGTTGTATAACTTTCAAAAAAAAATTTTCTTTGGAGTGTCTTCATAATTAATAACAGTTTCTTATCAACATGAATGATATATGTCGAGGAAAAAAAAATTAAAAGTACCTATCATGGAAAAACAGAGGTACCCCATTTGACCCGCCTACCCCATTTTGCCCCACTCTCCCCTACAAATACAGAATAAATAAAGAGTGGGGCTAGTTGCACCACTTTTTTTTAAAATACAATAACTTTTATAATATCAATTACATAGGTTATATACGGTAAATTAAAAATAGCAATCACTCATTTATGATTTAAAATTATATATATTATGTCTCGTTATAAAATGATTCAATCATAGCAACAACATTGAAAAAAGTCGCTATTGATGCAAGACGACCCACGGTTATAATTAAAGAATTTACATCAAATCCACACTGAGAGACCTTTGGGTCAGCAGCAGACTTTCGATAGGCTGCTACTGACCATTTTGGAGGAACGCTACAGGACTATACTTTTGGGTTGCTGCGGTAAAATCTTGGGCGAGTAACAGTCCAAAAGTTGTTCAGCTGCAAACCAAAGGCGGCATTCCCACTACTTCGGTGAGCTGCTTACCAACATTTGGGACTGTCACACGCCCAAAATTTTACCGCAGCGCACCAAAACCATAGTGGAGCTGCTGTCACATACGTTGTTCCGCTACAGTCCTAAAGGTCTCTCAGTGCACTATTAAATATTGTTAAGCACGTTCATTAATTTCAAAAACCGGACTCTAATATTTTTCGCTCTATTTTTTCTGTAATATACAGGTGAAAACAAATAAATAACCAATTTTCATCTCTTCAGATAAAAAACTGTGAGCGCTAAGGTAAAAAACACGCATTTTTGACGAAATTTTTTAAAACTTTGAGTTTTTCGCTAAAAAAAATATATGAAGATAAAATCAAATCATGTTCGGTCTATTTTTCCTGAAATCTACACATGAAAATTCATAAAATAAGCAAAACTATAGTCCAATAGGCCAAGAATTGTGAAAACCAAGAGGGGGATACACACTTTTTTTTCTAAAACGAAAAAATTTTTTAGTTTTTCCCAAAAAAAATATGAAGATGAACTCCAATAATTTTTTCTGTATCTACACAAAAAAATAAATAGAAATGTATTACGTCAGTCCACTAGACTAATTGTAAGAATTGAGAGAACTAGCATAGGTATAATTATTATCAAAAATTGAAAAAAAAATTTTAGGTTTTCGCTTAAAACGTAATGAAGATCATTTCTAATCATTTCCACTATATTTTTCCTGTAATGTACACATAAAAATACAGAAGTGGACCAGTTTTCAGCTCTTTAGGTAAAAAACTGTGAGTGCTAGGGTAAAATACACGCTTTTTTGACGAAATTCTTAAAAACTTTGAGTTTTTCGCTGAAAAAGATATGAAGATGAATTCTAATAACTTTTTCTGTATGTTTGTTGAAATCTACACTAAAAAATAAATAAAAATGTATAACGCCAGTCCACTGGATTAAGAATTAAGACAACCAGCAAGGGTTAAAGAATTTTCGAGCTTGCAAAAAGAGATTTTAGTTTTTCGATGAAAACACCATGAAAATAAATTCGAATCACTTCCGCTATATTTTTCCTGTAATCTATGCGTAAAAACGAATAAGGATGCCAACTTTCAGCTCTTTAGATAAAAAACTGTGGACGTCAGGGGGGGTACATGCATTTGTTTTCGAAATTTTCAGAATTTTCGAGTTTTTCGATGAAAACACTATGAAGATCAATATTAAATATATTCGCTATATTTTTCCTGTAATCCATTTTTGAAAATACATATGGGACATTCCACGCCAACACGGACAGAGCTCTAAACAAAAATTGCTTTGATGGATTTAAACGTTCTAGGGCTTAAAAGATTTCTACGTTCATGTACTTTAAGATGCCGATGGGCGTTTTTTGCGAAATTCCATTTCCGATGCCAATAGAACTGTCAAAAGTCAAAAGGTCCAAAAATCTCAAAATACTTTTATGAATTAAAAGCAAAAAACGAGGTAAATTATTCTGTAACTCATTCTTTATCAGTTTTTAGGGTTCCCGAATATCAATCTAAAGTTTTTTTTTTAAATCCAAAATGGCGAATTCAATATGGCGGACAAAATTCAAATTTGATCAGATTCTATTAAAACTTGTTACTCGGGGGTTTTTAGGGTCACTGATTACGAATCTGAAGTCACTTTTTAAAAATTCAAAATGGCGGATCAAATTTTTTAATTTGATCAGATTTAATTAAAAAGTGTTACTCGGTGGTTTTTAGCGTATCTGATTATGAATTTGAAGTCTCAAACACAAAGTAACTTCATATTCATAATCAGCGACCCCAAAAGCCCCCGAGTAACACGTTTTAAGGGAATCGGATCAAATTTGAAAATTTTTTCCGCCATATTGGATCCGCCATTTTGAATTTTTAAAAAGTGACTTCAGATTCGTAATCAGCGACCCTAAAAACCCCCGAGTAACAAGTTTTCATCGAATCTGATCAAATTTGAATTTTGTCCGCCATATTGAATTCGCCATTTTGGATTTTTTAAAAAAAACTTTAGATTGATATTTGGGAACCCTAAAAACTGATAAAGAATGAGTTACAGAATAATTTACCTCGTTTTTTGCTTTTAATTCATAAAAGTATTTTGAGATTTTTGGACCTTTTGACTTTTGACAGTTCTATTGGCATCGGAAATGGAATTTTGCAAAAAACGCCCATCGGCTTCTTAAAGTACATGAACGTAGAAATCTTTTAAGCCCTAGAAAGTTTAAATCCATCAAAGCAATTTTTGTTTAGAGCTCTGTCCGTGTTGACGTGGAATGTCCCATATGCATACCAATTTTCAACTTTCTAAGGTAAAAAACTGTGAGCGCTAGGGGGGTACATGCCTTTTTTTGCGAAAAACGGCCAAAATTTTATGTTTTTCGCGGAAAACTCTATGAAGATTAACTCCAATCACGTTCGATATATTCTTCATGCAATCTACGCGTGAAAATACATACGTGTACCAATTTTTAGCTCTCTAAATGAAAAACTATGAGCGCTAGGGGGGGGGGGGTACATGGTCATTTTCCGTAACCGTTTTAATAGGGTTTCTACCGGGTACGGAACCCTAAAAAGGCAATAAATAATCAGTAGACTAAAATTTGTTTTATTATAAAGTAGTAGAAGAAAAACATTTTTAAATCAAGTTACCATAAAGGTTTTATAATAGTTCATTTCTTCTGATTTTTATCTCAATTTCTTTTTGGGCACCTTCTTGGAAGGTTTTTTCGCAGTATAAGGTTAGGTGTGATTAACACTCAAAAATCTCCAGAAATGTTAGAAAAATCTCGTATGGTGCATCTTGCCCCGTGGTGCAACCAGCCCCACTCTCCTCTACTGAGATGAAATTTCATTTGATAGATAATGAATTATAAAATATCTATAATAAAACTTTAATTTATACTAATTCAGATTTTTAATGAAAAATTCGGTAAATGTGCTTTTTTTAATACACTTAAATTAACTTTGAAAATCTCTAATTCGGATGAGAGCACAAAAAGTTGCATTATTGTGTTGAGAGTACTTTTAGAAATATCAATATATTTATATGTTTGTAAACAAATATTTATAATAAAATTATTTTTAAATAAAGTAATAACATTAGTTTTAACAAATTGAAATAAAATTGAATGTTTTTAATGTTATTAGTATTTAATTTCAAGCGTAAAATTAGTCACAGGAATTTTCGCATAATGCGTATGTTACTACGCCACGCTACACCATTCAAACAAAAGAACATAACCCGAAATAGTTGTTGACATATCGTGTTAGTATATATAGCAAATTCATTAGAAAGTTCGTAGTAATGCACGCGTAGTATTATAAGCAAATTCGTAGTTATATACGCATGTGCACTTTTTTTAAATATTCTTTTTTTAATACAAAGTAAAGTTTTTTTGTGATCTAAGGATTTTTTTTAGTATTCTATGAAAGATTAACTACTCACTAAAAAAAGTTATATATAAACATTAACATTAAAATTTTAAAATCTTTAAGGGTAAGTCCAAGTTGTGAAATGTAAATAAACCAAAAAGTAAACACCAAACACAAAAATCGCACTTTGTAACAGCCATTTCTCCTAAAAAAAATTAACATTTTTACACTTTCTCTACAAAAATGGAAAATTACAGTTTCAAAGTGTCCAAAAAAATCATTTTTGGCTATGAGCAATAAAAATCAATTAGTAAAATAACTAATTTAAATGACCTGTAAAATAGCACTATGCGCTATTTTGAAGCATTTTTGCACGAGGTCTCATTTTCGTACATAAATATAAATTCACATTTTCTTTTTGAAAATGGTGAACTGACGTATTCTATTTGGTAACTACGCCTTGCATAGCTGAAAAAATTGAGAAAACAACTAAGTTTCATTTAAAACAAAATGTGCACTTCCACATGGTGCTGTCAATGCATTGTTAGTTCGGTCTGCTCATGCGCAGAGAGCAACAGAGTCTCAGGTCGCGAAAAATTTAAGTGTTTGACTATATCAACCGCACGGACAATAAAGAAGTTTTTACCCTTTCCCTTGTAATTTCAAGGAGGAAAGGGAAAAATTTCCCCTTCCACATGTTAAAGGTCCAATTGCTGACATGAGACTTCTTCATCGTCAGTGCGGTTGATATACTCAAGCAGTTTATTTTTCGCGACGCGTCAAAAATGCTACTTTACAGGTCATTTTAATTAGTTATTTTACTATTTGATTTCTATTGATCATAGCCAAAAATGATTTTTTTGGAGACTTAAAAACTCTAATTTTCCATTTTTGTAGAGAAAGTGTAAAAATGTTAATCCCTATTGAAAATCCCCATATGGGAAACCACATGGGATCCTATGTCAAAAACCATGTAAAACCCTACTTCCATGAAGGAAACCACGTGGTTCACCATGTGGTTTCCCATGTCAAACCATATGGGAAATTAAGACAGGATTTTAGATAGGAATAATCATAGGAGATTTGAACAGTTTGTCTATGCATAAAACCATATCAAATCCCACATGAAATCCTGCATGTTCTTCCCAGTCAAATCCTAAACCAAATCCCATGTGAAAAACATTATCCGCCTTATTAAATATCCCTACATGGGAATCCACTTGGAATTTTACAAGGGATTTCACATAGGATTTTATATGGGAATTGACATAGGATTTCATGCAAGATTTCACCTAGGATTTAATATGAGATATCACATATTATTTATATAGGAGCGACAGTAATCTTTAACATTACTAAAGAAACTATGTGGAATACCACGTAGGATTCCATGTGGTTTTCTATGTGGGGATTTACATGGGATTTTACTTAGGAATTTACGTAGAAATAAATTCCCAAATGAATTCCTAAGTAAAATCCCATGTAAATCCCCACATAGAAAATCACATGGAATCCTACGTGGTATTCCACATAGTTTCTTTAGTAATGTTAAAGATTACTGTCGCTCCTATACTTTCACCGCTAGGTGGCGAAAGTGACTTCTCTCGCTGTTGAGACGATTCTGGAAGTATATAAGAGCTGAGAACCTGTAGCACAGAGAACGTGTTTCAAATTATCGATTTTTTTTACTTTTTTGATGACTTGTAACACTAATACTATTTATTATTTAATTTTTTATTAAATAATTTTTAATCCTTTGAAAATTTCTTCATTGAATCTTTAATAAAATAATATGTGATATCTCATATTAAATCCTAGGTGAAATCTTGCATGAAATCCTGTGTCAAAATTTCCATATAAAATCCTATGTGAAATCCCTTGTAAAATTCCAAGTGGATTCCCATATAGGGATATTTAATAAGGCGGATAATGTTTTTCACATGGGATTTGGTTTAGGATTTGACTGGGAAAAACATGCAGGATTTCATGTAGGATTTGATATGGTTTTATGCATAGACAAACTGTTCAAATCTCCTATGATTATTCCTATCTAAAATCCTGTCTAAATTTCCCATATGGTTTGACATGGGAAACAACATGGTAAACCACGTGGTTTCCTTCATGGAAGTAGGGTTTTACATGGTTTTTGACATAGGATCCCATGTGGTTTCCCATATGGGGATTTTCAATAGGGATTTTTGTAGGAGAAATGGCTTACAAAAGTGCGATTTTTGTGTTTGGTTTGTTTACATTTCACAACTTGGACATACCCTTAATTGATTCTTTAAAAGTGGATACTTTTAAAACACGTAGTAATATACACAATTACCCTAAATAAATAAACAGCATTTTAAACTGTTGAGAAAAGAAAATAGTAAATCGAGCAGAAAATCATTGTACCTATATTTAAAGTTTCTCGCTATAAATCTTCCGACAATCCAATTTTTTTCCCCGCGAGTGTATAAAATCCGACTTTCAATAAATATTAATCTATAAATGCTATTTGATTCTATAAGAGGATTATGCAAAGATAAATGAAAGAAAAACCAATAGCGATTCTGCTTTAATATTATTAAATCGATATACAGTGAATTTTTTTCTTCTCATATTTGACAAAGTTTTTACACAATAACTTTATTTCAAATTCTACTTTAAAATTCAGTAGACACTGGAAAATAAAATTATATCCTTTCCCTGTGAAAATGAATTAATTCTCTATCGAAAATAATTATTTAATGTATTTCATCAAAAAGTTTATTTGTTTCTAAATCAAAAACTATTGTGTTTTTAGAATTTGTTATTGTGAATTATTTAAAATTCCGAAAAAAATTTATTTTAAAAAAAATTATAATAAAAAAGTTTCTTTAAATTATATGTGTTTAGTATAAATGATCTTGGGAAGGTGAGTAGAATAAAAAATTTAATAATTTATCGTCATAACACAACGTTTCGTCGGACAGGGTATGCCGACCTCATCAGGCTATATTTATTAAAAAAGAACACAAAACACTTCAAAAAAAATTTTTCATAGACACTGCTAATATCATAAATTAGTTAAAATTAAAAATAAAATTTATACCTTAATAGTTAAAAAAATTATTTTAACATGTCAAGTTTTATAAAATTATAGAGAAAACTCAAAATAAAATAAACCGCGTACATTTCTCGTCAATAGTTCGGAGACAACTGACAAATAAAGGTGATAGAGAGAAATGTTAAAAAAGGTTTCTGATCCCTCTACTTACGAGCTTGTAAAAAAAATCCTTTAAAAAAACTTCAGAAAGAAACGTCAAACATTTTACAATATTTAAATGACAACGAATTTTTGGACAAACGTTATCATTATAATAAATTGACATTGACAGATACTGTTCTAGCCAAAGCGTACGGTCTATCTAAAATACATAAAGAAAATGTTCCGCTTCGTCCCATTATTTCATTAATAAACAGTCCTACACATATAATGTCCAAAATTTTATATAACGAATTAAAAAATAGTATTTCTTTACCTAGATCGCATATTAATAATAGTATTGAATTAAAAAACAAATTGATCAATTGTGTTATGGACGACGATTTTACTTTTCTTTTATTGGATGTAAGCTCTTTATTTACAAATGTTTCTTGCGATTTAGTTATTCAAAGCTTAGACAGACGTTTTGTTTCGATATATCAGAAATGTAAAATTCCATTTAATGATATAGTTGATTGCACAAAATTTGTGTTTAATAATACGTTTTTTTCTTTTGACAATAAATACTACAGGCAGATTTACGGTACTCCAATGGGGTCCCCTATTTCTCCTCTATTTGCTGATATTGTAATGGAGGATCTGGAAACTGATTGCTTGAAAATTTTAAAGGATAAATATAACTGTGTTCCATTGTTTTATTTTAGATACGTTGACGATACAATTTTAGCTGTAAAAAAGGAACATGTCTCTCTTATATTTGACGTTTTTAATTCTTATAATGAAAAATTGCAATTCACTATGGAAAAAGAAGAAAATAGTTCTATCAATTTTCTTGATTTAACATTGATAAGAGAGAACAAGAAAATTATTACAGATTGGTACAAAAAAAATAGTTCATCAGACAGATTGATAAATTATTTTTCAGATCACCTAGTTCAGCAAAAAAAGAATATAGTATATAATTTGTATGACAGAGCTATTTTGTTGTCTCACAAAAAATTTCATGTAAACAATTTGAAAAAACTAAAAACTATTTTAAATAATAATGACTATCCTTTAGATTTTATTGATAAACATATAAAAATTCGAATGAATAAATTAAAATTTAATAATAATACTAATAGCAAAGCTAGAGCTAACGTTTATAGTCAAATAACAAAGGTTTGTTTACCTTTTAATGAAGCATGTTTTTTCAAATTGTCTAACATACTTAAAGAATTTAATCTTGCATCGATTCCTCTTGTTAAAAAAAATTCAAATTCGATCATTCGACTAGGTAAAGATCTGTCTAAAAAATGGGATCGAACAAATGTAGAATATAAATTCAATTGTAAAGACTGTTCCACTACGTATATAGGTGAAACAAAACGTTCTCTTGAAACGCGTATAAAAGAACATAAGAAAGTAAATGAAAATTCTGTAGTTTATCGACATCGTTCTAATTTTGGACATGATTTTGATTGGTCAAATACGAAAATTTTAGACAGTAAGTCTAATTTTGAAAAAAGAAGAATTTAAGAAATGATTCATATTAAAACGAATCAATTTACCATTAATAGGAAGGAAGATATTCTAACTCTGAATAAAATTTTCTTTCCTCTCCTTAGACGTCTTGACTCGTGTCCATGAGACGATTAGAATATATTTTTCGTTTTCGCAGAATATTGTTTTGATCTCCGGTCATTGACTTTATGTCGTTTTCGTATACTCATACAGTTTGACTTCTCTCTATCACCATTATTTGTCAGTTGTCTCCGAACTATTGACGAGAAATGTACGCGGTTTATTTTATTTTGAGTTTTCTCTACAATTTTATAAAACTTGACATGTTAAAATAATTTTTTTAACTATTAAGGTATAAATTTCATTTTTAATTTTAACTAATTTATGATATTAGCAGTGTTTATGAAAAATTTTTTTTGAAGTGTTTTGTGTTCTTTTTTAATAAATATAGCCTGATGAGGTCGGCATACCCTGTCCGACGAAACGTTGTGTTTTTTTTATATATAATTGAAGAATTTCCAAATAATTGAATTTTTTGAAAAAATTTTAAAAAGTAAAGTAAAGTAAAAAAGATTATTAAAAAATAATTAAGTTTGTAAAGTCTTTTAATTATTATAGTAATAAAAATGTAATATGATTTTTTTAAAAGTTTAATCTTAAGCACGCACAGATTAAAAGTTTATTTAAACCAAACAATTTATTTGAGTTAAATAAAAGTATATTTTTCTCAGAGGCAATTAGACCCACGCCGAAAAAATCTCGATGGTATAATTAACTATGACTCTATAGTTAATCTTAACCTAGTAAAAGTAATAAGGATTCCTAATCATTATGGTTGGGATCGCTAGGTTGATTCAACAAATTCAAGCCTAGCAAAAACAACCCTGCAAATCCTAGTCAAATTGACTAGGATTTTAGTAATTTTGCCTATTTCCATAATGCGCACGCGTCTGCTTCTGTTCTGACAGTGTTTACCTCTATATCTTTCGCGTCATTTATCGTGATTTCGTAAAACGATTTCACTGTGTGACAAAATAAAAAAAGTTGCCAGCACTTTTATAGAGACCTAGTACAAGTCGTAGGTCTAGTAAAACTATGAACAATGATGTGTGAGAAATTCCCCCAACACCCCCAAAATTTAATTTTAGGGTCAAAAAACCGTTTTTTGTGTTTTTATGTAGAGAATTATACGTAACTTCCGTAATTTTCAACCGATTTTCAAAATTGTTCTTTTGTTTGAAAGGGGAAAAGCACACCTTTTCAACCGTGTCTTGCTCGTTTAGTCAAAATAAAAATTGACAAAACCGCGGTTGAAAATATTTGCGATTTAACGATTTTCATTACATTTTTTCAACTTTAACGAGCTTTTTAGAATAATATTCGAATTTACACATTTTTTTCATGATAATTTCTTAAAAGTATACTTAATTCTGCGTAAAATGAGCATTTTTTGAAAAAAATTTAATACAAATTGAAGGAGATACGTGAATTTTAAGATTTTAAAATTTTTTCGCTAAATTTACAAATATTTCAATTTTGTTGTGGAATTTACATCAGGGCACTTTAAATTTTGTATTCACTAAATTTAATTGATTAACTAAAACGGCATCCATGTCAAACTTGTTTTTGATAGATTTAAATAAAGACAGAGTCCGTATTTAGAGGGGGTCCGGTTAAATTTTAACTTTTCTATAATTTATATTGTTTAAGTGTGTCAATGTTTTTCAAACATTATTTAGGATTAAAATCTATTCTATAATCTTCAAATAAAGAATAACAGATAATTATTTGACAATTTATATAAGAATGCCTTAAAATTTCGTCAAATATAAATTTGAACTTCTACCACATTTTTTAATTATTTTTTATTGTCGAACTTTTCATATGCTTTTTTCGCAATACTGAACAATTTTATTAATTTTGATAACATAGAATAGATTTGAATCCTAAATAATGTTTGAAAACCATTGACACACTTAAACAATATAAATTATAGAAAAGTTAAAATTTAACCGGACCCCCTCTAAATACGGACTCTGTCTTTATTTAAATCTATCAAAAACAAGTTTGACATGCATGCCGTTTTAGTTAATCAATTAAATTTACTGAATACAAAATTTAAAGTGCCCTGATGTAAATTCCACAACAAAATTGAAATATTTGTAAATTTAGCGAAAAAATTTTAAAATCTTAAAATTCACGTATCTCCCTTAATTTGTATTAAATTTTTATCAAAAAATGCTCATTTTACGCAAAATTAAGTATACTTTTAAGAAATTATCATGAAAAAAATGTATAAATTCGAATATTATTCTAAAAAGCTCGTTAAAGTTGAAAAAATGTAATGAAAATCGTTAAATCGCAAATATTTTCAACCGCGGTTTTGTCAATTTTTATTTTGACTAAACGAGCAATACACGGTTGAAAAGGTGTGCTTTTCCTCTTTCAAACAAAAGAACAATTTTGAAAATCGGTTGAAAATTACGGAAGTTACGTATAATTCTCTACATAAAAACACAAAAAACGGTTTTTTGCCCCTAAAATTAAATTTTGGGGGTGTTTGGGATATTTCAAACATACTACTTTTTTCAGTTTTTCAACACGAACAAGTTAGGATAGGTCCGATTTAAAGTGCCATTTTACTGTCACACAGTGTTTTTTATCATTACTCGCGTCTATTCTTTGTACATAAAATGGAGTTCTTACATACATGAGAATTGCTGGTTTCTCGGAACCTCTGGAAATATAGATGGTCCATGTTTTAGAAAGTAAACTATTTAATTATATTAGTCAATTCTTTTAGACTTTTTTGGTTAGGTTTCAATATAAATCGTCAAAATTTTTACGCACGTGGTGACAACATTTTTACTATTTTAATCGCGCAGTGTGTTTGAAAATTTACCTTTGCAATAATTTGTGTATTTAAATTTATTTTCATTTGAATGTCATAAATAATTAAAAATAAATAGTTTTTGACAAGTGTATAAAATTGTGTACTCGAAATGTATAAAACATTATCTGATTAAGTATTGTATTTTGACTCGAAAATCTAGTGTCTATTAAAAAATTAAAATACCAAGTCGTGTTTAGTGTAGTGGTTATCGTTCCGGGTTTCAAAGTACGTATTCGTTAGGTACAGGTGTTCGCGTCCCCCCTGCGTCAAATATTTATTTCATAAGTTTAAATTAATTCTAAGGTATATAAATACCCCCGCCGGGTTGTCCACTACCGAACATCATCGATGTCTTTGACGTGCTGGGAGAAGCGGATCCACTGCCAAATGTCATTGATCTCTTTGATGTACTGGGAGAAGTGGATCCACTGCCGAACATCATTGATTTCTTTGATGGGCTGGGAGAAGTGGGTCCGCTGCCAGACATGATTGATTTCTTTGATGAGTTGGGAGAAGTGGTTTCGCTGCCAGACACGACTGGCATCTTGGATATGTTCGGTAGACCTTGCCGTGGTGGCGGGGCTTTTCACTAAAGGACAACCAACAGGGTGGTACCCTGATTCTAAAACCAAAAAAAATATGATTATGAATCATAATATCAATGAATTACCCCAAGGAGGAACCCCGAAAGGGGACAATACTCCCGACGGTGTCTCTTCGAACACCGCCGCAGGCCCCACGGATTTGGGGGGGGGGCCAAAACAATAATTAGCCGATAATATATGAGACAAATGTCTCAGACCAGTTCCTGGCTATTCCGGGAATTTTTAAAAGCTTGCGCCAAGGATTCAAGCGCCAGAAAAACGTCAGTCGTGACATCCAGGATGGCGTGACGGTTTTGGAAAGTGCGTTCGATATAATCTGTAAGAATTTACGTTTTATCCCCCAGCCTTTCAAAGACCAAGAGCCGCAACATCCAACTGAGGGAGCTCCACAGCAAACAGAGAGCACTACTGCAGCTCTTAACGGCGCAACGACATGCGCTAATAAGGCAAAAGGCGTTAATAAACGCCTCAGGGAAGGTGCAAGCCCAGATGCGAGCCCACAACGGGTGACTCAAGGCGGGAAGAGAATTAAGCGGAAGGACGCTCCACAGCTTGGTTCGGAGTCACTAGTTAGAACTAAAGAAGCGCCCTCAAATAGTCCTAGCAAGTCGTATGCTGCGACAGTCATGAAAGACGGAGCGGACAATGGGGACGGCTTCAAAGTTGTTAAAAACAAAAAGAAACGGGCTCCAAAAGAAAAGCCCTCAGGTGAGAAAAAAGAGTTTCCGAAGCCCCCTTTGAAGCTAAGGAGCACGGAAGCCGTTAAAATCACGACAAGAGACCCAAAGTTGTATGAGGGTATTTTGCCGCTGATAAAAGCAAAGGTAAACCCAGAAGATACGGGTACCGTGATCCGGAAAATCAGGAGAACTTTTAAACAGGAGGTTCTCGTGATAGTGAAAAAGGGTGGAGAGACTTTAAAATTTGCAGATGCACTGTCTTCGGCCCTGCATGGCAAGGCTGAGGTCACACCTCTAGTAAATAGAAGGTCTCTAGAGATTAGGGATTTGGATGAAGCCACCACAGAAGATGAGGTGACTTCAGCACTGAGAGAAAAGCTGGGTAAACCCGACCTGATGATGGAGTGTCGACTTTTGCCGCGCTACAGAGGAACTAAGGTTGCTCTGGTACGTCTGACAGAGGCAGAGAGTAACACTTTGCTAAAGCTTGGTAAAATAAAAATCGGCTGGATAAATGCTCCAATTCGCGAGCATGTTGAAGTAGCTAGGTGCCAAAAGTGCCTAGGTTACGGACACAGAACCCTATTCTGCAAAGGCCCCGACAGAAGTAAAAACTGTCGGAGATGCGGCGGAGAGGGACACCTCGCGAAGAGCTGTAACGTTAAGCCGAAGTGCCTTACTTGCTTGGACCTGGGGAAGCCAGAAACGGATCATGAGTCCGGATAGAGAGCCTGCCCGGTTTACAGGGAAGAACTGCAAAAGATTAAAAGGGCAAATCCTTAAAATTTTTGCAGGTCAACCTGCATACAAGTAAGGATGCACAGCTGCTCCTAATGCAAACAGCAAGGGAAAATGAGGTCGATATCCTGTTCTGCAGTGAGCAGTATCAAGGAAGCGACCTCGCCCCTTGGTATCAGGATAAGGCGAAGAGAGCCGCCATAAAGCTGTGCAACCCAGAATTGCGGGTTGACAAGTTTCTGAAGACGAGCAGTGGGTTCGTGTGGATAGAGGTGGCTAACATACGTATGTATAGCTGCTACTTTTCACCCAACGACCCACTGACAAACTTCGAAGCCAATATCGAAGACCTAGAAGCGATTCTCACAGAATCCAGGCTGGATGTCATCATCACTGGCGATTTTAACGCAAAGTCGCCAGAGTGGGGTGAGAGGAGACTCGACAAGAGAGGAATTTGTATTGGAGAAATTATCTCCAGAAACGACTTATTGGCTGTAAACCGAGGCAATACATGGACGTTTAGACGAGGTGCGATCGGATCAATTATAGATCTAACGATCGCATCGACTAAACTATTTAGCCGCATAAGCGACTGGCGGGTCTCTGAGGAATATACCGCAAGTGACCACCAGTACATTGAGTTCTCAGTCTCGATGGGAGACACACAAGGAGGAAAGAGACAGGATGTTCCTAGTCGCAAGACCTCCTTGTGGAATATAAAGAGACTCGACAAGGAAAAGTTCGGCCGGTCCCTAAGAGAAGCCCTTTTAATTGAGGACTTGGGCTGGGTGAAGAGGCCGAGCAGTCTGGATAGGGAGGTTCGAGCGGTGAGAAACATGATAGTCACCGCTTACAATGCGTCTATGCCACGCAAAGGCGCCATTCCCGTAAAAAAATCCTTGCACTGGTGGTCAGAGGAGCTAGCCTCCTTGAGAAAGGAATGCCTCAAAGCAAGAAGGTCATATACCCGATCTAAGGGAGATCCCTTGCTGAAAGAGGCTTTCAAGGAGGCGAAAAAGGACCTCAAGAAAGAGATCCGCAAGTCGCGACGCCGTAGCTGGAAGGACCTAATCGAGGAAGTCGATAAGGACCCATGGGGTCTGGCTTTTAAAATCGTGACTAAGAAAATAGTGACGAGGCAAAAGACCCCCGGCCTGGACAATCCCGATTGGGTCAGAAAGATAATAAGTTCTTTGTTTCCTCCTGCAGAACCATACCTTAGAAGGGACTGGAGTTTTTGCAAAGTCGAAGAGGAAGAACTCTTCACACTTAGTGAACTGCAAAAAGCAGGCAAAAGATTGAAAACAGGCAAGGCGCCTGGAATCGATGGGATAAGTAACGAGATCCTAAAGTTGGTAATCGACACTTCACCCCAGATTCTGCTTCGATGTTTCAATCTTTGCCTTGAGAGAGGAGAGTTCTTCCGCGACTGGAAGCGACAGAGGTTAGTCCTCCTGAGGCAAGGTGAAAAACCTCTAGATAAAGTCTCATCATACAGGCCTATATGCCTGCTAGATACGATGGGTAAACTTCTAGAGGATATGGTTCTGCAGAGAATGCAAATCCACTTGACCGGAGAGAATAGTCTATCGGATCACCAATTTGGTTTCCGTAAAGGCAAGTCCACAGTTGATGCCATCCAGGCAGTTGTGGACATAGCCAAAGCAGGAAAAAACAAGTTGGGACCTAGAAAAAAGAAGAGCTTCTGCGCGTTGGTAGCAATTGACATACGCAACGCGTTTAATTCCGCAAGATGGAAAGATCTCATCGAGTCGATGGAAAAGAAAAACATGCTGCCCTTCTTGTTGCGGATAATGGATAATTATCTTAGCGACAGGTGGGTTATATATGAGGGAGACACCTGCACTCTCAAGGAAGAGATGCAGCGTGGGGCTCCTCAAGGCTCGAGGGTGGGTCCATTTGTATGGAATGTATCTTACGATGATTTTCTGCGAATGGATCTACCCGAAGGTGCGGTGATCATCGGCTTTGCGGACGACGCGTTGTTCGTGTGCACTGCCGAAAGTGAGGAGGCTCTTGGGACATTGGTGAACGAATGTCTGCGACTAGCAAAAAGCTGGCTGGATACCAGAGGTCTTGAAATGGCCCTGGAAAAGACCGAGGCACTGCTGGTCACAGACAGACGTGGTTATGAGCTCCCACGAATCGTGATAGACGGATTCGAGGTCAAGTGGAGTAAGCAAATTAAATATCTTGGTGTGGAGTTGGATGGAAGGTTAAACTTCCACCACCACATGGCTACGGCGTCAAATAAGGCGATCGAGTGTGCGGCTAATCTTTCACGGTTAATGCCAAATGTAGGCGGACCCCGTGAACACAAACGGAGACTGGTGGCAAGTGTCGCCCACGCTAAAATGCTCTATGCAGCACCAGCGTGGGCCCCATCCCTGAGGTGCAAAAGATGTGTGACCATCTCGTCGCTTGGGGGCAGCAACATGCCGACTCAGCTAAACGGTGAAAAAGATGCCGTTTCAAAAAGCAAAGTGAAAAACATGCCATTTCACAAATCCTGTGGAAACTATGCCTCGCCGCGAAAGCGCTGAGAAACATACCTTCTCCAAACGAACGGTGAAGAACATGCCTTTTCAGCCTTTTTAATATAATATTAACGGTTGAAAAGGCATGTTCTTCACCGTTCGTTTGGAGAAGGTATGTTTATCAGCGCTTTTGCGGCGAGGCATAGTTTCCACAGGATTTGTGAAATGGCATGTTTTTCACTTTGCTTTTTGAAACGGCATCTTTTTCACCGTTTAGCTGAGTCGGCATGTTGCTGCCCCCAAGCGACGATCTGTGAAAAGATACTGTCGGCGCAGAGGTCGATAACAACGCGTATCATCTCTGCATATAAGACGGTATCTACGAGTGCTGTGCAGGTCCTTGCAAGTGTCCTGCCAGCAGATCTTTTGGCGAGGGAAAGGGAAGAAATGTTTCTCTTTTCTAAAGAAAGAAGTTCCTTAGATGAGGAAATAAGACCAAGCAAGGGCCTGATCCGCAAAGAAGCGAGGCACAGGCTCATAGAAGGATGGCAAGAAAGATGGGATGGTAAGGAAAAAGGTCGATGGACTTATCGCCTTATCCCGGCACAGGTCACGGGTGTTTTAACTCGTACCTGTGTCGCTTTAAATTACGCGAGGACGAGGTGTGTGCATATTGCCAGTTCCCTGAGGACAACGCGGAGCACACCCTCTTCTCATGCAGAAAATGGGACTTGGAGAGGCGGGCCATGTTCGAAGGTGTAAATAGTCAAGTTACACCGGAGAACATGGTATCGCTGATGACCCAGTCGGAAGAGAATTGGCGGCAAGTCGAGAACTTCATAATCTCGGTTATGTCGAGGAAGGATCTCGACGGCCGCCAAAAAGCGTAATTTAACAGCTTTTAATTTTGTACGTTTGTTTTTTATTAATTTATTTTGTGATTTATTTGTCCTTATACATTTTTTAATTGTTTGTGTTTTTATTCATCTTTGTACAGTTTTATGTTTTCAATATTTTATACGCGTTTATTTTTTCTTTTTTTTATATATCCGTTTGTAATTTTATCTTTTGACTTTTTACACTTTTTAGAATTTGCTTTTTTATTGTTGTGCTGTAAATTCTGCTTATACTTTGAAATAGTTAGAAATTTTTTTTAAACTATGGACGCAGGTTAACAGCAGAGAGAAGCAGAAGGTCGCATTAGCGACAGAGTTGGAGCGCCACCCTCGAAGGCTAAAGTCTTACGACAGCTCCGAGGGAGGGTAAAGGGCTCCAGAAGAAGGGTTACGGGTTTTAGTGGGTCGGGCTGGCAGTAGGTCGCCAGTTTATTAAATTTACTATTCTATATATTTATTTTTCTTTTTTTTATCTCAATTCCTGGTATACGGGTCCTACTATCGGCTCAAAAAGAACAGGCCCCTGACTTTGAAAGCTCACAACGCAGGTAAAAAAAATCATAGAGAGTTAAGACAAAGTGTAATATGTAGCTTAATTATCTAGTCGTTCTTATACAATATTTCATAACCCAAAAAAATTTTTTGTTTAAGTTATAGATTTTTAATTGAAAAAAATACGTGGTTTTTTTCATGATTTTGGGAATAGCCTACTTTGAAAGCATGTAGCTGATTTCAAGAACATCCAATCAACATACTGATTTTTTTCTATAATATTTGTATCTTTCTTAAATATATAGTGGAGAATTTTTTAAATTTCTTTAATAACTTTCGGAGATTATTTAAATCAAAAATAAAAAGTTATATCTCTTGCGATCAGAAGCACAGATTTGAAATAAAATGCAAATTATGCATAAGTTTTTTCTTAGATAAAAACAATTTGAAAAAACTTGTAAAAAAATTTTGTTTAATATTAATTATTTATGAAAATGTTTTTTGTTTTTTGCTTTATTACCCCATTAAAGCAAGGTGCAGTCGGACATGAAACCCTTTTGTCAACAGTAGAGAATTCTATAACAGTAGTAAACTACCGCACTTTTTTTATATGATGCTTCTATTCTTATTAGTTATTTACAACTTTGAAGACTTTTTTTTGGGGTTCTAGCAGTGGTATAGGAAGGAGGGCCTTTAGACACAAAATATTTTTCTTTTACTTGTAACACTTTTAAATCAGGTAATTTAAAAGTAAAGTAATAATTATATAATTGATAAGTGACTTATTTAAATATTACCTGCTTTATATTTAATTTTTAATTTAATAGTTAATTTTTAATACAATTAATTATTCAATTTTTAATTAAATTAAATATTCCATTTTTAATTCGATTATTTCAATCTTATTCAACTTAATTATTTGAATCTGATTAACATAAATCTTTATTTTAATTTATTTGAAACAAATAATATTATGTAATTTCTTTTTACAATTATTTCTTTTTTCTTTGCATAAATTGAGGGTTCACATGCAATAAGAGGATACTTGCTATCTACTTTACACTGACCGTATTCCCTTATTGCACGTAAATTCTAAATTCTTCTCAGTTACAAACATACAGACTCATTTATACCTGAGCGCTGATAGAAAAAATGGGTTTCCCAAGATTTTAGACCTCGGCGCCTTTGCAAAATAGATTTACGATAGCCTGCATCTTGCTTTAATGGTGTAATAAAGCAAAAAATGAAAAACATTTTTATAAATAAATGTTTAACAAAATTTTTTTACAAGTTTTTTCAAATTGTTTCTGTCTAAGGAGAAACTTTTACATAATTTGCATTTTATTTCAAAGCTGTGGTTCTGCTCGCAAGAGAGATAACTTTTTATTTTTTATTTAAATAATCTCCGAATGTTAATTAAAAAATTTAAAAAAATTCTTCACTATATATTTAAGAAAGATACAAATATTACTGAAAAAAATCAGTATGTCGATTGGATATTTTTTAAATGAGATACATGCTTTCAAAGTAGCCTATTCTCAAAAACATGCAAAAAACCATGTATTTTTTCAATTAAAAATCCATAACTTAAACAACAAATTTTTTTGTGTTATGGAATTCTGTATACAAACAACTAGATAAGTAAGCTACGTATTTGACTTTGTCTTAACTCTCTACGATTTTTTTTACCTGCGTTGTGAGCTTTCAAAGTCAGGGGCCAGTTCTTTTTGGGCCGATAGGGGATCATCCATAAACCACGTAGCTCCGATTTTTGAACTTTTCGACCCCTCCCCTCCCCCACGTAGCTTAACGTATCATATTACCGAACCTCCTCCCCCCTACCAAATGGAACGTAGCTTTTTTCTTTTTTTGAATATTAAAATCTCTTTTCTAAAAATAATCAATAAAATCGTATTGAAACATAGTAAACAATATTAAATGTTTTTAAATCACAGTTTATTTTTTTTTTGACAAGTAAGAGTTTGATACAAGACTAATTCTTAATTTTAATCAATATATATATATATATATATATATATATATATACTAGCTGTCGGACCCGTCTTCGACGGGTTTTAGTTTCGGCTAATACATTTGATAGGGTTTCTACCAACCGGGAAATAGCCGGGAATTAAATTTTACTGGGAAAAACTAATAATTAGTTACCATTAACTATTTCGTGAGGAAAATATTACTATTTCAATCAGTGACAGATTTTTTTCTATCAAATTTAATTTTCAGGAACAGTATTTGGCAACTTGTAGTACTTTGTGCGTTTGTAGTACTGCAATTAATGTATTAAAAATTAATCCTAAATTTACACCAGCTTTTGGAGTCAAAGAAAAGTCTAATTATAAATAATTGTGTCACAATTAGACAATTAGACAATAAAAATTAAAGTAAAAAGCAGTGTTTTAAATCAAATTAATATAATAAAACTTTTTTAATTTGATAAGAAAATTCCCGGTTTTTTCTGGTCAAATTAAACTCCTGGCTATTTATCGGTTTCCCCGCGCAATTGGTAGACACTCTGTCAATTCTATTATGGTAAACTAAATCCCGTCAAAGACTGGTACTGGCATATAACATATTTTCTTAAAAAAGAGTATTTTCATAAAATAAAAATAACCCAAAAAATACTACTGAATTAAACTTGATAGTAATTAATAACAATTATAATTTTTTCGATTTTTTGATATGGAAAATATTTTTATACTTACATCTTAGTTATATCATTTTTTGTGCAAAATTTACTAAAATATGACTAAATTACATGTAACACTCAATTATACAGAGTTTAAAAGCAAATCATCAAAACATGTAAAATTTGTGATTTTAAAAATTTTTTGAAAACATTTTTATACTTTAATCTTAGTTATAAGATATTATTTTTTGAAAAATTATGCTAAAATGTGACTAAATAACATGTAATGATTAATTATATTAATCATAGAAAGTTTGAAAGCATTTTTTAAAAAAATGTAAAATTTAAAAATTTTTGGTTTTTGAATTTTTCGAAAAAATTGAATATCTCCCGTTGTAATTAATATTTTTCAAATCTGTAAATTTATAAACCTTCCTTGGCTTAAGGTCTAACATTCTGCCAAATTTGGTTTCAAATGGTTCAGCCGTTTTTAAGTGATGCGCGAACAAAGATTCTGTGACATACCGACACACATACATACATACATACACGAAATTTTTTATTGGTATATTTGGAATCCTTGATGCCTAAAACGAATAATTATGTGCGAAATTTAAAGTTCTGAGCAATGTACAGACAAAAGTCTGATTTTATATATATATATATATATATTTTCATCACTGTATATATTTATATATTTATTCCACATGAAAAGGGCCTATATTGTCGGTTCTAGTTTTCGAGATAATCGCAATTTAGTAATTTTGGAGCAAAATCTTATTTTTTTTTTATTTTTTATTATCAATCTACATGTTTTGACAAGTCGAATCATGCGGTTTTCATTAATTTATCGATAATTTAACTGTTTGATTTCATTGGTTCTTTAGAAAAATGAAAAGGGCCCATTTTGGCGGTCATTTGCAAAAGTAATCCGTATTTTAAAAATGGAGGTGTGGAAAAAATTTAAAATCTCTTGATTTTTCATCTTTAAGGTGTCCTGGACTGTAAACAATTCTTATCTGAATAACTTTCCAGAAGAACCAGTGATATTGATGTTAGAGTCTTTTTTTCGTAATTGTCGAAATGAAAATTTGGATATTACGTTAATTTTTTCATAATAGAAACTGTCAAAATTTTTTAAATAAGTTATCTAATATCTATTCTTTTTCTTCAAATGCCACAATAAAATTGTACCTAATCATTAATCTTGTAAAAAAATGGTTCTTTAATAGAAAAACTGTCCTTTTTAGAAAAAAAAAAGTTTTTCGTAATTTTAAAATTAAGAGGGGGGGATGGTTTTAAAAATTTAAAACCTGTTGGTTTTTTATCTTCAAGGTAACCGTTTTTCTCGAAATGAGGTTTTTGGCGTTCTAAACTTTTAAATTCCGTAACTCAGCGAATTTTTAACCAAAAAAGTTCTAAGACCACTCAAAATTTTCCAAATTTTGCCAGGAATACGCCCATATAGATAACTCCAATAGTGTTAAAATGGGCCCTTTTCATGTGGACGTCCACATATATATCTGGAATTGACTTTCGAGCTGCCCGCGTAATTTCAAAAAAATGTATGTCAAATAAAAATACAAAGCTACGTTGCTCAGACTCAAAACCCTCCCTCCCCCCATGTGGTCTAACGTAGCACATTACCGAACCCCCTCCCCCCCAAAGCAGGCTACGTGGTTTATGGATGGTCCCTTATAGCATTGCCGGAGCATTGATGCGACGTCTATGACATACAAGGGCACGTGAACATGTATGTTCGGACGTGGAGGTCGATGTGTCTCTCCAAGATAGCAGGAAGTTTCCGCAAAGGGAGTGCATCCTGGTATCTCTTCACAGAGTTTACCCTCTTGAACAATTTATTTATTTTTGTAATTAAATTATTGAATTCTCGTAAAATTTTCTAATAAAAATTTATTTAAATATAAATTTTGTCTAAAATTTTAGATAATAATAATTTAATATTAAAATTAAAAAAGCATTATATAGAAATATTTGAATTTTGAAAATGTTAGCAAATTAAAATCTTTGAAAATTGAAATTTTTCGTACTTTTAACTAATAATTAATTTAAAGAAGAACTTTAGTTAAACTTTCTTGAAAATAATTCTAGAAAATAATAATTGAATTTAAATGATAAAAATAATGTAGAAAAAATTAGAGTAACAATATTCTTACATAAAATAATAATTTTATCCCTAGGTTATCCTTAATTATTAAAAAAAATAATGAATCGATCACTCCGAGTCAAAGATTTCTTCATAAATTTAAAATAATATTCTTATAAGTTTTTAAATTTCAAAATTTTTTTTAAAATCTTACTTCTTACAGAAATAATAATAAGTAAAAACTTATAAAATAAGTAAAAACTTATAATAAGTAAAATTATAATAATAACCTAAATATTTCTTTAAAAATGAAGTTATTTGTATTTTTGAATAATTTTTCATTTAAGAAAATTCGTAAATAAAAGTAATAGAAATTTCTTTTGTGTGTACCTATCTAATAATTTTTAGAGTGAATCAGAATATTCTTTAGGATCAGGAAAAAAGTCAAAATTTTTTCTAGAAATCAGAGAAAAGTCTGAGATAAACAAAATTAAATATTTGTGGCAACCCAGTTTTAGCAAGTATTGAAAAATTTGAAATTATTTAAAAATAAAAAATCTTTTATTTTTATTCTCAAAAATTTTGAAATTTTATTAGAAATTTGTTTATACAATGCAACCAAAATAATATACCAATTAAGGTAGTATTCTGGTCTGTTTCTCTGAGTAGGATAAAAAAGAAAGTTTAACACTTTTAGTATTTACTCTTGTTGCAAATTGTTTATTAATGTTTCAAGAATACAGAAAAAAATTAGGAAAAAAAATTAAAAATTTTTTAAAGTTATAAACTGATGAAGTAGGTTCTGTAACTGGTGAGGAACAGGCAGGTCAAAATGTCGCCCCATGGAGGCACAAAATAGGAACCAAAGTCTGTAACAATTCTAGAACAAAACTAGAACATTGTTTTAGAACAAATATATAACAATTCTATATCAAAAACGATTTATCATAAATAATACCCAAGCAGAAATTTAATAGTTGCATACAACAAATAAATGTTTTAGAGTATGAATAAAAATATAAATAATTAATAGAATATCTTTTTTTGCAATAAGTTTTTAAAAAATATTTTTCTTATTTTCTTTAATAATTTAAACAGACTATCTTATTTATTTAAATTAATGACTAAATTATTATTATCATTGTTAATAATTATTTAAACTTATACTTTATGTAACAATATTCAGAATTATACACAGAACACTTAAAACTAAGAATGAAAAATTTCGCACGCACGGGGGATCGAAACCTAGACCTAGAAGACACAAGTCGAATACGCATACCGCATAGCCACGCAAGCTTGGAAGTGATTTTACTTCAACTTCCTTTTGAATTGTGGGACCGTTATGTGCAGTGCTAAAATTATAAATTGAAATGTAACATACTTAATAAAAAAATAACTATATATGGGGCATTCCAGGCAAAATCGGAAATTATTTTGCTTTTGCATCTTAAATTTTTTTAAACATTTTCTTTCTTTTAGTACTCTTTGAAATAAGCTATCTTGAATTTTTTCAAATTTTTTCATAAAGCGGTTCAGGAGATACAGATTTATGAAAAATGACGTTTTTTACCTAAATTTTTTTTTAAATGCTTATAACTCGGTCAAAAATTGATCAAATTGGACGTTTTTATAATGAAAAGTTTTGTTTTCACATGATGCAAAAGCAAAATAATTTCCGATTTGGCCTGGAATGACCCATATATATATATATATATATATATATATATATATATAAATTTTTTTATTACAAATAATAATATATAATTATGCTACAAATAATAACAAATTTTAATTAATTAGTTAATAATAATAATTTATTATTGTATTTTTATGATATACCTATTAATTAATAATTAATAATAAATTAATTAAATATTTGATGTTATTGTTGGTGTATAATGTTTTTAAAAATCTTGAAAATTTATGCAACCTGACAGTGAAAAATTATTTAATTTTTCACGAATCATCGATACGAGTCTTTCTAAGTATCTAAATTCAAAAGATTTTTTGTAATTCATGCAAAAACGCGGCTGCACTCTACACGGAAAGAAAGTTATTATATTGGTTATTATATTAGAAGTATTAAACTTTAATAAAAATTATACTATATTGAGTAAAGTTATATCAAATATCAAAAACTTTTAACAAATTACTAATATAACTTTACTAAATTTTATATAGGTACGTTTTGTTAAACTTTCACAGTAAAAAGAAAGTCTTATTTTAAAGCAGGAAAGCAGCCTTAAATTAAGATACAACATTTTTGTATCCTTTGACATTATAGCAGACAGTGCTGAATTTAAGACCGATCTTAAATTAAGATTTACTGTGTTAGTTTTGTTGATAGCAAAATTTGTCTTTGTCGCATTTTGTCCTACACTGAAAAACTGTTGGTAGAGCAGTTCCGCTATTGACTGTTGTGCAGCGCTACTTAACTTTAAACTCACAGCTCTATCAAAATTAGGCGAGTTGCTGTCCTAAACTTGACTACCAATGGCGTTGGAGAGCGGCTGCTTGACAAAAAGGTCAGCAGCTCTATCAAAAAGGAGAGTTGCTCGCCCAAAAAGGAGAGTAACTCGCCCAAAAATAAAGTGAGCTGTGCGTTTCTTTTTAACGCAGCAGTTCACCGCATTGGGCGAACAGCTCTACCAACAGTTTTTCAGTGCACACTTGTATAATACTTTTATAAAATTTAATAATATCTTTTCGTGTAGTGAAAATAAGCACGAGTTTATAGTGAAAAAACAGTTATATTAAATTTTTGTAACAGTGTTCTAGGACACTGTAGGAACAATGTTACTTCAAAATTCTATAACTAATTTAGAACAAATGTTACATGTCTGTTATAGAACAGATACAGAACAACTGTTCCAGAAAAAATTTAGAACAAAGCTCTAGAACTGTTCTATAATAAAATTGTAACACTTATTCTAGAACACTGTTCTTTTTTTGGTCTAGAATAGTTATAGTACGTGCACACTGGGTAGAGACTTTTGTAATGCTCTAAAACAAAAAACCCAAAGAAATTCTTGATTATTACTGGCTTCGCTATGATCGGTACCTTGGAAAAGAGAAAAAAAATTTTTTTTAGCAAAATGGCGACGATTTAAAAAAAGTTGTGTTTTTGACTGTTTTTTAACATTTTTGAATTTTTTAAAAATAAAAAATATATTTTTTAAAATCCAAGCTTCCGATCATAAAGAGATAAACAAAGAACATTTCTGCAAAATTTAAAGTAAATCGGTTGAGTAGATTTTGAGTTATCGTGTCAACCAGAATTTTTTTCAGTTATAAACTTCAACAGTTTATAACTTTTAAAAATTTTAATTATTTTTTTCTGTATTCTTTAAATATGCCTTTTTAGGTAGCAGTTTCACCGGATTTCCCGATGAATTTCATGCGTTTAGCGGTTAGGCCACGCCTTAGCCCTAGAATCTCACCGGGAAAACCCGTGAGCGTCCTGCATTTTTACTGTGATAATTTTCACGCGTTAAATGCATATTTTTTCATGGGGAAAAGCCTTGTTTTTTCTCTCCGTGTAATTTTTCAAAAAATTATTACTAGGCATCAGGCTAAAATTAAAACATTCACTTTCTGAATTCTGATTCATGTTCACATCAGAATTAAAGTCATGTTATTTAATGTGATATATTTTTCCATAATAAAATATATCGGATACGTGAATAACATATCTTTAATGGGTTAATATAGGGGAGAGTGGGGCAAACCGGCCAGGGGTTAATATCTCCGAAATGGCGAAATTGTCAAAAGTGCTATTTAGAAATTTAAAACAACCATGTGTAGTATACCTTATTTTCTCAATTTGACAATTTTTACATTTGTTTGTGCAAAGCTGGGAGCAAAAGTTTTTTTTTAGTTTCTTTCTACACTTTTACGAATTTTTTCTTAAGGAATTTTTGAGGAAATCGTGTAATATTTCCAAATATTAGGTCTTGGGTTTTGAAGGTACACACCTCAGGAATATTTACCACCAAAAACTTTGATGAATTTGCAAAGCGTTTCTTTTAAACAAATATTTATTCTCAAAATGAGCCTGTGGGGCAAAGCTGTCAGTTTTCGGTGGGGCAAACCGGCCATAGGATATTTTCATTGTATCAGAGTTTCAAGAAAATTATTATTAATTAGAATGTTTTTTTTCATTAAAATACTTACTTTCAATGAAAAATAATTGTCTTCCAATGAGAATTAGACCCTTTAATATTGTTTCCCTGGTAATTTCAAACATTTTTGTTTTGTTACACTGAGAGACCTTTGGGTCAGCAGCAGACTTTTGATAGGCTGCTACTGACCATTTTGGAGGAACGCTACAGGACTATACTTTTGGGTTGCTGCGGTAAAATCTTGGGCGCGTGACAGTCCCATTAACAGCGCACGCGCTGTACGCAAATACCTAACCCATGTGAAATGTGTACAAGTTGTCTGTTACATGGGTAGCTGATGCCCATAATCTGAGGATATTAAATTAAAAATTTACTTTTGTTTCTTAAAATCGTTCCTACTTTTGCTATAAATTTTTGTCCGAGACTGTTACTCAAGAGATATATCTTTATTTTTTTAAAGTCATCTTTTTTCTCAGTTCTTTACTTATTTTTGCTTCCTCTTAAAGGAAGCCTTATAGAGATGTCGATTTCCGAATTTTTTAGAATCAATTATTTTTACAAATTTTCAAGTGTAGTATATATAATTCGTCGAGAGGAACAAATGTCCGGATGTATGTGTGTATGTATGTGTGTATATCCCAGTAAAAAAAAAAGTATTCAGAATAGAGAAAAAGTATTGGTGGAGACGTTCGGTGAATGCGTTTTCGCGACAAAACCGTATTGGTGGGTTACGGTGAATACATTTTGCTTACCGTGAATACTTTTTTTTTTAAACTTTCGATTTAAAGATTCCTAAGCAAAGTTGAGAATATTTATAAAGAGCGTAAGTGAGCTGAAGTATAAAAATGACTATTGCGAGAAGGAAATAAGAAATTTTGAGAAAAAACGAAAAATTAAATGTGACAAACAGATTGTCAAATGTTGATCAATTACCATATGCTTTTCTGTGCCTACAACGTATGATGATTAAAAGGAACTTTGACGTTACCGGCGGAACTTACTGTTTCACATACATTTACTTGGATTTCTCAAGTTTCTGTCGGTATCGTCAATGTTCCTTTTCATCATCATACGTTGTAGGTTTGTCACATTTAATTTTTCATTTTTTCTCAAAATTTCTTATTTCCTTCTCGCAATCGTCATTTTTATACTTCAGGTCACTTACGCTCTTTATAAATATTCTCAACTTTGCTTATGAATCTTTAAAACGAGAGTTTAAAAAAAATGTATTCACGGTAAGCAAAATGTATTCACCGTAACCCACCAATACGGTTTTGTCGCGAAAACGCATTCACCGAACGTCTCCACCAATACTTTTTCTCTATTCTGAATACTTTTTTTTTTACTGGGATGTCACCGATTCTTGTGGACAAATTTTCTCTTACACGTCTTGAAGAATTTTGATAAAATTTTGTAGGTGTATTACGGTTACGAATACCAAAAATCAGACAGAAGGATTTTCAAAAATATAAAAAAAAAATTTTTTTCAACAATTTTTTAATTTTTGAAAAAATTAATTTTTGGATTTTTTAAAATAACTTTTTTCTATATTAAAATTTTAATTAATTCTTGTTAAAATTGCATTCCTGACATAAAAACGAATCGATTCATGTATATAAAGTATATATTTTATCAATATTTATAGAGTTAATAAATATTTTAATTTTTCTAAAAAAATTGAAATTTTGTATTTTTTGAAATTTTATCTTAATACTTTAAAATAATTATTATAAAATAAAAAATTAAACAATTGGTATATATTATATTGAGGAAGCTTTTTTATCTTCTTTCAATTAATATTGATAGTTAAAAGTGCCAATAAATTTTTTGGTATTTTTTTTAACTTTACGTTCTGTAGGCCTCTGAAAATAATTTACTAAATCATACTTCTATCTCAGAAAAAAAAACAAAAGAAATATTTATAAAAAAATGCATGTGAAAATAAATGGATTTATACAATATAGAATAAAGTAAAGATAATTTTAGAAATGTAAAAAGATTTATAAAAGTCAAACTTACTATTTATTCAGTATGATTAATTAATATTAATAAAAAAGAAATATAAGTGTGGTTTCTGTAAATATTATACAAAAAATGTAAGTACTCCGTCATTTCGAAGAAAATAATTTATTTCAATATATGCTTTTCTATAAGATTCATGAGATGCAAAATTTCGTTAATAATCTTGAGAAATATTATCTTTAAACTTTTTTCAAAGTTCATTTAAATGAACTGGTTGGCAGTACATTAAAGTACGTACAAATAAGTGTCTTAATTATCTGAAGTTTGAACTATTATTTGAAATTAGGAAATTAAAACGTCTTTGACCAATTGATAAGAAAGAAACGTGTAAAGAAATCTTACGTGTGAATCTTATTACAAAAAAATGACGCAATTTACCAATAAGAAGCGTCGAAGAAAGTCTCACGCGTAAAGACAGCCATACTGAGACACACTCCTTTTTAAAAAAAAAAATATATAAGGGGCCGTACACATAATACGTCACGCGGCTAGGGGGAGGGAGGGGGTCTGAGAATTGTGACTAAGTGTGACATGGGGGAGGGGGGGGTGAACTCATGTGTTACGTCACAATCTTTTAAATTCAAAGATTATAAGAAATTATATGTGACAATGTCACTTTTTCTAAATAAAACAAGTTAAAAATGCTTTAAACTATTTAATATCTATTATGTACCTATTTAACATCTATTGATTTATTATTTATAATATAATATGATAAATAATATATTCTCTTAATTTGAATCAGTTAAAAATCTTGGTTTTAACTGACAATCAGCAGTGACTGACTTTTTGCTTCTGAATCAGTTAAAAAATAACTGAAAAATTATCCACAAAACACCGAAACTTTTCTAAATATGTATATTAAAGATTTGCTTGCATACTTCAAAAAATTTACTTGCAAAGTTTAGTTAAAATTGTGTAAAGATTTAAATTTTTTACTACAATAAATGTTTATCGTCAAATTTTCTTAAAAATATAGCTTGAAACATTCCTGAACATTTTAATTACATTTTCGACTATAATTTCGTGAATATTTTCAGGAAAGTTTCGCGTTAAACATTTATTGAAGTGGGATATTTAAATCTTTACACAATTTTCACTAAACTTTGCATTTAAATATTTCGAAGCTTGCGAGTAAATCTTTAATAAATTTTTAGGAAAGTTTCGGTGATATGTAGGTAGTTAAACGTGACTAAATGAATCAATCAAAAAAAATTGTATTGAAACATCAGTTATTTTTAACTAATTGTCAGAAAAAAATATTTTTAACTGATTCAATAATTTTGAGTGTAGGATATAATATATAATGTCAAATGTATAAAATTCACATTAAAATTTACGTGTGTGACGTGACGTTATAGGGGGAGGAGGGGGGGGTTCAAGGTTTGTGACGAAGTGTGACATAGGGGGAGGGAGGGGTTAAAAATGGTCAAAAATCGCGTGACGTATTATGTGTACGGCCCCTAACGACTCAGACATTTTTATAGAAAAAATATTTACTTTTATTTCAATAATTCAGTGTAAACATAATTCTTGATTAGTAAATTAGGTCTTTGATTTCCTAAATATATAATTGATGATTCCCAAGATTTAACTCGTGAAAATGCAACATATACTTGCCCATGATTAAATACATTTTTACGAAGGTCTCCACCAATCTTGTCAAAATTTGTCCTTGGCTTTTATTTATTGTCATTGCGAATGCTAATTTTATAGGAAATTGCCGTCGTTTGAAAGTAAAGGATAAATATCCTCACAATACAACGTAATACGATTTATAAATACAATATCTCCAACCTTATCACCTGTTAAAATACGACAACGTAGCAGACTGTTTGATAGTTCTAATACCTGCATTCGCGTTCCATTACATAAACCTTCATTAATACTAAGATTTCGAAGTAGCATGACAATACAATTGGCTCTTAATCGTAATTCATAAGGCAGGAAATTTGATGGATTTAAAGTATTCAAATACTCTGTTAAAATAGCATCATTTATACTTCCATTATCACAATTTTCGGTACTATCAACACTTGTATAAATTCGCTCACTTTTATTATCAAACAGTTCGAGTACCTTGTTGTTAATTTCATCAACATCAACATTTCGAGCAGACAATATTGCTACTTTTGCTAAATCATCGCATTTTTTATTGATAATTAATTCTCCAAATATTTTATGAATGATATCACCATTCTCTACACATTGCTCTGGTGCTAGTATATTATTATCATTATCATTTAAAGTACCATTTCCAACTGATAACAAATATTCTGAAAATTCTATTTCACCAGGTAAAATTCTCATATTTTCTGTTAATGATATTACCTTAAAATGACTCCATAATGTGCTAGATTTAATAGATAAATTAACTAATTCGCTTTTAGTAGCATTAACTTTAACAGGCAATAATTGTCTAAAATCACCACCCAAAAGCATAGTTTTTCCACCAAATGGCATATCAACATTCATAAAATCGCGTAATGTTCTATCAATTAATTCCATAGCATATCTTGGCGCCATTGGAGCTTCATCCCAAATAAAAACATCAACCTCTTTCAAAAATGTAGCTTCCTTAGATTGACTTTTAATATTTGATGTAGAATCATAGAACAATGGAACAGGCATCCCAAACGTTTTATGTACAGTTTTACCACGGGGAAGTAATATTGCGGCAATGCCTGTAAATGCCATAGTACAAACACATTTTCCTTTACTTCTTAACAAATGGTATAAAGTTGTATAAACAAAAGTTTTTCCGGATTCACCTGGTCCATCAATGTAATAACATGAAGAAGATGGTATTCTTTTATCTTGGATAACTACATTTAGTACTTCATCAACAATATCCTTCTGTTTGGAATTCAGTTTCACATATTGCATTTCACCAATCTCTTTATGTTGTTGTAATGACATTTTGTTGTTCGTTTGATTTTCTGTTTCAATACTTATTTCATTTAACTGTATCATTTCAAAAAAAAATTGCGAATATTTGATCCTTCATGCAACAGAAAGTTAATTATATCATTATATGCTCTTTTATGAGCTTCATTAGATGGATAATTTTTCTGATAATCTTCAGACATAGCCTCTTTAAACTTTTCCCAAAGTTCGTTTGGATGAACTGGATGGCAATAAATTAAAATACGCACAAATAAACGTCTTAATTGTTGTGGCATCATCCATACTTCTCCTTCTGTCAAAGCACGTTCCCATTCTTCATCATCTTCAATAAGGCCTAATGCTAAACATGCACTACGAAAAGTGTCATGTACAATATTGTTGACAGTTCGCAGATGATCATAACTTGTAGCGCCTTTAACTACTATTAAAAGTAATCTAAGATGAAACAGTTTTGATTGACTGGGCGAAATTGAATACATCCGTCCAATGACATTAAATGACCCTTTACGCTTCACCCATTTTAATGTATTTTCACCACGTTCTTTCTTAAAAACATAATAACATGGAATTTCTGCATATATATATTGTCTAGCTTGTGGATCACGCCTATTTAAATCGAAGTATTCTAATAACATAGTCCGTTTCTGTAAAGCTTCATTTAAAGCATCATCATTTGCTTCTTCACTAATGGTTACAGTATGCCGATTAATTAAATGAACAGGTAATCGGAGAATAGAATGACTTTTACTCTCTAATGGTCTACCAAATATTCTATCACATGCTTCAACAGGACTAACATATCGAGTTTCAATAAAGTTTTTTATTTCATCATATTCTAAAGAACTTGTATTATTACTACTATCGGTAATTACTACAGCAGCAGCATCATGTCCCTTAAAGATATATTTATACAAATATTTTACGGATTTAATACTTGAAACTACTTCTACATTAATATGACAATTAAATAACTGAAGTAATGTAGGATTGTATGGAACAACGTATTGATTATCTGTAGTTCCTCCACTTAGGCGATCGTATTGTCCTGTATTAAGGCGGCGATACGTTGCGTATCCGTTTTCATCCATTATTGTCTCAGAACAGAATTGCTTTGGGAAACCTTTCAAACATTTACTATTATTATCTTTACACCAATTTCCACATGGGCCATGAATCATATTTTTCATAACGATGTCATGAAGTATAACATTTTCTGATTGACTTGGAATTTCTGCCGAAATATATTTGTCTACAATCTCGGGTGTTGTTATTTTATAATTTTGTTTCAAAGTCACTAATAAATGCATATGCGGCAATCCACGTTTTTGATATTCAATGACATACACATAAGCAATCACTTCGCCAAATAAAAATTCCTTTACAATACTATTCCTTTACAATAGTATTAATAAGTTTATCTTTTTTTATGGTAAAAACACGCGATACAATATCTGGTCTGTCAGAGGCAGTTTGGTTAGGTAATAAATTTTCCTTTATTTCACGCCAGTTTGGATTACACGTCATCGTAATAAAAAGATCAGGTTTACCAAATTTTCTCACAATAGCCATTGCATCTTGGTAATGCTGTAACATATTTCTCGGAGAACCTGTGAAAGATGATAGAAGTATTACAATTTTCCCAACTTCATTGTTCAAATCATCAGCTCTTCTTTGTAAATGATCAATTAGACCTGAAATAATCTACCACCCTTTAAAAATACATTGTTGTCCCTAGAAGCCATTCTATGCCTGATGTATGCAGCTCTTGATACACGTTTATTTGTATTAGCGCAGGTTGTTTAAACAATTAATTAAATTGTTATAGTTTTTTTCGTCCATAAGAAATACTTAAACATTATTTTAATATTATTTTTGATATTCCTCTGATATTCTCTTAGATTCCCGCGTCAATGGACCGCTGCGCGTGACGTCACATGCAAATCCCGTTCTGCTCGGGATAAACAATGTTTAAATAAGTCAGTTGTCCAAGCCGTGCCATTTTTTTTCTCAACGGAATATTACTCAGTGGTAATCAGAGAATAAGTACTATTTTTTCATTTTGAAATTCGATTGAGAACATGGTTTTTTGCTAATTTGTTATAAATAAATAATTTGTTTATTTATTAAATTTCAATATTTTTTTACGAAAAAAATTTTATTCAAAACTTTGACTCAAATAAAAAAGAATGCCTCTTGAATCATTAAAATCGGTTAACAAGTTTCTTTTTAATTAATTTTTTAAAAAAAAGTGTCTGAAAACTTTAATTGTTTATAACAATAACAAAAATTTTTTTTTTGGCAAATCCTTTGACATAGTGTTTTTTTATGTAAAGCACTATAGAAAAAACAACATTTTGGCCAAAAATAAATTTTTTGAATTTTAGGTGGCACGTTTCAAAAATTCTTACTCAAATACTTTATATCTCTTATAATTCAATTATTAGCAAAAAGTTTCAATTCTTTAAGAAGTCTGACAGCTTCCGTTGCTTTCTAAATAACATACTTATGTTGTGAATCAAGGAAAGAGCAAAATGTCCCCTACTGTCCCGTATAACAGCTTTATTCTTATTATGTGGGTAAGAGTTTTTAAATTCAGTGTATAAAAAACAGGAACTTTGTTTTATATGATAAGAAGTTGTTTATATGAATATAGTATAGATATTCTTAATATAATATTTGTTCTTTTTTATATAAGGTTTCTTTTTCAAATGTCCCCTACTGTCCCGAAGTACCGTAACCAATCTTCTCTCATTTTTTGTATAAAAACAAAAAAGTTTGTTGTCCACGCAATAGAATTAATATTTATCTATATAAACGCCTCTTAACATTTACACAAAAAAAGAAAAAAGTTCATTTATTTAAAAAAATAAAGTTGAACGAAAACCAAACAATAGTGATCATATTCTGCCAAAAACCTGTCTGCAATTAAAAAAGATATTTACACTACCGTCGGGAATTATCGGTACGGCTGCACGCACACGGCCCAAAAACATACCAATCTTTAAATCATGATTTTTTTGTAAATACAAATGTCAGAAAATTAACAAATATACCATTCGAAAGATTATTAAATTTTACGATTAATGATACATAACTGAAAATTTTAATAATTTATACAAGGATTGCAGCAATCGACAAATTTGACAAAAAAATTTTTAAAAATAAAATTTGTTTGGAAATTTTTTCAACCTCTGCACATTTTTTAAAAATTGTAGAAAAAATTTGAAACTTACATAAATGTGATCATTCGAGTCTCATCTTTCATTTAAGACCAAAAGAGTTTAAAAATCTTAATCGGCTAGTGAGATATCATTATAAACGTCCAAGCATATTTTTTGACAAATGCATTGAATTAGTCGACTTTGAACGGTTTTTGGCTGAAAATGCTCGGACGTTTATAATGATATCTCGCTATCCGATTAAGATTTTTAAACTCTTTTGGTCTTAAATTAAAGATGAGACTTGAATGATCACATTTATGTAAGTTTCAAATTTTTTCTACAGTTTTTAAAAAATGTGCAAAGGTTGAAAAAATTTCCAAAAAAATTTTATTTATTAAATTTTTTTGTCAAATTTGTCGATTGCTGCAATCTTTGTATAAATTATTAAACTTTTCAGTTATGTATCATTAATCGTAAAATTTAATAATCTTTCGAATGGTATATTTGTTAATTTTCTGACATTTGTATTTACAAAAAAATCGTGATTTAAAGATTGGTATGTTTTTGGGCCGTGTGCGTGCAGCCGTACCGATAATTTTATTCCTGACGGTAGTGTACGTCTTATGTTATAACCACTAACCCTTTCGATTTTTTAGAACATTAAATAATATAGAAAACTTGATTACAAATACAAAATCGAAAATTCACATTTTAACTTTCCTGCAGACTATATTTTACCTTTTAAATGAAATGAGCCATATAAATTCTTGTGACTAAATTTTGAAATTATTTTATTGTAACTCTGAACCTTTCGTCTATTGTTTCGTATTGTCTAAGTGAATCTAAATTTATTTATGTATGTATGTATATATGAAAAATATATGTTGCAACTTTTTATATTAAAAAATGGTATTTTGTTTCAATATTTTTGGCGAAAAAGTTGAAAAAATCGCAATAAACAAATTAAATTGGTAAGAATGGTGTAAATTACAAAAATAAATGAAATAGGTAAAGAAATTTGAAAAATATGAAAAGATAACAGTCTGTGATCTGTAAATAAAAGAAAAATATTATTGTCAGAGATGAAGACTATATGAATTGTCTGCAAATCTACACAATAAATATATATATATATATATATATAATTGTCCAAAGAGAAATTAATGGCGTATATAGCCCTGAAATTGTTTACTGCGAGAATATTTATAATATAAAGGATTTGTTGATATCATGAAAACAGGAAATAGCACGGCAGAAACCATGCGATGAAAATACGCGTACGTGTTATTTTTCAACACCAGAGAAAAATTAATTCATTGTTATGTAAGAAAATAAGGTCGAAGAATATTTAGCGCGAAGAGATGATATGCTGCATTCGCGTGGCACAAAAATAATAAATTAAGACACAATCATTATTATCGTCTCGACCCAATAATATACGCAAATATATACATTTCAATCTAGAAAATATAACTTGTACTACTTATTATTTCAAAAAACTATATTTTATATATATATATATTTCTAATACTATATATTTCTATATTTATTATATTCTTAAAATCCTTTCTACCTACTCATTTCTTCATGTGTAATGTATAAACTTTCGTTTTCGAGAGTGAAATTCAAATTGTGCGATAAGATTCAGTAGCCGTAACCTTCGCGCCATATTTATATAATATAATAAGATTAACTTCTATATAAAATTATCGATCGAACCGGATAATTGAAGTGCTGTTGCATATTGTTAAAAAAAATTAAACAAATCTATTCAAATAGTCTCGTTAATTTTTATCTCCATACACACTTTTTACCGTACGCATTTATTATATTTATATATAAATTTCAAAACAGAAAATTGAAAACTCCCGTTAACTCTGACGCATACAATATACAATAAAAAATGTTATACAATAGTGTTCTGTGAATGAGAGAACATAATCGTCAAGCAAGTCAGACAAGAATAAATTTCCTCTACAATGACAAGGAGAAATAAAATATAAAAAAATAAATTTTTTTATTACTTCTTCGCAGAAATAACCATTTTTTCAATAAAATGTTTATTTTACTAATTACTTTCACAAAACAAGTTTAGTAAATCTTTATACAACTCAGGCGTATTAAGATCACTTTATCTACCTGTACAGGCGCGTACTAAGTTCCCCCTTATAACCCAGCAGTCAATAATGAAACCATTATAGCCCTAGGGAGATAATGGTTACTTTATTGACCAGCTGGGTTATATGGGAGAACTTAGCAGGCACCGGTACAGGTAGCATAGAGTAACCATAATACGCCTTTGTTGTATAAAGCAAAGTATGCAACAAAAGAGGTAACCTCGTTTATGACCTCGCACAATATTGAAAAACGAATCGTAGCACGAGCGAAGCTTTTCAATTAAGAAAATTCGTAAATAAAAGTATAGAAATTTTTTTGTGTGTACCTATTTAATATATTTATATATATTATGAAATTAAGAAAATTCTTAAAAAGTATAGAAATTTTTTTGTGTGTACCTAGTTAATAAATTTATATATATTGATACCGGTCACATGTATGTGAAAATTCCGCGAAAGAAAAACACCACTGCACAAGTTGAGAACCCTTCTTTTTGAAGGTCTCAACTTCGTGAAAATGTGGTATCTTCCCTTGGGTTGACTTTTTCGACATCGACATGTAGAAAAAATTAGTCTAGCTGGGCCTTACTCGTCGATTTCCCTGACCGCACGCCTTTCTCTGTCTTTTCTATCTCTGTCTCTCTCTACTCTACGTTTCCGCTTTCTCTTTCCTCCCCAGCAAAGATTCAAAGGGCCCAGCAACCACTATATATCTATATATACTTCGAGTTAAAATTCGTTTTAACAATTTTAAAATTAACTGGATATATTGTAATAATGATTTAATAATCATTAATACTTATACTTATGTTGTTTTACTATGAATTAGTTTAACAATATTTGACTGATTAAGTATAAATATTATTATTCTTATTGTTATAATTATTATTATATTAGTGTTGTTATCATTAATACTGTTAATATTATCAACACTATTATGTTTTATTGAATTGCTGTTCATTTTTATCAATTTAATGTTAATTATTTTTCCTTGGAGAAATAATTCTTTTAATGTTTAAAAATAATAATTTTATTATTAATACGTTTATATTATATTGAGTATTAATTTTGATTATTGTTTAATTGTTTAATTAATAAATAAATTAGTATTAATTAAATAATTAATAAATCAATATTAAATTCAATAAAGAGATAAATATATTATTTTATTTATAATATAATATTATACAACGTTAAGCAAATTATATGCATTATTGGTAGTAGCTGAAAGCGCCGAACGTAAGTTTTGCCGAACGATGATTTCGCCGATAAACGCTATATTCAGACTGCTCTTTGAAGAGGCGAATAATAGAGGGTCTACTCTGTTAAAAGATGACTTCAGATAATTTTAATTTCGGTGCGTGAATTATAGGTGGATTAGTTGTACCTCTTGTGTTGAATAAAAGGGAGAAAGAGTTTGTAAATAATAATTTTGACAAATGAAAAATGAATAATAATTTAACAAAGATAATTAACTTTATATTAATTAGAAATATAATAAATAATTTTAATAAAATGTTTTGTGTGTAATTATTTATTTTAAATTAATTCAAAATACTTTTGATAATAGTAGAAATATACAACCTACAAATTTTTAATTTTATTAATTGTTACTTGCAATTGACTAATTTTAAATAATCTACCCTACAAATTATTAATTCATTAATTTATTGATATTGATTAATTTTAAATAAACTAATTTTCATGTTATGAATTTTTAGTCATTTTAATTGATAAATTTTACATTCTGTAAACTGTCGTGTTGTTAAGTTTCTGTTTAAGAATTTTCTTGTTAATTGCAACCTTAAAATCTTAATAAAAAACTTTTATTCATAAGAAAATAAAAGATTCGTAAATAATAATTTTATTATTAAAATAAGATTCTAACTCCTCCTACTTTAAGAAAGCAATTTTTTTAGTCGTTGGTTCAACATTACCAAAAGGGAGTGAATATTTAATTTTTCAAAAGTTACATTTAGTATATTAACCAATTAAGAAAAAAATACTTCTGGCCAATAAAAATAAACTCCACCTATTTTTAAAATGCAATTTTTTATTTTTTAGTTGAGTTAAACAAAATGGAAAAAATAATAATTATTTAAAAAATAAAACATATAATACCAACCCCCAAAGAAAAAATGGATGATTTAGACCCATAAAAATAATAAACAAACTCCTCCCATTTTCAAAATCAATTTTTCTATTTGTTAGTTGAGTTAAACAAAATGGAGAAAAAATTAATATTTAAAAAATATAAAATTTATTCCCAACCCCTAAAAGATAAAATGGATGTTTAAGACCAATTAAATTAAATTTTAAACTCCTCCCTCTTAATACAAGCTATTTTTTATTCGTGGGTTCAGTAGAACAAAATGGAGAAAAAATTAATATTTAAAAAATAAATCATATAATTCCAACCCCCAAAAGATAAAATGGATGATTTAGACCAATTAAAATAAAATTTAAACTTCTCTATCTTAAAGAAAGCTATTTTTAGGGTTCCGTACACCTACGGTGTAACGGCGGAACCCTATTGGTGAGACTCTGTTGTCCGTAGCCAAATCGTGTCCCCCCCCCCTAGCGGCTAAACTATTTGACCTAAAGAGCTCAAATTTGGTCCAGATATGTATTTTTGTTATTTCGTAGATTATAGGAAAAATATAGCAAATGTGATTGGACGTGATGGTCATAGCGTTGTCAAGGAAATAACAAGATTTTTGGCCAAAAATGCATAAAAAGTGACCATTCCCCCCCCCTTAACTTCTAAACTATTCGACATGGAGAGCTGAAATTTTGCATGCTGGTGTATTTTTACTCGAATATTACAGGAAAAATATAGAGAACTTGATATGTAATGATGGCCATAGCGTTGTCAAGGAAAAACTAAAAAAATTTTAAAAAAAAAATTTTTTTCTCTAACTTTTACATTATTTGACCTCATGAGCTGAAAATTGGTATCCTAGTGTATTATTACAGTCTGACGACAAAAAATTTATTTAAGAAACTTTTTGAAAAAAAAATCAAAAAAAATTTTTTTTTAATTTTTTTTTCAAAAAAAAAAATTTTTTTTAATTTTTTTTAGTTTAAACACGTGGTATTAAATATTTTAAGGAAGAGAGTGAAATTTTAAGAGAATAAATGAGAGATTGTTTTCTGACTTTAATTTCTTAACTAAAAAAAAAAATTGGACAAGTGCGAGTTGTACTCGCACTGCAATGGCGGGTTCCGTACACAAATATTAAAACAATACTTGCAACATTTATCGGTAATTGATAGAATTAAAATAAACAATTAAAAAAATATATTAAAATCATTTGATAAAAAAAATAACTAAAAAAATTAAAGTATTGTATATATCTAATATTGTAAACAATAATAAGCAGAGGAAAAAAATTTTCAAAATTATAGTTCCTCTGCTTATTATTGTTTACAATATTAGATATATAATACTCTAATTTTTATAGTTATTTTTTTTATCAAATGATTTTAATATATTTTTTTAATTGTTTATTTTAATTCTATCAATTACCGATAAATGTTGCAATTGTTTTAATATTTGTGTACGGAACCCGCCATTGCAGTGCGAGTACAACTCGCACTTGTCCAATTTTTTTATTTGTTGGTTCAGTTGAAAAAATGGAAGAATATTTATAATTTTAAAAACATAAAATTTAACCACAACCCTTTCCGAAAAAATAGACTGCTATTAGCCAATAAAAAAAGATTTATATACTCCTCCTATTTCAAAATCAACTTTTCTATTTGTTGGTTGAGTTAAAAAAAATGGAGAAAAAATTAATATTTAATAAATAGAACATATATTTCTAACCCCCAAAAGAAAAAATGGACAATTTAGACCAATTAAAATAAAATTTAAACTCCTCCTTCTTAAAGAAAGCTACTTTTTTATTTGTTGGTTCAGTTGAAAAAATGGAAGAATATTTATAATTTTAAAAACATAAAATTTAACCACAACCCTTTCCGAAAAAATAGGAGGAGTTTTAATTTAACTTTCTATTGTTCAGTAGACTTTATTTTGTTTAACTGAACCAACAAATAAAAAAATTGAGCTCCCGCGGCCAATAACTCGATCTGCGCTTGAACTGAAAAATCCAAGCCAGTCAAGCCGTCAAAAAATGAAAAAAAATAAAAGTCGGAATTTTTAATTTTAAAACATAATACCGTATAGAGCATAAAAATGCGCAACTTTTTTGTCTTTGAAATTTTTTTGTAGGACATTTATTTTTAATAATAATGGACAAAATCTGAATTTTTTTTATTCTTCAATTTCATTGAATTTCAAAACATAAATTGACTTTTCTCAAAAAAATCTTTATGAAATTAATTAAAAATTGATGTAAAATTATTTGTTATTGTAAATAAAGACCTGTCGGTAAATACGTTTTCTCAACTTTGAAGAGAAAAAGTATGCGGTGAACTTTCGAGTTGACAAAACTTCCAGTGAGACATTTGTTTATTAACATGTCAAGAAGTTTTTTGAAAATTTTTATTTAAATCGAATGAAAAATAAACAAGGTACATAATGTTTAAAAAAATATACGTCGCGCGGCGTTTTGACATTTTGACGCGAAAGCTTTACGATAGGAGGAAATTATTGGTAACTATTGCTATTTTCTGTTGATTTATTTAAAAAATAATTTTATTATTAGTATATCTGACTTTTTAAAATATATACATAACTTAAATTCTTTTGTTCTTAAAAATTTGTTAATACTGTTTGGTTTTTCAAACCGCAGATTAAAACATTAAATAAAAAATAAAAGTGTTACACTGAGAAAACATACTCGATTCAAGTAAAAACATAATTTTAATTGATTTTGTTTAATTTAAATTAGTTTGTAAGCTTAATCCTAATATATAGAAAATATCTACTGCTTTGATTTAAAAATAATATTTGTTTGAATAATTATGTTTAATTCAAATATATTTTGTTTTGGTTTAAACAAAAAATACCTATGTTTAAAAATTTTGTTTGATTTAAACTTAAAAGTTGATTATAAATAATTTAAAATCAACCATAAATTAAATATATTATTTTTATAAATGAACCAAAAAATATGTTTGAATTAAACTTACATTTATTTGACTGTAAAGCAAAAATATTTTAAGTTTGATTTAAAAGAAATTTGAATTAAATAAATTGTTTTCTCAGTGTATTCTTAATCTGATTGTTTTACTTTTTTGGTCGTTTTCTTGAAGCACCTTGCACACACTTTACTTCTGACATTATTTAAATATTTTTTATTAATTTACAATTAATTTTCAATTTTAAAACACATGGATTATTAAAAAACTTAACGACAGGAATAAAGTAAACTGTATTTTCTTCGAAAATACAAGGACCTGCTATGTTTACATTAATGCACAGTATATAGTGCATCAAAACAATCTTAACCTTGGATTGAGTTAAAAGTTGGAAATAAGATTCAAAAAACGTAAAAAGATGCCTATCATATATAAATGTATAGAATTGGTTTTATTTTAAATACAATACATGCATAAAATTATTTTTTAAATAAATCAACAGAAAATAGCAATAGTTACCAATAATTTCCTCCTATCGTAAAGCTTTCGCGTCAAAATATCAAAACGCCGCGCGACGCATATTTTTTTAAACATTATGTATCTTGTTTACTTTTCATCCAATTTAAATAAAACTTTCCAAAAAACTTCTTGACATGTTAATAAACAAATGTCTCACTGGAAGTTTTGTCAACTCGAAAGTTCACCGCATACTTTTTCTCTTCAAAGTTGAGAAAACGTATTTACCGACAGGTCTTTATTTACATTAACAAATAATTTTACAATTAATTTTTTAAAATGTTTTAATTATTTTATCGTCTTCAGTAGACCCTGATACGTAAGTATATCAATTTTTAATTAATTTCATGAAGATTTGTTTGAGAAAAGTCGATTTATGTTTTGAAATTCATTGAAAATCGTTTCTTAAAAAAGAGTTCGAGTTGAAATCGAAATATCGAAGAACTCGAAAGGTGGAACCACACGAACACGGACACACATAGTGTTCTTAAATTCTCGAGAATTTAAGTTGGGGTAATTTCCCTGAGGAAATTACGGTAATTTAATTTTTTAAAGAGAATATAAGAGAATTTAAGAGAATATTGAGAATTTAAGTTTATTTATTTAAATAATGTATATTTATTATTTTTATTAATATAAATACATATAATTCAGCACAATTGCGATGATTACTTTTATCTAAAAAAATTCTTTAAGTTATATATGTAAATAAAAAAAAGTAAAACCACAAATTTTTTAAGTTATAAATTTAATGTCATTTGCATTTATAAGGTTTATAAAATATGCGTAACTTAATACGAATAAAAGTTTAGATACTTTTGAATATAGATAAATAAAGAATAAGGATTATATTTAACATTATATACAATGAATTAAAAAATTTTTTAAATAAATATTTTGAAATTATTTGTGAATAAAGGCTTTCTGTCAGCTCTGCTGCGAGAGTAAGAGAGAAAAACCATTTAATTTGAATTTTCTGACTCTCTTGCTCTTATGTGTTACCATGACAACCTGCAGTCAGTAGAGCTGTGCAAGTACCTTTAATATATAGCATTTGTGGCATATTCTTGTTTACAAAATTTACAGAAGAATTTAATTGTTTTTGTATTCATTGCTTTTAAAATATTTCCATTTTACACTCTTTGGTTTTGTCATTTTTTAAATCTTTAAAAATATAGCCACTTTAATTAACAAAATAACTACTAAATAAAAACACAACGTCGGACAATCGAATTTACCACAGTGTAACGACAAAAGTGAGGTTATGTCACATTCTCTTAAATTCTCAGAGAATTTAATCGTCGGTTATATTCTCGGTAATATTCTCGTTCTCGGTAATATTCTCTGGGTAATATAACCGACTTAGAACACTAGACACACACAAGCATGCCTGTCACAACACATACATTTTTATTCACAAACACAAAACACATACACTGAGAAAAATAAAAGGTTAAATATAACCAAGTTTTAGTTAAAAAACAACCGAGCGATGCTGCTAATATAGCACTTGCAATGTGAATTGTCTGCAGTAACCGATCAAAGACGATTAAAAATTTCAGTAGAAACTAGTTAAGACTACTCGGTTACGGTAGCTTCTTTCTCTATTACTGTAACTAACAGTTTATGATTAATGCTCCGTAAACGTTAGTTAACTTACTCGGTTACTGTAGCCACCTAAAAAGGCTACAGTAATAATATGAACTTGAATATTGTAGTCAATTAGCTCTGTTATAATAAAGAAACCGATTAATTAATTTTAAACCACCCAACTCGATTAAAATATTTTTTGATTAATAAAATATTCCCTTGATAAAAATTATTTTCTTTTATTGGAAAGAAATCTATTTGATTAAAAAATTATGTTCTAATTTACAGATAACCAAAATTTTCTGTAAATTAAAATTCTTTTTTATAATCAAACAAATCTCTTTCAAATAGAATAAAATACTTTTAACCTCTTTAACGTGCATCGTGTAATATGTCATCGGGGATGAAAGGTTTAATGCGTTAAATATTCTCCGTTTTATTTTTATTTCTATGTATCTATTGTAGATGAATTCTATATTTGATGGCTGCTGTAACATAATCAATAAAAATTTGTATCGCGTCGGTAGAAACCAGAATTTGTAACAACACGACTCTCCGGAAAAGACGAAACGAAGTGACTGACTGACTGTGACTGACGATATGTCGCCTAGATATGTTTACTCGGTTAAAATCTCACAACTCAACGTAATTACATGAAACTCAGTTAATATTAATCGCATAGTAATAGTTTATATTCAAAAAACAGATAGGTAACAACAACCACGAAAGTTTGTTTCCATTATGCACATTTCAGATTGGTTAAGATAATCCTTTGGAGGATTATTTTTAACAGATGTGTTTTAACCATCTCAGCCCGGTTGTGATAATCAGTATAACTTAGTTTCTTTTAACCATATCTTATTTATTTTTAAATACTTTTTTTTAACCGAGCTATTTCTACCACTCGGTTAAACGCAATTTTTCTCAGTGTATATAAGTGATAACAATATTTAATATATAATCATAATTGACATGACATCATGATTGTTAACTATTAGAAGTTTTAATTTATTTAAAAAAAAATATATAATACATTTTTAGAAACACAAAATAGGTTAAGGCCAACGCAGAATAGATCTGTAACCGGAACCGCAATCGTAACCGTAAGCGTAAGAATGAGTTAGAGAAGGATAAACAATATACCTATCCTTCTTTAACTCATTCTTACGGTTACGCTTACGATTGCGGTTCCGGTTACAGATCTATTCTGCGTTGGCCTTTAGCTGTCAAATTGTGTGTATATATATTAAAGCTAGGTCGGGGCCGACATATGGCGCGCGAATTTGAATTGGTATTGTTGAGTTTGGAGCTGTCATGGACACTAAAAGAAACCTAACCTAATTGTTGAATATGATAATAATTTTTAATTAATTATGATGAATAGTAATTAAGTATGAGAATTATCCTTTCTTAAAAAAGACATGGCATAAGAACACCACACAAACAAAAAGAATTTCTGTTGTTTTGGTAGCTTAAAATTATATTAAAACAAAAAAAACATATTAAAACATACTAAACAATAATAAATAAAACAATTATTTGTGGAAAGATGTATTTTTTATATCATTACTAAAAAAATACATAAGGAGACACACGGTAGTTTTTTGATTATTTTTTGTTTGTATATTTTGTATAAACTATAGCTTTCGTTCAAAAATATTTTTAGTGCTGAGTGATTTCGTTAAAAATAGTTAATTTAAAAATAAAAAGAAGTTTAAAAATAAAAATTTAAATAGTTAATAATATTTTAAAATGAAAATTTAAAGTATTATAATATAAGAATACAAAGAAATCTAAAACTAAAATCTAAAACTAATCTAATCTAATTATCTTATTATAATGATTGTAGATCAAAAGTTCTACACAAAAATTTCCAAAACAAATGTTCCAATCCGAAAGTTCCAAAATAAAAATGAATCAAAAGACAAAAGTTCCAACAAAAATAGTGCCAAAGCACGAAAGTTCCAATATAATTTTAAATGTAATGAGGAGCAAATGAGATAAACACATTCAAAGCATTCGTTAGAAATCGATTTATCAATGTTCAATTTAAAAAAAAAATTATTACCAAAGATTTTTCAATTTAAAAAATATTTCAGCCTAACCTTGATGAAAACCTTTAAATTCCCTTATTACAATAGACTTTAATTACAAACAAAACTTTTTAAATAGAAAAAAATATTCAATAATGAATAATTTATTCAGGGTGTCTACTACTTCCCGGTTAACTGGGAAAAACCAGGAAATAGTCGGAAAATGAAATATCTAAATAACATTTTTATCAAATCGTGTGCTATGTAAGGAAACAGCTTGGTCGGAGAATTTTACCTAAGCATTCAGTATTAGAAGAAATAATTTTTCTCATGTTTGAAATTAAAAAATTAATTTCTGTTTTATTTATAAAGTGTTACTTTATAGCTTTTTTATAAAAAGATTTACTATTTGAAGGGTGGCATGATAAAAGGGGTTTATCAGATTTTAAAAGCTTACTCCTCATATATGTAAAAAGTACAAAAATTTTAAAAAACATTAATGATTCAAAAAATGTATGAAAGAGACAAATATAAATAGGGAGAGAAAGTTAAAAGACAATATTATGACTAATATTGTGGTCGTTGGAAAAAAAAAGTTTTGAAAAAAAGAACTTTTGGAACTTTCAGTCTTTGGAAATTAAAATCTTTTGAACTTTTTTTCATTGGAACTTCTGTTTTGGAACTTTAGTCCTCCAACCATTATAGCAGAAAAACAAAAGAAACCTATTTTGAGCATATGCCTTAAAACATAAAGTATATTATTGTCATTTACATTAATTTGCTTTGGATTGAAAGAAATATTATAATTATAATTATAAAATACAAAAAAAAAAAAATATGTATAAGTTAAAAAAAATTATTAACATTTAAACAAATAAAGTAAAAATTATTATTGTTGTTAAGTTACCAAAGATGATACTAAATGTAATAACATTGAAATTATTATTTTACTACTAAATAAATAATATGTGGACGTCCATATGAAAAGGGCCCATTTTGGCACTATTGGAGTAATCCCGAGTCGAACTTTTAGACCTGCTTACCTCCTTAAAACTGAGGGTTTGTAAGGATGTAATAGGATGAAAGCAGAGTTTATTTGCATTGCAAGTTAACTCTGATTACCTCCTGCAAACCCCTGGTTAGCGACAAATTTAGATGGTAAAAGGGGGAAAGCAGGCGTTCCTAGAACCTTATTAAATACTGCTTGACCCTTACTTACAGAATTCTTTCCTCTCCAAAAACCATGGAAAAACTGCTCATAGCATATTTGAGATCATTTTTAACTAATTTTTATAATAACTTTAATTAGTAATAAATAGCATTATTATTTAATGATTTTTACTTTTTTTTTTTAATTTAATCGTGACCAATAGCGAATTCATAAATAATGTTAGTATATATGTGGAGATTAATGCATATCCATTTATATATATAAAAAAATTTTAATTTAATATTTGTTAATTAAATTATTTAACGGTGTATATAATCATTAAATTGCATACTTATACCTATACAATACAGAAAAATCGGAATAAACGCAAACCTACGAAATAAATAAAATCTAACGCACGCGAGACTTGAACCTACGACCTACGAACTACGGACTACGAAACTAACGCCCTAACCACTATGCTACGGAACCTAACTGAACACAGACGCTCTATTTTCAGTGACTTGTTGAGTGATTTAATTAAGCATTAATTGACACTAATACACTACAGCAAATAAATAAATTGTTTAATAATAATAACCTTTAAACATTCATAAATTAATATTTTTATTATTTAAAAAAAATGTCAAAACATTTCAGTTAAAAATAATATTTATAAATTAATAATAAAAAAGTACATGTTTCGGTAACCTATTCGCAGTTTGAAGTTAATTGTTGTTTACATTTTGGTTTCTTAATCTTTTTTTAATTTTTCTTTTCAAATATTTTCAATTTTAAAATTAATGTATTGAAAATCTTCGAATTGTTGCAAAGAATTTTATCAAAAAATTTGATAATAATAGAATATTCCTTCAAAGAATTTCTTTATTTAGAAAAATAACTAAATTCTCGCAAAGAATTTTATTAATATTTTTAAAAATCCTAATTAAATTTTTTTGAAAAATTTCTTTGAATTTTTTTTTAAACTAATGGAGTTTCTTTAATAATTTTAATTGAAAATTTCGAAAGCAAATGAATTTTATGAAGAAGAATTTTATTAAAATTGTATTGAAAATAAGTAATTTCTTGCGAAGAATTTATTAAAATTTTAAGAAATAATTAAATTGTTTATGAAGAATTTTATAGAAATATTTAATTAATTTATATTTATTTACTCTCCCTGCATTATACAGGGTTCGAGATTACCAACCATACATAAAAACTTAACCTATTATACATTTTTCTTAAAATCTACCGCAACTTATAATACCTAACTTAAAACTACCTACTCCTACAATCTAAAAACAAACTAAAAACTAATTGCGCTTCTTTAACCAGTGCCAGGGCTTCCGTTTCCAGTTCTCTTATGCCCTTTCTGGCATCGTCATATGACTTAATGATCCCTCCCTACGTCACGACACTAAATTAATCCCTCTTTCCTTTTTCTTCTCACTTCCTCTAAATCATTCATCCATCTTTCACCCTGCCCATTCTCATCCAATATCCACATCACTCTTTCAGTCACGCTTTGCCCTTCCTCCATTCGTCCACTACAACACCTTTCCAAAACATGCTCCCAATCCTTTCTTTCATACTCACATATTCTGCATTTTCTTTCATCCTCTTCCATCCAGTACTTACATTCTCTCATACCTTCCCCCATTCTAAACCTACACACCCTACTCCACTTTTCATACTTCATCTTCCTCCCCAAATATTTCGGCAATCCCTCTCCTTTTATCATTTTGTACCATCTGTTGTACCTGGACTCCATTACCTTTTTCCATCTTTCCTCCCTATCACATTTACCCCAAATCTCTATTATTTCTTTCCCTTTTTCTCTACTTTTCCCCCCTTCCCTTAATGCTTTCTTTCTTTCCTTTTCCCACCTTTTACACCTTCCCTCTCCTTCCTTAATTAGTCTCCAACACATCCCTGCTATTTTACTTCCCCTTCCTTGCTCCAGTTTTTCCTCATAATTCCTCGCTCTCCTTCTCTGTTTCGTGACCATCTTCTCCCTACCCAATTCTTCCCTCACCATATACCCCGGGCAATTCCAGCTTACCCCCATCGTCCATCTCAAGAATTTCTCATGCATACTTTCCAATTTTCCTATTTCACTCCATCCCCATACCTCCACTCCATAACTTATTATCGACCATACCAACGCATCAAACAACCACACTCTTTTCTTCCAATCATCCTGAAACCTTCTTTTTCCAATTCCCCATACCTGACCCATAGCTTTGCCCCCCTTTTCTACTCTCATAGCCACATTCAGATCCTGCCTTCCATTGCACATAAACCAATACCCTAAATAACAAAACTCATTCACCTCTTCCACATTCTTCCCATTCATCCTCCATTCTATTTTTTCCTTATCATTCTTTTTTCTGAATCTTACCACTTTCGTTTTCTCTACATTCACACTTAAATCTTTCTCTCTCACATATTTCTCAAACTCTTTCATTAATAATTTCATTCCACTTTCATTCTCAGCCATCAAAACCACATCATCCGCATATGCTAGAGTATATATTCTTCCATTCCTTAAAATCACACCACCCTTCCCTCTCTTACTCATTCTTTCTTCCAGATCCGCAATCAACATGTTGAACAATATTGGACTCAGGGGGCAGCCCTGCCTTAGCCCTCTACCCAACCAAAATTCCCGTCCCAAACTTTCCCCAATTTTTACCCTTTCTTTGGTGTCCTCGTATAGCTCCTTTATCCTCTCCACCAACCCATCCTCTATACCCCTCTCCCTTACAACCCTCCATAAAATTCCCCTGTTTACTGATGGAAATGCCGCTTTTAGATCCACAAATGAAGCCACCAACTTTCCATTACTTTTCCCCAAATTCCTATTAACTAAATAATTCAGGACGTAAATATTGTCCATCGTTCCCATTTCCTTTCTGAAGCCAGTTTGGTTATGTGGTATGCATCCTAGCTCTTCTACCTTTTCCTCTAATCTCCTTATAGAAATATTTAAAAATCATGAAATTTTATCGAAAAATTCAATTAAAGTTGTTTCAAAAATAATTGAATTTCTTTAAAGAATTTTATTAAAATTAAGTATATTCAAAATAATTGAATTCATCATAAGAATTTTAATTACTTTTCGAAAATAATAGAATTATTTCAATTCTTTTGACGAATATATTCAAAAATTGTATTGAGCTAGTAATTTAATTCTTATATAGAATTTTTTTAAAATATTTTGAGAATAATTAAATTGTTTTTCAAAAATTTTAAATTCTTGTTGAAACTAAATTTTATGGGAATTTTTGAAAATAATTAAATTCTTTCGTTTAATTTTATTTTAATTGGGTTAATAATTATTTAATTCTTGCAAAGAGTTTTAGTATTTATAAAAATAGTTGAATTATTTCGAAGAATTTATTAAAGTTTAAGAAAATAATTGCAATTTATGAAAATATTTTAAAATATTTGAATTCATCTAAGGAATTCAATTAAAATTGTTTTGAAAATAATTGAATTCCTGCAAGGAATTTTACTATTTATAAAATTAATTGAATTCTTCGGAAGAATTTTACTATTTATAAAAATAATTGAATTTTTTCGAAGGATTTATTAAAATTTTAGAAAATAATTGAATTCTTTCGTGAAATTTTCAAAATAAAAAATTTTGTAATTTGCAAAACAATAATAAGTTGAATATCTTGTACCGCGCGTAACATTTCCTATTGCGTAAGAATGTGGTAGAAGCAATACAGGGTTTAAGGTTCAATTAGGACTTAACTCCTTCACAGTCGAGTGAAAATAAAGTTTTTGTGCCATAAGTGTTCAAAAAAATTTTTTTTTTTAAAAACTTGATATTGGCATATTATATGTTTTTGAGGTCACTGATTTAAAATCCGTGGTCGAAAAGTCAAAATTCAAAATGGCGGCTTCAAAATATCGACCAAAAAAAAATTAAAAGGTTAACGAATTCGTTAACTTAAAAATTTTTTTTGTCGCTTTTTTAAAGCTGCCATTTTAAATTTTGAATTTTTGACCACGGATTTGGAATCAGCGACCTCGAAAACCCCCGAGTAGGCATTTTTAGGCATTTTCAAACAGATTCGTTAACTTAAAAATTTTTTTTTTGGCTTTTTTAAAGCTGCCATTTTAAATTTTGAATTTTTGACCACAGATTTGGAATCAGCGACCTCGAAAACCCCCGAGTAGGCATTTTTAGGCATTTTCAAACAGATTCGTTAACTTAAAAATTTTTTTTGGCGCCATTTTAAAGCCGCCATTTTGAATTTTCGACAACGGATTTGGATTCAGCGACCCCGAAAACCACCGAGCAAGGATTTTTAGCCAGATTCGTTAACTTTTAAATGTCTTTTTTTTCGATGGCCCTATAGAGCCCACTGACATACATGGCACGACTTTTTTATGGCTCTATAGAGCCCAGTGACAGTGAAGGGGTTAAAAAGGAGTTGTCAGAGTTAAATAGAACTTACGCAGGAGGAAAAAAACACCAAGGGTTTGTTAGGTGCAGGTTAGGGTTAAATTATACTTACCAGGAGGTAAGCAGGTCTAAAAGTTCGACTCGGGATATATCTATATGGGCGTATTTCTGGCAAAATTTGGAAAATTTTGAGTGGTCTTAGAACTTTTTTGATTAAAAATTCGTTGAATTACGGAATTTCAAAGTTTAGAACGTCAAAACCTCATTTTTCTAAAGAACCAATGAAATCAAACAGTTAAATTATCGATAAATTAATGAAAACCGCATGATTTGACTTGTCAAAACATGTAGATTGATAATAAAAAATAAAAAAAAATTAAGATTTTGCTCCAAAATTACTAAATTGCGATTATCTCGAAAACTAGAACCGACAATATGGGCCCTTTTCATGTGGACGACCACATATAATAAATAACATATAATTTCAAATTAAAAATATAATTAAATTAATAGAAAATTTTATACTTAAAAAAAATATTTTTAATAAAATGGAATTCTATTTAAAAAACATAAATTGAAAAAATTAACATTAGAAATTTTAAAAATTGAACAAAAATAAACATGGAACAGAAGCAACGAAGACGGCCGAAGACCGTCTGAGGCGCTATTTAATCAAAAAGCAAAAACTTTACGTTGTATTCTTTTCATTTATTTATATATTTAAATTTAAGAAACAACAAAATAATATAAACAGCTTTTTAAGGTTGCAAGTCCACAATAGCATTTTATGTCCTTATTATTGTGTGTTGAACATAATATAAGAATAGGTATAAATAAAAGTAAAATATTTTTATTGTACACTCACAAAAATGATCTATTCAACATAAAACTAATTTCCTTTTAAATTATGTCCTTTAATCGTTAGCAGAAATAGTTTTATTGTAAAAGGGATTTTTCGAATATAATAAGGTTAGAAGTGTTTATTGGAAAAAAGAAAAACGTTCTGATTTCTTTTGATTTTTAAATAAAATCCTTTTATGTAAAAAGGATAGTTTCACGTGATTTGACGTTTGTAAACAAATTAAAATATTAAAATAAAAAAAGTTTATTTACTCTTTATATAATGCAAAGGTAATCTGCACAAATAAATTTAATGATTAATAATAATAATAAAAATTAAATTATTATTTTAATAAAATAAACAAAATACAAAATTTAAATAAAATATTGTCAATTTTGGATAATTAGAATAATTATTTATGTATTCGAAAACTGTAATTTAATTAATTGAAAAATGTAGTATCTAATTCATAACTTTTTGAAATTTTTAAAATTGATAAAAGGTTATATATTATGGAAATTATGATAAAATAAATTTAGTTCTTCTTTTTATATATTTTATTTGCCTATATCAATTTATTATTTGCAGACTTATGCTATTATTATTTTATTTTAAATTTAATTTAATTTCAAATATTTCATAAATTTGAGTCCCAAATAAAAAAATTATTATTACAATTAAATAAATATAAATTAATGAATCACAGATAATAAAAATAAATAAAACTACTGATAAAATGATTCTTTTTAATAGTAAACAAAAATCATTTATATAATAATTAAAGGATATAATATAAAGGAATTTCCTTTTAATAGAAAAGGAATTCCTCTTAGACAAATATTAAAAGGAAAATCCGCTTATAGTAAAAAGATTCCTTTTTATTTAAATAGACTGTTTTGTGAGTGTAATAATATTCATCAGAAGAACAAAAGAAATCTATTGTTAGCATCAGCCTTAAAATATAAATTCTTTACATCGAAAAAAATGCCTAGGACCCGTATACCAGGAATTGACTAGGTTTCCTAGTTACGAGAGGAGCCAACTATAGAATCCTAGTCAAAGTAATAAAATTCAAGCATAGTTAAAGTGACCAGGAAAATTAGTAGATGCAATCAGGAAAAAATAGTCAAATTGACTAGGATAATAATATTAGATTTACACTGTGTATCATAATTATTTGAAATTCTTAATCAAATTCTTATTATCCAATAAAAGAGAAAAAGTAAATATAATTAAAAAAAATAATTAATTATTTTATTAAACATATTTATATTTTACTTTGCATTTATATACCTTCCCAGGCGCGAAAGACCAGTGCTGACGATGGGTTGAAACTTGACTGAGTCTTGAACGCCCAGCGTGGGTAACCCAGAGTTGAAGCAGTCTTTATATCATTGTCACTCAATATTGGTTCAGCATGGGACACCAATGTTCGTCCCATGCTCGATTTAACACTCGGTCAATCTTCGTGAGTGGAGCTTCAACATCCAGTCTTTATTCAAGCTTGAATCAATCTTGATAGTTTATTTATTACCGTGTACACTTAACAATATTAGATATAAATACTTATAAATTATTTAATATTAAAATATTATTTCTGATAATTTTTAGTAATTTTTTATACTATTTAAAAATTATTATTATTAATTATTATTAAATAATATAATAAGTATTATTATTATTGTTATTAAGATATCAATTGGTAAATAAATATTAATATTTATTTAGTGTATAATATTTATATTAATTACATAAGATTCATATCAATAAAGTTAAATTATTATATATTATTTTTTTTCTTGCACAGAGTCAAATTATTATTTCAAAGTTCAAGAGTTTCGTTTATCTAAAAAATTTTCAGTGAAAAAAATGCTGATTAGGTAGTAATAAATATTTATGCCTATAGTAGTTTTACACTAGATTTAACTGTTTACTGAATATTATCAAAAATATATTTTTCGTCAAACGCGCGCGACTAAACACAAATAACCTTGAGACTTTACAGCGCGACGTTGCGATTTTCGTGCTCCCACCATCCCATCTACTCAATGCTTTCCCCTCATGACGTCACAGGCGGGGAGTGTATTGAGTAGATGGGATGGTGGGAGCACGACAATCGCAACGTCGCGCTGTTAGGGGTCTTTCCAGAATGAGCCAAAACGCAACGAAGACGCGACGCGTCTCCATTTGATTAGCATTGGGACGCGTCGCGTCTTCGTTGCGTTTTAGCTCATTCTGGAACGACCCTAAAGTCTCAAGGTTATTTGTGTTTAGTCGCGCGCGTTTGACGAAAAATATATTTTTGATAATATTCAGTAAACAGTTAATCCTAGTGTAAAACTACTAGGCATAAATATTTACTACTACCTAATGAACATTTTTTTCACTGAAAATTTTACAGATAAACGAAACTCTTGAACTTTGAAAATAATAATTTGACACTGTGCGAGAAAAAAAATAATATATAATTTAACTTATAAAATTATCAGAAGAAATATTTTAATATTAAATAATTTATAAATATTTATATTTAATATTGTACAGTGCACACGGCAATAAAGGAATTGAATATTGTAACAAGATTGACCGAGTCTTGAATCGAGCATGGGACGAACATTGGTGTCCCATACTGAGTGACGGCACTGGCATTGATATAGTAGATTAGGCGAGAAGCCTTCCAGCCTTCTGTGGCCGAGCGGTTTAAATGCGTGCATTGAGAACTTCCGGTATGCGTTAGGGGGGCGGGGTGCGTGAGTTTCGATCCCACATGCGAGCGAATATTTTTCATTCTTTGTTATAAGCGTTTATATAAAATAATAAAATTGTGTGTTGTGTTGTGAATAAAAAATGTGAACATGTTTATAAATAATGTTAAAAGTCTGTTAAAAATCAAGAAAAAAATGTAACGATTAACAGAAAAATTGTCTTTTTTTACTAAAATTATTTTTTTAAAATTACTATTCAAATGATATTTATTGTTAGTAATATATTCTTATTTATATGAAGATAATATAATTATTACAAATAATAACTTATTGTCATTAAATATATATGTATATATATATATACGCACATGAATTAAAATAATAACAATAATATTTATTATTATTATTAATAATTCATATATTCACATTATATTGAATAAACGTGAGAAACGAGTAAATTTGGGAACAGTGGAAGCCGACTTGTTTCAGTCCTGCGTTAGGCGTCCGCAGCATTGATTGAGCATTGATGTCCAATGCTGAATCAAGGCTCGCGCTGCAGTCTGGAATCGGTGTTACATTAAAGCTTCGATCATTCCTGCTCTCGCTGATTCACTCATGCTCAATCAATGTTGACCAATGCTCGGCCAATCTTTATAAAGCCTGAACTCGGCGTCACTTCGCGCCTGGGTTGGAATTAATTTAATCTTATGAAATAAATATTTGACGCAGGGGGGACGCGAACACCTGAACCTAACGAATACGCACTTTGAAACCCGGAACGATAACCACTACACTAAACACGACTTGGTATTTTAATTTTTTAATAGACACTAGATTTTCGAGTCAAAATACAATACTTAAGCAGATGATGTTTTATACATTTCAAGTACACAATTTTATACACTTGTCAAGAACTATTTATTTTTAATTATTTATGCCATTTAAATGAAAATAAATTTAAATACACAAATTATTGCAAAGGTAAATTTTCAAACCCACTGCGCGATTAAAATAGTAAAAATGTTGTCAAAAAATAGACGCGAGTAATGATAAAAAATCGTTTTACGAAATCACGACAAATGACGCGAAAGATATAGAGGTAAACACTGTCAGAACAGAAGCAGACGCGTGCGCATTATGAAAATAGGCAAAATTACTAAAGTCCTAGTCAATTTGACTAGGATTTGCAGGGTTGTTTTTGTCAGGCTTGAATTTGTTGAATCAACCTACCCAAGTGCGAAATGCCAAGACTGCAAAAACGGCCCATCATTGGTGCAATAATGTCTGCCGAGAATTGGCAGTAGTTACTGGGCCATTATTGGTGTTCAAAACGTCCCATTACTGGGCCAATGATGGCGCCGATGGTCAGAATTTCAAATTTTTTAAGACTTGGGCCAGCTCTCGACCCAATAATGGCACATTCATGGCAAAGTTGATCAATCTTTAATGGCAAAAGACAATTGCCAGTGATGTGCCGACCATTGTCCCAGTAATGGCTCATTATTGGCACTTTAATGGCAAGAAGTTTGTATCGTTCATGGCAAATTATAATTACCAGTATTGGGGAGTAGCTTGGCTCAATAACGGCACAATATTGGCAAAGTTGATCAATCTTTAATGGCAAAATTCAATTGCCAGTGATATCACGAAGATCGGCCCATTAATGGCACTTTAATGGCAAACATTTTGTATCATTGATGGCAAATTATAATTGCCAGTATTGGGGCGTAACTTGGCCCAATAACGGCACATTTACGGCAAAGTTGATCAATCTTTAATGGCAAAAGACAATTGTCAGTGATGTGACAAAGATCGCCCCATTAATGGCTCATTAGTGGCACTTTAATGGCAAAAATTTTGTATCTTTGAAGGCAAATTATAATTGCCAGTATTAAGGCGCAGCTTGGCTCAATAATGGCACATTCACGGCAAAGTTGATCAATCTTTAATGGTAAAAGACAATTGCCAGTGATGTGACGAAGATCGGCTCATTGATGGCACATTAGTGGCACTTTAATGGCAAACATTTTGTATATTTGATGGCAAATTATAATTGCCAGTATATGAGGGCGTAGCTTGGCCCAATAACGGCACGTTATTGTCAAAGTTGATCAATCTTTAATGGGAAAATTCAATTGCCAGTGATGTGACGAAGATCGGCCCATTAAAGGTACATGAATGGCATTTTAATTTGGTAAAATTTTTTATAAGAATTTAATTTTAAGAAACATTTAGTTATTCAATAAATTATTTATTTTGTATTTAAATAATTGAATAAGCTTGAAAAGGATTCAAGTTAAAATATTTGAAACTTTAAATTTTCTATATTTTTTACTGTCAATTTTAAAGAATTAATTTTTTTGAAAAAGTTTAATTAAGTACCTATTAATTTAAAAAAAAGTTATTAATGTTTTCAAATAATTTTACGATTAAAGAAATTCGTAAATAAATGTAACAGAAACCTTTTTTTGAGTGAAATTTTTCCTTTATTATCTAAAAATTAAAAAATTTTCAATTTATTCAATAGAGAAAACTTTAATAAATAAAAATATCAAACATATTTCTTGTTTTTAAAATAGTAAAAAATGTACTAATGATATAAGTAACTTTATTGGGTGTACTTCCGAATAAGGGGGACCTCTGATTTTAGTAAAACTTGGTATACCAACGTATTTTGATGCGCTGATTACGAAAATGATAATGAAAATTGGCGCAAATTTGATGTTCATGGTGAAAAGCATAAAAAACCATAAAATTGTGGTTTTCTTGCGTATAATTCGTAAAAAACGAAGGATATACTTCCGAACAGCGCATACTTACCTCCGATATTAATGAAAGTTGGTATACTTACGTAATTTTGTACCCTGATTACGAAAATCATAGTGAAAATTGGCGACTAGATCATCTTCATGGTAAAAACCATAAAAAACACCATAAAATTGTGGTTTTTTGCGTTTAACTCGTTGGATTGGATTAATCATAATTTTTTGTGTTTAAAAATATTTGTAAATTTTTCTCTGCTTTTATATTCTGAAAAATCCAAGGTGGATGCCTCCTTCCTCCTCGAAATAAAAGCAGAAAAAAATTTACAAATATTTTTAAACACAAAAAATTATGGAGGAGGAAGGAGTTATCCACCTTGGGTTTTTCAGAATTAAATAGAAAACAAAAAATATCACAATTATCTCTGCAATCAATTAAATTTTGATAAAAAAAAAATTTCCAACTGAAGGTAAATGATTCCTTCTTCCTCCATATAAAAGCAAAAAAAATTTACAAATATTTTTAAACACAAAAAAATATGATTAATCCAATCCAACGAATTATACGCAAAAAACCACAATTTTAAGGTTTTTTTTATAGTTTTCACCATGAACATCAAATTTGCGCCAATTTTCATTATCATTTTCGTAATCAACGCATCAAAATACGTTGGTATACCAATTTTTATTGAAATCGGAGGTCCCCCTTATTCGAAAGTAATCCACTTTATTTATGTAAAATTAGATATTGACAGTGATTCATTTTGGAAAAATTTATTAAAAAGGGGTTTACGAATTGTGACGTAATTTAGAGGGAGGGGGTTCCTTCAGATGTTACGCAGTGTGACAAAGGGGGGGAGGGGGTTAAAAATGGGCTAAAAACGTGTGACGTAATTTATGGACGAAGCCTTTTATCTATCCATAGATGTAGACCTTGTTTATGACACGTGTGTATAGAATAATTGAACGTAATCACTGCGCCTTTCCTTTTATTTACTTTTTTCTTCGTATATGTATACATGTATGTGGGTGATTCTACAAACGAAGGACGAAAATCAAGAAAATTTGGACACAACATTTTTTTCTCATTTAAGGTCTGAAAAGTATTTTAACTTCAAGTTAATGGTACTAATAAAGACATCCATAAGTGGCCAGACAAAATATTAAATTTTACAAAAGTTATGGTTATTTATAAACAATTTATCCAGAGAATTAAAATCGTGTCAAGAAAATTCACATTAACATAAAAATTAATGAATGGATTTTTATAAAATTGGTTACTCGGGGGTTTACGGGGTTGCTGATTAAGAATCAAATGTCAGTTTTTCAAAATTTAAAATGGCAGATCCAATATGGCGGACAAGTTTTGAAAAAACTGATCGTATTCGTCTAAAAATCGTTACCCGGGGGTTTTTGAGGTCGCTGATTAAGAATCTAATTAAATGAATTTTAAAAAAATTGTTCGATTTTTATTAAATTTGATTTTGTAAAATATATTTAAACGTCAAATAAGTTATTAACCTAGAGGAAAAGTTAGAACTAACAATTTACAAGTTACCACCATTTTCGCAACTTTTGAATCAGATAGTTCAAGATTATTTAAAATACGGAATACTTGATGCATACGGAAATTTCCGAGGACTGAAAAGAAATCGAGTACCAGAAAAAATCGAATACTAAATACTTTGAGTACACCTCTAGTTTTTAACGTTGAGTTTAATTTTGAATTTACTTTTTAATAACTTATTAATTTATTTTTATTTAATTTATTTAAGTAATTAATTAATTAATTATGATTATTAAAAATTATTTAAAATTTATTTATTTATTTTTATACATGTATGAACTATAAATATAGTAGTAGAACTAAAAAGCATAATTAAATTGTTTAAACAAATTGTAAAAACAATGGTTAATTTGAAAAAAGTTGACCTCGGATTGGTAATAAGCGAAACAGAAAATCACCGAGTAACGATTTTCAGACGAATATGTTAAGTTTCTCCAAAATCGTCGGCCATATTGGATCCGCCATTTTGAATTGAAAAATTTTAAAAACTGACATTAGGTTCTTAATCAGCAACCCCGAAAACCCCTAAGTAACGATTTTTACGAGGATCAATAAAAGTCATCGGTTTAATTAATTTTGGTTGTAATTTAATTAATAATTGTTTATAACAAATTACGGATGGTCTATTTGTTTCTATAAGCACAATTTCACAAATCATAAAATTGTAAAAGTAAGTTCAAGTGTCTAATAATAAAGAACTACTTTGATTTTAGTGGGCTAAACTTTATTCATATAAAAAAATACTTATTCCATTTGTTTGTTTATGTCAATATAATTATTTATGCGAAATGAAAATTGAAAATTCAGTTATAGCAATTTCTTGCAAATTTAATTAGGATTATTTTAAGACCAGAAAATCGAACAATAGTTGAAAATTGTTAGTTTTACGCTATTTTTAGTGATATAGTATATACATCCTATCTCAAAAGTGCACGGAGAAACTTTTAATACCAATAATTCTTAAAACTGGTGAGACATTTTAGTATGTTAGGTTAGATTCAAGGGAAAAACGACATAGGTTATAGAAATTGCTATTGAGACTATCAAAAACACTCATTCAGTATATATTTTACAGTTCTTCATAAGGAAACTAACGAAAATTAGTATGTTGTTTTAGAAAGAAAATAATAATTTTTGCAAAGTTGGGAAAGCCATGAATTAAAAAGAAACACAACAAATTAATTGTCTATAGATACTCATAGAGACGATAGTGATACTTGGATCTGATGGTAGATGGCATTAGTGAATGTCACTGTAACTGTAGGTAAATATATTTAACACGACGTAAGAACCTAACCTATATTATTAACGCACACACGCACACGCAAGTAAAGACACGACGATTGGTCACGGAAACCGAAAGATCGCACGATTCGTTAGAAGTACACAGCTGAATCGTCCTTATATATTAAACGAGTGGAAAAATATGTGCCTTCGAGAGAGAGCATTTTTTAAAATAACTTACTAATCAAATTATGTAAATAAGTAAAAGTCGTGAAAAAAATTATGTTATATTGAGGAACAGTTCTTGAATTTAATTTGGCATGAGGAGACATTCACGTTTATTAATAAAAGGTTTTTTTCTTTCATACACGTGTGAATTTCAACTTCGAAAACATTAGGGTTAGTTCGCGACGTCAGGTGATGGTCTCGGTGATGCTCGGGCGAAATCGGTTAAGTCCGCCCGCAGTCCTTCCAAAATTGGTATGCTACGTTAGAATGTCTGTTATATATTCTATCTATATGTGGAAAAAAGGTTAGAATTACCGTATTATTTCACAAACAAAAACTAGCATTTTATTCTTTTCTAAAGAAAAATAAGACTATTTCTAATGCAGATAGTAATTTTTGTACACCGAAGGTTGCTTAATATATAACGAACTTATCATATTTTCGTATTAATGTTGAAATTATTAGCACAACGCACGAAAAATCCTCACATTCTAACGTACTTTTAGAATAAACATAACCAAATATATTTAATATTATAAGAAAAAGTTTCTCCGTGTGCCAGACGAATGAGAACCAGACGAATGAGATTTTGGCATTTTTTGTTTAAAAAAAAACAGAAAAATAACATTAAATGAAAAAATCCTTCAGTACTATCTTATAGAGAATAATAATCTACAAAACATAAGTCTATAGAATAACCAAAAAATAAAATATTTTTTTAAAAAATGTATGCCAGACGAATGAGAATTTGTCTGGTCACAACACAATCTCCGTCACAAATTGAGAAATCTTGGTTAATAGATTAGAAGATTCAATAAAACCCGATTGGTATCACATTTAGTTTAGTTTGATTAACAACTACAACGAACAGTCACTTCATCAGAATGTTGATTTTTAATCATTTTTACATTTTTTGCACTGCCAGACGAATGATAAAAAATTCAGGGGACAAACTTCCCGAAGATATTTTATAAATAAGATATAGAGAAACGTCATAATTATTTTCATATTAGTAATCTACAACTACTATTCAAAATTACTAATTCAGTATGAAATTTCCGCAAAACATTTGAAAAGTGATATTTATTCTCAATGTGAACTGTCATTCTCCCAAAGGGACATGCCAGACGAATGAGAATTTAGCACTATAATGTGTATTTTTTGCAAAAAAATATTTTTTTTCATCGGTTTTTTTTCTGTGCCATAAAAGAAACCATTAAGATTTACAATTTCCATTAAAAGTAAAATTATTCTTTCCAAAATTAATATACAAAACATGCTTCAGACATCAAAATTCCCTCTTTTGTAGAATCACCCATGTATAGAAAATAAAAAAATTAGTCCTTGAGTGAAATATTTTTGCAAATATAATACCCCCCCTCCCCACTCCCAATTTCTTCCCAATTAAACGGATCTGCGATTTTATCATCTCTAAATGAATATTTCTTTCAAAACAAATTTATTCTTATTGCCTAAACGAAAAATTTCCTAAAAAATTAAAATTTCTTTTAATTGAGGTTTAGCATTAAAATTTTAATTTATCGAGACTAAATGAAATTTTTTTTTTCTAAATTACACAAAAGTTTCTAATTTTCGCAGACAATTTACACAATTTTGAACTTAAATTTTTAAACAAATTTCAAATGATGTACAAGTTTTAAACAATCAAATGAACATAAAATTTTGAGAAATTAAGTAGGTGCTAATGTCTGAGTGCCAGTTTCAGCTTCATAAGGATATAAAAGAATAAACAAAACAACTTGTTCTTTAAGTTTGAAAAATCACATGAAGAGCAACAACAATTCTATCAAATTCTGCGTCCACAATATTGCTACCGACTTTTCTGAGAAACTTTTCATGTTGGAAAATTTTTCCCAACACAAGTAGTAAGTAACACAAGTGACAATTTTTCAGACAAAATTAGACGTCTAACACAAAACTGACTTGAACTACTTGATCGCACTGGGAAAAAAAGCGGCACGAAGTGATTTTTTCAAACGTTCCCATCATCATCATTCAAAAACTAAAAAGACCACCTCAATCATCATTTCCCTGATAAATTTTCATCTACGAGGATGACCACGCAACAGGACACATAAATGATTCATCAATGTAACCGGCAAAGTTAGAGATCTGGCATCGCTGTTTTGTCTGACTTACATTCTCTTTGAGATGAAGTAAGACGCAAAGATCTTTCTCTACGTTCGGAGTCGATCCAAAACTATATAATCCAAATCCAAGATTCAACGTTCAAAAGAATACATTTCACTTCTTTTATATTTTCCATTAAAAAATATTAAAACACTAAAATAGTTTCCTTCTTTTTTTGAAAATATTCCAAAAACTTCACTCAATTTTTTAATGCTCCATTAAAATTTATCAAAGAGATCATTTTCAAATGGCGTCACGTGGCGGAAACGACGCCAACGTGCTACCGGAAACGAAGAAAATCACCTATAATGAAAGACCCGACTGACAACGCGCTCCGCGCCATACTGAGCATGCTGAAAACTGTTCGTTGGCTCACGAACACCGACTCCGAGGACATCGACTCCCTCCTCCGAACACTATAGAGACTTTTGATCCAGGTGCGTATTATGTCATGGGGTTTTCCTACGAAACGATAATCTAGCATAGTCAACAGAGAATAATTTTTAAAAATTTCAAATAAATCCTCAAAAAAAAAAAAATTACTAAAATAATTATTTTCTTTATAGATCGTGAAGACTGAATAAGAGAAATGAAGAAAAGAAATACAACATAGATCCTATTGAATAGAAAAAAAGTGGGATTTTCTCTATAAACATTCCCTTGCAAATCTAAATTTTAGTTTACAAAAACTTTATATCTGATTTAATTACAAAAATTTGTATTCTTCGAAATGTTGATTTTATAAATTTATAAATAAAATAATAGAGTCAATGCGCTAGTTGTCAGACACTTATGGATACGATCTTATATTATGCTTTTTTTTCTTGAAACAACAAATAGTTATTGTACTTTTAAGCACATTATCAATAAAAGAGTTTTTTCAGGATTAAAAATCATATAAATTTGTTACAAATACTTGAGTATAGTTGGACATCAGTCAGACATTTTGGATTTACAAAGTAAAAAAGATCATTTTTCAATTGCTTCCTGCTCGAAAATTAAATTAAAGTTTATTAGAAGTTAATAATATAATATTTAAATACTAGAAGTTTTAATATTTATTATGATTAATCATCAACAAAACTTTGTGCTACTTATTGCGATAATCGACAATGGCATTTACCCTTTACCCTTAAAAGAAACTTTTTTCATTGTAAAAAGAAAGGTATTAATTTAGTACCAATTTTGGGTACTAAATCGTCATTTGGTTCTATTTTAAAAGCATGTGACTGTTACAGAAATCAATGTTAATTTTTTCGACCACTTTTCTCTTAAAATATTAAATAAATTAAGCTAGTTTTTTGTGAATAACTCTAAAATATAATAAAGAAGAGCAGTGATGTGCAAAAGCTTTAATAATTCTAAAATTAATTATAAAAAAATACATTGAAATCGGAAAAGACGAGAAATTGATTAAAAGTGATTTTGAGAACTGATAATTTTAAAGTTATTTTTTAATAAATAATTTTAAAAATATTAAAACTTTTTCACATCACTGCCCTTCTTTATGATATTTTAGAGTTATTCACAAAAAACTAGCTTAATTTATTTAATATTTTAAGAGAAAAGTGGTCGAAAAATTAACATTGATTTCTGTAACAGTCACATGCTGTTAATACCGAAAATCAGCTCTAATTTAGAACCTTTTATTTACAGTGTAGTAATAAAGATGACAAATTTAAGATTTAACTAACTTTTGAAAACTTACTTTTGAGTTATATTTTTTTAAGTTTTTATCTGATTAATTACGGCACCAATTAACTTATTAATAAACTCAGCGGAGAAACAAATTTATTATTAATAATAATTAAAGTTATTATAAAAATTAGTTAAAAATGATCTCAAATATGCTATGAGCAGTTTTTCCAGGGTTTTTGGAGAGGAAAGAATTCTGTAAGTAAGGGTCAAGCAGTATTTAATAAGGTTCTAGGAACGCCTGCTTTTCCCCTTTTACCATCTAAATTTGTCGCTAACCAGGGGTTTGCAGGAGGTAATCAGAGTTAACTTGCAATGCAAATAAACTCTGCTTTCATCCTATTACATCCTTACAAACCCTCAGTTTTAAGGAGGTAAGCAGGTCTAAAAGTTCGACTCGGGATATAATATTGTAATATATTGTAAGGATGTAATAGGATGAAAGCAGAGTTTATTTGCATTGCAAGTTAACTCTGATTACCTCCTGCAAACCCCTGGTTAGCGACAAATTTAGATGGTAAAAGGGGGAAAGCAGGTGTTCCTAGAACCTTATTAAATACTGCTTGACCCTTACTTACAGAATTCTTTCCTCTCCAAAAACCCTGGAAAAACTGCTCATAGCATATTTGAGATCATTTTTAACTAATTTTTATAATAACTTTAATTATTAATAAATGGCATTATTATTTAATGATTTTTACTTTTTTTTTAATTTAATCGTGACCAATAGCGAATTCATAAATAATGTTAGTATATATGTGGGGATTAATACATATCCATTTATATATAAAAAAAATTTTTAATTTAATATTTGTTAATTAAATTATTTAACGGTGTATATAATCATTAAATTGCATACTTATACCTATACAATACAGAAAAATCGGAATAAACGCAAACCTACGAAATAAATAAAATCTAACGCACGCGAGACTTGAACCTACGACCTACGAACTACGGACTACGAAACTAACGCCCTAACCACTATGCTACGGAACCTAATTGAACACAGACGCTCTATTTTCAGTGACTTGTTGAGTGACTCAATAAAGCATTAATTGACACTAATACACTACAGCAAATAAATAAATTGTTTAATAATAATAACCTTTAAACATTCATAAATTAATATTTTTATTATTTAAAAAAATGGCAAAACATTTCAGTTAAAAATAATATTTATAAATTAATAATAAAAAAGTACATGTTTCGGTAACCTATTCGCAGTTTGAAGTTAAATGTTGTTTACATTTTGGTTTCTTAATCTTTTTTTAATTTTTCTTTTCAAATATTTTCAATTTTAAAATTAATGTATTGAAAATCTTCGAATTGTTGCAAAGAATTTTATCAAAAAATTTGATAATAATAGAATATTCCTTCAAAGAATTTCTTTATTTAGAAAAATAACTAAATTCTCGCAAAGAATTTTATTAATATTTTTAAAAATCCTAATTAAATTTTTTTGAAAAATTTCTTTGAATTTTTTTTAAACTAATGGAGTTTCTTTAATAATTTTAATTGAAAATTTCGAAAGCAATTGAATTTTATGAAGAAGAATTTTATTAAAATTGTATTGAAAATAAGTGATTTCTTGCGAAGAATTTATTAAAATTTTAAGAAATAATTAAATTGTTTATGAAGAATTTTATAGAAATATTTAAAAATCATGAAATTTTTTCGAAAAATTCAATTAAAGTTGTTTCGAAAATAATTGAATTTCTTTAAAGAATTTTATTAAAATTAAGTATATATTCAAAATAATTGAATTCATCATAAGAATTTTAATTACTTTTCGAAAATAATAGAATTATTTCAATTCTTTTGACGAATATATTCAAAAATTGTATTGAGCTAGTAATTTAATTCTTATATAGAATTTTTTTTTAATATTTTGAGAATAATTAAATTGTTTTTCAAAAATTTTAAATTCTTGTTGAAACTAAATTTTATGGGAATTTTTGAAAATAATTAAATTCTTTCGTTTAATTTTATTTTAATTGGGTTAATAATTATTTAATTCTTGCAAAGAGTTTTAGTATTTATAAAAATAGTTGAATTATTTCGAAGAATTTATTAAAGTTTAAGAAAATAATTGCAATTTATGAAAATATTTTAAAATATTTGAATTCATCTAAGGAATTCAATTAAAATTGTTTTGAAAATAATTGAATTCCTGCAAAGAATTTTACTACATATTTATAAAATTAATTGAATTCTTCGGAAGAATTTTACTATTTATAAAAATAATTGAATTTTTTCGAAGGATTTATTAAAATTTTAGAAAATAATTGAATTCTTTCGTGAAATTTTCAAAATAAAAAATTTTGTAATTTGCAAAACAATAGTAAGTTGAATATCTTGTACCGCGCGTAACATTTCCTATTGCGTAAGAATGTGGTAGAAGCAATACAGGGTTTAAGGTTCAATTAGGACTTAAAAAGGAGTTGTCAGAGTTAAATAGAACTTACGCAGGAGGAAAAAAACACTAAGGGTTTGTTAGGTGCAGGTTAGGGTTAAATTATACTTACCAGGAGGTAAGCAGGTCTAAAAGTTCGACTCGGGTATTCTAAAAATATCTTACGAGAATATATTCTTAACCTATCTATTAAGCCGTTCTTCTTATATTAAAAATATTATATTCTTGAATTTATAAGCACATAATATTTTTGGGTTTCTGCAAATAATACTTTTCATTTATAATCTAATAAATAATAAATTTTCAATTAAATAGACATAATTTTAGAATGATAATTTATGACAATAATATGAAATTTGATAAAACTATTTGATATAATCAAAGGGACGCATGATTATTCCCCAAATGTCATTTTTACGAAATGTCATTTTACCGAACTGCACTTTTGCGAATAGTCATTTTTGCGAAAAGCCATTTTTGCGAAATGTCATTTTTACGAATAGTCATTTTTGCGAAAAGCCATTTTTGCGAATAGTAATTTTTGCGAAAAGTCATTTTTACGAATTGTCGTTTTTGCGAATTGTCATTTTTGCGAAATTTCATTTTTGAGAAATGTCATTTATGCGAATTGTCACTTATATGTCACTAATACAATAGTAAACTTGTAGGTATATATAGATTCACTATTGTATTTTTCGCAAAAATGACAATTCGCAAAAATGACTTTTCGGAAAAGTGACAATTCGTAAAAATGGCGATTCGCAAAAGTGACAATTCGCATAAATGACATTTCTCAAAAATGAAATTTCGCAAAAATGACAATTCGCAAAAACGACAATTCGTAAAAATTACTTTTCGCAAAAATGGCTATTCGCAAAAATGACATTTCGTAAAAATGTCGATTCGCAAAAGTGACAATTCGTAAAAATTGCGATTCGCAAAAATGTCAATTCGCAAAAGTGACAATTCGTAAAAATGGGTTTCGCAAAAATGACAATTCGCAAAAATGAAAATTCGTAAAAATGACTTTTCGCAAAAATTACTATTCGCAAAAATGGCTTTTCGCAAAAATGACTATTCGTAAAAATGACATTTCGCAAAAATGGCTTTTCGCAAAAATGATTATTCGCAAAAGTGCAGTTCGGTAAAATGACATTTCGTAAAAATGACATTTGGGGAATAATCATGCGTCCCATAATCAAAATATTTATTTTTTTAAATAAATTTTTCGAAACAAAATTTTGGATAAAATTGTCTAATAACAATATTTTTTATTATAATAAAATTTGGTCGGTCAAAATTATATTAATAATAATAAGAAAAATAGATTTAACAACTTATTCATGTTTCAAGTCATTATTATTTAGCCTGGATTCATTTTTAGGGTTTTCATTCATTTAACGTCTTACAAATGAGGACAAAAGTGTCTCAAACATAGACACCTGTTTTTGCAGTGTAAAGTCTTATAGCGAGACTTTGTTATAAAGCTGAGTCTAGAATGAGAGAAAATGTTCATAGCTATAGGTATACCACAGCATGCTTTAGTATACCTATAGCTATGAACATAAATGCGCACCTTCTCTCAATGTAGACTCACCTTAAGGGCATGTCCAAGTTGTGAAATGTAAACAAACCAAAAGGTAAACAAACCAAGCACTAAAATCGCACTTTTGTAATAGCCATTTCTCCCACAAAAATTAATATTTTTTCACATTCTTTACAAAAATGGAAAATTAGAGTTTCAAAGTGTCCAAAAAAATCATTTTTGGCTATGAGCAATAAAAGGCAATTAGTAAAATAACTAATTAAAATTACCTGTAAAATAGCATTTTTGACGCGTCGCGAAAAATAAACTGTTTGATTATATCAACCGCACGGATGATGAAGAAGTTCCATGTCAGCGATTGGACCTTCAACATGTGGAAGGGTAAATTTTTCCCTTTCCTCCTTGAGATTACAAGAGAAAGGGTAAAAACTTCTTCATCGTCCGTGCGGTTGATATAGTCAAACAGTTTAATTTTTCGCGACGGGAACTCTGTTGCTCTCTGCGCGTGCGCAGACCATACTAAGAATGCATTGACAGCACCATGCAGAAGTGCACATTTTGTTTTGAATGAAACTTAGTTATTTTCTCATTTTTTTAGCTATGCTAGGTATAGTTACCAAATTCAATACTTTAGTTTACCATTTCCATAAAGAAAATGTGAATTTATGTTTATTTATGCATACGAGATGGTCGAAAAAATGCTTTACTATAGACCGAATAGAGAAGCATTTTTTCGACCATCTCATTTGCATAAATAAATATAAATTCATATTTTCATTATGGAAATGGTAAACTAAAGTATTGAGTTTGGTAACTATACCTAGCATAGCTGAAAGCATGAGAAAACAACAAAGTTATAGTCGAAAACAAAATGTGCATTTTCGCATGGTGATATCATTGCTACCTTGGTACAGCCTGCGCACGCGCAGAGAGAAAAAGAGTTTACGTCGCGAAAAATTAAAGTGTTTGACTACATCAACCGCACGGACGATGAAGAAGTTTTTACCCTTTCTCTTGTAATTTCAAGGAGGAAAGGGAAAAATTTCCCTTTCCACATGTTGAAGGTCCAATCGCTGACATGAGACTTGTTCATCGTCAGTGCGGTTGATATACTCAAGCAGTTTATTTTTCGCGACGTGTCAAAAATGCTATTTTACAGGTAATTTTAATTAGTTATTTTACTAATTGCCTTTTATTGCTCATAGCCAAAAATGATTTTTTTGGACACTTTGAAACTTCAATTCTCCATTTTTGTAAAGAATGTGAAAAAATATTAATTTTTGTGAGAGAAATGGCTAATACAAAAGTGCGATTATAGTGCTTGGTTTGTTTACATTTTGGTTTGTTTACATTTTACACCTTGGACATGCCCTTAAGAAGTTCTTAAGTCTTAAGACAACATAACAACCGTTGCCGTGGCAACCGTTGCTATGTTAATGCACCGAAAAAACGTTAATCTAAATTTAAGAATATCTTCTTGGCTCCTATTTAAGTATATTGTATACTTAAATTAAGTATTATACTATTCTTAAAATGAGAATATATTCTTATTTTAAGAAAATATATTTTCATTTTAAGAATAGTATAATACTTAATTTAAGTATACAATATACTTTAATAGGAGCCAAGAAGATATTCTTAAATTTAGATTAACGTTTTTCGGTGTACTGTAATTAACTATCGAGAAAATACCAATAATTTTCGACACGGAAAAAAAAAGTTCCCAGATATTTCAGGAATTATTTCCTAACTCTTGGATACGTGGTAACAGCTCTGAACTAGCGACGAACATTCAATGGTAATCAATGAATGTTTGAAAGAAATTCGGGAACTGTATTAGAAAAAGCTATAAATAGTCCATTAGTCTCTTTTTCATTACTTTCTCATGTAAACTTCATGGCACTGGCCGCAACTGTTTCTGAAATTTTCGGGAACTCGTCAAGGAATCTTGGTGCGCAGAAACTGTGCGCACTAGTCTTAACAAGTCTCACCGTCAGTACACGGAAAAAATTTCGGTCCACCGGTTGCGCTGCCTATAGTACACCTGTTGTACTAACGTTCAGATGTAAATGATATCCCGGATTTCATGCGTCATATGCGCCGAAAACAGGGACGTATATTGTCCCCAATGTTGAAGACAACACTTGAACGTTAACAGAGACAAATGCAGTGAATCAAGAAAATAACTACAATTTAGAATCTCAGTTATTGAATTTTGTGAAGAAATTCTTTTAAGGATTTAAAATAACCGTGTATATTAATTTTATAATTGATTAATTAATATTATAAATTCAAATTATTATTTAAATTAATCCCAAAAAATATGCTGAAAATGTGTATGAAGATGCTTTTAACATCTTAAATTAAGATATTTTAAATGACTAAAAAGTGACTACCATAACATCTTAGAAATGACTACCAAAACATCTTAATTAAGATACTTCTTTTTGCAGTGTATATAATTTTATTTAAATTATTGTTATTAAAATTGTAAATTATTTCTGAAAAATTTTTTAAATTTAAAAAAAAATTATTTTGTTAAATAAGAATTAGTATAAAAATAAAATTTTTGAAATGTTTAAAAAATAAGGTTAAAATAAAACAAAGTAGTTGTTTAAAAAAATAGTAAAAATATTTTTTTTTGTCTACATATGTTTTAAATGCCTACACTGTAATTATTAGCTTTATAAGATAATAATAATGCCATTTTTTCAACAAAATCATATACGCGACAGCGCATGTACAATATAGTCCCAGATTTGGAGACAAATGTTAGACTCCATTTAAAGTTCAACGCTTGCGCAGCATTAACACGACTGACGCACCAAAACAGGGACGAAATATGTCTCGGTTTAAGGGATAAAATTTCCCTATTGAAAATCCCCATATGGGAAACCACATGGGATCCTATGTCAAAAACCATGTAAAACCCTACTTCCATGAAGGAAACCACGTGGTTTACCGCATGTGGTTTTCCATGTCAAACCATATGGGAAATTGAGACAGGATTTTAGTTAGGAATAGACATGGGGAATTTGAACAGTTCATCTATGCATAAAACCATATCAAATCCCACATGTTTTTCCCAGTCAAATCCTAAACCGAATCCCATGTGAAAAACAGTATCATTTATTTATAATTATTCTCCCAAGTCAATCCCCAAGTGAAAAACAGTATCATTTATTTATAATGATTTTCCCATGTCAAATGCTAAACCAAATCCCATGTGAAAAACATTATCCGCCTTATTGAATATCCCTACATGGGAATCCACTTGGAATTTTACAAGGGATTTCACATAGGATTTTATATGGGAATTGACATAGGATTTCATGCAAGATTTCACCTAGGATTTAATGAGATATCACATAGTATTTTATTAAAGATCCAATGAAGAAATTTTCAAAGGATTAAAAATTATTTAATAAAAAATTAAATAATAAATAGTATTAGTGTTACAAGTCATCAAAAAAGTAAAAAAACGATCATTTGAAACACGTCCTCTCTGCTACAGGTTCTCAGCTTTTATATACTTCCAGAATCGTCTCAACAGCGAGAGAAGTCACTTTCACTTTTTTTTTTTTTTTTTTTTTTCACCTTTCGCACGTGTCAAGGAGGGGAAGTGGGAGGGGGGAAGCAGAATCCATTTTTTCTTGCATTCGCCTAACTTTTCGATTTTCTTGAACAGTTCCCGACTTTTTCAAGAACAGTTTGCTGAGAAGTGGTGAAATAGTTATAATTTGTAAAGAAATAGTAAATTACATATTTAAACGAGGCAACCTTTAGTTATCTGTGTACTACCCGCCGTATCCAAGAGTTAAGAACGAAGTTCCCGAATAATCCTCGAACTTTTTTTTCCGTGCAGGAATATTTCCATTAAAACTGAAACTTCCCGTGCAGAAAAATGGTGAGGGGCCCCGGCGGGGCCCTCGTGGATTGCCCTCTTGCCATGTGGAATCCGTAATGTCAATCCACGCGGAGCACTTGAAGGCGTGACATGCTTTCCCTCATGGGTGCCCTCGAGGAAAATCCTCATGGATTCCATATGGATTTTCCACGCGGTGCCCTCGTGGATTTCATAAAATGCCCTCAACTTTATTTTCAATTAAATTAATAAATTAATTATTTATTAATAACAAATTAGTCCAATTATTGATAAATAACATTCTTATTTAACAATTTTTACTTTTTGCTTCCTCGTGAGAAAGCTTTGTAGTCGTTTAATTAACAAAATATTTAAAAATCCTTTTAACAAATTTTCTTCTATATAGGACTATGTTATATAAGACCCTGAACAATTTTATTGTCCGGATGTATGTATGGATGTGTGTATGTGTGTGTGTGGATCCCGATTTTTGTGAACACGATAACTCGAAGAGGTTTTAACGAATTTGGCTAAAATTTACCAGGTATATTTATCATAAAAATATCTCGAAATGGATTGATAGACTTTAAAAAATTCTCAAAAAAAAATTTTTTTTTGACTTTTTTTAAAAAAATTTTTTTTTCAAAAAAATTTTTTTAAGTTGTTTATTGAAGTTAATACATAATTAAATCTTATTCTTTGCATCAAGACGAATCGATTGGTATATAAGAAGTATAAATTATATGAGAATTTATAGATTTAATCACAATTAAAGCTGAAAAATTCGCATTTTTATCAAAAAATGAGTTCTTTCTGCAAAATTATGTTGCTGTATAAGAAAATCTTACTCATTTATTTCTAAAATCTTATTCTTTACACCAAGACGGATCGATTGGTATATATAAAGTATATATTTTACTTAAATTTATAGAATTAAAACCAATTATAGACAAAAAATTTGCACTTTTAATAAAAATTCATTTTTTCTTAAAAATTATGTTGCTGTACAATAGAATGTTATTATTTATTGAAAAATAAATCAAAAATCTTATTCTTTGCATCAAGACGAATCGATTGATGTATATAAAGTATATATTCTATTGAAAATTATAGAATTAATTACAATTAAAGTTGAAAAATTCACTTTTTGACTAAAAATTTTTTTGTTTATTTAGATTCATATTACTGTATAAGAAAATTTTGTTTTTTCTCTTAAGACGAATGAACTTTATTTTCTAAATGTTAAATTGTATGAAAAATGATTTAAAAATGAAATATATTTATCGTGAATGCTTCACGGAAAATAATTTCTTGTGAAAATTACAAGATTTCCTGTGCCATCTATGAACGGCGGTTGTACACGGAGAGAAAAAAAAGAGAGCCGTTTGATTTGGCAAGAGAGCGCTGTTTTCCCTTTATAAAGCGCAGCAGTAGCGCCGCAAACGTCGAACGGTTATACTTTTTGAGGAGTATCGGTTCTCTTCTCCACACAAATAGAGCCGCTTACTTTCCAAAAAGTGTACCCGCTTTTCCCAAAAAGGAGAACCGTTCTCCCCTTGAGAGTAAGCAGCGTGCTTAACCTCAAGTTGAACGGCTGTTTCGTATTTAACGCAACCGCTCTACCGACAGGTAGAGCCGCTTACTTTTTTTCTCTCCGTGTAGTATCCACAAACGGCTGAGTTTGGGAAATACACAAACCAGAATGAGTCTTGTCACAAACTTCAGTTTATGATTCAACAGCTTAAACAGTCACGCAGCAGACGACAAGCAGACGTTCACTTGAATTTTCTTGCGCATGCGTGGATTTCTTGGTGTTATAACAGATTGGTTTGTGGTACACACAAACCAGCTTGTTGGAAACACAAAACTTGCCTGCATAAAGCACAACTTAACCTATTTGTATATTTTACGAAAAAGTTTGTGTTTTCTATAAGGAATTTTTTTCCGTGTTCCTTCACGGGGAAGCAAATTTTTTTTGCTGATCGTAAAGAGGAAGCAAAATGTTCATGTAATGAATATCTGGATTTACAACTTTTTTAATTAAATCGTGACCAAAAAAAAAAAAAATTTTGACTCACGCGGGGAATTGAGCCTACGACCTACTAACTACCAGACAACACTCTTACCACTATGCTACGGAACCTTTTTTTTTTTTTTTTTGATTTATTTTTATAACATCCATAAAATTGGTACAACGTAACGCAATAAACAATTAAAAAAAAGAGCGTCGTAATCACATGTTTTTACATGTCTTGGTTATTAAACAAGTATTTTTTTCCTATCGAACAGACAAAATTTGCCGTAGATTCGTCGATAATTCGTTTTCGTCCTAATATAAAATTCTATTAACAATGTTTCTTTATTTTTTAGACACAATAAATTGATACATTTTTTGTATTATTTTGTTTCTTCAGTGAAAAAAAGATATCGCATGAGCGAATTTGTAAAAAACTGAAAAATATAATGCTACGGAACCTACTTGAAAATTATTGTCTTATTGTACGTGACTTGATGATTTGCTTTTGATGATTCAATAAATTATTTATTGACACTAATACACCATGACAAATAATTAAATAGTTTAATAATAATAATAACAATATTACAGTAGAATCCCGCTAATCCGACCTTCGCTTATCCGAGCTTCCGGGTTATCCGAGGCACCTATTGCGTTCTGACCAATCCGCATTATCCGAGGTGCAGCTCGGATAATACGGAAAGTGCCGTGGCTTATGAACACATAAACTTGTTATAACACGATTTGTGTGCTCTACACGGAGAGAAAAAAAAGTACACGGAAAAAAAAAGTTCACGAATCTCTCGTAAACTACACGGAGAAAAATGGTGCTGAGTTTCTAGTAAAAGTTCCTATGGAATAGTAATAATTCTACTTTTATATTAAAAATTACTATTCATAGTAAAATGTACTTCGCATGAAGTAAAAATTACTATTTTTGGTAGTAAAAATTACTAATAGTAATTATTACAGTAGTCACGTTTAAAAATTGCTTTAAGAATTTTAATTTTTACATCGTCATTGTAAATTTTATTAAATTTTGTATTACTTTTTACATTCGATATGTTGTAAATATTACTTGTAGAAATTTTAATAATTAATACTGCGGAAAATAAAGATTGCTTCTGCAAGAAGCAACTTTTACTATTGCAGAACAAACTTTTTACTCGTAAAAGTAGTAATCCGTACCACTACTGTTACACACCTATGTGTGTGATCACGTCACTACTGTCATGCGCAGCGACCGTAAGCTGACGTCAAAGTGATCCAACATTTCTAGGTTACAAGAAGCACGTGTAGCACGGTTCAGTTCTTTGGACAATTTTGTTTATATCAGTGGTGCGATCATTAATTGCTATATGCATTTTAATTATTTATCAATTTCCAAAGTATGCAATTCATGTATAATCACTTAATAATTAGTTAATTAATTTTTAATGAATTACTAATTAATTAATAAAAAATATATAAATAAATAAAATCATTAACATTATAATCTAATAATTTAATAATTAAAATAAGTAATTTTAAATTAATAATACTGTTTATTATTATTATTATTATTATTATTATTATTATAATAAATGTTTATATTTTAATTCAGTAACTTATCTAAATAAATATAATTTATGATTCACTTTATCGAAAAGAGATACATATATGCGGGTAACATGAAATTTTCTCCATAGCGATTGCGTAGCCGAGAGGCTTAGTATAAATGCGTGCGATTTTAGGTTGCGTTAGATATAAGTTAGGTAGGGTTCGAAACTGTATAGATGTTAAGATTTTCCGATATGTTAAGTTGTTAATTGTAAGTAAGAATGTGAAAAAAAAGTAAAACTTATGAATAATGAATAATAATACACATGCAGAGTGTTAATTACTTGAAAAAATATTTTTTGAACGCACTGATTATTTTATTTTAATTTATTAAAATAAAACGAGGCTCTCTACACCAGCATTTTTTTTCGTCACGGCGTGGACAGACGCGCAGGCGCGCCGGCATTCGTTTCGCCCGTCGGTGTGAGGCGCGTCATTGTGTGGGTACGGATTACTACTTTTACGAGTAAAAATCTTTACCGAAATAGTAATAATTGCTCTGATTCGTAATAAATGTTGCTTCTCTCAGAGTATTAATTGCTCGGGACATTTTAAATATTACTCGGCTTTTAATAAAATTTAGATTCCTTGAAGTAAATTATACTTTTTCAAAAAAGTAAAAATCGTTTGAATACGAAGCAAAAGTTACTATTTTTCGAGCAGTTTCAAAATTACTACTTAAAAGTAGTAATTTTTCATCGAAAAAAGTATAATTATTACTATTTATTTTTCTCCGTGTATACTCTGTCCAACGAGAGAATAACCTCGATCGCGCAGTTTTTTTTTGCTTTTGGGGCGTTGAAAAACTTGAAAATGGCATCTCACTATTTTTTTCGCTAGAAAATAGCCAATGACAATCTTCTCAATCTCAGACTTTCCCGTTCGAACTCGGGCTCACACGACCCAAAGGGTAATTTATGACCTTCATACCTGAATGGGACTTTCAAATGGTAATGATTTTATATAAAGTACAAAATTTATCAATTTTGATCTTACCAAATTTTTAATGTTATTTTTAAAATCCTCATTTTTTTCTGATTCCAACAGTATGTTGTTTGTCTCTGATATTTTAAAATTAAATTGCGGTCCTGTGATAAAATGTCAAAAAATGCTAACTTTACTGTAAAAAGAAGTGCATGACTTTACTTTCATTTATATCAAAATTACATATCCTTAAAATCGTGAGAATTTGCAGATTCCGAATATATTATTCAAAATAAAATATTTATAATATTAACAAATTTATAATTTTTTATTACACTGTAACGTGCTGTTTATTAGAACTTCCTTAAACGTAGACCTGCGAACGCCCGAGCTGCAAAGGGACCGTAGGAGACAATTTAAACCATATGTTCTAGCCAAGGTTTTTTTTTCAAAAAAGGCGGCCCTAGTTTGAAAGCCACGCCAACTCTATCACTTTTATGATATCTTGCGCGAAATTGACGAAAACTCGTCATTTTGAGAGGTTATTCTCTCGTTGGACAGAGTATAGTATATAACTTTTGGATGGGACACAAAATTCTTGAAAATCAACAAACACAGTTCGTCAAAATTTCATCAACTCCTTCACTAGAAACATAGTACGGTTTCTGAACTTTTCGTCAAAGTTAACGAAAAATTCGTGAACTTTTAAAAAATGCTAAAAACAAGAAAAAATAATTTCCAGACACTACTTTTTTATAGTATTTCACTTTATTTGATAACTTGACGCCTATTACGCACCCAACTACACAGAATACACAATTTTATCGCCATTAAAATTCATAATTCGCTTCACGGGATTCGAACCTAGTACCTATACCCTATAACATAATATTTCTAACAACTAACCGCCACGGCTAAATCTAGATACACTGTCCTTCGACAAACGAAACGATTAGCTTTGTCTGCTGTAAAACTCAGGACCGTGCAAAGTAGAAAAAGTCCCTTATCGTAACTTTTAATTCATTTTATGAATTATTTGTTTCACAAAGGAAATTAGCAAACAAAAATATTCACTAAGTAATAAAAAACACTGATTCTAAATAATAACTTTCATCAAAGAATTTTCCCGAATGTAAACACCGATGACACCGACTGAATGATGAATGCTTGATCAGCCATATTTGATGCGCATTACGAACTGCGCATACTACTGACACTCGCGAGTTCACGATTTTTTCGTGAACTTGTACCTCTACTTTTGACGAACTACTCTTCCTTAACAGTTCATCAAAAATTCATTAACTTTGTTTCAGTTTTTCGTTGACGTTCGCCATTTCTAATCAAAAGTGAATGAAAATTTTGAAATTTTGTGTCCCATCCAAAAGTGATATACTAGTTCACGAGAGATTCGTGAACTTTTTTTCCGTGTAAGCGGCTCTACCTGTCGGTAGAGCGGTTGCGTTAAATGCGAAACAGCCGTTCAACTTGAGGTTAAGCACGCTGCTTACTCTCGAAGGGAGAACGGTTCTCCTTTTTGGGAAAAGCGGGAACACTTTTTGGAAAGTAAGCGGCTCTATTTGTGTGGAGAAGAGAACCGATACTCCTCAAAAAGTATAACCTTTCGACGTTTGCGGCGCAACTGCTGCGCTTTATAATGCAGGTTCCACACTTAAACCAACCGGACACCCGACACAACGCGCGTGCCCCCTCTGCCTCATCTACCAAATGCTTTCCCCACCTCACGTAGGAGAAGTTAGCATTGGAGAGGGGGCACGTTTTACGTGCCGGGCATCTAGTGTGGAACCTACATAAAGGGAAAACAGCGCTCTCTTGCCAAATCAAACGGCTCTTTTTTTTTTCTCTCCGTATACGGTTGCTAGTTTTGTGTGCATATTTCATTCTTCCATTCAAAATACATAAAAAATTATTAAAATTTTCAAATTCTTTATTTCATTCGTGTTATCCGAGTTTTCGCTTATCCGAGGTGCCCCTTCCCCACATTACCTCGGATAAGCGGGATTCTACTGTAATAATATAATAATAGACCATAAATATTCATAAATTAATATTTTTATCATTTCAAAAAAAAAATGTCAAAACATTTGTGTTAAAAACGCGTTTTTAATAGTTTAAAATCATTATAAACATTAATTTTTGTTATGTAAAAAAAATTTTCTTTTTGAACTTAGAAATTTTTTCTAGTTAATGATGTGGGCGATCCATGAGGGCCCCTCGCGTGGGCCCTCAAGGATTTGCCCTTAGGTGAGTTCAATATTTTCAAAAAAGTAACATTAAATATTTGTTAAAAACGTGTTTTTCATTGTTTAAAATCATTATAAACATTAATTTGTTGATGTAAAAAAAATTCGTTGTTTGGACTTAGAAATTTTTGGTATAATCAATGATGTGGGCGATCCACACGGGCCCCTCGCGTGGGCCCTCAAGGATTTGCCCTCATGTGAGTTTTATATTTTTTAAAAATTAACATTAAATATTTGTTAAAAACGTGTTTTTCATTGTTTAAAATGATTGTAAACAATAATTTTTTGTTGTAAAAAATATTCGTTGTTTGGACTTAGAAAAATTGTTGAGCAGGGCATTCATAATGGCTAAGAGCAGGGGCCCTGCTGGTGCCCTCGTAAATTTCCATAACTTTGTGATAGGATTTCTGGAAAAATGTCACTTAATGTTTATTTCAGGTGCTTTAAAATGTAATTTAATGCAATCTGAACTAAAGTTTTTTAATAAAAAAAATTTTTTTTTGAAACTTATAGATAAATTTTTGAGCAGGGCAACCGTAAGGGCAAAGAACGGTGCCCCTGCTGGTGCCCTCGTGGATTTCTCCTCATGGATCTTCCACGTGGGCCCCTAACGGGGGCCTCGGAGCTGTGGGGCTCGAACGTGGCTTTTTCCACACGGGTTTAACGAATTATTAAAGTTATAATAACACAAGTAGAGTAAACGTACCAATTGTCGAGGATGGTTCCAGTTGTCGAATAAACAAACTTTGTATTTTATTTAAACATTGTATCACATTGTAAATGCAAAAAGTGATAAATATTAATTTTTTTGTACGTTATAAATGTGAAAAAATATATTAATATTAGATTCACAAACAAATGAGACAATTTAGACAATATTTTTTGGTTATTACCATGGTAACATCGACAAATGGGACACCCTCGGTAATTGATACACTTATACCCTACAAACAAAAAAGTTTTTGGCCGAGACACTATACACTAAAGTCGGGGGCAAAAGAAATCGACTCTGGCTTTTTTTATTTATATCTCATTGAAATAAAATCTCTAAACATTCTGGTAAAAAATTTATGAAAGCTTAAAGTCTTGAGAATAAGAAAAGGATATTTCGAGACTACAAAAAATTTTTTGCAGTAGCTATGACACAAAATGTGACAAAAAACACAGTTTTTCAGACCTTTTTTCAAGTCTATACTTTCACCTGTTCCCCAAGCGAATCTACTCGTAGGAAAAATTTGAAAAAATTCACAGATATTCTTTAAGGTGTGTACAAAAATTAATTAATTAATTTTTGTTTTTGAAATTAAAAAATAATAATTAATGTATTGTTTACACAGCTTTATTCAGCTTAATGCTATCTTTTAAACAAATAGAGATAAAATGACGTTTTTTAGCTTAAAATGTGCAATTTAAAGTGTACAATAGGAAACCCAGAAGAAAATCGCCAGATGTGGGATTGCACTCAGGGCTGTCTCTACGCTTAACAGATAAAATCCTTGAGTGGCTCCCAATAAATGAGACCAAATTTTATGAAATACTACTTTTATCCAGAACAATTTTTTAAACAAAACGAAACTTTATACATAGTTTATGCAATAGTATATTGTGCAACAAGTACAGAAAGTACGCGGTCGACTACGTTGCTTCCACTTTCCATTTAACACGTAATTATTCTTTAAAATTTTTAACACGTAATTTGCTTTTTCATGTTATTCCTACCTTTAAATTATAAACAATAATTAAGGAAGATTTCGACTATATCAGCAATTAGTGACATCTATTAGACGTCAATTGAAGTCTTTGGTTTAGAGTCAGGTGTTATTCTTAAGATAATTATTCCGATATGGTTGTCGGTAAATAATTATATTTTTGAATTTAATTTTTGATCTGAAAAAATAAGCTGCGTGAACGACTGCACTGTGCATCTGTGAGGACTCGAACCCCAGTTATCTTAAGTTATCTTAAGAATAACACCTGACTCTAAACCAAAGAGTTCAATTGACGTCTAATAGATGTCACTAATTGCTGATATAGTCGAAATCTTCCTTAATTAAAATTCTTCATCAGCAAATAATTTCCTACATTAACTATACAGGGGTCGTCCATATACCACGTGGACATTTTTTAGGCACTTTTTGACCCCCCCCTCCCCCCTCGTGGACAATCGTGGATTTTTGACGACCCCCCCCCCCTCCCCCTGATTGTCCACGTGGACAATCGGGTTTTTTTATTTTTAAATAGTGAATAATAAACAGATATTTAATAAGAAATACAATTAAAAATTTTTTTTATTTATTTAAAAATAAAATATAAAATATATTTTCAAATATTAATGAAGTATTAATTTTGAAATATTGATTTCTGTCTTATCGATGATAAGCAAAATAAATATATATCCGCTAAATTGACACCTTACCATCTTATAATAATTTTCTTTAAAATTGAATAAAGATTAAATTATCTTAAAATGTTATTAACCCTTTCACGCCCATGGGACATATACGTCCCACCTACAAAAACCTCAATATCTTCGACAAAAATTAATATTTTTGAGTCAAATTTAGTGCGTTCTTTTCTGGAAGAATAGGCCTTTAAAAACATGTTACCTAGATCATGTTAAAAAATTCCTATTGTTTAAAAAAATTCATAAATTATTGTTAAAAATCACGAATTTTTTGAACATTTTAAAATCGACTGAAAATTGTTACTCAGGGGTTTTTGGGGTCGCTGATTACGAATATGACATCATTTTTTAAAATTTTAAAATGGCGGATCCAATATGGCGGTCAAAATTCAAATTTGATCAGATTCGCATGAAACTTGTTACTCGGGGGGTTTTTGGGTTCGCTGATGACGAATCTGACGTTAGTTTTTAAAAATTCGAAATTAGTCTATTTTTAAATTTAGATTGTCAGCAACTCAGTTTTTATCTAAATGATCTTAGATTTCTAAAAAGCATTAACTCTTGAAAGTAAGTATCAAGCAAATCTAAATTAATTTTGAAAAATCTCATCAACCATATTTGCAAACGCCATTCTGAATTTTAAAAAACTATTACCGAATTTGTAATCAGTGACCTGGCCATTTTGAATTTCTAAAAACTAATATCAGATTCGTCATCCACGATCTGGGTGTAAAAGGGTTAAATAGATAAATACCATTTTTAGTATTATAGACAGGACTTTGGCTGCAATACATTGCAGCGAAATTTGAAAGTTGAATAAAAAGAAAAAAAGATATAAAATTAAACTTCTGTGTCCACGTGGACATTTGTATTGACCCACCCTCCCCCCTCGTGGACAATCGTGGAATTTTGGCGAACCCCCCCTCCCCCCTAAACTGTCCACGTGGTATATGGACGACCCCACAGCTCTTCGACTAGTGTATGGGCTTGATCTGAGATTATAAGAAACGTGAACGTCCAGGCTGTGTTGGCATGGTGCATTGGTAGGCGTTAGTCCCGCGAAAGGCAGCTATTAACTGGGGTTCGAGTCCTCACAGATGCACAGTGCAGTCGTTCACGCAGCTTATTTTTTCAGATCAAAAATTAAATTCAAAAATATAATTATTTACCGACAACCATATCGGAATAATTATCTTAAGAATAACACCTGACTCTAAACCAAAGAGTTCAATTGACGTCTAATAGATGTCACTAATTGCTGATATAGTCGAAATCTTCCTTAATTAAAATTCTTCATCAGCAAATAATTTCCTACATTATATAAACAATAATAAAAAAAACTGTTACCCTACGTTTTTTTTTAATTTTTACTCATTCTTCAGCAAATAAATGTTTATTTATTATTTTTTGTACGTATAATATAATTATGGTTATTTTGTTGTATTTTTAGTCGGTCACAACAACAACAGAAATTTGTTTTGTTCCGATTAAGTAACTAAGTTAGTCAGGTTACATTTGTTTACAAAGTGCATACCTTGTACAGTAGATTTCAATTATGCCTTCTTAGTTTGAACGTGTCGCACTCATATGTTTCCATGGGAACATATGAGTGCGACACGTTTATACTAGGAAGGCATTTTTGAAACCTACTGTACATTTAGCACTAACCAGAAATACTACAACATAACACATTCAACACATTATTTTTCCATTGTAGACGCAGCCCAAAAATTACAAAATTAAAAAACATTTAATATACTTTTATTTATATTATAATAATAAAAAACAATTATTTGCCGAAAATAAAATAAGATTCCAAAAGAAAACAAACAGTGGCCATCTTTCTATCTTGGTTTGACGTCATCCTGCATTTCACGCGTGCGTAGTCTTTTTTAAGAAAGTTCTGTGATGACGTAATATCGATATATCTCTAAAGTTTCGAGAGAATTCGAGTTTCAATAGAAATAGAGTTTCGAGCTAGTTCTTCGATTTTTCTCGAACTTTCTTTTTTAGGAAAGGACTTTTTGCTTTATGGCAGCCACACGTCGATTCTCATTAAAGCCCAAAATATGTAAATTCATATTTTGAGAAGAATATTCAATTTATTTAGTTTATAATTTATGTAATTTTATCCTACTATAAAATTGCACGTTTTAAGCTAAAAAACGTCCTTTTATCTCTATTTGTTTAAAAGATATAGCATTAAGCTGAATAAAGCTGTGTAAACAATACATTAATTATTATTTTTTAATTTCAAAAACAAAAATTATTTCTACACACCTTAAAGAATATCTGTGAATTTTTTCAAATTTTTCCTACTAGCACTTGAAAAAAAGGGCTGAAAAACTGTTTTTTGGCACATTTTGTGTCATAGCTACTGCAAGAAAATTTTTGTGGTCTCGAAATATACTTTTTTTATTCTCAAGACTTTAAGCTTTCATAAATTTTTTACCAGAATGTTTAGAGATTTTTTTTCAATAAGATATAAACAAAAAAAGCCAGAGTCGCTTTCTTTTGTCCCCGACTTTAGTATAGGATCAAACCATGTCAACCCAGAATAAATTTTTTAAGTTTTTTGTAAAATTAAAAACATTTATGGAAAACTACTGTTCACTCAACGAAATAAATAAACCATTTTTTGAAATTTTAAATTTGTATCTATAACTTTTTTTACAATAACAAATTTTTGCATCATTTAAAAAGAAAAATTAATAACCCAAAATTATTTTGTTAGAAATTAATGGGGATTTTTTTGGTAGTTAATATGAACTCATTTAAATAAAAATAATTGTAAAAAAAGTCCAAAAATGTTAAGTTTTTAATAACAATTTTATAAACAATGTGTATTTTGATGCTTTCTAGAGCAAGCATTTTAGTAAAATTTATACCAGGGTGGCCACTTTTTTCATAAAAAAAATTCACGGTCATTTCCCGGTCATAAATTATTTTTCCCGGTCATAAAGAATAACTCTGAAAATAAATTATTCCATGAAAGATTGAAAGAATTTCCTGATTTTTAGACAAAAAAAAGTTTTTAGACAAAACTTTGACTTTTTCCCAAACTCTAAAAATATTTTAGTTTACTCTAAAAATAATTTTAAACTTAAATAGATTTTTTGAAATAAATATTTAATTATTATCCATTTTTTTTCCATGTAGGTATTCAAATTTCAAAAAAAAATTCAAATCTCAAATCCTTTAAAGAATCATTTTTAACCCGGCGAGTATGTGGCGGGAAACTGTTACACCGACTATGTGGTGGGCATGAAATGCCCAAAATGTAAAATTGCTTATAAATGTTACATATAGCTATATTAAGTTAATTTCTGGTATTATATTATAAAAAGGCACGTAATAAAATATATTTCCTTAATTATTTATTTATTTATTTATAAAGATAAAATCAACTCTTTGTCATAAGATTTATCATATGATTAAATAAAACAATGAAAACTTAAAACTTTTATAAAATCAAATTTGCACTTTTATAAAGGCAGGACTTTAAATATTAGTGAATGAGGAACATAATACTGCTTTTTAGAATATATCTCAATTCAGTTGTCATTAATTTAGTAGAAATTAGGAAAAAAAAATTCGCCAAAAATATGCAAAATTGACGTTTACGTCCAAGTAATTTAAAATATAATTTACATAACACTATCACCATACCATCATCTTCTCTTATGAACCCATAACTTCAGCTACTCGAAGTTTCAAAACGTTACAGTGGAAATTTTAGGATTTAAAAGGATTTAAGTAAATGTGGGGCATGACATGCCCAACCACATACTCGCCGGGTTAAGAATTGCTACTGTAACTTATTAAAAACTATAGCAAACTTTGCGCGCATATCATATTTCTTATTTCACAATGAAAAACTTATTATGATATGTGTATTAACCCATTAAAGATATGTTATTCACGTATCCGATATATTTTATTATGGAAAAATATATCACATTAAATAACCCCACATAGCACAATAATTTTCTGCAAATTTGCGGCAAGTTTTCAAAGCCAAATTTGAAAACTTGCCTGGCAAATTTGCAGCAAACTTGCGGTAAATACCAAAATGTCCGTTTGGTGGCAAGTTTGCAGAGCAAATTTGCAGAAAACTTGCGTGGCAAACTTGCAGATAATTTTGTAGCAAACTTGAGGAAAATTTGCAGCAAACTTTCAAAAAACCTAAAAATTTCAAAAAAATCTTTTTGTATTCAAAATGTATGTATTTTGATAAACGTTGCCTTCCCTAATAGGGAAGGGGACATAAATGTAGTGCGCAGCTCTAGATGTCATAGAAAACTACTGCGCATGCATTTAACATTTACTTTGCCATGCAAATTTTCTGCAAATTTGCTCTGCAAACTTGCCACCAAACGGACATTTTGGTATTTACCGCAAGTTTGCTGCAAATTTGCCAGGCAAGTTTTCGAATTTGGCTTTGAAAACTTGCCGCAAATTTTCAGAAAATGATTGTGCTATGTGGGACATGACTTTAATTCTGATGTGAACATGAATGAGAATTCAGAAAGTAAATGTTTAAATTTTAGCCTGATGCCAAGTAATAATTTTTTATGATAATTTTTTGAAAAAATAGGATAAAAAAGAAAGTTTAATATTTTCAATATTAATTTTTTTCCTAATTGTTTATTAATATTTAAAGAATACAGAAAAAAATAATAAAAAAATTTTTAAAGTTATAAACTGTTGAAGTTTATAACTGAAAAAAATTCTGGTTGGCACGATAACTCAAAATCTACTCAACCGATTTACTTCAAATTTTGCAGAAATGTTGTTTGTATATCTCTTTATGATCGAAACCTTGGATTTTGAAAAAATTAATTTTTTTATTTTTAAAAAATTAAAAAATGTCAAAAAAACACAACTTTTTCTAAATCGTCGCCATTTTGCTAAAAAAAATTTTTTCTTTTTCCAATGTACCGATCATAGCAAAGCCTGTAATAATCAAGAATTTCTTTAGGTTTTTTGTTTTAGAGCATTACAAAAGTCTCCACACTGTCAAAAAGTTCGCACTTTCTTTTTTTCAGTCCCCACTTCACCAGTTCCCAGGTGCGAATTTAGGTTGGCCGCCAGAGTTTGAAGGTTGGCCCAAGGTTGGCCTAACTTTGGCAAGCAAAGTTTTGGTTGCCAGAGTTTGCCCAACTTTGGCAAGTACTTGTGCCCACAGTTGGCCCGACTTTGCAAGCCAACCATTAAATGCAGAGTTTAACCAACCGTCGGGCCAACTTTGGCGACAAAGGTTGGCACAACTTATCCAAACGTAGTTTAAAAGACTTTCAGTTTCGGTTGGCCGAACTCTGGGCCACGGTTGGCCCCACGGTTGGCAAAACTATGTGAAACACAGTTTAATTGACTTACATTATTTTGGTTGGCCGAACTCTGGGCCACGGTTGGCCCGACGGTTGGCAAAACTATGTGAAACGCTGTTTAATTGACTTAAACTTTCTTGGTTGGCCGAACTCTGGGCCACGGTTGGCCCAACCGTTGGCAAAACTCTGTGAAACGCAGTTTAATTGACTTGATTTTTCTTGGTTGGCCGAACTCTGGGCAACGGTTGGCCCAACGGTTGGCAAAACTCTAGAAACGCAGTTTAAATGACTTAAACTTTCTTGGTTGGCCGAACTCTGGGCCACGGTTGGCCCAACGGTTGGCAAAACTATGTGAAACGCAGTTTAATTGACTTAAACTTTCTTGGTTGGCCGAACTTTGGGCCACGGTTGGCCCGACGGTGGGCAAAACTTTGTGAAACACAGTTTAATTGACTTAAACTTTCTTGGTTGGCCGAACTCTGGGCCACGGTTGGCCCAACGGTTGGCAAAACTCTGTGAAACGCAGTTTAATTGACTTAAACTTTCTTGGTTGGCCCAACGGTTGGCAAAACTCTGTGAAACGCAGTTTAATTGACTTGATTTTTCTTGGTTGGCCGAACTCTGGGCAACGGTTGGCCCAACGGTTGGCAAAACTCTAGAAACGCAGTTTAAATGACTTAAACTTTCTTGGTTGGCCGAACTCTGGGCCACGGTTGGCCCAACGGTTGGCAAAACTATGTGAAACGCAGTTTAATTGACTTAAACTTTCTTGGTTGGCCGAACTTTGGGCCACGGTTGGCCCGACGGTGGGCAAAACTTTGTGAAACACAGTTTAATTGACTTAAACTTTCTTGGTTGGCCGAACTCTGGGCCACGGTTGGCCCAACGGTTGGCAAAACTCTGTGAAACGCAGTTTAATTGACTTAAACTTTCTTGGTTGGCCCAACGGTTGGCAAAACTCTGTGAAACGCAGTTTAATTGACTTGATTTTTCTTGGTTGGCCGAACTCTGGGCAACGGTTGGCCCAACGGTTGGCAAAACTCTGTGAAACGCAGTTTAATTGACTTAAACTTTCTTGGTTGGCCGAACTTTGGGCCACGGTTGGCCCGACGGTGGGCAAAACTTTGTGAAACACAGTTTAATTGACTTAAACTTTCTTGGTTGGCCGAACTCTGGGCCACGGTTGGCCCAACGGTTGGCAAAACTCTAGAAACGCAGTTTAAATGACTTAAACTTTCTTGGTTGGCCGAACTTTGGGCCACGGTTGGCCCGACGGTGGGCAAAACTTTGTGAAACACAGTTTAATTGACTTAAACTTTCTTGGTTGGCCGAACTTTGGGCCACGGTTGGCCCGACGGTGGGCAAAACTTTGTGAAACGCAGTTTAATTGACTTGATTTTTCTTGGTTGGCCGAACTCTGGGCCACGGTTGGCCCAACGGTTGGCAAAGCTTTGTCAAATGCGGTTTAAATGACTTAAACTTTCTTGGTTGGCCGAACTCTGGGCCACGGTTGGCCCGACTGTTGCAGCTTAAATATACATTTTGCGTTATGCACTCCCATGTGAGCGTAGCGTAGTGGTCAGTGTATAAGTCTTCGGTGCGTTAGGTTAGGGGTTCGATCCCAGCGAGCGATAGATATTTTCGAAAATGTATGTATGAGATTGTGTTTAATAATAATAGGTAAAGGTTATATCTGATGTTCCCGCTAATAATAACGTGTTAATTGTTTAAATAATGTAGTTTTTTAATAATTTTTTACCTTTGGCTGTTGAAGTTGGCCAAACTTTGAAAATTGTGGTTGGCCCAACTTACGCATCTAAAGTTGTGCCAACTTTGGCGTCAGTCTTTGGACCAACCATTGAAATGTATAGTTGGCACAACATATGCATTGTAAGTTGGGCCAACTTCCTTATGAGTTGTCGGGCCAACCATCGTCGCCATTAGACGGTCGCCGTTATCATCTGTATGGTTGGCCCAACCTCTGGCAGGAGAAGTTGGACCGACTTTGTAAAAGTTGGCCCAACTATGGGCCGACCAAAAAATCGCACCTGGGTTTCTAACTTTAAAAAAATTTTAATTTTTTTTCCTAATTTTTTTCTGTATTCTTTAAACATTAATAAACAATTTGCAACAAAAGTAAATACTATAAGTGTTAAACTTTCTTTTTTATCCTACTCGGAAAAACAGAACAGAATACTACCTTAAGAGGTATCCCAGTAAAAAAAACTAATTCAAATGAATTGAAACGAATTAACATTTTTGGTAGGCTCCAATTCGTATTTGTCACAAAGCGGGATTCACTCAAGCTCTTTGTATATTCAATTGAATTTAATTCAATTAGTTTTCGTTTACTGGGATATGGGCATATTTCTAGAACTTTTAGGTATTGGAAAACTTAATTTTTCTTTTTAAGGCACATTCTTGCAATTAATTTTATTGTTTTGTGCATTGATCAAATAGTAGAAAAAACCTTGCGATACTCATTTCTACATATTGTTAACCCCTCTGTGTATGAGTTTAACCCCAAGAAAATGTTTCTAAATGCATAGATTTTTCATAAAGTTGGATTTTCACATCAATCGGTATCTTGGGGTTTCTAGGGTAGCTGATTACGAATATGATGTTAATTTTTCAAAATTCAAAATGGCGGATCCAATATGTCGGACAAAATTTTTAAAAAATTAATGGATTTCCACAGCATTGAATATTCATAGGTTTTTGGGGTCGCTGATTATGATTCTGTAGTTGGATTTCGAAAACTCCAAATGGCGGATCCAATATGGCGAATGAAAATTTAAAAAATAATTCAATTTACACAAAAGTGGGTATGATGGGGTTTTTGGGGTCACTAATTATTATGTATCTGAATTTAGTTTTTTAAAAATTTTAAAAGTGGTTTCAAAATGTCATAAAAATTATTGATATTTTAAATACTGTTTTAAAAATATTTTGGGATTAATTACACAGGACCACAAAATATTTTTCGGGAAAATATACATTGATGGCACCATGTGTTCTATACGTATTTTGACGCGCTGAATCCAAATCTGGGTCTACTTTTGCCCTAACACGTCACAGTTTCGAGATAAATTAAAATTTCTCCAAAAAATAGATCAAAAATAAAAAAAAAAATTTCAAATTTCTATAGGGATACAAGTTTTACTCATAATTTTCTTCATATTTGTCAGAAATTGTATGTTTATTTGGAAAAATTAACCCTTCATTGTTCTCTAAATATGTATTTAATGTTACAAATAGTGCAAGTAAATAAGTAAAATATATTTAATATATTAATGACTTACTTCAGAGATTTTGAATACTACGAGATCTGATATTACTTTCAGTTCTATTTAAAGTTTAACATTTTGTTCATAAATACAAAAATCTTAAGTATATTTAATTACATAGTAACTTTATATAAATCGAAGTAACCATCTACTTAACGATTTTTTCCATTAATTTATTTAGTAATTTCTAGATTTTATACACATTTACACGTGTCAATTCTCATAACAAACATGAAATTTTTAACAGATGTAAAGAAAATTATCAGAAAAATGTGTCTTTTTGTCTCTTTATAAACGTTCGCAAATAATGGTAAAAATGTCTAGTTTTTGGATAAATTTTAATTTATCTCGGAACTGTGACGTGTTGGGGCAAAAGTAGACCCAGATTTGGATTCAGGGCGTCAAAATACGTATAGAACACATGGTCTTGTCAATGTATATTTACCCGAAGAAAATTTTGTGGTCCTGTGTTATGATTGAAAAGCAATAGAAGTAAATAAATAAATAACCACGAGATATAATTATTTTAATATTCTAAAAAATTGTCTAGTTTTATTTTATATTAAAAGTACAAAAAGTATGAAGAAAAAATGAATAACGTTTAATTGAAAGTTTCCTCCCTAGGGGTTTCAAGACCTTGCCGTTGGTGGGAGGTGCACGAGGGGCTTTTACCCAGTGGGAGGCTACTTCTCGATATCTCTCGTGGGGACTGAGGGGGCGAACCCTTCAAAATGGGTCGGCCGCTACAGAAACCGAATCTTCTGTGTTTCGCTGGGCAGTGTCTCAGGGCACGGGGATTTAGAGGGATATCGAGAGAGACGGGATGGACAGAGGCTTAACCGCGGGTCCATTCCGAAGACTTCCTACTGGTGGAAGTCTGACCAAGAAGAAACCCTTCCATGGTTACGTTGGCTGTGCCATGGTGATTGAGGCGCGAGTCTCTGCCACCCAATCCGTGATGAACTCGTGTCCATGGATGAATGATACTAGGGTTAACAAATCCGTCGGGTTCTTCCGTGGGGAGGGGGTTGGACGGGGGACGACCTTCGCTGGGCACAATTAACCGTAAACCGTAAAGCTCGGGAACGGTTGTGTTACAGGAAGGGCCCGTCTTCTGGACGACCCGTCCCCGGGGTGGGGCTTGAATGGAGGTATCTTGAACGAGACTCTGAGATACCAGGCGAACTTTCAGATGTAATTTAGCCTTTTCCTTAAATAGAGGCTCTTTAAGGAATGACCTTTCTTTCCTCTTTTCTCGTGGGACCATAATGGATACTACAGAAACTAATAAAAATAAAACCACACACGTGAGCGTCGAAGAGCCCTTTTGGGGGATCACGATGCTGGCGATCAAGGTGTGGACGCGACAGAGGGGACCGTGAGTCAGTCTTAAATATGGCTGCTTCCGGGATCCACTGTATGCAGATTAACTTGCATCATTGTAAGGGCGCTTCGGCGATTTTAGCCAAGAACTTTGCAAGGATGCAGGCAGCTATAGCCTTTGTTCAAGAACCTTGGGTTTACAAGGGTAAGATCAGAGGTCTAAGTGGCGGTGGGGTGCTAGTCAGTTCACCACAGGAACCAGTTCCAAGGGCTTGTCTGATCTATAAAGGTCTAGATGCTTTCCCTCTATTGGAATTAACTACCAGGGACTTAGTTGTTGTTAAGGCTAAGTACCTAGAAAAGAACGGAAATAAAAGGGAGGTTGTAGTAGCTTCCGCATATTTTCCGGGATCGGGGGATGACCCCGCACCACCTGCAGAGGTGGAGAAGTTGGTAGATTACTGTCAACGGCAAGGTCTCCCATTAATAATAGGTTGTGATGCCAATGCGCACCATGTCGTATGGGGCAGCACTGACATTAACGATAGAGGCAGAAGACTTTTAGATTTTCTGTTAGATACAGATTTAGATATTTTAAATCAGGGTAATGAGCCGACTTTCGTTACTGTTAACAGAAAAGAGGTGTTGGATATTACGATCTGTTCCAAGTCTTTTTGTGATGGCGTGAGGGACTGGAGGGTGTCTGATGAAGATTCCCTCTCGGACCACAGGCTTATTACGTTTAGATTGGAATCGAAGGATCGGGAACAGGAGTGGGGACGTAATCCTAGGAGTACCGACTGGGCTTCATATAGTGAAGACCTCAAGGCCTCCATGGCATGCTTCCCCACTTCCTATGGAACGATGGAGGAGTTAGAGCTTGCAGCGGAATATCTGCGAGATTCTATTATCTGTTCCTTTGAAAGGAACTGTGTAGTTAAGAAAATGGGCTTCAATGGGGGCGGAAAATGGTGGACCCCCCGTTTGGAGGAACATAGGAAAACTGTAAGAAAGTTTTTTAATAAAGCCAAGAAACGTAGGCATCAGCGAGCATGGGATGAATATCATACCGCTCGCGATTCTTATAAGAAAGAAGTAGATAGGGCAAGGGGTGTCAGCTGGAGAAGTTTTTGCGAGGGAATCGAGAGGGTACCAGAAGCTTCAAGACTTCATAAAGTACTAGCTCGAGACCCAATGGCAAAATTAACTACTATTAAGCTGCCTAATGGGCAGTATGCCCAGGATAAAAGGGAGTGTCTAAAGCACCTGATGGAAGTAAACTTCCCGGACTTTAGAGAAGGTTTGGAGAACAGCCAGGGCATAGGACCAGGTAGGAACCGAGGATATCGGGAACACTGGAAACTAGCAGCCAGGGTTGTAACTCCGGAAGGGATTGATTGGGCAATAAGCACTTTCAAACCATTTAAGGCTTCAGGGGGGGACGGTATATATCCGGTTCTTTTGCAAAAGGGATTGGATTGTATTAGAGTACCCCTGTGTAAAATTATGAGAGCATGTATAGCTCTTGGTTATACACCGGAGTCTTGGAAAAAGACGAGGGTTGTGTTTATTCCGAAGGCCGGTCGGTCAGGCTATACTGCGGCGAAGGACTTCAGGCCAATCAGCCTAACTTCCTTTATATTAAAGACGTTAGAGAAACTGGTGGATAAGTTTATTAGACAGGAATGTCTTAGAGATTTTCCCCTACATCAGGGACAGCATGCATATAGAGCAGGCTTCTCAGTAGAAACAGCCCTCCATTCGGCAGTAGGTAGAATAGAGGGACAAATTAGCAGTGGTGGTTATGCGGTTGGTACCTTTCTTGATATCGAAGGTGCCTTCCCTAACACCTCTAGCAAAACTATCTGCAGGGCAGCCAGAATGCGAGGTGTGCCCGAGCCGCTAGTTAAGTGGATCGACAGCATGCTTCGCGAAAGGGCCCTGGAGGCAGAGTATGGTGAGGCCAAGGTAACCGGCCTTGTCTCAAAAGGGTGCCCACAGGGAGGAGTTCTCTCTCCTTTATTGTGGTGCTTAGTGGCAGATGAGTTAATTAGAAACCTCAATAGCCAGGGATATTATACGCAAAGTTATGCGGATGATTTCCTTATAATTATAAGAGGGCACTCAATTGAGACCCTCTTAGAACTTACGGAACGTGCGCTTAAGATTGTCAAGGATTGGTGCAATCTGACTGGACTTTCTGTAAACCCAGAGAAAACGGATATAGTAGTTTTCACAAGAAAATATAAGGTACCGAGTTTGAAGAAACCGATATTTTATGGAAAAGAGATTTCCTTTTCTGAATCGGCTAAGTATCTGGGAGTAATCCTGGATAAAAAGCTGGTTTGGAGGGAACATTTCGAATATCAGTATAGCAGGTTTTGTACCGCGTTTTGGGCGTGTAGAAGGGCGATAGGGTCATCATGGGGACTAAGGCCTAATATGGTCAACTGGCTCTATCAGATGATCTTAAAACCAAGGTTTCTTCACGCGGTGGTTGTCTGGTGGTCCAGGACTCAACTGATAACGGTTAAAGAGAAACTGGGCCAACTGCAAGCAATGATTTTCAGGGGTATTACGGGGGCAATGAGGACCACGCCAACAGCTGCGTTGGGATTCATGCTTGCCGAGGCACCTCTGCATATTGCCGCGGTGAAAAAGGCGGCTCTTACTATGAGCAGGTTAACTGCGCAGGGAAGGTGGAAGGTTGGTGGTATACACACCAAGCTTCCACGCTCAATTCTATCAATACCAGAATTAAGTATGGTGCAAGATAGAATGATCAAGAGGGTGAAATTTAAACCCCGCTTTAAGATCATTACACCTTCCAGAATGGACTGGAAGAAAGGTTTTCCACTTGGGGACGAAGTCTGGTATACAGACGGCTCCAAGATGGACTGCGGTGCAGGCTTCGGAATTTATCGGAAAACTGGCTGCATTAAAGTGGCTGAGTCATTAGGACAACATGCCACGGTCTGGCAGGCAGAGGTCTGTGCGATTTTAACTTGCGCCCAAATATCCATTCGAAATGGAACAAAGGGCAAGAGGATTAGTATTTGTGTGGACAGTCAAGCGGCCTTAGGGGCTCTGAAAAATCCCACAATAGAATCAAAACTCGTCTGGGAATGCCGCAGCGTACTAGATGAGTTGGGTTCAACAAATAAACTTTCATTGATTTGGGTACCGGGTCACTCGGGAATCAAGGGTAATGAAAGAGTAGACGTCTTGGCGAAAACCGGTTCCGAGACGAAATTTATAGGTCCTGAACCAGCAGTGGCAATAATGCCATGCTTGGTTAAGGGAGCCATAGAAAAATGGGGTGAAAAGGAACATGAGAAGTATTGGGCGAACGTTGGGGTGGGAAGGCAAGCGAAAACTCTGTTGGGGTTAGCACTCAACAAGAGGCGAGCGAGCGATCTCCTAAAACTCGATAAGATCAGAGTTAGAACCGTAGTTCGTCTACTTACGGGTCATGGACTATTGAACTACCATCAGCATAAAATAGGCAGACAAGTTTCACCTATGTGCAGACTGTGTGGGGAAAGTAACGAAACTTCGACTCACATATTATCTGAATGCCCAGCGTTAGCTAGGATCAGGCTATCTAGCTGGGGTCAAGCAATTATTGACCCTAAGCAGGTGAGCAACCTATCGATAGAAGAGATACTGGACTTCTGGAGAAGAACAGGACTCTAAGGGGTTGCTATAAACGAGCGAGCTGGAGTCTGGTACAATGGGTTCTATAACCTAGGTGCTTACTTTCCCCTCTTGAGGAAAATCCAGCTCGATCTCGGTATTAGATTAGATTAGATTAGATTAGAATTGAAAGTTTTACTTCCCTTTCTTTATCCATAATTAATATTATTTAAATAAAATACATAATATCTACATTCAGCAATCAAAACATTTTGACACATTAAAAATAATATTACCATGGAAACTTAGAAAAAAAGAAGTTTACAATTGTAAAAACAGAATAAAATTTAAATAATAAATTAAATGAATAATTTAAAATTAAATTAAGCTTATGAAAATAAAATGAAATTTAAAATTGATTATTTCTTGTTATCTTTAAAATTCTTTAATACTGTTAAAATTTCCAAAATTTTAAGTCCTATTATTTATAAAAGTCTAGTAAAATTTTTTTAACAATTCTTGAATTACATTCAAATCATTATATAACAACGAGAAGTTAAAAAAAATCATGCAAAAAGATTTGATTTTTCAGAAATGTATCCACCATATTGGATTTTCTTTTTAAAATTTTTCAAAAATTATTTTAAATTCGTAATCAGAAAAACAGGAAACTCTTAAATGTCAAACGATATTAAAATCTGATAATTTTTCTAAAATTTCGTCCGCCATTTTAGATACGCCATTTACAATTTTTTTTAACTATACATAACTTCAGATTTGTAATCAGAGGACCCCAGAAACCTATTAATAATAAATTTTAGGCAAACTTGCGAGTTTAATGCTTTCTTTTTCCATGAAGCAAAGATTATGACAGTAGAAGCTCATATTCGTTCTCAGATAAATTCTTTTTAGGAATAGTTAACGATTTTTCTGTATACTTTTATAACGTATGAGAAGAGATTACAATGAGTTAAAAGTGATTAGAAGTCAAATTCAACATGTGCCCTTCAAAAATGTGGGTTAAATACTTTTCAAAGTATTTGAATTCTTGCGATGAATTTTGATTTCAAATAACCTCGAAAATATATTGTATGCAAAATGTATAAAAAAGAAATGTCAAACCTAGAAATAAAACAAAAGAATCCACAAAAGTCTAATTCCAGGTGTGGACAGAGAAATTTCATTTCAATTATATTCTAGAAATTTTAACTAAAATATTTCTAAAATCCACTTGTTTACAAGCCAAGTTCATGAAATTTTGAATAATTTGAAAGTTTTTCAATTAAATATTACATATTTAAAAACATAACTAATTTTTTAAAGTTCAATCTATAATAATATTACTAATATTAATTTAACATTCTAAAATATAGAAAAATTTGTTTATGAATAATTGTAAAAAAACTAATTGCTATTAATGCAAAATACTTTAAAACTTTATTTTCTAAGAAAAGTAATTTTACTTATTTTTTTTATTTACTTTATTTATTATTTAAAAATTAATTTTTATAAATTTCGTATCACTTTTGTTCTAATTAGTTCAAATTTTTAATAATTCAAATTTGTTTTCACAAAAAAACGTACATCTGAATTTAAGAATACCACTTGGCTCTTATTAAAGAATATATTGTATACTTAAATTAAGTACATATATATACTATTTTTAAAATAAGAATATATTCTTAATATTAGAAAAATAATTTTAAGAGGACTATATACTTAAAATATATTTCTGATATTAAGTATATATTCTTATTTTAAGAATAGTATAATACTTAATTTAAATTTACAATATTCTTAAATAGGAGCCAATAAGATGGTATTCTTAAATTCAGATTTACGTTTTTTCGGTGAATTGTTATAATATTATTGCAACAAAATTTTTAAATTGATTTATTTTTCAATATTTTATAGGATGTGAAATTTTTTCTCTTTAAATTTTTTTTGACAAATTTAATTAAAATTATATTTTGTTTAATTATTGTTAGAAATAGAAAGAATTTAAAATTAAATTTAATATTTTCTTTTTCTAAGTCTGTTACGTTGGAGAACAAAATTCATAATTTTCTTATAAATTCTAGAAATTGAATATTTTTATAGTACCTACCTACTTTTGATGAAATTCCCTGAAATAGATAGAAAATAAATAGATTTTATAGAAGATCATTCAATCTTTTTTAATGAAATATAATTAATAAGTCTTAAAATAAATAGTTCTATTTTTTCTCACAAAATAATGTGTTTTTAAAAAAAAATTTCAAAATCCCGGTCAAGATGAAAATTTACTGTCATTTCCCGGTTTTTCCCGGTCCAAAAAAAATCCCTGTCATTTGATTTTAAATTTTTTGTTACGTCGTGCACCGACCGCCACAGTAGTTTGAAATCGAAAAATTGAGTTAAAAATAACGTAGAGCACGTAAATCTTAAGGGTTCATACCACTTTGTCAACTTCAAAAAATCAAAATTTTTTTTATAACGGATTTCGAGAGTAAAATATGTTAAAAATGTGGTGTAAAATTTTTAGAAAGATCCCAGCACTCAAAATATTTTTTTGAGTGCGTACACAGGCTATGTAAATACAATACAAACACTGTAGAAAATTTTGAGAATATCCACCAATTTTTTATAGTGAATGTTCTTCATTTTCTGGGGAAAATACTTTTCATTAAGCAATTGGTGATAATCTCCTAAAAATTTGGTGAAAATTCCCCAAAGTTAAAATGAATATTTTTTCCCAAAATATATGGTATATATTTCTTAAAAAGTTAGTGAAAATTCCCCAAAATTCTAATGAGGGTGGAGTCCCATGGCAGCGTTTTGCGTTGCGTTTTGTAACTAGGCCATGAGTGCAAATATAGCAAACATATATCTTCATCTCTCTCACACTCATTGCCTAGTTACAAAACGCAACGCAAAACGCTGCCATGGGACTTCAGCCTGAATGTGTTTTTCCTTAAAAAGTTGGTAAATATTATCCAAGTAATTGTTGAAAATTAACCAAAATTGGTGAATAATTCTTAAAATATGGAAATATTCACCATTATGTTTATAAAAAACTAAATTCATCATAAGTTTCATTAACATTTAAAAAAAAAATTAAATATTAAAAAGTTGTCAATAATTTTTAAGATAATATTTATCAAAAATCTATTTTTTAATTACAATATGATTTCAAGTAATGACTTTTAATTAATTGTGTTTAAGCTTTAATTAAGCCATTAGGCCAAAAAAAATTCACCATCTTCTTAGCATTAAGCTTTAATATTCTTTAAATATAAAATAGTAGTAAGGATATTTTTCATTACTTTTCTTTACTTTGCCATTACTTGAAATAAAATATTCGATTATATATTTTAGTACTACATAATTTTTTGTCAATCGTCTCCTTCGTATAAGAATAAATGTATATGGAGAAAGTAATCCTTGATTAAAATTACATTTATAAATTATTTATTAAAAATTTAAGGCACTGTCATATATGTTTCAGATTCATAAAAGAATGTAAATGTATTGTTCAATTTTCTCGTTTTCAAGCAAAAATACCAAATGTTTGCTGTCCATTTTTTTAAAAGTTTTGTTCAACATCTGGTTTGTCTTACATGGAGAGAAAAAAAAGAGAGCCGTTTGATTTGGCAAGAGAGCGCTGTTTTCCCTTTATAAAGCACAGCAGTAGCGCCGCAAACGTCGAACGGTTATACTTTTTGAGGAGTATCGGTTCTCTTCTCCACACAAATAGAGCCGCTTTTTTTTTTTGTTTGTTGGTTACATGGATAGAGCCGCTTACATTAAAAGTACGTATCGAATTGTTCTTATATACCACATGGTGAAATTTTTCACGACTTCTGAGATATGCTATTTCACTGAAAACTGAGACTTACATAACATTCTGTTTTGTGAGAAACACAAAATAAAAAATATTTTTTTGAAAGTCAATTCTTGAAGACAAATATATATTAACTCTATTTGTTTTTCATAAAATAATAGTATATTTACATCTGAAATTAACACAAATGGAAACAGACGATCAGCTGGCATTTACCTTGGGTAGAAACGCGCAACGCACACTGCGCATGCTCTACAGAATTTTCAAGCGCAGTCAACTAATCTTTCACGTACTTTATAAAACTGAACAAATGACTTTTTTTTAAAATTTAAAAAAACACTGTTGCCCATACTAGTACTAGAATAACTCTAGGACTTTTCTATATTTTCTAATAAAAAGTATATGATACAGCCTTGTATTTTGTGTCCTATCCAAAAGTCAAGCACTTTCAAGGAAGGATTCACGTACTTTTTTTTCCGTGTAGATTAAAAATTATACGCTGTAGACAGTTTTAAAAAGTTAATTGTAAAAAAATCCCACTGTGATGCTTGCAAGTGATTTTTGAAAATGTTTTAAAACTCATTCAACACATCAGTCCCACCTCGGGATTTTTTGGAAAATCTTCTCATTCTTTGACAACTTTTTCCTAAACTCAATATTTTCGGACTTATAAGCTACTAAATATAGGTCTACAATTACAAGTCCAAAATTTCGAAAATTCATAACTCGAAAATTTGGAAAATTAAACAAAAATAAAAAAATACGTATCTGTTTTTTTCGATACAGAATAGAAAAAAATTATTTTTGGCCGATTTTAAGAGGTCGACTAAAATCTCACGTGAAATTGACCATATATATATATGTTTTTTTGGTTTTTTTCGAAAAAAGAATCAGCTACGATTTTCGGAAATGAAAATTTGTAATCTTGGGCCGATTCCAGATAAAACTGCGTTAGCACAATTTTGACTCATTTTAGGTAAACCTAAAAGTGCTTGAAGACAACCGTGTATAGAATGACTATATTTTGTACAAATTTATGTATTAATTTTTTTAAAAAAGTTAATTTTTTTATTTATTTAATGAAACTAATTAACAAATGTGTCATTTTGTTAATTAAAAAATTTAAAAAGATTGGTTCTTTTTTTAAGATATGCTTAAAAATTCTCAAAAACCGAATTAAAATCAAAAAAAGAAATTTTTTTTGTTCTACATAAGTATATTCTCAGGTATTTCTTCTCTATAAATTAAAATTCGAAGTCAGAATTCTCTGATAAGCTCAAAATTTTGAGTTAAATTCAAAAAACTGAATTTAAAGTCAGAATTATCAAATTGGCTATAAATTTTAAAGAAGGACTTAAAAAACTGCTCAAAAATACATGATACCAAAGTTCTTAATCAAGATGATACTATAAGTATATTTTTATCCAATAAAATGAAAATAATATAGAAATAATAGTATAAAATATATTATTTCAGAAAATGAATGAAATTTTAAATATAACAAATTGATTTTATAAATGCACGCATAGAAAGGGTTTGCTGTGGCAGCGAACATTTTGCTGCCACAGCAAACCTTGTTCGTTGAAATACCCGGTAAGAAGTAAGGAATTGAGAAGAATTGGACATTTTTTAACTTTTTACAGAAAATGTTAAATTATCAATTTTTTTGAATTCCGTTTCTGTCCAATTCCTATGTATTCCTTTTTGAGGCAAAGATTTCTTGAAAGTGAATTCCAATCAACTCCGTTTTAATATTTCTTTAATTTTTTAATTTTTGTGAATTCCGAAATACTGTGTGATACACCGAAAAAATGCCTAGGACCCGTATACCAGGAATTGACTAGGTTTCCTAGTTACGAGAGGAGCCAACTATAGAATCCTGGTCAAAGTAATAAGATTCAAGCATAGTTAAAGTGACCAGGAAAATTAGTCGATGTATTCAGGAAAAAATAGTCAAATTGACTAGGAGAATAATATTAGATTTACACTGTGTATCATAATTATTTAAAATTGCTAATCAAATTCTTATTATCAAATAAAAGAGAAAAACTAATTAAAAGAAAAAAGAAAAAAATTAATTATTATATTTGAACATATTTATATTTGACTTTGTATTTATATACCTTAGAATTAATTTAAACTTATGAAATAAATATTTGACGCAGGGGGGACGCGAACACCTGAACCTAACGAATACGCACTTTGAAACCCGGAACGATAACCACTACACTAAACACGACTTGGTATTTTAATTTTTTAATAGACACTAGATTTTCGAGTCAAAATACAATACTTAATCAGATGATGTTTTATACATTTCAAGTACACAATTTTATACACTTGTCAAAAACTATTTATTTTTAATTATTTATGACATTCAAATGAAAATAAATTTAAATACACAAATTATTGCAAAGGTAAATTTTCAAACACACTGCGCGATTAAAATAGTAAAAATGTTGTCACCACGTGCGTAAAAATTTCGACGATTTATATTGAAACTTAACCAAAAAAGTCTGAAAGAATTGCCTAATATAATTAAATAGTTTACTTTCTAAAACATGGACTATCTATATTTCCAGAGGTTCCGAGAAACCAGCAATTTTGATGTATGTAAGAACTCCATTTTATGTACAAAAAATAGACGCGAGTAATGATAAAAAATCGTTTTACGAAATCACGATAAATGACGCGAAAGATATAGAGGTAAACACTGTCAAAACAGAAGCAGACGCGTGCGCATTATGGAAATAGGCAAAATTACTAAAATCCTAGTCAATTTGACTAGGATTTGCAGGGTTGTTTTTGCCAGGCTTGAATTTGTTGAATCAACCTAACGATCCTAACCATAATGATTAGGAATCCTTATTACTTTTACTAGATTAAGATTAACTATAGAGTCATAGTTAATAATACTATCGAGATTTTTTTCGGTGTACTCGGTAAGTTCAATTCCTGTCTATTCCGTTTTAATATTTTGTAATTTTTAATTCCTTTGAAGTTTGCAACACTTTGAGATAAGTGCTTCTAAAATTCGGTAGTCATAGTACAGTTTAACCCCTTGGCTGTCAACGAGATTTCCACTGTTTGGGCCAAAAGTGTGTTGAAAACATTTTTAATGGATTTTTTTGAAACTTGGTACCCCAAGGTTTCTGGGCTCGCTGATTACGAATCTGACATCAGTTTTTCGAAATTCAAAATGGCGGATCCAAGATGGCGGAATTTTTTCAAAATTCGTCCGTCGAATCTGCTTAAAACTTGTTACTCGGGGGTTTTAAGGGTCGCTGATTACGAATCTAACATTAGTTTTCCAAAATTCAAAATGGCGGATCCAATATGGCGGACAACTAAATAAAAAATTGATCAGATCGGGTTGAAACTGAGTACTTGGGGGTTTTCAGGGTCGCTAATTACGAATCTGAAATCAGTTTTTTAAAATTCAAAATATCTGGTTTAATATGGCGGAAAATTTTTAAAAATTTATTGAATTTGTTTAAAACTGGTTAATCTGACATCAGTATGATAATTTTTGGTGAAATCAAATTTCGATAAATACCCTGAAAAAATAATGACAGATTCGTAATCAGCGACCCTAAAAACCCCCGAGTATTCAGTTTCAATCCATTATAATTAATTTTTTATTTTGCCGTCCGCCATATTGAATCCGCCATTTTGAATTTTGGAAAACTAATGTTAGATTCGTAATCAGCGACCCTTAAAACCTCCGAGTAACAAGTTTCAAGAAAATTCGACAAATTTTAAAAAAATCCCGCCATCTTGGATCCGCCATTTTGAATTTTGAAAAACTGATGTCAGATTCGTAATCAGCGCCCCCAAAAACCCCCGAGTACTACGTTTCAAGTCAATCTGATCAATTTTTTATTTTGTTGTCCGCCATATTGGATCCACCATTTTGAATTTTGGAAAACGAATGTCATATTCGTAATCAGCGATCTCGAAAACCCCCGAGTAACCGGTTTCAGGAACATTTAAGAAGTTTTTAATCACCTTTTTTAAGTTGCGCATATATGCGTCATGAACCACTTTTGGCCAGTTTAGTTTTGTTTCTCCAAATGAAAATGAAAAGAATTGGTCACAAAGGAATTCAAAAGAATTAAAAATTTCGAATTCTTATTAATTCCTTACTTCTTACTGGGTAGGGACAGCGAAAAAGTTCGCTATGACAGCAAACTCGCATTAGTTTTTACTTATGTTTGCTGTCACAGCTAACATTTTCGCTGCCACAACAAACATCTGTTTACTGCTGCAGCTAATTTATTTTTTTCCGTGTGAAAAATTTAGTTTTGAAATTTACAATTGATATATTAATATATAGATAACTTTTGAAATTATACGTGCTTTTCATATAAGTTAAATTCGCTATTCAAAAAACTGTTTCTTTTATTCGAATCTCTCTGAATAAATTCTCTTTCAAATTCTTTTGAACTGATGGTTCCCCTTTGTTCGTTATAATTTCTACATGAAAAATATTTCTTTTTATACAGTTTTAAAATGAAACTGAAACTTGAATGTGGAGAAAAGAGGGACTTACCAATCGCTAATTATATATCCATCGAAGTTACTTCTACTTCTAAATAGTTGGAAAAATTGTAAAATCTATGATGAAATCGTGCACAGAAACGCCACTTACTCCAGGCCAAAAAAAAGAACAGTGTTCTAGAATAAGTGTTACAATTTTATTATAGAACTGTTCTAGAGCTTTGTTCTAAATTTGTTCTGGAACAGTTGTTCTGTATCTGTTCTATAACAGACATGTAACATTTGTTCTAAATTAGTTATAGAATTTTGAAGTAACATTGTTCCTACAGTGTTCTAAAACACTGTTACAAAAATTTAATATAACTGTTCTTTCACTATAAACTCGTGTTTGTTTTCACTACACGGAAAGATATTATTAAATTTTATAAAAGTATTTTACAAGTGTAGGACAAAATGCGACAAAGGAAAATTTTGCTATTAACAAAACTAACACAGTAAATCTTAATTTAAGATCGGTCTTAAATTCAGCACTGTCTGCTATAATGTTAAAGGATACAAAATAGTACATTGCGTAACAAGTGTGAACTAGCGGCCTTTTTGGAACGAGCGCTAAGTTTCACCGGAGACGAGTTACGAAAAAGAAGCGCGAGTTCCAAAATGCCGCCACACGTGTTGCGCACGATACTTTTCATAACAAAATCATAAAAAGGCGTTGACACTGAAACACATAAATATAACTGAAAAGAATGTTGAGAAACGCATACAGAAGATTCGGAACACAGAACCACTGTCAAGCGTACTTACTAGCTGATCGCGCGGGGGGGTTCGGGGGGCGAAGCCCCCCGACTACAAAAAAACCAACTCAAAAGAATAATAATAATATTCGACATTTCAAAGAATCGCATTTTATAATACCCCAAGCCACCGGACGCGTCGGGGGGCGAAGCCCCCCGAAACCTAGTCGTGTACTTCGACGTATTAATAAAAATAATATCATTAAAGAATAAAAACAGAATTTTTCACACGAGTGATCACGAAAAATAGGTTAGAAACTCTCAGTATTTGACAGATACTGTGTTGCTGCTGTAAGACACGGTAAATGTAGTTAACTGAACGAAAACATAATCACGCCTCTTCTGGACGGAATTGCAACTACTCGAGCGTTACAAAAATACTCGAACAAGCACAAACAAAGCTCTTTTTTGAACTGAACTGTCATTCGCAGTATTTTCGTAACTACGTACTAAAAAGAATAACTTTACATTCGCCTACGGAGAGACAAATAACGCCATTTTTATGATTGCGTTATGAAAATTGTTTAAAATGTTGGAAATTAAATTTGTTACGTTTCTATCAAAACAAATTTTTTCCGTCGGATTCTTCCTTTTATAGCAGGAGCGTAGTCACAAAAATGTTTCGGGGGGGATGTTTTATGAAAATTGATGAGAAGTCAGAGATGTACTGAGAAGAAAAGTAGCATAAATGTTTATTCCCAGAATTCTAGGGTGGAGGGTTCAACCCCTATAAAGCCCCCTTGGCTACGCCCCTGTTTTAAAGATTTAAATCAGTGAAAGGCGAGTCTACATTGAGAGAAGGTGCGCATTTATGTTCATAGCTATAGGTATACCACAGCATGCTTTAGTATACCTATAGCTATGAACATAAATGCGCACCTTCTCTCAATGTAGACTCACCTTGATAAAGTGGAAGAATTTTATCTTTTCAATGTCACTGTAATTCTTTTTCTGTAACTGGTGGGAGAAACTTGGCAACGTATACGGCACTGAGCCGGCGGAATCCGTATCACACGAATCACAGACTAACCATATCCAGATTATTTTTGTTTTATCTTCCGGGAAGGCAGGAAGATCGTAAAGTATCGAAAAGATTATCAATCAATTTTATTAAGTAACAATAATATTACTTATGAAATAAACAGTTATCGTGAAAATAAAAAGGGCAGAAAAGTAAGTGAAGAATTTCTTTTTGAATAACTAATGTAAACAAAGCATGAAAAGCTATTTTTTTAATTTTTAAAATAGATTGTTTTGATTGATTTTGCACGCAGAAACCTGTTGCTCTAGTAGAAAGTGTAAAATTTCAAGGTCAACGGTTTTAATTTTACAATAGAATTTAATGATCATACTCTAATTAATAGTAATCTTAGGAAACCTTGACTATTATTTTATTTATGTTATACTATTCCATTGAAATAATAGTTTGAAATTTTAATTATTTTATTTTATAGTTTCGCGGAAATCAGGTTAGTGAATCTCCAAAAATTCAACGTCTTTATACTCTTTAATTCTGAATAAGTAAAGACTCTCCCACGTAAAAAAATAAGTGCATATAGACTTGAAATAAGTGAAATTTCACCTATTTTAAATATATATATATATATATATATATATATATATATATGGGGCATTCCACGCCAAGTCGGACACCTTTTGACTTTTGCATCTCCGATTTTTTTCAAATATTTTTTTTCTTTTAGTGCTCGTTGAAATGAGCTACCATGATTTTTTTCAAATTTATTCATTAAGCGGTTTAAGAGATACAGGTTTTTGAAAAATCACGTTTTTTACGTAAATTTTTTTCTGAAATGCTTATAACTCGGACAAAAATTGATCAATTTTGACGTTCGATATATGAAAATTTTTGTTTTTACACGTAGTTTTTGATAAAAATATTAAAATTTTTTTTTTTTAAATTTACCAAAAAAAATTTAAATTTTAAAAATAAAATTTAATTTTTAAGAATGTATGTATCGATCGATTTTTTTCAAAATTTTTTGTGAGAAACTGGTACTAAATTAAGAATTTTTAAGCATAGTCTGATGATGGGCAAACGATGGGATCTATTTGTTTCTGATTTTTCAATTTTTATATTTATAGCTAAAAGTATGAAAAATGAATTACAAGACGTTCAGGATATTAATTACTTTATTGTAATTTTGAGAAAGCATATTCATATGTAGAAAAACATTTAATTTCGTGACCGTTTAAATATTTTAAAGGTTTGAGATGTAGCGGATGAACGCAGCGCGTAAAATAGAAAAAGGCCAACGCACAATGAAATCTTAAGGCTGGAGTCCCATGCCAGCGTTTTGCGTTGCGTTTTGTAACTAGGCCATGAGTGTGAGAGAGATACAGATATATGTTTGCTTTATTTGCACTCATTGCCTAGTTACAAAACGCAACGCAAAACGGTACCATGGGACTCCAGCCTAAGACGTGAACTTATAACAAAACAATGAGATAGAAGAGGACAGGAGCTTTGTCTGTCCTTCTCTATCGCATTCTTACGATAATTCATTCATTTTTCATACTTTTAGCTATAAATATAAAAATTGAAAAATCAGAAACAAATAGATCCCATCGTTTGCCCATCATCAGACTATGCTTAAAAATTCTTAATTTAGTACCAGTTTCTCACAAAAAATTTTGAAAAAAATCGATCGATACATACATTCTTAAAAATTAAATTTTATTTTTAAAATTTAAATTTTTTTTGGTAAATTTAAAAAAAAAAAATTTTAATATTTTTATCAAAAACTACGTGTAAAAACAAAAATTTTCATATATCGAACGTCAAAATTGATCAATTTTTGTCCGAGTTTAAGCATTTCAGAAAAAAATTTACGTAAAAAAACGTGATTTTTCAAAAACCTGTATCTCTTAAACCGCTTGATGAAAAAATTTGAAAAAAATCATGGTAGCTCATTTCAACGAGCACTAAAAGAAAAAAAATATTTGAAAAAAATCGGAGATGCAAAAGTCAAAAGGTGTCCGACTTGGCGTGGAATGCCCCATATATATATATATATATATATATATATATATATATATATATATATATATATATATGACGGGTTCCACGTCAAGTGATCCAGGTCAAAAATTTACATGGAATATTTGAAAAATTTGTATTTTCTGTAAAACAAAACGAAAATACGTTTTCTATTTTGGGTTTTGCTGCTGTTTTTCAACACTTTCTAATGGTGTAAACAAATGTAGAGAAAAAAAATGTTTGACCTTGAAAAATTAAATTAAAAAATAAAATTTCATTTTTTTATCAAATGGGCAGTTTTTATTTTTTTAAAAAAAAATTTATCATAAAGGTGAGGTTTTTTCCTAAAAAAAATGTATAGGTCAAAACGTGGGACAAGAACTTTTAACTGGTCAAATTAAGCATTTACTTCTGCCGTGCACCGTCCCACAGTGGAATTTTTTTTACAATTTACTATTAAAAAATGTCTATAGCTTACAATTTTTAACCGATTTGAGTGTTCTTTGTCTTAAATTAAAGGGGAATAAATTCTTAAGACATCCTTCGAGGCCGATTTTGGAGATTTTAATTATTTATAATTTTTTTTAAGTCAAAGTTAACAAATTAATACACTTTTTTAAAAAAGGAGGTTTATTTTCTTATTCCGTTGATGCACATGATCTAAATAAATTTAAATTCATCCAATATGACCACCAGATAATTAATAAAGCATAAAATAATTTATTAAAATTGTTATAAACAATATATAGCCCAACAACGCGCAGGGGCGGTGGATTGCAGAAGTAAATGTTTATTTTGACCAGTTAAAAGTTCTTGTCCCACGTTTTGACCTATACATTTTTTTTAGGAAAAAACCTCACCTTTATGATAAAAATTTTTTTTTAAAAATAAAAACTGTCCATTTGAAGAAAAAATGAAATTTTATGTTTTAATTTAATTTTTCAAGGTCAAACATTTTTTTTCTCTACATTTGTTTACACCATTAGAAAGTGTTGAAAAGCATCAGAAGAACCCAAAATAGAAAACGTATTTTCGTTTTGTTTTAAAGAAACTACAAATTTTTCAAATATTCCATGTTAGACCAAAAATTTAAACTTTGACCCCCTCCAGTTTTTATATTTGTTTAAATAAATTAATAATATTTGGTATTTTTAATTGTATCTAATAGGACTATTGTTTCTGCAAAATTTTTACCCGATCCCAAACATTTAAAATTTTGACCTGGGTCACTTAACGTGGAACCCGTCATATATATATGCACTAATTTTTACGTTTAAGACTTGAAACAGGAATAAGTGCATAATTATTTAGATTTAGAGAGATAGTATATTCTATTGAGATTGAATGTTTAGTATTTATTAATATGAAATATTGAAATTGTCTTTGTTTTGCAGAAAAATATCGAAAATGAAATTTTTGGGAAAAGTTGTATTAATAACTGGAGCCAGTTCTGGAATTGGTGCAGCAACAGCAATTCTTATGTCAGAATTAGGAGCATCACTGGCTTTAACAGGACGTAATCTTAATAATTTGCAAGATGTCGCAAACAAATGTAAAGATCCAAAGCCATTCATTATCACTGGAGAGATAACAAACGAGAATGATGTTAAAAACATCTTAGATTCAACTATCACACATTATGGAAAATTAGATGTTTTAATTAACAATGCTGGGACATTAGAAAGCGGAAGCATTGAAAATACAAGTTTGGAACAATATGATAGGTATTTTAAATTTCGAATTAATTAATCAGTCAGTCAATTAATTATTTAATTAATCTTTATTTCAACGTATACTTTTATTTGCTCGTTGGAAAACATATTTTTTTAATTTCTAAAATAACTTTTCAGAGTGTTCAACACTAATGTGCGTTCAATATATCAACTGACGATGCTGGCTGTTCCTCATTTAATCCAGACGAAGGGAAATATTGTTAACGTCTCAAGTGTCAATGGCATAAGATCATTCCCAGGAGTTTTGTCATACTGCATGAGTAAATCGGCTGTGGATCAACTAACACGATGTGTTGCTCTAGAACTTGCATCAAAACAGGTGATTAATCATTTTCTAAATATTTGCACATTCTCATCATAATGAAAGTTAAAAATTGGTTTCTGAATACCTGATTGGCCTGCCTCCTTATGACTTTATGGATGATTTTTTTCTGATTATTTTCAAAAAAGGCAATATTTTTTACTTTTCTTACAAACATTGAAGTAACAGGGTTGCCACAGGTCAGGGAATTCAGAGAAAAGTTTGAGAAAAACAAAATTATATTTTTGTGGCAACCCTGAGCCAACCACATTTTGGCATAAAATTGTGTAAAAAATAACAGAAGTCAAATCTATTAAAAAATTTTTCTGAATTATTTTTTTAACATTAGTTACATTTTTTAAAAAATGGAATTAAAAAGTTTTTAATAATTTAAATTTTGTAACATTTTATTGAAAATAATTGCTTTTACTTGAGTATTTCATTAAAATTTTGAAGAATTTTAATTAGTACAAATTTTAAAAATGATTGAATTTTTAAAAGTTTTATTGAAAAATATTCAAATGAAAATTTGAAAATAAAAATTAGCTTTAAAAAATTATATTATATATAATGTTTTTTAACCCTCCATCACACATCTTAGAAATAATTACACCATTACATTTAGAGGGAATCCCTCACCACATTGTAAAATAAGCGACATTACAACATTCTGATATCATTCAAGCTGACGGATTTAAATTCTTCAACAAGGGAGCTTGGCATCAATTTTTCTATGTATTTTAGGTGATACCTATGTTCGAGTAACCGACTATTTATTTCACTGCCATCGGATTCCTTGTTTTCTTACTATCGAGCTCTTTGAAATCGAAAGCATCTGAAGAAAAGGGACTTAAGCCGCATTTCGCAAATCCATGTTTCATTATTTCTGGAATTTCTAATCTGTCAATTGCTGTTTTCAGGAGAGGAGCGACGTTTTCTTTTTCAAATAACTCAAATCCGTAATCCAATCTCCATTGATCGAGAATGGCTTTCCATAAAGCTTTGAATGGTCGAAAAAAGGCAACATCCAACGGCTGTAAAACATGTGTTGCGTTGGGAAATAGCGAAATAAGTTCAATTTTGTGATCTCTGCAAAATGACACAAGTGGTAAAGTGATATGCGACGAATGTCCATCTAGGTAAACAATGATTGGAAATTCGAGTTGTTTTTTTATTGCCCAAGGATAAAGCACATTGGTTACATATTCATAAAAGGATTCTGACGTCATCCCACCGTTTTCAGTATTTCCAACACTCCATCCTTCGGGTATTTTTCGTCCAATACTGGCCGGAAACCTTTGGTAGGAAAAAAGAATCATCGGTGGAGCCATTTCTCCGACAGCATTAATAGTGAATAAAATAGTAATGCTTTCCTTTTCGTTGCCACCGACTACTTTGTGAACAGATTTTGTCCCTTTCTTTGTTAAAACGTAACCAGCCTTCGGACAGGGGCTAAAACCACTTTCGTCAAGATTTAAGGAGGTTAAAGTTTTGAACGTTCAAATGAACGAAATTTATTTATTTCTTCTTCAAATTAAATTTTTATTACTTTAATTTTGCGTCACTATTAAGCAAATTAATTATAATGTTTCTAAATGTAAAATTTGAGTTTTTAATTTGAATTGTAATTAATAATCTATGAAAATATTTTTAACAAAAAATATTTCGTTCATTTGAACGTTCAAAACTTTTTGTTCCTAAGATTTATTATTCTTGATGGATGAATATTTTTTAAATTCTTGCTGTCCAAATATTCTTCCACTTCATTAAACCAACTTTTCAATCTTTCTGGTGTTGCGAGTGCTCGACACTTGGATAAGTTCTGAGCCATCCTTTTTGACAAATCAGGGTGTCGTCGACAAAATGCTTTATACCAGTGTCTTCTAGGACGGTCATTTGTGAAAGGATTTTATCTTTCCTGGCTGATAATGTATTTGCGAACTGTATCCAATAATTGATCCTTATTTACTGGAAATCCCCGGTCGTAACAATAAAATATCCAGTTAAGAATGTATAATTCTTCTTCTGCCGACAAGATTGTCGATGGTCCAGAACGCGCTGCTTCGATATGGGAATTATATTTTTATATTTACAAAAAAGAGTACTTTTGGGGATATTATACTCTTTTGCAACATGTGAAATTGACATTTTCTTAATTTTATGTCATCAAGCGCGCTATTGATATCCTCCTGTGAATAACTCTTTACCTGTGTGGGTTTCCCCATGTCGAAAGTTTTCGTTTCTGGAATAATATTATTGGGGTTTTATCAAGTCCAATTTAAATAGATTAAGTAAAACTATTATATTATAAATATTAAATACTAGTGTTATTAATCGTTACATAGATTTTTGGAAGGGTGGCCAATAAATTATAACATTAAATTAAATATATACTTACATCTTTACGTTTAGACAGGTTATTTTTATTTTCGAAACATCTGTCAAATTCACCGTGTAACAACTGGGAAATGAAAAAATAATAAACAAACCCAGTCGCTGAACGCTACGTTCAGGCACTAGTACACTTATTATTTTCACGTACGAGTTGATAAATTCTTAATTTTATAATAAAATAGGGGGAAAAACGAATTATCATTTACAATATGCATTTTATATACAATCATAATGAGTATAAAACTATGGCGAACATTAATTTCAGTCAGGTAATAAATATTTTATTATTCAGGGTGTCTAGCGTCCGGGAAAACCGGGAATTTGCCGGGAATTTAGTTCGACCGGGAAAAACCCGGGAAATTGCCGGGAATTGAAAAAAATATCCGGGAATTTTTGGAAATTTTCTCTAATTCATTAAAATCTATAAAAAAAATTTCAATTTAAGGTAGTTCTCCGGCTGCTACTCTTTTAAAAATTGATTTTCGATAGATTTTCTTCAAATTTTGAGGAAATATTTCTTCGGATGCCTTTTAAATGTGATAGAAACTTCAAAACCTTTTGCCATGTCAAAAAACGAGATATTGTGGTTGACATTTTTTATTTTTAACATAAACGCATGGAAAAGTGAAAGTTTGAACTTGAATAAGTCAAAATTTAGCATCGCAAAGGGTTTTGAAATTTTTACCACATTTAAAAGGCACCAAAAGAAACATTTCCTCAAGAAGAAAATAAATTTTTACAAGAGTAGAAGCCAGAGAACTACCTTCAGTCTTATATTTTTCAAAAATGAAAAAAGATATATTATAAGTATATAGGCAATTTCACGTTAAATTTCAGTCCACATTTTCAATTAGGATGAAAATATATTATTGTAAATATATTTTTTCATTTTTTATAGGTAACCAAATTTTTGGATTTTTAAAAATAGACTCTAAAATCTATAACTCTAAAACTATTGAATTTAGAAAACTTATCTAATACATACTTACAAATAATAAGGATAGTTTGCAAAAAATATTTTGGTCCCCCTATAGAATAGAAAAATAAAGGATACGTATACCTTTTTTCTAAAAGGAATAAATAAAATATAAAGTAAAGAAGAAGAAGAAGAAGAAGGAAATCTTTACTTTTCTTTACTTTATTATACTTGGCTTAAAATGAAAAAGGAGTTATACACTCCATATACTATAAATAAAATATACTTGTGACGTAGAATTGACCGTATATTATTATTATTTATATAATTGTTGCATACATTTTTAACATTTTAAAGACTTCAATTAAAAGTTTAATTATAAATCCTAATATTTTTAACTTATTGCAGTTGAACCTCAGTGACTTTTAATGTAAATATCTAAAAGAAGACATAAATGCCATTGGGTATTGCAAAATAATTCAAAAATAATCATTTATCCACAAATATAAAAAAAATAATTGCAATTTCTATTATTTGAACTTTTGATTATCTGAACCAGATCCTGCCTGAATTAGTTCGTATAATTCAGTTTCCACTGTATTTAAAAAATTATGAAATTTTAATAGTATAGTCATTAATGTCTTAAAAATAAATCCGGGAATAATTTATTTTTAGGTCCGGGAAAACCGGGATTTTGCCGGGAATTTGAAAATCATAATTCGCTAGACACCCTGTATTATTCGAAACTTAAGCAATGTCTAACGAAAAAAATAAAAAATGGTCGCTCAAACGATGGATTCATGAACATGTGCGAATAAATAATTTTTTGTAAGAAAATGAAAATCTAATATTCAAGAAATTTATATTATTTGACAACCTCAAACATTTATCTTTTCATAAAATATAATTTTAAATATAAAAATTCAAAATAGTTCTTATTTTTACTTAATTTATCAATAAACAAATAACAGTTCAGCCACTGGTACACGTGCGGCGACCTTAATATAGTTACCTTAATATAGTTTTTTAAAAAGTATCAGATTCCGCTGGTCATTTTAGACAATCATGTTGTATTTGCCTCAAACAGTTAAGTGGGTATACCCACTTAAGACTCGCTAAAAAAGGCTATTTTTTATTATGTGTAAAAACACATAATTAAATAAACTCTCGAAGTGTAAAAAAAACAGTTTTCATTTTTTTAAATATTCTTTTTTTATTTAAAAATAATTATTGAAAAATATGTTTAAAAAGTGCGCCGTTGATGAAATTTTTGGCATGGATGATCCGAAACAAAAAATCCAAACGGTGTTAAATTCAGCATGTTTATAGCTATAGCGCATATCTAGGGATTTTAAAAATTTTGATTTTAAATATATTTTTGTGGCCCAAAACGGTGAAGAAATCAAAATTTTTTTATGTTTTTCAAAAAATGTTCACCATTTTGTCATTTTTGCTAAAAACAAAAATCGTATGATATGTGCTATAGCTATTAACATGCTGACTTGTTTGGATTTTTTGTTTCAGACCATCCACGTCAAAAATTTCATCAACGGTGCACACACACTTCTTTTTTTAAAAATATTTTTCATTAATTATTTTTAAATAAAAAACAATATTTAAAAAAATTAAAACAGTTTTTTTCTTGCACTTTGAGAGTGTATTTATTTATGTTTAAAACCTCACATGTCAATATTTACAATTTAAACCTGATAAAATTACAAAACTAGCCTTTTTTAGCGCGTCTAAACTGTAATTTAAAAATTACATTATATTTAAAACTTAATTAAAATTTTATTACCTTATTATTTATTAATAGTAATTTATTTAAAAATATAAAAACTTTAATTTTTGTATCTAAATAATGGAATTCTCAAGGAACTTTCGAAAAATTATAAAAAATAATTGATTTAAAGAAGAAGTTTAGTTAATAATATTTTAGAAAATAATTAAATTTAAAAAGGTTTCAGTATTTAAATATTTATTTAAAAAAATTATTCAAGTTTAGTATAATTGAATTTAGAAATCCATAAAAAGTCAGGGAAATTACATATCGACTAAAGCGACTTTTTTTTGTCCCTTGACATCGATCCGAGGCCTGTAAATAATTTATATAAAAAGTATCTTATTTTCTATTTATTTTAGTTTTTTAACTATAAAATTGAAATAGTCGATAATTGTTTTTCATTGTCTTCTTTTTGTTCTACTTTGTTATAGGTACGTGTGAATTCAGTAAATCCTGGAGTGACCGTAACACAGTTACACAAAAGAAGTGGTATGACCGACGACGAATTGAAAAACTTTTTTGAGAAAAGTAAAGCAACACATGCCTTGGGTCGTGCTGGAGACGTGACCGAGGTGGCAAAATCTATTGCATTTTTGGCGAGTGATGACGCTAGTTTTATCACTGGTGAAAATTTGCCAGTTGACGGTGGACGTCACATTATGTGTCCTCGTTAAATATTTACATATTCGTAAATAGCCATATTTCGTAAATATTTTTAAGATATAAAAATACCTTGTTTTCATCGAGGAGTACAAGTTTTTTATGTTAGACAAACGAATGGCTATATATCTCTAAAGTGCCATTATTCTGCCAGTGGGATAAAAATATATTTTCAATAACTTGCAAAAAAAATTGAACAGTTTGAATTTAATTTTAGTAAGGGGATATTCACTTTGTTTTTGCTAAAAAGTACTGTGCACTTTTCTATTTTCATTTACTGTCACTCTAGAATTTTTCATTTACTATTTGACTAAAGTTTTGAACGTTTAAAGGTCAAACCATTTTATTCCACCTAATGTATTTTTGACCTTTATAAAAAATTTCAATACTTTGGGAAAATATTCTTATCTGTTTTGGGATAACGAAATGCATGATGATTTGTAAAAAATAATAACATTTTGTATAAAAAAGATGATTTAAATTGAGAGTACATGAAAAAAGGTTATATTGACAGACATTACAAAATATATAAACAAGTTGTTCATTTCATGACCATTTAGCTTCTTCAATATATAAATAGAAATTCGTGACGTAATTCACGTACAAAATTTTAGCAAACTCCATCTAAACATAAATATGTATAAAATTAAACTCTTTTAATTTGTGTTTTGTACTTGATAAAAGTATCAAATAATTTGTAATAAACTGTATAATATGTTATTTAAGTTTCTGTATGAAATGTCAAAAATCGATCTATGTACATATGGTCCAAAAATTTGGCATAAATAGGTTTTTCTCCAACGAAGTTACAAACATTCAAAATGAAAAATATAAAATGAAAAATGGTTAATTTTTAAGGTAAATTTTTTTCTTATTTATGAAGGTAGTAATAAAAATATCGACGTTCAAAACTTTAGAGACATCATTTAATTTTATATTCTGTTTATTTTAATGTGTTCTGATATTTTTTCTGAGGAAATATTTAAAATTTTGTTTGCTTGTTAACAATGCTTAACTGTTTTTTTCAAAATGCTTTAAAAGTTTTAGTGTGAGTGTAGAACAAATTTAGTGGAAGATAGTAAGTAGAAGTAAGGTCTGTAAAAAATTACATTCGTTTATTTTTGACAGGAGATTAAGTATAATTATTTTCAGGTAAACGAAATGCTTTTTATCGAATCAGGACAAAATGAATTTGTGAATTTCTACCTTATTAAAAAAGGTGTGTTTTCAATTTTTCAATTTATCTCTCGTTTGAAATAATAGCTGTTCTAATTTTGCAAATTTAAGACTATTTTTATTTTAAGTGATAACGCAAATTTTATTTATTTACACAATTTATTGTCAAATTCGTAACAGACTATTTGGTATTTAAATAACGTGATTCTAAAAAAATTACAATTGATTTAATTCTTTAATAGAAACAAAATTCCGCTTTTCTTTTTGTAAAATTCGTAAAATTAGAAAAAACAAAGTTCTAAACATTTTTTATTATCGTAGAAATAAATTATTTTCTTGGAAACGAAGTGAAATATAGTTGGTGTTTAGAATTATTGTATTCTCAGATACAATTAATTTTTATTTACAACAATTTACAAAAGAAAAAAACAATATGCTCAGTATACTCTCGATTGCAATATGGCCTTCTGCAATAGAGATGAGAATGTTGCATTAACTTCTTGACACAATATCTCGGCAGATTTATCACCCAATGCTGCTTGCGCAGAACTAACTCGTCCCAATTGTAGTAGCAGTCCCGTTGTATCCTCGGCTAATGGCGGGAATGCCAAACAAATGCGAGTTAACGCTGACAAAACAGGCATAAAAAGAATCACTCTATCCTTGGCTGGTAAAACTCCCAATAATGTTATCAATGTATTAATTGCCAATCGCGAAACACTTAGTGCTTTTGGAAGCGCATATTGAACAGCCAAATGCGATGCCAAATCGACAGCAAACACTTGTTTCTCAGGTTCTGGTTGTGATAGTAATTCCGGTATCCAATCGAGGCAAATGTGCATTGACGGAATTCCGGATACGGTTATTGGTAGAAGTTCTCTTGGATAACCCTGAAATTATTTTAGCAAAAAATATATTATTTTTCTTTTTCTCTAAATGTTACAAATTAAATTTGTTTCAACTTCAATTATTTGACATTTAATTTTTAATTATTTGACATTCAATTTTAAATTATATGAAATTCAATATTAAATTTAGTAATTGAGTAGAGTTAAATCCTTCCATAGTTTAATTGATATAGTTGTTGAATAAATGATCATGGGAAGGTGGAAATTGAATAAAAATCCAATGTGTATTGTCAGTATAGCGACGTTTCGTTGGCTAAGGTTTGCCAACCTCATCAGGCTGAATTTATTAAAAGAATTTTTCAATATTTATAAAGATCTAAAGAACTATTTTTATAAAAGTAATGACAATAATATTATCATACCTAATTCATTAAAACATAGAGGCACGTTTTAACTTGTCAAGAAATATAAACAATAAATAGATAAATAAATAAATAAAATACAACACATGTTCCACATTAAATAATTAAAAATAGAGTTAAAATTTAAAAAGGAAGACATTTCATTACACTGTCTCAGTGTCAACTGAAATAATATTAGAATTTAACGATATAAGAAAGTCATATTGATACGAGAAGGGGCAATGAACTTATATATAAACACAGGTTGTCAGGAAGTTATGTTATTGTTGTGTATCATTATAGGCAAGAGTCTATACATCTGTTTAGTCTCGCCAATATATGTTGCAGCTTGCAGGACAGTTTTTACAATTATTCAATTTCCACCTTCCCATGATCATTTATTCAACAACTATATCAATATTAAATGTTTGCAAATAAATATTAAATTATTTGCAATTAAATTTTTAATTCTTTGAAATTTAATTTTTAATTATTTTAAATTCAAATTTAAATGATCTAAATTCAATTTATATTGTTTGCAATTAAATTTTAAATTCTTTTAGATTTAATTATTCATTACTTGAAATTCGATTTTTAATGCTTTGAAATTTAGTTTTTAAAAAGGAGGATGTTAAAAAAGGTCAATTTTTGCCCCCGAAGCGATAAGTAAATTTCGAGTGAATTTATATAGTAATTTGAGCTCAGAAATCGAGTTGTAACCTTCATTTCTCCTAATTCCCTCGTGAAAGTGGTGAAAATGAGCAAAAAGGATAAAAATATATCATAAAATATTTTTAAATATTTTCTGGTCTACAAATAACTGCTATGTGCTTGGTTGCTATTGGAAAAGTCGGAAAATTTATAAAAATTCCTTGAAATTTGTAACAAATTGTTTTTTAAGTCGTGAGATTTAGATTTTTCCCTGATGTCCGAAAAATGTTATAGATTAAAAATAATTTAGGATAGATTAAAAATAATCTAATGATGTTGTTTCAGAACTGACAGAAGTACTTCAAATTCATTTCTAAATTAGGTTTTTGTCTAGAAATATTCTGTTGTAGGTTTTTTTATTGACAGGAAAGTCGGAAAATCTATGGAAGAGTTATGAAAATTGTAACAAATTATGCTTTGGTAGTCAGAATCAGTTTAGAGTTGAATCGGAAAATATTTGAAAATTGTGGAAAACTCTGTAAAAGTCAAAATAGTAAAAATAATATATTAATATTATTTCAGAACTGGCAAAAGTTATTTAAGTTAATTTCTAAATTATTTCTTGGTCTGGGAATAACTGTTATAGGTTTTTTTTATTGACGGGAAAGTCGGAAAACTCATTGGAAAATCTTAACAAATTGTTCTTTAGTAGTCATAATCAGTTTAGGGTTCAATAAAGTCTTTTTCTTTCAGTCTGTTAATTTTGCCTATATAAGATATTTCTTTTTTATTAATTAAAGCACTAGAATGAAACGTAGTAACAATGTTGTTTTAGACATTTTTATTATTAAGTTTTTAATAAGAATTGGTCACCAGATTTCGAAAGCGAAGAATAAAAATAGAAAAAAAAATATTAATCGGACCTTTTCAGGGCTACCTAATGCAATTTTTACGAATTTTTCCATAGATTTTCCGAGTTTCCCGTCAATAAAAAACCTATAACAGTTATTCCCAGACCAAAGAATAATGTAGAAATGAATTTGAATTACTTCTGTCAGTTCTGAAATAACATTAATAGATTATTTTTACTATTATGGCTTTTCCGAGATTTTCACACATTTTTCGGACATCAGGGAAAAATCTAGATATGATTGTAGATGTAAAATATTGTTTGAAATTCAGTTTTAAATTCTTTAAAATTCAATTTTAAACTCTTTGAAACTTAATTTTTAATCATTTGAAATTTAATTTTGAATTATTTAAAATTTATTTATTAATTAAAGAAACAAATTTTTAATGAAATTAAACTCAATTGAGGCTCCGGATCTTAAAAGGGCACTTGTATGATTAATTTTAAATGTTAAAGGTGCCCTCTTAAGATCCGGCGCCTCAATATTAAATTGAAAACTACCTGAAAATGGACTAATTTTGCTAATGAGGGATCAGCGATGAAAATTTGATGCAAATATGAACAAATAACGCTCCTTATTTCTCGTAGTGACCACATTTGACCGGGAATAATTCGATCTTCTTCTGTTTCTAAACATGCCTCTAGAAGAATTTGAACTGCTGCACTTTCTTGACCGGCCACCAAAGCCGTTCTTAAATCTTCTCGTTCAGCTTCACTCGTTAATTGACCTATTTTTTCAGTTAACGGCCTGTCTTGCATGTGCCTCGAAAGTTGCGATCTCGATGCTGCCAAAGTTGCTTGTAAAATTCTAAAAAGTAAATAATTTTTCAATTCTGCTTACTAATTTTCTTTGCAAATTATTAATTTTCCAAATTCCTAAAATTTTATTTCATAACAAATTAACAGGGATCGTAGTAGTTAGCCTTTTTTTACGTAATATTTTTTTTCTTCCTTAAATAAACAGAATCCTCATAAACTACCTAAAATCATGCATTTATCCTGTTTTATTTTTTTATCCATTTTTAATTTTTTATCCATTAAAAAAAATTACTGAAATCACTTTTTTGTAATTTATAAAATTTATTATTTATGTTAAAGAAAAAAATTTCCCTTTTTTTGCAATACTATCAAAAAATATTGTATTAACTTTGCAGAAGACTTTATATTTTTGAATCTGATTCATTTTTAATAGTAAATAGATGTTAAAAACATGTTTCATTTTTATTTTTGATATTTTTTTCTTAAAAATATCAATTTTAATAAGTTTGAGAAAAAAATTTGCTTTATTAGAGAATATTCATTAAATTTCTAATGCAAATGTTTTTTAATATATTCAATTATATTTTTATAATTTTATATTGCAGTTAACCTAACCTTCTAAGTTTAACCCTTCATTTTTCTCCGTGTACAAATAAATATTTAGTTATTTCAAAAAAATTATTTTATTGATGCAAATAAATATTTATTTTAATTAAAAACTATGCATTATTGAATCAAGTAATTTTCATAATTGATTTAAAGCAATGTTTATTAGATCAAATTATTCCATTTAATTGACTTAAGTAATTTGTATTTGGTTCAAATAACTATTTATTTCATACCATAAATTAAAATATTTATATCCAGTAAATATTTACTTAGTTCAAATAAATAAAAATAAATAAGTAAAAACAAATAAGTTTAAATACAACCGAACGAGCGTCAGCGAGTGAGGTATATGTCGCTAGTTATTTATTATATGTGACGCGATCTGAAGAAACGGACCTTAGAAACAAAAAATTATAGGTTATGTTTGCAAATTTTTGAAATGAAAATACAAAAAATGGACCAATTAAAGAGCTGGATCAAAGAACCGGCCCTTCGCTCGTTCTTTGATCCAGCTCCTCATTGTCAATATAAGTAATTGATGTTTAAGTCTTCTTTGCAACTAAAATATTTAATAAAGTTTGTAACTTTGTAGTACTTGGGGTACTAAATAACTGTGCCAAACAGTTTTGCAAAAAAAAAAAATTTTTTGCAAGATATTTAGATTTGAAAAATCCCCAGGCGCGAAAGACCAATGCTGACGATGGATTGAAGCTTGATTCAGTCTTGAACGCCCAGCGTGGGTAACCCAGTGTTGAAGCAGTCTTTATATCACTGTCACTCAATATTGATTCAGCATTGGACACCAATGTTCGTCCCATGCTCGATTCAAGGCTCGGTCAATCTTCGTGAGTGAAGCTTGAATATCTAATCTTAATTCAATTCTGAATCAATCTTGACAGTTTATTTATTGACGTGTGCATTTAAAAATATCAAATATAAATATTTATAAATTATTTAATATTAAAATATTTTTTATGATAATTTTATATACTATTTAAAAATTATTATCATTAAGATATCAATTGGTAAATAAATATTAATATTTATTTAGTATATAATATTTATATTAATTAATAATAATAATAATTATATATTATTATTATTATTATTATTATTATTATTATAATAAGAATAATAATAATTATTATTATTATTATATTATTTATTATTATTATTAATTATATAAGATTCATATAAATAAAGTTAAATTATATATTATTATTTTTTTCTTGCTCAGTGTCAAATTATTGTTTTCAAAATCCAAGAGTTTCGTTTGTCTGAAAAATTTTCAGTAAAAAAAATGTTCATTAGGGTGTAATAAATATTTATGCCTAGTAGTTTCACACTAGGATTAACTGTTTAGTAAATATGTATTATCAAAAAACTATTTTTTGTAAAACGCGTGCGATTAAACACAAATAACCTTGAGACTTTAGCATTGCCAACTTAAGAGTTTAACGTATGTGTTGAGTTGGTAATGCTGGAGTTTCAAGGTTATTTGTGTTTAGCTGCGCGTGTTTGCCAAAAAATAGTTTTTTGATAATATTTACTAAACAGTTAATCCTAGTGTAAAATTACTAAGCATAAATATTTATCACTACCTAATGAACATTTTTTTCACTAATAATTTTTCAGATAAACGAAACTCTTAATCTTTGAAAATAATAATTTGACACTGTACAAGAAAAAAAATATATATATAATTTAACTTATAACATTATCATAAAAAATATTTGAATATTAAATAATTTATAAATATTTATATTTAATATTGTTCAGTGCACACGGTAATAAAGAAAGTGAATATTGTATCAAGATTGACCGAGTCTTGAATCGAGCATGGGACGAACATTGGTGTCCCATGCTGAATAAATATTGAGTGACGCTCCGTATATACAGAATATACGGCGCTGGCATGAAATAGTAGATTAGGCGAGGTGCCTTCCAGCCTTCTGTGGCCGAGCGGTTTAAATGCGTGCGTTTAGGACTTCCGGTATGCGTTAGGGGCGGGGTGCGTGAGTTCGATCCCACATCTGAGCGAATATTTTTCATTCTTTGTTTTAAGCGTTATATCTAATAATAAAATTGTGTGTTGTGTTGTGAATAAAAAATGTGAATATGTTTGTAAATAATATTAAAAAGTCTGCTGAAAAATCGAGAAAAAAATGTACCGATTAACAGAAAAATTGTTTTCTTTTACTAAAATTATTTTTTTAATATTACTATTTCAAATGACATTTATTGTTAGTAATATATTATTTATATGATAATAATATAATTATTATAATAGTAACTTAATGCCATTAAATTAACAAACGCATATAATATGAATAAAAATAATAACAATAATATTCATGACTATTTTTATTATAATTATTACTATTATTATTATTATATACAATTTATATATCTATATTATATTGAATGAGCGCGAGAGACGCGTAAATTTGGGAACAGTGGAAGCAGCCTTGTTTCAGTCCTGCATTAGGGTTCCGCAGCATTGATTGAACATTGAACGCCAATCTTCAACAAGGACTGGAGCGTCAGTCTTAAATAAGTGTTACATTATGGCTAGAAGCAACCTTGCTTCCGCCGTCCCACCGAGGCTTGATCAATGTTGACCAAGCCTCAACGAAGCTTTCGTACAGCCTGAACCCTGCGTCAGTTCTCACCTGGGTCGGAAACTGAAAAAAATGACTTTTTTTGAGAATTTTTATTTCGAAAACTATTGATTCTACAAGAAAAAGTCATTTATTCAAAATTGTAGAAAAAATGTCAATTTTTTATAATATTAAAAAAAAGTTAAGAAAAATTAACTTTTCAATAATTTGTTTAAACAATAATTTTTTATTGTTAAAAAAAGAGCAAAGGACATCATGGAATTTTCTAGAAAAATGATTTTCTCAAAATTTGAACCTTCCTTAATAAGTGGTTAAATTTTTAAAGAAGTAATTTTTGATATTTTTGAGAAAAAAATTTTTGAAGTTAGCGCTACGAGTTTTTGTGCGTTCCGCTAACTAAGCAGCGCCTATATCAGTGTATTTTAAAAGATGATTTGACCTTTACTGCTCGCCCCTAATACATTTATTAATTATATACGTATATATTATTATTATAAACAGTTTAACAATATATTTTTAACTTTTTTATAAACATTATTTTCCTTTTTTAACCCATTAATGGTCATGGGCACAGGAACGCATAATATAAAAAGTAACTATTGGGATCCTGGCATAGGATCATAATAATAATTTTTGACGTTAAAAATTAAAAAAAAAAATTTTAAACAATTTGTTATAAACAAATAAAGAAAAATTGATTTTATTATTATTATTTTATTATTTTATTTTTTATTTTATTTTTTTTATTTTATTTTATTGTCAATTTATATCTAAAAAATGTTAAACTGACATTAAAAATGGAAAAAACAGGCAGTCCACTCATGGTTATAAACAGTGGTCCACTCATGGTGACAAACAACTTTTTATGGCAGCCATCACAATTTTTTTTTAGTCAAAATTATCACTAAATTAAACTAAGACAATCAATTTCAATGTCCAAAGCAGTAGGAAAAAAATAAGTTACCTTTTAAAACTTAAATTTTACACTACTTTTACACTTCCAAATCACTTTACTCATTGAAAGAGCGACTTCTTTTTTGGTTTGTGTTCTCAAAAATGCGTTACATCAAACGGTAACGTATATGATTATCGCGGAACTTAATTTCTTACGGTTTCTAGGTGCGGTGCTGCTATTCGCACTATTTATTTCATGTTTCCGCTGTCAGATAACTTAAAAGCTCAGGCGGTCCACTCAAGGTGACATTACCCTATGGGGAATTCCACGTGAGATTTTAGTCGACAGTGGGATTCTTTTACAATTAACTTTTTAAAACTATCTACAGCGTAGACCCTTTAATTTAACACAAAGAACACAAATAGATTAAAATTTATACGCTGCAGACAGTTCTAAAAAGTTATTTGTAAAAATATCCCATGTGATGCTTGCAAGTGATTTTTGAAAATGTTTTAAAACTCATTTAACACATCAGGCCCATTTCGGGACTTTTTGGAAACTCTCCTCTATATTATAAGGTATAAATAAATTTAAAAAAAATTTTTTTAAATCCGGCCCAAAGTTAAAAACAATTAATTTGTTTATAAAAAAAATTTTTTGTTTACATTTCTTAAAACTCAAAAGAAAACTAAAACTTTCATTTTTTGACAACTTTTTCCTAAACTCAATATTTTCGGAATTATAAGCTACTGAATATAAGTCTACAATTACAAGTCAAAAATTTCGAAAATTCATAACTCGAAAATTTGTACAATTAAACAAAAATAAAAAAATACAAATCTAATTTGTTTCGATACAGAATAGAAAAAAAATATTTTTTGGCCGATTTTAAGAGATGGACTTAAATCTCACGTGGAATTGCCCATATATATGTTTTTTCGAAAAAAGAATCAGCTACGATTTTCGGAAATGAAAATTTGGAATCTTGGGACGATTCCAGATAAAACTGCGTTAGCACAATTTTGACTCATTTTAGGTAAACCTAAAAGTGCTTGAAGACCACCGTGCGTAGTAGTTTTTGCGTCGAATCGAATGGCGCTCTCAGTTTTTTATAAAAATCAATTTTTCTTCATTTGTTTATAACAAATTGTTCAAAAAAAAATTTTTTTTTTAATTTTTAACGTTAAAAATTATTATTAGACCATATGCCAGGATCCCAATAGTTACTTTTTAAACCTGCGTTCCTGTGCCCATGACCATTAATGGGTTAAAAAAGGAAAATAATGTTTTTAAAAAAGTTAAAAATATATTGTTAAACTGTTTATAATAATAATATATACGTATATAATTAATAAATGTACTAGGGGCGAGCAGTAAAGGTCAAATCATCTTTTAAAATACACTGACATAGGCGCTGCTTATTTAGCGCAACGCACAACAAAAAAACTTCAAAAATTTTTTTCTCAAAAACATCAAAAATCACTTCTTTAAAAATTTAACCACTTATTAAGGAAGGTTCAAATTTTGAGAAAATAATTTTTTTAGAAAATTCCATGATGTCCTTTGCTCTTTTTTTAACAATAAAAAATTATTGTTTAAACAAATTATTGAAAAATTAATTTTTCTTAACTTTTTTTTTAATATTATAAAAAATTGACATTTTCTCTACAATTTTGAATAAATGACTTTTTCTTGTAGAATCAATAGTTTTCGAAATAAAAATTCTCAAAAAAAAGTCATTTTTTTCAGTTTCCGATTTTTCAAATCTAAATATCTTGCAAAAAAAATTTTTTTTTGCAAAACTGTTTGGCACAGTTATTTAGTACCCCAAGTACTAAAAAGTTACAAAGTTTAAGAAAAATCGGTGATCCACCATTTGCTTTTCGTATGGAAGAACTGCCCATCTAGTAATATTTTCAGGAAGTATTTCAAAAATATTTCAATTATTTATATTTTTTATTGTTAATTAAAGATTTTTGAACCCTTTTAATAAAATAATTTTAACTAATTGAGTTTTTGCATAAATTTAACAAAAATTTATGGTTATATTAGTGAGTAAATGTACTTTCGAATAATAAAATAAAAATTTGAAAAAATAATTTTTTTTTTTTAATAATTTTTTTATAAACAAATGCAGTTTTAAGTGCTTTCTACACGCGATTAAAAAAATTTTTTTTTGCACAGTGGAATTTTTTTACAATTTACTGTTTAAAAATGTCTACAGCCTATAGGTAATTTTTAACCGATTTGAGTGTTCATTGTTTTAAATTAAAAGAGAATAAATTATTAAGACATCCCTCGAGGCCGATTTTTGAGATAATAATTGTTTATAATTTTTTATTTTAAACAAATTAATGCAATTTTTTAAAAAAGGACGTATATTTTCTTATTCCGTTATTGCACATGATCTAAATCAGTTCAAATTAATCTAATATGACCACCAGACAATTAATAAAACATAAAATAATTTATTTAAATTGTTTTAAACAATATTACTTAACAAATAGTTAACTTTGATTCCTCTTAACTAAAAATTTTTTCCATCCTCACTTTTTTATTTAGGTTCATTTAAAGAATATATGTCCTCCTTGTTTAAAAAAAACTTATTTAAATTGTTATAAACATTATTAATTAACAAACAGTTAACTTTGGTTCCTCTCCACCAAAATTTTTTTTCACGTTTACTTTTTTTATTTAGGTTCATTTGATTAATATAGGAATGTAAGTATAAGTACTTATATAGTTTTTTTAAACAAGGAGGACATACATTCTTTAAATAAACCTAAATAAAAAAGTAGGCGTGAAAAAAATTTTTAGTTAAGAGGAATCAAAATAGTCTATAACAATGTAAATAAGTTACTTTTTTTTAACAAAAAGGACATATATTCTTGAAATGAACTTAAATTAAAAAGAAAATGTGTAAAAAAAACATTTTTTAGTGAAGAAGAATCAAAGTTATCTAATTGTTAAGTAATATTGTTTATAAAAATTTAAATAAATTATTTTATGTTTTATTAATTGTCTGGTGGTCATATTAGATTAATTTGAACTGATCAGGGTGGCCACTAAAAGTTAGAAAAAAAATTCCAGGCTAATTCCCGGTTTTCCAGGCTAATATATATTTTTTCCCGGTTAGTTACACAGGCCTGCAAAATTATTTTCTTATGTTGTTTTGTCTACTAAACACGATCCCGGGTCCTAAAATTGCCCTTCATTTCAGGATATTGAGAAAAGTAAGGGTAAAGACCTCAAAAAAGTTTTTTTTAGGGTTTACAACATTTTTTTTCTCTTTAATCTGGCGTGCTAGAGATTTCGACAAGGTTTTAAATTAAAGCTTAAAACGTGAATTTTAAGAATCAATGCAAAACACAAAAAAACCAAGGATTTTGGAAAAGGTACGGTTACAGACTCCAAATAAATTTTTTTCGTTATTTTTTATATCGGAATTGTTTCTAATGTAGTTTTGTCCACTGAACAAGATCCTGGGTACTAAAATTGCCCATCACGTCAGGATTTTAAGAAAAGTGGGGTAGACTCTAAAAACGTGTTTTGAGGGTTTTCAGTATTTTTTTCTCTTTAACCCGGCGAGTATGTGGCGGGAAACTGTTACACCGACTATGTGGTGGGCATGACATGCCCAAAATGTAAAATTGCTTATAAATGTTACATATAGCTATATTAAGTTAATTTCTGGTATTATATTATAAAAAGGCACGTAATAAAATATATTTCCTTAATTATTTATTTATTTATAAAGATAAAATCAACTCTTTGTCATAAGATTTATCATATGATTAAATAAAACAATGAAAACTTAAAACTTTTATAAAATCAAATTTGCACTTTTATAAAGGCAGGACTTTAAATATTAGTGAATGAGGAGCATAATAGTGCTTTTTAGAATATATCTCAATTCAGTTGTCATTAATTTAGTAGAAATTAGGAAAAAAAAATTCGCCAAAAATATGCATAATTGACGTTTACGTCCAAGTAATTTAAAATATAATTTACATAACACTATCACCATACCATCATCTTCTCTTATGAACCCATAACTTCAGCTACTCGAAGTTTCAAAACGTTACAGTGGAAATTTTAGGATTTAAAAGAATTTAAGTAAATGTGGGGCATGACATGCCCAACCACATACTCGCCGGGTGAACCTGACGCGCTAGAAATCTCTACCTACATATAAGGTAAACGCGCCAATTACTGTGATTTCTCCAATTACTGGTATTTTTGGGAAAATACTATTATTTACTATTATAGGATAATATAATATTTGAATAAGTTTGAAAAAATTATTTTCGACCTTAATAAAATCCTTTCGTAAAAAGTAATTGGTGGCCCTGAAGAGGGCCGTTTATTCACAATCATCCATTCTTTTAATGCCATTCCCGACTAACAAGTTTTAGGACAATTGGATCGATTTTCAAAAAAGTCGTCATATATTTTATTTATTTATGTCAAATTATGAAAAAGCTTTTCATTTGCACTAAGATTTCTTATCAGTTCTTGTTTACCTAAATTCTAAAGAACGTTTAGCAAAAAAAATTTTTTTAATCGCGTGTAGAAATCACTTAAAACTGCATTTGTTTATAAAAAAATTATTAAAAAATAAAAAAAAAATAATTTTTTCAAATTTGTATTTTATTATTCGAAAGTACATTTACTCACTGATATAACTATAAATTTTTGTTTAATTTATGCAAAAACTCAATTAGTTAAAATTATTTTATTAAAAGGGTTCAAAAATCTTTAATGGGGCCGTACACATAATACGTCACGCGATTTTTGACCATTTCAACCCCTCCCTCCCCCTATGTCACACTTCGTCACAAACCTTGAACCCCTCCCTCCCCCTACGTCACGTCACACACGTAAATTTCACTGTAAATTTTATACATTGGACATTATATATTATATCCTACACTCTAAATTATTGAATCAGTTAAAAATAACTGATTTAGAAGCAAAAAGTCAGTCACTAATTCAAATAGTAATTTTTTTTTCTGACAATTAGTTAAAAATAACTGATGTTTCAATACAATTTTTTTTTATTGATTCAATTAGTCACGTTTAACTACCTACATAGCACCGAAACTTTCCTGAAAATTTATTAAAGATCTTTGTAAATGCGAGTAAATCGATTTACTCGCAAGCTTCGAAATATTTAAATGCAAAGTTTAGTGAAAATTGTGTAAAGATTTAAATGTCCCACTTCAATAAATGTTTAGCGCGAAACTTTCCTGAAAATTTAACTTAAATTTCCACGAAAGTATAGTCGAAAATGTAATTCAAATGTTCAGGAAAGTTTCAAGCTATATTTTTAAGAAAATTTGACGATAAACATTTATTGGAGTGAGAAATTTAAATCTTTACACAATTTTAACTAAACTTTGCAAGTAAATTTTTCGAAGTATGCAAGCATAAAACTTTAATATAAATATTTAGAAAAGTTTCGGTGTTTTGTGGATAATTTTTCTGTTATTTTTAACTGATTCAGAAGCAAAAAGTCAGTCACTGCTGATTGTCAGTTAAAACCATGATTTTTAACTGATTCAAACGAAGAGAATATATTATTTTATCATATTATAAATAATATACCAATAGATGTTAAACAGGTACATAATAGATATTAAATAGTTTAAAGCATTTTTAACTGGTTTTATTTAGAAAAAGTGACATTGTCACATATAATTTCTTATAATCTTTGAATTTAAAAGATTGTGACGTCACGCATGAGTTTATCCCCCCTCCCCCATGTCACACTTAGTCACAATTCTCAGACCCCCTCCCTCCCCCAAGCCGCGTGACGTATTATGTGTACGGTTGTTTAATTAACAATAAAAAATATAATTATAATTTAAATATTTTTGAAATACTCCCTGAAAATTGTACTAGATACTAGTATTTTCAAATACAAATACTTATTTTAAATTTTGCAATTTTGCGAAAATAGGGGGGGGGGCCACTTCAGGAATTTTTACACATAAGTGAAAACCAAATTTCATTTATTTTTATATTTTATATTAAAATTAATGTTTTTGAATTTAATTAGCGTTAAATAAAATTAAAAAATGTCAAATAAAAGTCTATTGTTTTCATTTAAAAGTTTATAATTTTGCTTAAAAATCTGTTTCAAGGTGCCAAAACGTCATGTTGTAATCAGTCCCCACTACCATTTCATATATAAAATGTAATATTTGTAGTAAAATATAATAGTAAATATAATCAGTATTGACATTTTCTTATTGTCTAAGTTAAAAAATATATAAAAAAATATATTTAAAATATATTAAAATCATTTGATAAAGAAAATAACTAAAAAAAAAATTACAGTGTTGTGTATTTAAGATTGTAAACAATAATAAGTAGAGAAACTAATTTTGAAAATTTCGTTCCTCTACTTATTATTGTTTACAATATTAGATATATAACACTTTAATTTTTTCTTTAGTTATTTTTTTTTATCAAATGATTTTAATATATTTTTTTAATTGTTTATTTTAATTCTACCAATTACCGATAAATGTTGCAAGTATTGTTTTAATATTTGTGTAGGGAACCCGTCATTGCAGTGCGAGTACAACTCGCACTTGTTCAATTTTTTTTATTTTTAGTTAAGAAATTAAAGGGAGAAAACAATCTCTCATTTTTTATTCTAGTATACCAATTTTCAGTTCATTAGGTCAAATAATGTAAAAGTTAAGGAAAAAAAAATTTTTTTCAAAATTTTTTTAGTTTTTCCTTGACAACGCTATGGACATTAGTTCATATCAAGTTCTCTATATTTTTCCTGTAATATTCGAGTGAAAATACACCAGCATGCAAAATTTCAGCTCTCCATGTCGAATAGTTTAGAAGTTAAGGGGGAGGGAATGGTCCCTTTTTATGCATTTTTGGCCAAAAATCTTGTTATTTCCTTGACAACGCTATGACCGTCACCTCCAATCACATTCGCTATATTTTTCCTGTAATCTACGAGTGAAAATACATATCTGGACCAAATTTGAGCTCTTTAGGTCAAATAGTTTAGCCGCTAGGGGGGGGGACACGATTTGGCTACGGACACAAGAGTCTCACCAATAGGGTTCCGTCAGTACACCGTAGGTGTACGGAACCCTAAAAATGTACATTATAAATAATATAAAAACACTTTGTATGGATACATTTGAGATGTCAAAAAACGTAAGGTCAATACAATTTTACAAATTATGAAAAAATCAATTTCAAAATGCAAAAGGTACCTGAGTACCTCGTCAGTCCCATAAAGGTTAAATTTATCCTACTTTAATAAAATATTAATAATTTTTTATTCGGATAACCTGACGAGGCTGTTCCGTACACCTACGGTGTATCGGCGGAACCCTATTGGTGAGACTCTTCTGTCCGTAGCCAAATCGTGCCCCTCCCCCCCTAGCGGCTAAACTATTTGACCTAAAGAGCTCAAATTTGGTCCAGATATGTATTTTCACTCGTAGATTACAGGAAAAATATAGCGAATGTGATTGGAGGTGACGGTCATAGCGTTGTCAAGGAAATAACAAGATTTTTGGCCAAAAATGCATAAAAAGGGACCATTCCCTCCCCCTTAACTTCTAAACTATTCGACATGGAGAGCTGAAATTTTGCATGCTGGTGTATTTTCACTCGAATATTACAGGAAAAATATAGAGAACTTGAAATATAATGATGGCCATAGCGTTGTCAAAGAAAAACTAAAAAATTTAAAAAAAAAAATTTTTTTTCCCTAACTTTTACATTATTTGACCTAATGAGCTGAAAATTGGTATACTAGTGTATTATTACACTGCAATGGCGGGTTCCGTACACAAATATTAATAATAATAATAATATTTATTAATATTAATATATTTTTTTAATTGTTTATTTTAATTCTACCAATTACCGATAAATGTTGCAAGTATTGTTTTAATATTTGTGTTCGGAACCCGCCATTGCAGTGCGAGTACAACTAGCACTTGTCCAATTTTTATTTATTTGGAAATAATAAACAAAGTTTCTTCACTCATAAAAGGCGGGTAAAAAATGAGTTTTTTCTTTAAATAGCCGCCATTTTGCTAAAAAAACGTTTTTCAAAAAAGCAAAACGATAAGGCCCCCTAAATTTATCCTATAGTTCAATAATATATCAATAATTTTTCATTCGGTTAACCTGGTGGGGCTGTGGAACGTACGGCGCATAAAAAAATACGGCGCGCAGGGTCTTCTATAAGTTAAGCTACAACCTTCATTTTTAATTTTTTTTAATATAAATATGTAAAAAGTTTAAATAATTATGTACTATTTAAATAAAAAAATCGCAACTCGAAAAATATTTTCGTACATGAAAAAAAATTTCCCAACTTCATGCCTTTTCACCATTGAGAACGGTAACCTCCCCTTAACAATTTTGTTTTTGTTTTTTATATGTTAAAAGCAGGAAAGTTGGCACAGGGAATCACAGAATAGCCATGGTGTAATCATAGTATATTTTCAATAATATGAATAATTGAGGCCTCGGATCGAAGAACTCGACTGCCGTGCGGTCGAAAGAGATCATACCGGGCCCCACACTGCTACCTGACTGGTATTATCCAGGCATCACAGTACCTTTTTTACTCAAAAAAGGTGAAAAGGAGAATTTTTTTCCTCAAAAAGGGAACCAAAAGGGGATAAAAATTTATTTGTTTATACAACTTGCATATATAATTTCCTTGACTTTTCCTTGATTTCAAGACAAAATTTTGACTTTTTCCCTAAAGAATATTCTGCGTCTAAAAATGATTAGACACTCAAAAAAATGTTCTATTACATTTATTTACGAATTTCTTTAACTGTAAAATTATTCGAAAACAACAGATAACTGCTTCTTTAAAAAAAATATTTAATCATTATTATTTTTCCATAGGAATTAAGATTTTCAAAACATTCAAATTCAAATCTTTTTGAAATTCAACAATTTTATAATCATTAAAGATAATCGAGTGATAAGATAATTATTTTTTACTATAAAAAATATTTTTACTGTAACTTCTTCAAAATTATTTTCATCATTTCAATTCAATTAATATTTTCTAAATTTTTTAACTAAAATTTTTCTTTAAATCAAATATTTACAATAATTTTTTTAAAAATTCTGAGAATTTTCAATTTGTTTACAATTCAATTTTACGAAATTTCATCGATTATTCAGAAATTCTTCAATTAAATATATATTTGAAAATAAAAACTTCAAATAATTTCAATTAAACTTTTTGAAAAAATTAATTCTACAGAATTGTTAGTTAAAAATATGAAAAATTCCGATTTTCAAAGAATTCAATTATTTAATTATTATTATTATTTATTTTATTTTAATTATTATTCAATTATTTCTAAAAATTCACGCTATAATGCCTTTAATATTCAATTATAATCGAAAATTTTAACTGAAATACATTTTTAAATTAATTTTTATCAAAAAAAATCTACTAGAATTCAATTATTTAAATAAAAAAATAAAGAATTTATACCTATTGAATATTAAATGTTTCTTAATATTGAATTCTCGTAAAAAATTTTATCAACAAATTTTTAAATAATTAAATTCTTTCGACGAATTTTAATAAAATTTTTAAACATAATTACATTTTTCGTGGCATTTGATTAAAATTATAGGGGAACATAGTCGAGATCGGCCCACTTTTTGACTTTTGTTTATACCTTTTTTTTAATGAATTTGGACAATTGAAGTATATGGTTGAAAAGTCCTGTTTAATAGGAACATTTTTTCTGTACAAAGTAAATTGATTGGTTTTAAAATGAAAAAGTTATAAAGATTTAAAAAAAAAAATTTTTAGTCCACGTTGGTCCTTACAATCAAGGTCGGCCATGTTTAAAATTCAAAGGGCATTAATCGTTAAAAAATAAAATAACATGTTTGGAGTTACGGAAAATTGATTCTTTATTGTTTACAGTTTGTAACATAATGAAATAACAACATAATAAAAATAAACAATATAAAAAAATAAATATAAATAAAAAAAAATTTTGCACTGAAATATTAATAAAATTAAATAAAAATATTAATAAGATGATAAATTATATTATGAGTTATACAGAATTGCAGTTTTTGCAAATGAAGAAGCTCGTCCTCATCTTTGCGCATTTTAAACACAAAGTGGCCGACCTTGACAGAAAGTAACATTACCGAATTGTTGCAACTAAAAAGAAATACGTTTCGGGATTCGATTTTTCACTTTGATTTTCTTTCAACAATGAGTCCCACAAAATTTCTGCATGCTTGCCTTGACGATTTAATTTTTTTTTATCTTTTATTAATGATTTTTTACATGATGCACAAAACTTTTTTTGAGCTTTTTTTGTACCGACGTCACAGAAAACACAATTTTCGATTCTCCGAAAATGTAATTGAACAAAAAGTTAGGTTTTACTAAGACAAGCTTCGACAAGCATGCGCGTAGGTGGCGCTAGTGAACTTGACAAAAAAACGCGAATGGCCTACCTAGACAGTGGTCCAACCTCGACTATACTCCCCTACTAAAAATAATTGAAATTCTGTGATGAGTTGATTATTTATGAAAATAATAAAATTATTGCAAAGAAATTTATAAAATATTTGTAAATAATAGAATTCTTGTGAAATTATTTTATTATTTATGAAAATAATTAAACGTTTGCGTAGAATTTTATTAAAATTTTTCTTAAATAATTGAATTCTTGTGGAAAATTTTATTAAAATAGTAGATATTGTATATAATTGAATTTAGGAAAATTTTTGCAAATAATTGAAATTTCGCAAAGAATTTTTAAAAAAATTTTTAAAATAATTGAATTTCTGCGAAGAATTTTATTATTTTTTAAAATAATTGAATTTTTGCAATTATTTGAAACTTCTCCAAAATTAAAATTTTTTTTAGTGTTTTTAACTAAAACTTCTCAATAAATTTATTATTTTTAATAATTAATTAAATATATATATATATATATATATATATATATATATATATGTTACGGTTAAAGTGCGAAGTCCGGTGAATGTGCACATTAACCGGCGAATGTGTACATTTACCGGGCTTTTTGGTAAATGTGAATAATCTATCATTCTCAGAAGAAATTATGTACATTTCCCAAGTACCTACATATTGACCAACGTTAGTTGGTAAATGTAGAAATTGAAAGCAAGTAATTTGTTCAGTAATTATAATTATTATTATAAAATATGATAATGTAAGGAATTATTATAAATAAATAAATTCTTAATATAAGTAATTAAATAATATAAATTTTAAAAAAGAAATAAAGTATTCATTATTTTTAAAGTAATGAATAAAATATATGTATTAAAAAATTTAACTAATTTTAGAAAAATTGAAATTTTGAAAATTTTTGCAAAAATGTAAGTTTTTTAGAATTTCTAATGAAATTCATTAAAAATTGAAATTTTATAAAATTTGAAGTTAAATTCTTTTTAAGTTCATCTATTTATGAAAATTGTAAAAGAAACTATTTTAAAGTTCAATTAATTTTGAAATGTATAAATAAAATTATTCATTAAATAATTTCTGAGTTATAATTTTATGATAGTTTTTCAAGAATTAAGTTATTTAAAAAGAAATTATTGTCAGAAATGGAAAAAATTGAATGTTTTATATTAAAATTTTTGTTTTTTCTAGAAAAAACTATTATAATAATAATATTTAAATGTTAATTAATTATTTTTCTAAAGGTCTGCATTCTGTTGAATGAACCACCTTATAATTTATAAAATTCTTTATACGATACCTATATTATATAAATTATTAACATAAAAAAACATATTTATATTATGTTGTGGTGTTAATAATCTAAATCAGATATGAAACGCACTGAATTCTATAAATTTGCGTCTAAATTTTATGATTATACACTTTGAAAAAAATTTCAGAAAAAGAAAAAGTTGTTTATTTTTTATTAGAAAAAGGTGAAAAGGGTACAAATCAGCAAAAAAGGGGAAAAAGGTGACAAATCGTCAAAAAATGTTAAAAAGGGTATAAAATTGAAATAAGGAATAAGGGGACAAAAGGGGAAAAGGGGACCAACTGTGATGCCTGTATTATCCCTTGCAACCGCGCGGAGGTCGAGTTCTGCGATCCGAGGTCTCAATTATTTATATTTTACGTCAAAATAAGTTTAGTAGTCTAAGGTTAGTGAAAACAAATGACATAAAAAAATAAAAATTGCTAATAATTTGTCTAAAATTACGTGGAAAAATGTTTGTGATCCCTGTAATAGTAATAATAACAATATTAATATTAGTAATACAATATTTATAAAATAATAATAATTAAATAGATATCATTAAGAAAATATTTAATTTAAAATAATAAATAATTTTAAATTTCATTGAAAATTTGTAAGAATCGTGTAGGTATAATTAATTTATTATTAATTCGTATTAAAAATTTAGATTTGTTAAATTATAATAATTGTAGAGTAAAATATTTTTTGTCATGTTAATTATGTTATAATAATTCTTTGATTTTTTTTATCATATAGAAGATTTTATAATCTTATTTGCTTACCGAAGAATCACTGACAACACAGGTGCGCATCGAAAAACTCTCGTGTCACATCTTAGAACTTGCAACGGATCCAAGACAATATTTTCTTGCGTCAAGAAAACATTTTTCACAGTTGAATTTTCTATTAATAGTGAATTTATCGACAAAACCCATAAACATCTCGGTAGAACTGTATTCAATCTCAGCCATACTTGTTTATACAATTCTGCAATTTAATTTTCTCTTATTAATTATTTTGTAAAAATATAAAGGCCTAAATAGGATTAAAATATTTGTGATTGCAATTATTTTCAAAATTTGCAATTACAATTTTTCAAAAAGTGATTTTCAAAAATTGCAATAAAATACTTGACAAAAATCAAATATTTCCAATTAAAAACAAAAATTTATTTATTTCATTATAAGTAATTATTTTTTATTTTACACACTAAAAAAAAGTCTTACTTTTAGCCTATTTTTGAGGCTGAATTTAAGGTGTAAACGGAGTCAGCCCCGTTAAACAAGGACAGACTTATGTGAAATACATGGGCTGAATTTAAGGTGTAAACGGAGTCAGACTTTTTTTCCTGTGTATTATTTGATTAAATGATGCATAAACTATCCAAGAATGATATGTAATACTATATTATATATTTTAAATCGCTATTTTAAATGTCATGTAGTAAATGCGTCCTGAAATTTTAAACCCGATTTTCTCCAAACTACATTTTTCAAAACTGCGTACACTGTAACTCGCTCAATTTTTGACCGATTCATTTGGAATTTTAACTGTAACTTCTTAGATAAATTATCTAAGGAAGTACACACGCTTTTTAAGATTCATAAATAATTAAGATTGTTTTGAACAATTTAAACTCGATTTTTATTTAAAAATTGAAAGAAAATTTTTTAATCTGACGCCAATTTGCGAATTTTTCATAAAAATAAATAATCGTGGGTACTTTTCTAGCAAAACTAATGTAGATTAACAAAAAATTTTGTTTTTTGCTCTTGGTGCTGTTTGCAGAATGTTATGTTGTACACAGATTCGCTTCTCGAAAAAAACTCATTTTCCGTTTATCATCGGTCAATGCCCTATTTTGTATCAAAAGTTATAAATGAAAATTTTTTTCTGTATCTTAAAATGTTTATAATAAAGCCTCAAAATTTTATTTTGATCCATACAATAGTTTTCAAGAAATAAATTTCGAAAAAAACGTTCAATTTTCAGTGTGCCTGGGTAGTATAATCCCTTAATATAATTTAGAAGATATCCAAAAACTTATTCTTTTATAAATAGTTTAATACTGTTATTTTTTACACTATAAAATCGAAATAAGTTGTATATTATACTAAAAATACCTCATATTTTGTTGCAATATGTGAAAAAAAAGAAAAATGTCGAATTTTTTGAAAATAGTCGAAAAAGTCATACTTAAAATCCGAAGCCTGCTTATATGGAAATTAAAATGTTAGGATGATCTCTGCTAATAGAAATAAAAAATTGAAGAAAAATGTTGCTATTTGTGCGATTCCATGGGAGATTTTAGTTTTTTCGGAGTAAGTAAACCAATTGCAATGAAACTTAGGAATTTTAATCTACACATAAAAAGAAACATTTCCACCAAATATTACGTCAAAATATTCAGTAGTTTTTAAGATGTCAAAATTTTGGAAAAATTTTGAAATCGTTATATCTTCTTTCCATCTTAACCAAATCACTTAATTCTTTTTGGAAAAAATTCAGCATAAAAAAACGAAAAAATTTTTTATATTATGTTTATAAAAAATTTTTATAAACAAAAAAGTTATTAAATAATAATTGAATAACTTTTGCACGACTAAACGAAATTGATTGAGACAAACACTGAACAAATCTTCACTGTGGTTTTTTTAAGATTCCGAAAAAAACATGGTACATCACGAAACATTTTTATACAATATTTTAATATTTTTGTTCACTTTTGAGCGTAAACATTAAAAGTTTCTGCTACTTTACGTGCAAATTCAGGTGCGCGCGCAGACCACTCTCTCTGAAACCGGAAATTCGTAGATGATTAGAAAGAGAGGTCTGCGCGCGCATCTGAATTTGCACGTAAAGTAGCAGAAACTTTTAATGTTTACGCTCAAAAGTGAACAAAAATATTAAAATATTGTATAAAAATGTTTCGTGATGTACCATGTTTTTTTCGGAATCTTAAAAAAAACACAGTGAAGATTTGTTCAGTGTTTGTCTCAATCAATTTCGTTTAGTCGTGCAAAAGTTATTCAATTATTATTTAAGAACTTTTTTGTTTATAAAAATTTTTTATAAACATAATATAAAAAAATTTTTCGTTTTTTTATGCTGAATTTTTTCCAAAAAGAATTAAGTGATTTGGTTAAGATGGAAAGAAGATATAACGATTTCAAAATTTTTCCAAAATTTTGACATCTTAAAAACTACTGAATATTTTGACGTAATATTTGGTGGAAATGTTTCTTTTTATGTGTAGATTAAAATTCCTAAGTTTCATTGCAATTGGTTTACTTACTCCGAAAAAACTAAAATCTCCCATGGAATCGCACATTTGTAAATATATAGATTTAATTTCTCGATGAATCGAATAAATATAAAAAATTGACTCACCTTGAATATATCTAGGCACTTTCTCATCGAGAATCGCCTTGAAATAGTGAATAATAATGGAAGCGTGGGGCCAAATATCGGAAGGTTTCATTGATAAAAGTTGTCGCAATAATCGTCCTGTTCTTGAGGGACATGTTTTAATATGTCCAAATGATTCGATAATTGATGAATCATTAATAGTCAATTTCTCCTGATTCGATGTGACTGAATTTATATTGATCATATCGTCATCCAACCAATCGTCAACCAACGATAAATGGGGAAAGTGTGTTGCTAATAGTCGTAAGAGTGGTGAAAATAGACCAGCGTAACTTATCTGATCTCGTTGCACTTGTTGTAATAGATACTTGATTGGTAATTCAGATAGAAAATCCGTGGAATATGATTTGACTTTTTTCCCCTGTGATATAAAATGATGCATATTTGATAATCTCACATCTTCGTAGAGTAAAAGATAGTATAAAAATAATAATTGCGATGTTAATGATGGCTTTGATGTATCGACATCCATGTAATCGGTTTCCATTTCAACGATGCTCATGACACTTTTTTTCGAGTCAAAATTTGCCCCGAAGACACTGTTTTGAAATACTTTGCGAATTTCATCTTCGGTGATTGGTTTATTTGTGTGATCGGATGCTTTATTATTGATGACTAAAATTGAATTCACGTAGACTTCGACGAGTGCGGGCAGAACTGGATGTAGAGGTGGTACACTGTCGCAAATTTGACGGTAGATCCAATTTTTGATTGGTACCTTGTGCTTGGCGAACGCTCGTGATTTTAACAGTTGATGGATGCAGTGAACGGGAAGAAAGCCGGGAATATTTGCGTTTAGATTTGCAGTTACGGGAACTTTAACCGCGTGTGCTGTGACGACTTGTTCGGTAAATATTTCCTGCATGAATATTTGTTTCATTCTTGTGAGATTATTGGGTCTGATGGGTATTTTCATTCCTAGGGTTGCGCAAACTAATTCACAGATTGCGGACAGTTGATTGCTGTGGAAATGAATGGCCATGAGGAGGAGCATTTCGCCAAAACTCGCTGAAACGCCACTTGCACTTTCGAAATAGGCTTCTTCGCGCACCAACCACTGGACCCATTCGATACTCTTCTTTTCCAAATTTGTGTGACTAATCAGAGAAGGACACGCGATTAGCATACACAGTCCTAGGGAGACAAAACGTACCCCCGCTGGCGATGGTGGTGGATGAGAAGTCAATAGTTTGACAATCATTGAAATCTCGTCGTCCTGAAATTTAATTCCTCCGATTCCTCGCAGAGCGCAATAGAGTCGTAGTAGTGCACTTGCTTGCACAACGTGAGATTCGGCTAATTGTGAATCTGAACTGTGTGAAACAATATTTTGCAGTCTCCGCAATAATTCCTCACGTAGTGATTGTAGAGCCGTGTGTGATTCCCATTTTCGTTTCTGACCATTTCTAATGAACATTGCAATCCAATTTCTCACCTGTTGATCGTTTCCTAAAAGAAGACCGGAGACAAATGCAACCATATCGCTTTGATAGGGCGAATTGCTCATTGATTCGTTTTCAAGACTGAGGGTGATTGCGAGTGCTGGCATTCGACAGAGTTCGACGCACTTTGCACGAACAGCGAGTGATTGACTGGGATTCATTCGGCATAACATTGTTAAGGCTTGCGTTCGAATACTTCCGAGATTTGATTCCTCTTGTCTTTCGCCATTGACTATTAAATGTGTGCACACTTCGGTGAAACTGTCGGGACTATTTGCCACTACCCAACATATTATTTCGGGTCCATGATTCACGTGTAGAAGAGTTTCGCAAATAACTGGTATTGATAAGAGATCGGGTAATTCGGCGAGTGCTATGCAAATAACGTAACTTATTTCCTCCATATAAACTGCATTGTCGAATAGATCGGATTGTTTTATTTGAAAGTCCTCATTTTTCTCCTGTTCTCGTATTTGGGACGAGATGAAGAGAATTTCACTCAATACGAGACGAATCCGTCGTGATGCTTCACTTCTCTCGAATTCAAGTGCCAATCCACTTTGAAGTGATTGAGCGAGAACACTGTCACTCTGGCTGTTTCCTAATTTTTGCCTAGAAAGATAACTTTGTTTAGAGAAAAGATTTTCGAAGACAAATTGTAGAATAAACATTATTGGTCATTTAGAAAAATTTCAATTTGTTAATTCAGTTTAAATCAAATTTTACCAAGACAGGGTTGTCATAAAAATTTTATTTTATTTTTCCCTGATTTCCAGACAAAATTTTCATTAATTATTTTTAAATAAAAAATTCAGATTTTCAAAGATTTTAATTTAAAACCTTTTCGAAAGGTATTAAATGTAATGCTTTTTATATTCAATTATCAAAAATTTTAACAGAAATTCATTTTCAAATCAATTTTTATTAGAAAATTCTACGAGAAGTCAATTATTTAAGTACACAAATAAATAATTTATTTATTGAATGTTTCTTAAAATTGAATTCTCATAAAGAATTTTATCAACAAATAATGAAATTATTATTAGACTTTTTTCGACGAATTTTAACAAATTTTTTAAGAATAATTACATTTTTCAAGAAATTCGATTGAAATTGTATTTAAAAAAATATAATTCAATTCTTTTAAAGAATTTTAATAAAATTTTTAAGAATAATTAACTTTTTGCGAACAATTTTATTATTTCTGAAAATAATGGAATTGAATCATTTTTAAGTTCATTTTTATTAGAAAATTCTACGAGAATTCAATTATTTAAATACTTTTGTATTTTTATAATTCTCATAAAAAATGTTATCAACAAATTTTTATATAATTGAATTCTTTTCACTAATTTTAATAAAATTTTTAAGAATAATTACATTGTTGTAGGAATTTGATTAATATTGTATTAAAAATAATTGGAATTCTGCGATGAGTTGTATTATTATTTATGAAAATAATTGAATCTCTGTAAACAATGTATGATTTATGTAAATAATTGAATTAATGGAAAGAATTTTATAATAAACCTGTAAATAATTGAATTTCTGTGAAAATTTTATATTACATGTTTATGAAAATAATTAAATGTTTGCGTAGAATTTTATCAAAATTTTTTTTAAATAATTGAATACTTTTCGAAAATTTTATTAAAATAGTAGATATTGAAAATCATTGAATTCTTTTTCAATTCAATTAGTTTTGAGACATTTAAGTAAAATTATTCATTAAGTAATTTGTAAGTAATAATTTTATGATTTTTCTTCAAACATTAAGTTATTTAAAGAGAAATTATTGTCAGAAATAGAAAAAATTGAAGGTTTTATATTAGAATTCGTCGTAATTTTCTAGATTATGAGGGAAATAAAAAAGACACCAAAAACTCAGAATTTTCTTATAAATTCAAAAAATTGAATTTTTTCCAGTACTTTTAATAAAACGAAAAATCCCTGACTTCTCTGACCAGTGTCAATTCTGAAAAATGGAAAAAGTGCCACGATTTTAACACATCCAGAAGTAATTGCACAGAATAGTGAATCAATCGCTAATAAAATTAAAAATTTATTCAACTTTCTGTAATTATTTCCAAAGTCAGTAACGAAATACAAATCAATTGTTTATGTTCTGTTTTTTAAATAGAAAATATATACCTTAATTGTTGTTCTTTCCGGACGTCAATTTCCAAACCATGAAAATCAATTGACAGTAAACCAACTATGGAATTGACTGATTCAATTGCTGAGAGAATTGTTAAAATTTCTTTTCTTGCCTCGACACATTCTTTTGTTATATCCAGAGGTGATATTAAACTCATTCTAACCAAACATGGTAAAATTGGTCGTACCTCTTTCTCAGAGCACATTGCTAATTCTTTTGTATTTACATTTTGAATGGCGGAAAAAACACGAGGAATAACTGGTGTTGGTGTTATCATTTTTTCTGTTAATTTTTTAACTAAAACAACTAAATAACTAAAATAACACGATAATTCCACTTTGCCGCTAATAACATCCAAGTTGACGTTTTATTTGGTATCGTGGCCGCGGCCATATTGGATTTTTATTCTATGCAGTGGGAGATGCTGCCTCTAGTGGCAAATTTGAAAATTAATTCATATTTTTAAAATTTATTTACTGCTAACTAATGTTGTAAACTAATATTATTAATTAAAATTTTTAACTTATGTTGTTAATTATAATAATTATTAACTATAAACATTGAGGAATTGTTTTAATGGAATATATATTGTACTAAATTATACAGTAGGCAACCCGTCATACATCTATGTAGAAATGCATTTTTTTCATCTTTTGGTTAATTAATTAGAATTTTAATAAAAAGAGATAGATTGGTTTAATTAATAAACAAAATTAGATTTGAAAAATAAAGTTTTGAATGTGAATAAAAATAATTACCATGAATGCAGTAGAAACATTAATATTTACATTTCATATAAATAGGAATATAAATTCAGGGATCGCAAAAAGTCACCTTTTTACCGTTTTTTTTTTAATTTTAGCACCTATTTTACCTATTCCGTTAAATTTTACCTTTTTCACCTATTTTGTGAACTTTTTAAAATATTTTCAACCAAAACTACACTGAAAAAAATGTATTTAATTCAAATAACCGATTACAAATACCATTTAATTGTATCCAAAAAAAATTATTTTATTCCAGGAAATATTTAATTGATAATATAGTTAAGTAATCACGGTTATTTAAATTAAAGGAGTTTTATTAAAATTGCATTATAAATAATTGAATTTATGTAAAGAATTTTCTTATTAATGGAGATATATTGAATTTTTGGAAAGAATTTCATTGAAATTTTCGAAAATAATTGATTTCTTGCGAAGAATTTTATCAAAATTTTTTAGAATAATAATTGAATTTTTGAAGAATTTTTTTATTTATGAAAATAGTTGACAGGCTTCCCACTCATGCCACTATTGACACTTTTTGACACTTTTTTCAGTTGATGCCACTATTTAGCTACTATTTTGAAAAAAATGCCACTAATGTCACTTTTTTGTAAAAAAAAGGCCACTATATAAAGACACTATTTTCAACTCACATGTTTAAATTTTAACCTTCAATGTTCAATTTTTAACTCAGGGTGGCCACCAGGCATTGAACTTTGAAAACTTGTAATTAGATGTGAATTTTGTAAAACCTTGAAATAACATGGAATTGAAGGGCTACATAAAATAAGGGGACGAACGCGAGGCTTGGAAGGGATACTACCAGTCGGGTAGCAGTGACAGGCCTTGAGCCGCTCGCTGCTACCTGACTGATATTATCCCTTTCAACCATGCGTTCGTCCCCTTATTTTATGTAGCCCTTCAATTATGATTTTTTCTTAAATCTTGAATTTTACTAATTTTATTGATAAATAAATAATTTTTTTTGCTTGTCAAATTTACATTTTTGTATGCAGAATGCAATTTTGAAACCTTGGAAATTTCTTAAAAACCTGAAGAAACCTGTAATTGACATTGAACTTTATCAGCAAATTTTAGTGTCCACCCTGTAACTGTAGATGCCAAAAAAATTACGTTTAAATTAATTACCTGCAAAATTTTACTATACCGCTATAATTGCGCAGTCTGACTGATCGCTATAATATTGGACATTATTTGTGGACGTCCACATGAAAAGGCCCATATTGTCGGTTCTAGTTTTCGAGATAATCGCAATTTAGTAATTTTGGAGCAAAATCTTAATTTTTTTTTTATTTTTTATTATCAATCTACATGTTTTGACAAGTCGAATCATGCGGTTTCCATTAATTTATCGATAATTTAACTGTTTAATTTTATTGGTTCTTTAGAAAAATGAAAAGGGCCCATTTTGTCGATCATTTGCAAAAGTAATCCGTATTTTAAAAATGGAGGTGTGAAAAAATTTAAAACCTCTTGATTTTTCATCTTTAAGATGTCCTGGACTGTAAACAATATATCTGAATAACTTTCCAGAAGAACCATAGATATTGATGTTAGAGTCATTTTTTTCGTAATTGTCGAAATGAAAATTTGGATATTGCGTCAATTTTTCCCGTGTAGAAATTGCCATGTTATGGCCTACAGAATGATCAAAAGATCTGGCCCCGATTTGGGCCATGGTTAAATTTCTACACGGGTTGCATAATAGAGACTGTCAAAAAATTTTAAATAAGTTTAATATATCTATTCTTTTTCTTCAAATGACACAATAAAATTGTACCTAATTATTAATATTGTAAAAAAATGGTTTTTTAAAAGAAAAACTGTCCTTTTTAGAAAAGGGCCCATATTGTCGATTTGTCGTATTTTCAAAATTAAGAGGGAGAGGATGGTTTTAAAAATTTTAAACCTGTTGGTTTTTTTATCTTCAAGGTGCCCTGAACTGGAAACAATTCTTATCTGAATAACTTCCAAGAAGAACCAGAGATACAACAATTAGTTGGTATCGCAATCTTTAATTCCGTTTTTCTCGAAATGAGGTTTTTGGCGTTCTAAACTTTGAAATTCCGTAACTCAGCGAATTTTTAACCAAAAAAGTTCTAAGACCACTCAAAATTTTCCAAATTTTGCCAGGAATATATAGTCTGTTTGTCCCTCCGCAGATAGTTAGTTGAATACTCCAGTTTTCTCCGTGTAATATTTACCAAATCTTATAAATATTATCTATCTTTAGATTTTTCACGAAATAGGAAGCTATTATCGGCTTAAAATATTTTTATACCCTAACTTTGAAAACTCATAATTAAGTAAAAAAAATTCTTATGGTCTTAAAACAACCTACAAGTATATCATTCCTACCTTATTACTATACAAAACTGCACAAAAAATTTTTTTGTCCTACCTGCACGAAAAGTATGTCATTTCGGGCACTTAAAGTGGGCGCAAAGTAACTGATTCTCGACCGGGGCCGGGGAAGCGGGCGCAAAAGTTATTTTACGCCCGCTGACGTCACACAAGCGGGCGCAAATGTACTTTTGCGCCCGCTTCATCTAGCCCGAGCGGGCGCAAAGTACTTTTACGCCCGCTTGCTGTTCTTTTGCGCCCGCTTCGCTCGTGCCCTCAATGCCATACTTTCCTCGGCCGGCACGTGAGAGCGTAGCCGTTGTTGAATCGGTGTCGACGAATTGCGAAAGTCAATTAATTAATTAATTGATCACACTTTTCATCGACTTCGCGATTCAACACTAAACCCCCACCACAGTCCGAATATTAGAGGACACGGAAATTATAATAATTTAAAAGACTACTTGGAAGTCGGACCAGTCACATTTGCCAGGAGCAATTGTATCGCTTCATAATAAATAATATGCCCCTATTTTGCCACTTTTCTGAACATTTTATGCCACTTTTGACACTATTTTTTATTGAAAAACTCAGTGAGAGGCCTGGTTGAAATCTTGCCAAAGTAATAGTAAATGACAATAAAATAAATTTTATAATAGATTTTATTCATGTTTATTTAACGTTTAAATACAGTAAATATTTTATATATATGAGGCATTCCATGTCAAGTGATCCAGGTGTCTTACGGTGTAATGCTTATTTCGATAATTTTTTACTCTTAAACTATTAAACATAAAAATTTGGCAAGGTACATTTTGGAAAGGTTTTTTCATGCTCTTTCGATTGAAAATAAGCATTAAAAAAAAAAAAATTTTATGACCCAAAAAAATCAAAATTAAAAATAAATTTTAATTTTTTGGAAAAAAGGTCCCATTTTTTTTTTTTTTTTTTTTTTTAAACGAAAGCTAAGGTTTTTTCCTAAAAGGACATATAAATGAAAAAGTGGGACAAGAATGTTTAAACATTGAAAAACAGAGGTTTCTACTCTCTAAACCCGGTTTTTAGCTCTGTTTACGAGAAAATTCATTTTTTCAATGTTTAAACATTCTTGTCCCACTTTTTCATTTATATGTCCTTTTAGGAAAAAACCTCAGCTTTCGTTTAAAAAAAAAAAAAAAAAAAAAAATGGGACCTTTTTTCCAAAAAATTAAAATTTATTTTTAATTTTGATTTTTTTGGGTCAAAAAAAATTTTTTTTTTTAAATGCTTATTTTCAATCGAAAGAGCATGAAAAAACCTTTCCAAAATGTACCTTGCCAAATTTGTATGTTTAATAGTTTAAGAGTAAAAAATTATCGAAATAAGCATTGTACTGAAAAACCCAAAAATTTAACCCCCTCCCCCTCGGAAAATATTGGACTAGGTAAAAAAATATTTTCACGAAAAATTACTATCTATTAGTACTACAAAAGCCCCAAGTTTTGCTACGATTGGAGAAAAATTTTTCTCCACCCGGATCACTTGACATGGAATGCCTCATATATGAAGGAGTTTACACCGTAAGCCTTCCCTACTAAAAATAAAATCAGGAATCGTCATGAATGGTCAGAATTTCTGAACATTCCTGAACAGTCTCACCACTTCTGACGTTTTCGAACGTTTCTCACCATTCCTAACCAAATACTTTCCAAGCTCCTCCCACTTTACTCCCACCATTTTCGAAGCTGTGACCATTTCTGAAATTCCTGACCATTTCTGAAATTCTTGACTATTTCTGAAATGTGTGAACACATAACCTATAAAAATTTTGGTACATCTTTCTAATTTTGGTAAAGTCTCATGAAAATTTATATATGTATACATATAAAATCTTTCAAATTTATTTTTTACATTTCAGAATACATTATTCTATTATAAAAATTGTTCTTTTAACTTAACAAAAGTTCTCATTTTTCAAATTGGTATAATTATTGAATTAATTATACAGCAAAAGTAGGTAAATAAATCAAAACAATTCGGACCGTTCTTTTAACATTATTTAATATATTTATTTAATGTATATTTATAATATATTAATTTAATATATGTATATTTACTTGTAATTATGTAATATAGTTAATTAATAATAAATTTTGTTTCATAATATTAGTAATTTACTATACCAGTCAGTACTTATTATGAGAAGTATTTGCATTATAATTGAAATACAGTTATATTTAAATTATTATTAATCATTAATAGAATAATTTCTTACTATAATGATTATTAATAATTTAAATTTAAAATTTATAAAAATTTCAATATTGCATTAATAATTCATTATTATTATAAATTATAATGTTAAATTAAATTAATATTAAATACTAAATTTATTTTAAATGCAGATATAATAATAATTATTATTAATCTGTATTCGTATTATAGTTTATAAAACATTACAAATTGTAAAGTTAAGACTTAATTTATTATTGATTCAATTAATAATGTTAATTTTTATTAATTCACTAAACCTATTATGACTAAATTGAAATATAATTAATTAATAAAAATTATTTAACAGTTTATTCTGATTTATTGATAATATTGGTAATTGAATTTTACTATTTTACAGTTGCTCTTTATATATAGACAGCTGAATCCAGAAATATGTAAGTCGGTTCGGTAGTCGCAGTCGTTAGGGCAGTTAGTTTAGGCACTAGGTTAGGTCATGCGTCGGGGTTCGATCCCCGTAGGGTCCAAATATTAATTTAATTCCGGGAATTAGTTTCAAGTTGTTCCGTATGTAAACAAACTGATATTAATTAATAAAATATATTTTTTAAATTTATTTGTTGCAACTTTTTGCATATTGTTTAAATAAATAAAACAGAAGTGGCTTAAAAATATGGTCAAAAATGAGATACAAATGGTCTCAAATAGTCACCAATTATGGGCGTGCTCAACAAAGAGGAGGGGATAGTAGCAAACTTGTGACCACTTTAAACTTCCTCCTGATCAGTTGTGATAGATTTCTGACGAGATACATCCAGAATCGTAAGAAAACTGGATTAAAGTGGTCAGGCGGCCTGACCATTCCTAATTTTATTTTTAGTAGGGTTAAATATAAGCCTCCGCGCGCATAAACGGATATACCTCCAGGAGCATATATTTGCGCCTGCGCGAACACGTGGTCAAGGCAAACTCTTTCACAACACAGAATAGAATATAATTAACGTTGGCCCCAGGGAGTAAGACTAAGGAGACTGAACTAATGCTATGGAAGTGAAACCATATTGAAACTATACGTAAGACTGAAAATTATGGTTTTCGCGCATGCGCACATGCAATATATTTGTCTCTGTCTTTCTCAGTAACTCAGATGCGACTGAGAAAATCATTATAAGCTACAAGTTGAGAAGGTTATGTTTAATGTTTGTGAATGTTGTGCGTTTCAGGAAATATTATTAATAATAACTATTAGTAAATTGAAAAAAAAATTAATTTAATGAATATAAATGTGCATACAAAAATATATACTAAAGAGTGTATATTTTTCAGTGATAAGTAATATATTAATAATATAATGAAATATTTATAAATGTTCAGAATCAATTTTTTTGGTATATAACTACAAAGTGTTTTATTCTTTGTCGAAACAATTGAACAATTCCTAAATAAATAATATTTACGAATTTGTAATTTACTTTAATTATATACTTTATAAATAAACAGCTTTAAATGTCACATAAAAGTTATCAATAAGTTAATTTATTCGTTTGTCGATCATTGTAATATGATGTTTTGCATCCTGGTATGCAACAAACCATAATTTTGAAATTTTATTTTAGGAATCATATGTCAAAACATAACCATAACCTATTGATAAGTTTTTGTTCTCTCACTTGCTTATATTTTACGATATAAAGAGAGAGAGCAATATGCGCATGTACTGCGCATGCGCGCGGAGCATAAGTTTTGTCATTCTGCGAGTATAGTTCCCCTACAGAAAAAGGTTTCATTTTTGAGAGACTTCACACAGTCAGTTCAGTCTCCTTAGTCTTACTCCCTGGTTGGCCCATACTGGCATTGCGCCTGTATATTTGGCCATGACCTGGTGTGTTTCACAACACAGCTGCAGGCAAACACTTTGCGCAGACGCAAGTATATCCTCATGGAGGCATATCCGTTTAAAGGCCTAAGCACAATAGATTAGAAAAGGACAGAGATATATTTGTGTCCTTGTCTATCTCATGCGTCTCGTTCGCGAACGACTTTCGCGAACCTATTGTGCGTTGGACTTTAGGGATGGGTAAGTCGACTCCGATTCTTATGAAGAATCGATTCTCGACGGCCTAAAGTCGATTTTTTAGAATCGAATCTTAAACAGGGATGGGTGCGTATAATACATGATGTATAATACGTGGTTTAAAGGCCTTTCTCCAATAGGTTTTAAAAAGTGTGCGAAGGACTGCGTCTGCGTCGGTTGCTATAGCAACACATGCTAAAATCAACGCAACGCAGTCATTCGCACACTTTTTAAAACCTATTGGAGAAAGGCCTTTATACATGTATAATAAATACTACGTATATTACGTCCTAGGTTTTCTACATTATGTATATTACATGTGATGACGTAACTCAGTAACTGAAAGGTGGTATTTTAAAATTTCTTTGTTTTTAAATTAAAAAAATTTTTATCGTTTTGTTAATAGTAAAATAAAATGTTTATTAATTAAAATCTTTACATATTTAATTTCTTTTATTTAGAAATTTAATCATAGCCGTCACAGTAATATATGTATATGATGTATATATAAGCATACAAAACGTATATTCACTGGTGTCATAGTAGTGCAAAACTTTTTTTATCAATTAAAATTTTGTTTTAAATTTAAATATAGGAATAATGGGAATATAAATAATAAATAACAAACATTTGAGGTTATGGTAAAGAGGGTAAATATGTCAAAATAAGTCTGCCATCATGATTATGTATTTTACCTAGTTTTATACAGTTTTATACGTATAATACGTCGAAAATGTATTATACGTATAAAACCTCGAGTGACGCGTCAAAACCCATCCCTGTTCTTAAATAGTAAAAGTCGATTAGGGATTCGATTCTTTGTAGAGAATCGAACATAGACGTACATATGTCGCTGATTGTCTTTGCCGATAGAAAAGTTTCAAAAAATTGGACGTCAACGAATCAAATATATTAACTCTAATGAAAATTAAAATTTTTTCAAAAGATCATACAAGGCGCTTCTTTAAATTATATTTTTCATTATTATAAAAAATATTATTTATATTATATTAATTTTATTAAAGTCAAGAGACTTACCCATCCTTAAAGGCCTAAGCACAACTACTTCGCGAATGTCGTTCGCGAACGCAATGCATGGGTTAGAAAAGGACAGAGATATATTTGTGTCCTTTTCTAACTCATGCTTTAGGCCGCAGTCCCATGGCAGCGTTTTGCGTTGCGTTGTAATGAGAGAGAATGCAGCAAACGTATATTTGCGTCTTTTTTTCTCCCATTACGACGCAACGCAAAACGCTGTCATGGGACTCCACCCTTACATTCGCGAACGACGTTCGCGAAGTAGTTGTGCGTTGGCCTTAATCCGTTTATGCTCGCGCGCGGAGGCTTATATAGTACTTATATAGTACGAAAGGACTTTATTAAGGATTAATAAAATAATTTTATATATAACTAATTTCTACTGAATGTTATTGACTTATTTATTCGTAATTATATTGACTTTCTTGTGTTGATATATTAATAAAACAAACGTGCTAGAATTTTCTGTACGTACAGCATACATAGTGGCATGAATCCAAATTTTTGTGGTCTAAACAATTTTTAACTCAGTATCTTTTAATAATTACAATAATTATTAATTGAGTTAGTAGAACATAATTTATATTAGACAGTTTTTGGTGAAATTCGGAATCATGGAAATTGAAAATTTTATAATTTCTTGTAATTGCGCATATTATTAATTAATCTAATTATATTATCTTATATATGCCTTTTTTCCCATTGGTAAAATTTTTATTTGGTGTATTTATATAGTATATAGATATGTTTGGAGAACTTTATTTTTCTTGAAAGCTATTATTTATGTTTTTCTAAACTAATTTTTAAACATTTTTTTTCATTGTGTGAGATTTTAAATATTAATTAAATAATTAGCACCAAGAGTCTTTAGTTTCTAGGTTTTTACTTCTCAAGATCTTGTAGTGCGAATTAATTAATTTCTCAAAAAATGAGGAATTATTCAATTTTATTTATATGTGTATCTATATATATAATGATCACAAATGTTATTTATTATAATCGTTAAATTGTAATCTTATACAATTGTGGGTATATTAATGCTTTAATTATTATATTATGTTTATCAACTTTATCTTTTGTTGATAATAAAATACAATTAGTTATTTTATTTTTTTAACGATATGCAAAAAAGTATTGGTAGCAAGAATAATTGTTCAATTATTTGGAAAAAGTTCAACAACATTTGTTTTCTTCTCTAATAATATTTAAGAATCGTTATTCTAAAATTAAATTTATTAGTCATTGATATTTAGTAGCTAAAACTAATTTTTCGAATTTGAATAAATAACTACAGACATTTTTTTAACGAACTTTGTTAAGGGTTACATCATTGATCACTTTGTAATTATTGTTCTTGGATTGCATTCAAATTGTCTTGGCGTAGGGGAGAATAGGTGCAGTTGTTACAATTTTGATAAAATCAGTTACAGTGATTAGAGCTTAACTCCAATTTGTTTGGTCATACAATTAAATCAAAGGTATATTATCTAGTTTTAAAAGGCCATAATTGATTTAGCTGCTCTATATCTCCCTACTAAAAATAAAATCAGGAATCGTCATGAATGGTCAGAATTTCTGAACATTCCTGAACAGTCTCACCACTTCTGACGTTTTCGAACGTTTCTCACCATTCCTAACCAAATACTTTCCAAGCTCCTCCCACTTTACTCCCACCATTTTCGAAGCTGTGACCATTTCTGAAATTCCTGACCATTTCTGAAATTCTTGACTATTTCTGAAATGTGTTAACACATAACCTATAAAAATTTTGGTACATCTTTCTAATTTTGGTAAAGTCTCATGAAAATTTATATATACATATAAAATCTTTCAAATTTATTTTTTACATTTCAGAATACATTATTCTATTATAAAAATTGTTCTTTTAACTTAACAAAAGCTCTCATTTTTCAAATTGGTATAATTATTGAATTAATTATACAGCAAAAGTAGGTAAATAAATCAAAACATTCGGACCATTCTTTTAACATTATTTAATATATTTATTTAATGTATATTTATAATATATTAATTTAATATATGTATATTTACTTGTAATTATTTAATATAGTTAATTAATAATAAATTTTGTTTCATAATATTAGTAATTTACTATACCAGTCAGTACTTATTATGAGAAGTATTTGCATTATAATTGAAATACATACAGTTATATTTAAATTATTATTAATCATTAATAGAATAATTTCTTACTATAATGATTATTAATAATTTAAATTTAAAATATATAAAAATTTCAATATTGCATTAATAATTCATTATTATTATAAATTATAATGTTAAATTAAATTAATATTAAATACTAAATTCATTTTAAATGCAGATATAATAATAATTATTATTAATCTGTATTCGTATTATAGTTTATGAAACATTCCAAATTGTAAAGTTAAGACTTAATTTATTATTGTTCCGTATGTAAACAAACTGATATTAATTAATAAAATATATTTTTTAAAATTAATTTGTTGCAACTTTTTGGATATTGTTTAAATAAATAAAACAGAAGTGGCTTAAAAATATGGTCAAAAATGAGATACAAATGGTCTCAAATAGTCACCAATTATGGGCGGGGTCAACAAAGAGGAGGGGATAGTAGCAAACTTGTGACCACTTTAAACTTCCTCCTGATCAGTTGTGATAGATTTCTGACGAGATCCATTCAGAATCGTAAGAAAACTGGATTAAAGTGGTCAGGCGGCCTGACCATTTGTCTGACCATTCCTGATTTTATTTTTAGTAGGGCTATTATTTAATCAACTAGAAGCATTTGAGTGACAGCGTGTAAATTGTAACAACTGCACAAAGTGAATGTCGGTTGTTGCAATACCAAGAATCATCTATAACATTTCTAAATTAAATACAAATAATTTTTTATATCAATTTTTATTATTTAATCATAATTTTTGGCTCAACGTAATACAGTACGTGACAGTTCCATAGAGATGGCAGCACTAATATTGTTTCTGTGACGCGCCGAGTCTGATTCGCGCGGTAAAACTCTCAAAATTCAAATTTCAATTGTGAATTTAATATACTTTAGAGTTAATTTTTAGAATTAAATTCTAAGCGGAATCCTCGACGATGAATGTTCGTTTTCCACAACAAAGAGCTAGGAAGCTCAACTCCCGCGGTGAAATATTTGATCTACTGTTTTATCAAATGAAAATGCAAGTTAAAATTAAGGATGATTTGTTTAAAATGAAACTTCTAAGTTCTTATAAATTTATCTTTATTATTATTATCTCAAAGTTAACGTTCTTCCAATTCCGAAGTCGAACAGTATCTGACTTCTCGTTTTCCTCCGAGACCCTACGGTCCCATCCTGGGGGCCTCCGCCCCCATCCCCGAGTGCCAGGAAGGAAGGCGAAAGTACGCCTCCTTTACTCTAATTCGTTAAAAAGAGGAAAAACCCAAAAAGGCGGAAAAAGAAGGTGTTTCAGATTTTTTCTAACTAGTCCATGCAGCAGGGATGACGAAACAAAAGCATCCCCTTTTTATTACTCAGGCAAAAAGGGTCTTGAAATTTTATGGTAACCAGATGAGCGATTTACTCGAATTTCTTTAAGAAGCAATATAACCATAAAAGTGAATTTCTAAAACGTGACAATTAAATAAAACGTGTATTTATTTTTGGTGTTATACCCAAAAATATTCCCAAAAATAATCCCAAAAATATTTATTGGGAAGGATTAAGTTTCGTCACTGCATATGCTCCATTGTATCAGAGTTTATGATTTTTTCCACTTAAAGTTTTACTGTGGGAAAGTAATTTTTTGTCGATTTACCCATGTTGCTTGCCAATATATTTTAGTTAAGGAAAACCCAATAATTTAAATGTTTTATGTTAAATTATTATTTGAATCAAACCGCGCATTCAGTGCTGCCTCTATAGAGAGAGGAGCGTATCACACACATACGTCACAGTTTCGAAATGAAAAAAATTTTAAAAAGTTTTTTTTTATTAATTTTGAAGTCGAATTTAGAAGAAACATGAGAGTTTTCATAAATAATGAGTGTGATTACATTTTTGACAAATATTTTACATTTCAAACGAATCTGCTGAATTTTGGAAAAAATATCCGTTGTCATCAACAGGTACATTTTTTACAAATAATCACTTTATTTTAAAAGAGTATACATTAAATGTGGACAACCAAGGCAGTTTGTTAAAGCTTAATCCTCATAGAAATTGATATTAAAAAATTTACCTACTTTGTTAAGTATAAAGGTCTATTAATTATTTAAAAAATATCAAGCAGAGAAAAATTTACTTTTAGTCTCCAAAAACCAATGTACCTAATTTTTTAATTGTAAAACTTGCATATAATTTTTAAACATATTGCAACAAGTTCATACAAAAAAACTAAACATTTTTCCCTTTGGAGCCCCGTCTCTATAATTTACTGTTTTTGAGATATTCCATTTGTAACAACTGCACAGAGTAACAACAGCACCTGGTCTCCCCTATTTTATAGATTTTTTTAATTATTTAATATCACCATATTTGAAAAAAATTTTATTTGATTCAAATAAACGATTTTTTGTCTGTTATCAAATAAATTATTTCTTGTAGTAAATCATTTTTATTTCAGTCAATTAAATAGTTCAATTCATGTTTGCTTCAAATACTGAAATTATTTCTGTTCAAATACAATTTATTTGATTTCAATAAAAATTATTTGATTATAGTAAATATTTGGAAAGTAAAATAAATATAATTATTTCATAGTAGACAAGTAGTCGATTATTTAAATCAAATAAATTTTTTTACAGTGTATTATATTTTACATATAGGAAAGGATTGTGATTTTCCTTTCTTGTTAACTTGTGTATATATACGAAAATATTCATTCAGCGTACGCAAAAAATATTCTTATGCAACAATATCTATTTTTATAACATTACACACATATTATATAGCGAATTTAAATAATCACGCGAAACGATTTAGGAAACTTGTCATAATTGTCATTCAATATAGCAAACAGTAAGAGAAATCTTAATAATCTTCTGTTATAATACTGTTTTTTAAATTTTTGCATCTGGTTAACTACAGTATTTTTAATTTTTTATAAAAGGTTGAAGCGAAAGGTTGAAAATATTTCACTGTAACAATATTTTACCTGAATCAGCGATAAGTTTCTCTAGAATAGCGAAAGTCTTAACTGATACACTTATAAAAATTTCGCTAATTTGTATAGTTGTTTGAAATAAAACTGTTTTTGCTTGTTAAGCAAAAAAAAATTTGTTAAATTGAATTTTCCAAATTTCATGAAAATAAAAAAAAAATTATTGAATTAATGCAGATAATGTGGCATCGATTTTCTTCTGCTAATTAAGTAAAATAATTTTAGAAGAACAAATAGTATACACTGACCATTTTGGTGGAAGGCTACAGAACTTTACTTTTGGGTTGCTGCGGTACAATTTTGGGTGCGTGACAGTCCAAAAGTTGTTTAGCTGCAAACCAAAGGCGGCATCCCCACTACTTCGGTGAGCTGCTTACCAACATTTTGGACAGTCACGCTCCCAAAATTGTATCACAGCGCACCAGAATCATAGTCACATACGTTGTTCCGCTACAGTTCCAAATGTCTCTCAGTGTAGAAATGTAAAAAAAATTGTATTCGCATTCTTACTTGTCAATGAAACTGCTATTTATTTCAGAATTTTTTTCATTTGTTTCGTCTGATGTTGCATACAAAATTGGGCATTTTCCGCTTTATTGATGAGGGAATCTAATTTATCAATGTGTGATCCAATTTTCTGATTGATATCAATTTTTTTCTGTGACATTGAACTTATTCTTCCACCCTCCCCTAAAGTTGGATCATCTTCAGGATTTTGAGCCGTTGTTTTAGTTTTGTGATTCTTTTCATCGTCTCCTTCCCTTTCCTCTGAATTGCTTGTTTCTTTGTTGGATTTACGAGTTTTGTGCTCAGGTGTGCCTGGTTGTGATTTTGAGCGAACTTTTAATAGTGTCCCCAAACTTCCACACACTGTCTATAATTTAAATTTAGTTTGTATATAATGGGGCAAAATTTCTCAAGATAAAGGTACCAATTTTAAATATATATAAAGATTGTCAAAACAGTGGATATTTGAAAATTTGTTGCTATTGTACAACAGCATTAAACAAACTTTTGATCTCTACACAGAATGCAAGTAATTTCGTAACAATCTTGCAACGAGTTTACCGAGTAAATTTGCTGCAAGCTTTAAATGTCCAATCTATACGAAGCAAGAAGCAAAAATTTACGTTTTCAACTTTCTTAAAATAAGTGGTACGAATCCGACCCCCCATTTTTTGGGGAAAATCACAATAATAAATGAGATATCAAATTATGATAGTAATTTAAAATAAAAATCAACAGTCTGTAATGAACTGTTAAATTATTTTGACTTAATTTAAATACATTTTAGGGCCTTTTTCTAAACATAAAAGAATTAATCATTGGTAACTTTACTCTAAGATTATTTATGTCCAAAAGTTATGTTGAATAGTTCAACTTGAATTAATATTATTACTTTATTTAAATAAATTTTAAGGCCTTTTTTCAAATGGTAATAAATAATTGTTAAAAATTGTTAAACAGTGTCTAAATTTCCAATGTAATAGAAATTGTTTCTATTACAGGTTTTGCCTGTTTCAATTTTCGTCCCATTTCTAATAAAATACAGTCGACATTAAGAAATTAAATTATTTTCACGTTTTATTCAAATGTAAGTTTTCCAAATGAGAAATGATGTCTTTAGTCAAATTATTTAAACTATAAAACTAAAAAAAAAATTTGCAGTCTCTCATTTGGAACTTTTATTGCTCCCCAATTGTCGGCACTGACAGTTGATCACGTGAGCTGACGTCATCTTGCAATGATGAGAGGGTGCCGCCATACAAGCGCTTGCAATATTGAGAGTCTACGAATTCCGAATACATATTGCAAAAACGAGACATGACTGTATATACAAATTTCGTTATTAATTTTTGTCGTCCTTGTACTTAAATACTTCAAAAGATGACGAAAAGTGCACCTTTTCTCAATTCAGTCAGTGTGTGATATGCTTCAAGCTTTAGTTATTTTCGGTTTTGTGCTTAACCCTTTCAGTCCCAGTGGTCGATATATCGACCACCTTTTAAGCCACCGATTTTATTAACATAACTTAAAGGAAAACTTAAAATAATTGCATACTTCTTATTTTTATGCTTCTACAAATAGGGTTTAGTAGTTTTTTTTAACAAATTAATCTATATTATTTATGTTTTTTTGTTATTAACAAACTTATACACGGAAACGCATTATTTCAGGTTAAAATTGACTGTAATCAAATTAAATCAGTAACATATACTTTAAATTATGTTTGTTTTCTAAATTCTCGGGGTTTGCTGAATATTAATCTAAAATTAGATATGCAAATTCAAAATTATGTATCCAATATTACGGACAAAAATTAAAAATTAAACAAAATTTGCTTGAAAATTGTCTCTCGGGGGTTTATGGGGTCGCTGATTACGAATCTAAAGTCAGTTTTTTTAAAATGTCAAAATAGTGGATCCATAAATCCATATGGCGGACATAAAAAGATACGAATTTGGAAACACCCTCCTTTTTTTAAAGTTAGAAAAACTAACTTCAGATTCGTAATCAGTGATCCCAAAAACCCCCGAGTGACAACTTTCAAGTAAAATCAAATAATTTTTAATTTTATAGTCCGCCATATTGAATCCGCCATTTTGAATTTTGAAAAACTGACTCCAGATTTGTAATCAGCGACCCCAAAAACTACCGAGTGACAATTTTCAAGTAAATTTGTGTTATTTTTAAATTTTGTCGGCCATATTGGATCTGCAATTTTGATTTTTGAAAAACTGACTCCAGATTTGTAATCAGCGACCCCATAAAACCCCCGAGTGACAACTTTCAAGTAAAATCAAATAATTTTTAATTTTATAGTCCGCCATATTGACTCCGCCATTATGAATTTTCAAAATTTTGAAAATCTGATTCCAGATTCGTAATCAGCGATCCCAAAAACCATAGGTACTATACCTATTGTAGATATTTTTCAATTGTCCTAATTATGGGACTTAAAGGGTTAAAGGACTTCAGCTAAATATCAATCCTTTCGCCGAAAGTAAAGTAAACGGGACTCGACAAATATATTGTAAACTTAAGACTGAACTTCTGTGAAATTTCCGATTTTCCTCACATTTTCCTCACTTAGATTTTAACACGTGCCTCGTGTCTGAAATTTTAATTGATTCTTTATGTTTAATTGATAAAACTAAAGATAACTCCCTGTGGAATTCTGGAGTGAGTGTTAGTGAATTTTTCTGTGATTTGTTTTCCCATCGATTCCCTATAAGTGAAAAAAAAGATAAAGTAACCAATTCAAATAGAAAATTTGCATATGGAGGATTTTTGGTGACGCTGAATTAATTCCCAAAAGTGAACACACCGTGGTGCTAAAATCGTGAAGATCAAGAGAAATTGTTCTAAGTACCTCACAGTGCGCAAGATCAGTTTACCCTTCTATCAAAATTGTCAACGTCCCAAGACTTGAAGTAAGCCCCAAAAATGGATGGAGGGGCAGTGTTGGACCCCACCACTTTGAAGGTGTCAATCCTTAAAGAGGTAGCAAGAAAGTTAGGGGTAGCGACTTATGGAACAAAGGCGGAAATAATCAGAAGACTACAGGAGGCCGATCCAGTTGACCAGTGTTATGAACATGCTGTTCGACTCTTGAACAACAGTCATGAGACAGAGTATGATGATGAAGAAGATAGAAACAACGGAGATGCTTTAATTAATACTATTGAAGCAGGGGGGTCGACTATTACGGAAAAAAACACTCATTTCAGAATAAAGGGATAACTCGAATGATCGAGATAGATACCCACATAGCACAATAGTATGAGGTAAGGTTATGTTGAGTACTAATCGTAAGGCTCATAAGGTTACACGATATTGCTGTGGTAGACCTGAGGTGAACTAAAAACTTCCGCCATGGAGGTAAGGTTACATGTTAGGGTGTGGTAAGTATATATGATAAGGCTATGGTAACCTTACACGTTAAGGTTGAGATAACCTTACACGTTAAGGTTGATGTAACCTTACACGTTAAGGTTGAGGTAATCTTACACGTTAAGGTTGAGGTAACGTTACATGTTAAGGTTGAGGTAAGGTTATATGTCAAGGTTAAGGTAAGGTAATTAATAAGTTGTAAGGTTAAGGTAAGGTTGTGATAAGTTTACCAGTTATGGAAAATATTGACAAAATAATTAATAATATAATAAATAAATATTAAATTAAAAAGTTAAGTTTGTTACCTACTCTTCTCTATTTTGGAAACCTGACATGAAGCAGAAAATTTTGAAAACAAATTTGGGGGGACTGGGATTCGAACCCGGGATCGACGCGCATAAACCAATCATTCTAACTAACTGAGCTAAGTACAGAACTGTCAGAAGGAAAATCAATTTTGCCTTTAAGGTGAACCAAGAATATGATTAACTCCTTAAAGGAAAATTAATTTTCTTGCTACCAGTTCTCCACTTAGCTCAGTTAGTTAGGATGTTAGGTTTATGCGCGTCGATCCCGGGTTCGAATCCCAGTCCCCCCAAATTTGTTTTCAAAATTTTCTGCTTCTTGCCAGGTTTCCAAAATAGAGAAGAGCAACAAACTTAACTTTCTAATTTAATATTTATTTATTATATTATTAATTATTTTGTCAATATTTTCCATAACTGGTAAACTTATCACAACCTTACCTTAACCTTACCTCAACCTTACAACTTAATAATTACCTTACCTCAACCTTGACATATAACCTTAACTCAACCTTAACGTGTAAGGATACCTCAACCATAACGTGTAAGGTTACATCAACCTTAACGTGTAAGGTTACCCCTATTGAAAATCCCCATATGGGAAACCACATGGGAAACCACATGGGATCCTATGTCAAAAACCATGTAAAACCCTACTTTCATGAAGGAAACCACGTGGTTTACCATGTGGTTTCCCATGTCAAACCATATGGGAAATTGAGACAGGATTTTAGTTAGGAATAGACATGGGGAATTTGAACAGTTCATCTATGCATAAAACCATATCAAATCCCACATGTTTTTCCCAGTCAAATCCTAAACCGAATCCCATGTGAAAAACAGTATCATTTATTTATAATTATTTTCCCAAGTCAATCCCCAAGTGAAAAACAGTATCATTTATTTATAATGATTTTCCCATGTCAAATCCTAAACCAAATCCCATGTGAAAAACATTATCCGCCTTATTGAATATCCCTACATGGGAATCCACTTGGGATTTTACAAGGGATTTCACATAGGATTTTATATGGGAATTGACATAGCATTTCATGCAAGATTTCACCTAGGATTTAATGAGATATCACATAGTATTTTATTAAAGATCCAATGAAGAAATTTTCAAAGGATTAAAAATTATTTAATAAAAAATTAAATAATAAATAGTATTAGTGTTACAAATCATCAAAAAAGTAAAAAAACGATCATTTGAAACACGTCCTCTCTGCTACAGGTTCTCAGCTTTTATATACTTCCAGAATCGTCTCAACAGCGAGAGAAGTCACTTTCGCCACCTAGCGGTGAAAGTATAGGAGCGACAGTAATCTTTAACATTACTAAGGAAACCATGTGGAATACCACGTAGGATTCCATGTGGTTTCCTACGTGGGGATTTACATGGGATTTTACTTAGGAATTCATTTGGGAATTTATTTCTACTTAAATTCCTAAGTAAAATCCCATGTAAATCCCCACGTAGGAAACCACATGGAATCCTACGTGGTATTCCACATGGTTTCCTTAGTAATGTTAAAGATTACTGTCGCTCCTATACTTTCACCGCTAGGTGGCGAAAGTGACTTCTCTCGCTGTTGAGACGATTCTGGAAGTATATAAAAGCTGAGAACCTGTAGCAGAGAGGACGTGTTTCAAATGATCGTTTTTTTACTTTTTTGATGACTTGTAACACTAATACTATTTATTATTTAATTTTTTATTAAATAATTTTTAATCGTTTGTAAATTTCTTTATTGGATCTTTATTAAAATACTATGTGATATCTCATTAAATCCTAGGTGAAATATTGCATGAAATGCTATGTCAATTCCCATATAAAATCCTATGTGAAATCCCTTGTAAAATCCCAAGTGGATTCCCATGTAGGGATATTCAATAAGGCGGATAATGTTTTTCACATGGGATTTGGTTTAGGATTTGACATGGGAAAATCATTATAAATAAATGATACTGTTTTTCACTTGGGGATTGACTTGGAAAAACAATTATAAATAAATGATACTGTTTTTCACATGGGATTCGGTTTAGGATTTGACTGGGAAAAACATGTGGGATTTGATATGGTTTTATGCATAGATGAACTGTTCAAATTCCCCATGTCTATTCCTAACTAAAATCCTGTCTCAATTTCCCATATGGTTTGACATGGGAAACCACATGGTAAACCACGTGGTTTCCTTCATGAAAGTAGGGTTTTACATGGTTTTTGACATAGGATCCCATGTGGTTTCCCATATGGGGATTTTTAATAGGGACATCAACCTTAACGTGTAAGGTTACCATAGCCTTATCATATATACTTACCACACTCTAACATGTAACCTTACCTCCATGGCGGAAGTTTTTTGTTCACCTCAGGTCTACCACAGCAATATCGTGTAACCTTATGAGCCTTACGATTAGTACTCAACATAACCTTACCTCATACTATTGTGTTATGTGGGTAGAATATGGAACGAGAAATTGATCTACTGAATCGGGAACGCAACTTACTGTCAAGGGAACTGGAGCTCGCCAGACGTGAATTGGCACTCGCACGAGATGAATCTTCTCGGTCAGAGATACCTCAACTCGTGCGTCATGTCAGTGTTAATTCTCTTAAGGACCTTATAAGCGATATCGAAGAGCAATACTTACTTCTCTGTAGAACTTACGAATTGGACGACGCTCACAAGAGACTCCTCATGGGAACCAAGCTTAAAGGAAAAGCCTTAAAATGGCTTCATTCGAGAGTGGAATTTATAAATATACCAATGAAGAATCTGCTTATGGAGATGTCAGCCATGTTTGACAATCGACGGAGTCGATTGCTTCTTCGAAAAAAATTGAGAGTAGGACATGGAAGCCTTCTTAAACTTTTAACAACTACTTTCATGAGAAGTTGATTCTCGCCAATGCAGTACCCATAGATAAAGATGATCTAACAAAATATATTATTGATGGGGCCGATTTTTGGGAAAATTAAATATTAATTATCAAAAAATTAGGGTCAATTTTTAAAATAGTAAAAAATAAAATTTACCATTGGAAAGAGGACGAAAAAACCTTTCAGAAACATATTCTACAAAATTTTTCCCAATACAAATATGTTCAGAAAAAATTCACAAATTAGCCGGTGTTAACAAAATTGGTAAAATTGACCCCCCCTCTACCCCCTCAAAATTTTCGAAAAAGTTCAACTTGATAGAACAACTGAATCTAATGTTTTTGTAGCGTAATGTCCCTTTCGACGTGAAGAATCACACTCATATAAGCAAATAAGCACACCCCACACGAATTTTCATAAAACAGACAACTTTAACCCTTCTCAGGGTAGTTAGGAAGTTTAAGGGGGGAAGAAGAAGATAAATTTATTTTTTGTATTGTTTTTCAGTTTCAGTGCCTCACAAAACAGAGGATCAGACACCGCACTCGAATTTTCGTGAAAATGCGAATTTCAACCCACACCCTGGGGGTGTTAAGGGGGCTTTAGGGGGTTAAGGGAGGGAAGAATTGGTTTTTGGTAGTCCTTTTTGGTTTCAGCGACCCAGAAAACGTAGGTTTAGACAGCACTCGACTTTTCGTGAAAAATCGAATTTCATCCCCCACCCTGGGGGTGCTGAGGGAGGGAAGAATTTGTTTTTGGTAGTCTTTTTTGGTTTTAGCGACCCAAAAGACATAGGAATAAACACTCTACTCGACTTTTTTTTAAACTGAAATTCCAACCCCAAGGAGCAGGTGTAAGGGGGTGGTAGTGGGAAAATGGCCGATGAAAAAAAATTTTCATGGTCATATTCGGTTTCAGCGATCCCAAAAACATGGGGATAGGGGGGTGTGACCTCTGGGTTTTGACTTTTTTTTGTGTGCCTGTATGCTTTTAATCCACAAAGATTTATATAGTTTATAATTTTTTTTTGGAACGTAACGCAATATTGTTATAACAAAATTTGAATTTAAACAATAAATAAATAAATTTCTTTCATTCAAATGTTAAAAAATTTGCAAAAATAAATCGCCCCGTATTTCAAAGATTTTAAATATCATTCTATTTTTTAATCCTTACCCGAGTCGAACTTTTAGACCTGCTTACCTCCTGGTAAGTATAATTTAACCCTAACCTGCACCAAAGAAACCCTTGGTGTTCTTTTTCCTCCTGCGTAAGTTCTATTTAACTCTGACAACTCCTTTTTAAGTCCTAATTGAACCTTAAACTCTGTATTGCTTCTACTACATTCTTACAATAGCAAATGTTACGCGCGGAACGAGATATTCAACTTATTATTGTTATGGAAATTACAAATTTTTTTATTTTGAAAATTTTACGAAAGAATTCAATTATTTTCTAAAACGTTTATAACTCCTTCCGAAAAATTCAATTATTTTTATAAATAGTAAAATTCTCCGCAAGAATTCAATTCATTTTATAAATACAGTCGAACCTGGATAAGTGAACATGCACTTTTTTATTATTATATTGTTTATTTACTCTCCCTGCATCCGCAGGGTTCGAGACTCCCAAAAACATACATTAATCAACTTAGTCTATTTTTACAAATATTCTTACAACTGAAATACAACTCATACAACTTAACCTATCGCAACTTAACATATCCTCAACTTAACCTACTCGCATCTCTCTCAACCTCTCAATTCGCCAGTGCCGGGCTTCCGTTTCCAGATCCTTTTATGCCCATGCTGGATCGTCTCATCTCGCCCACCCCTCTTTTTTACTTTAACCCTATTTCCACCTTCAACCAATCCATTCGATACCATACTCTCTCCATTTACTCTATCATGCTCCTTATGCTTCAATCACTCCACCCGTATCCTCCCTCACACAATACCTTACACCATCCACCCAAATACAATATTTACTCATTTTACCTGCTTCCCATTCACTCTCTCAATCCACGCTCTTTCTCTCAATAACCACATCATTCTTCTCTCTCTCCAGCTTCTATCCTCATCTATTCTTATCACACTTCCTTTCAGTCTTCCTTTAACACTTATCACATCCATTTTCTCTTTCTCACTACCCAACTCCACCAGCCATAACTTTGGTACACCATTCTCACCCATTCCTATCGCTTTCACTGTTTTAACACTTACACTGACTCCCACCCGCGCCAACACTTTTTCCACCTCTCTCTTACCCTCAAACACCTCTACATTCATGCCTCTGATCACTACATTCTTTTTCCTTTTTTTCTGCTCCACTACATCCACTCGTCTTAATAAATCTCCCATTTTCCACTTCAACCTGTCATAATCACTTCCATCAACTTTCTCTATTCCATTCGCTTCCCTTACAAATTTTTCTAATCCATTCATTCTTCTCCACATACTCTCCTTTTCCTTTTTCCATTTACTATCCCATTCATTCCACATTTCCTGCAATTTCTCCAACCTCTCTTCAATATCCACTATCTCTTTGTCCCTTGATTTCCCATCCTCACATATATCCATCAAATTTCCCTTCACTCTCTTAGCTCCTTCATCCATCGCATTCTTCAACATCCATACTAATTCTAACAAATCCATACAATCCTCACACGTCATCTTTTTTCCATTCTTTCCTATTCCTCGCGCCTCTTTCTCCCTCTCACTTCCACTACTTGAGTCAGACTCAGCCATTCCAGAAACCTACCTTATCACTCAAAATTTTCTACTGTCTCTCTCTCCTCTCTCACTTCATGCAACCTAACCTCACAATACACACTTCTCTTTTTTACTTTTTTTATCACTCACACAGTCACTGCTCTATGCAAACACACTTTTCCTTTACACTATCGTAAAATCCACTACACGCTTAACACTCTACACTACCCACCCTTCCCCAGTGAGAAATTTCTCACCGGTCCAATATCGGTCCAATATTGGGAGCCAAGAGACCGATCATCGGTCCAATAAAGGCTTCCAATATTGGACCAATATGGGCTGATGCTTGGGATGTAACGGCATCGCCAATCATCGGTTGTCAATATTGGTCCAATATTGGCCGAATATTGGCAACCAAGAGAAAAAAATTTTTTTAAATAAATTTTTTTTAATTAAATAATAATAATAAAAAATTAATGTTTATAATTTTTGTTTAATATATTTATTTGTTTAATTATTTATTTTTAATAATTCATGTAAATAATAAATAATTTATTATTTATAAATTATAATTATTTAAAAATGCAGCAGCTATTAGAAAATAGCATTCTGCAAAAAAATTCTATCATTGAAAAATCAATGATAGGCGAGAGAAATCCGCGTCTTTAAATAGATTCGCAGATGATAGACAAGAGATATCCGCGTCATTAAACGGATTCGCAGATATACTCTGGTCTCGCGACGAATCTCTCGATACTTATATACACTGGAGTCGCCGTGTCAGTTGCGAGAACGGTTACAGCGTCCCTCTTGCGGCAGAGATAAGAATTGTCACGTAAACTGCTAAATCGCTTTACCGACCGCCTTATTATACCCGCAGTTTACGTGACAATTCTTATCTCCGCCGAAAGAGGGACGCTGTAACCGTTCTCGCAACTGACACGGCGACTCGAGTGTATATAAGTATCGAGAGATTCGTCGCGAGACCAGAGTATATCTGCGAATCCGTTTAATGACGCGGATATCTCTTGTCTATCATCTGCGAATCTATTTAAAGACGCGGATTTCTCTCGCCTATCATTGATTTTTCAATGATAGAATTTTTTTGCAGAATGCTATTTTCTAATAGCTGCTGCATTTTTAAATAATTATAATTTATAAATAATAAATTATTTATTATTTACATGAATTATTAAAAATAAATAATTAAACAAATAAATATATTAAACAAAAATTATAAACATTAATTTTTTATTATTATTATTTAATTAAAAAAAATTTATTTAAAAAAATTTTTTTCTCTTGGTTGCCAATATTCGGCCAATATTGGACCAATATTGACAACCGATGATTGCCGATGCCGTTACATCCCAAGCATCAGCCCATATTGGTCCAATATTGGGAGTCAATCGGCGCCCAGCACGGCAACCAATATTGGACCGATATTGGACCGATTAAAGTCTATTGGCAATTTCTCACTGGGTCTTTTCATCACCAAAATTTGTTTGAAAACTCTTTACTCTTTTTAAACGCGTGTATACCGAAACGGTTCCGGAAGCCACTTTTTTATTATTAATTTATAAATATTATTTTTAACTGAAATGTTTTGACATTTTTTTAAATAATAAAAATATTAATTTATGAATATTTATAGGTTATTATTATATTATTAATATTGTTCATATTATTATTAAACAATTTATATATTTGATGTATTAGTGTCAATAAATGCTTTATTGAATCACTCAACAAGTCACTGAAAATAAAGCGTCTGTGTTCAGTTAGGTTCCGTAGCATAGTGGTTAGGGCGTTAGTTTCGTAGGTCGCAGGGTCAAGTCTCGCGTGCGTTAGATTTTATTTATTTCGAAGGTTTGCGTTTATTCCGATTTTTCTATATTGTATAGGTATAAGTATGCAATTTAATGATTATATACACCGTTAAATAATTTAATTAACAAATATTTAATTTAAATTTTTTTTTTATTTATATATGAACTCTCTAAATCTGAATATGTGAAAATTCACATATTTGTACGTTATAAGTCGTCTTCTCGATCAATAAGTGCATATACACTTATAATAAGTGAAATTTCACTCAGAATAAGTGAAAAATTCACTTATTTATAAGTGTATATGCACTTATTGATCGAGAGGACGACTTATAACGTACAATAAGTGAAATTTCACATATTCAGATTTAGAGAGAAGGGATATGTATTAATACCCACATATATATACTAACATTATTTATGAATTCGCTATTGGTCACGATTAAATTAAAAAAATGTAAAATCATTAAATAATAATGTCATTTATTAATAATTAAACTTATTATAAAAATTAGTTAAAAATGATCTCAAATATGCAATGAGCAGTTTTTCCAGGGTTTTGGGAGAGGGAAGAATTCTGTAAGTAAGGGTTAAGCAGTATTTAATAAGGTTCTAGGAACACCTGCTTTCCCCCTTTTACCATCTAAATTTGTCGCTAACCAGGGGTTTGCAGGAGGTAATCAGAGTTAACTTGCAATGCAAATAAACTCTGTTTTCATCCTATTACGTCCTTAAAAACCCTCAGTTTTAAGGATGTAAGCAGGTCTAAAAGTTCGACTTCTTGTCACCTATTTTTAGAAAATATCTCACCTTTTCACCTATATTTCAAAGAAAAAATTTACTGTCATTCCTGTTTACTTTAAGACTAAAGAAAAGAAAAAATGTCAGGAATATTTTTAATTTTAAAAAAGGGTTAAATTTTGAAGATTTCAAATATTTTTTGTCAGAAATTATTTAAAATATTAAAATTTTTTGTGATATTACTTTGACATTTAGTAATATAGAAATTACCTTGAACCTGTTGATTTTTTTCTGTGTGGCTGAAAGAATACTATTTAATTCATCTAATCCACCGCCTACTCGTTTCGTACTCTCATCCGTTTCATCCAATTCCTGATTTCAAAAATTCATATGCAAAAAAAGAGAGAAAAACGATATTTAATGAAATAATATGTACTTATAAATTTAAAAAAAATTTTTTGTCAATAATATTTGTTTAAAAATGAAATTGAAACATTGATTTCAAATCTAAAAAATTTTATAATTTATAAGAGATGATGAAAATCTTGAATTATTTGGTTATTTGTTTTTATCGATTTTAAATTTTAAATGATTATTTTTGGGTAATTTTTTCAGTTGCAGAAGGGTATTGATAAAAATTGAATAATTTACATGTGCTTTTGCAATATCTGAATTTTCTTCTTGTTCGTTATTTCTTTTTTGAGCCTCTTCACTATTGGCCCATTCTTCTTGAGATGGGGTTGGTAATCCTAGTAATTCGGCTCTTTGACATGCATATTGATAATCTTCGGACATGTTCTTTATTTCACTAATTGATAATTATATCTAAAAATTAAATTCTAAGGGAGAATTTTGTTTAGAGACGAAAATAATTTAATCACACTTGATGAATTTCTTTGAATTAGCACTACACGACGATTGCAAAAAGAATCCATATTGAAGTCACTTTTGCGCAAACTCTAGTTGAAAACGTGCTTACGCACAGATTCAATACCGATAATCTTCTTAATTGAGCTGATATGGTGAAATTTATATGATTTCTGACACTAGTGAAAACCTATTAAAATAGGAAAAAACATTTCATGCAGATTTTTAAATTTTCTATTTATTAAGAATTTTTAAAATTTTTTTTCATTTGTACGTCTTTTTTACTACTTTTTGAGATTAAAAAACTTTCACGAATTAAAAAAAAATTTTATTAACTTCAAAAAACATGTAAATATGTTTTTATTATTCACTTAATTTGAAAAATTATTTGTATTTCTCTGTTGAATTTATATAGTATATTACATAATATCTTCAGGTACAAAAAAAAAAATCTTTTAATAAAAATAAATTACTTCAAAATTAAATTGATCTTAGTAATGATTCTTTCAGAAAATTTATCATCAAATATTAAATTAAAATAGTTAATACTTAATACAGACTAAAGCACAAGAGGGGGAGGGATATAAAAGGCTTTACACGCGGTACTAGTATAGTACGAATACAGTAACCGTACGATAAACTAAATTACAAAAACCTTCAGTACACCATACTATTATCGTGCTCGTATTATAAGAGCATAAGCATACTGGTACGACATACTAGTACAGTACCAGTACGACTAATACGCCATAGTCGTATTGTACATGCATCGTACTAGTACGCTGGTTATCTGTATATATATATATAGGGAAGAGTGGTCCTAAGTTGGCCGTGGGCCTAAGTTGGCCACCCTGCATTTCTCAGAGATGGTATACTGGACGAATCTATAATTTTGTGGTATGATAAATTAATAAACCATGATATAATTTATGGACCTAATTATAATCTAAGATTCTTCTACGGATTATGAGGACAATAATATTGTTTAAGATCAAAAAAATTTAATTTTTCTTGTTTTTTCGAAAGCAGCTACAAGAGATAAATAATTAAAAATTTGTAAATAAGTGTGTGCGCTAGTTCCTTTATTTAATGTTGTAATAAGAGGTTCTGTTGATTTTTTAATTAAATTTTTTTTATTAGGGTAAGGGAGGGTGGTCCCATACCGACCCCCTAAAGTGCAAAGGCTAAAAATGTGCCAAAAATGTGTTTCTTTGTCTTCGTCAAAATTTTTTTGAGTAAAGGAACTATTTTTCAATGTTTTCTGACGATTGCCGAGGTTTCTGATTGTCATTAATAAAAGATCTAAAGAAAAAGCGAAAATTTACGTTTTTAACTTTTTCAAAATGGGTGGTCCGAAACCGACCCCCCATTTCTTTGGGGGAAATCTCAAGAATAATCAAGATATCAAATTCTGATAGTAATTAAAATAAAATTCAACAGTCTTTAATGAACTGTTAAATTATTTTTACTTCATTTAAATACATTTTTGGACCTTTTTCTGAACAAAAAGGAAAATAAATGAATCATTAGTAACTTTACTCTGAGATTATTTATGTCTTTAAGTTATGTTGACATAGTTAAACTTGAATTAATATTATTACTTTATTTAAATAAATTTTAAGGCCTTTTTTAAAATGATAATAAATATAAATTGTCAAACAGTGTCTAAATTTCCAATATAATAGCAGCAATGGTTTTGCCTGTTTTAATTTTCGCCCTATTTCTAGTAAAATCTATACGAATTTTGTTATTAATTTTTTTTTCGTTTTTGTATTTAACTGCTTCCAAAGATGTCGAAAAGTACACCTTTTCTTAATTCATATCGCCTTGTCAAGAACATTTTACAACTGACAATGAATAAAATATTTAACCAAAAGAGAATTAAAGTTAAGTAATAAGTGCTGTGATTGTTAGTAAAATATTTTATAAATTCCTAAAAAATAAAAGTAAATATGCAAAACCTATCCCCACTTCATGTAAACAATAAGGAAGAAGAGAATAAACAATTACAATGTAAAAATATGGGGGTCGGGTTGGGACCACCCCTTGGGGGTCGGTTTCGGACCACCCCCACTATTTTCACAAAATATTTTGCCAATCACTTATATCAATGGAATCAATTTAATTTGAATGTTGTGCGTTGAAGTTAAGGTCATACACAATCAAAATTAATTTCGTAAAAATTTTCCTGTATTCAAAAAACACTGTTAGCTCGAATTCCGTATAGGTCAAAAATTAATTTAAACAATGCTAAAAACTAATATTGCTTGAATCTTCAAAATGAAATCAAACGCATTGATAAAACCTGTGGCCCAGTTGTTGGTGTTGTGAAAGTGTTCGACTGATGGTACTGACGAATTTTTTAGTGGTACCATCTTCAAGAAACATAGGGGGGTCGGTATGATACGAAGGGTCGGTATGAGACCACCCTCCCCTAATAATTTGAAACTTGTAAAAATCTACAGTAGTCCTAAGTTGGCCACCTATTGTTTTTGTTTGTTTTTATTTCTTTTACTTCTTTTTTGTGTTTTTTTTTGAGAAAGACGTAAAAACATTAGAAAAGACATAGTACAAAAACGCCTGTCTCCACAGCCATCCACCACTGCAAATAAATGAAATAAAATAATGCTTCATTTTCTAAACAAAAATAGTTAAATAATGCGTTTTTATTCTCCTAAATGTATCAAATTTGTAAAATTTCTGCGTAATTCAAAAGAATATGCATTTCTTCCTTATACACAAGCAAAAAAAGTGGTGGCCAACTTAGGACCGCTATTTCTGAAATGTCCAAAAATGCAGCTTTTAACTATTTATTGTATTAAGACTACAAAAGCCATTCTATAACGTTCTAAATACCACAAAATTATAGCAAAACGATCTCTGAACACTAATATATACTTGCCGAGGTGATTAAATTTCATTTTGTTACTATTTTCGACCAATTTGCTTAGGCGGTCAACTTAGGACCACTCTCCCCTATATATATATATATATATATATATATATATATATATATATATATATATATATATATATATATATATATATATATATATATATATATATACTAGGGGGGCTTCGCCCCCCTGCGCGTCAACCCCCTATCTCTATTTTTATATTTATTTTAATTTTTATAAATTTAAAGTAATTTTTTCTTAATATCAATGCATCTTAATAAATTGCATACAATACATGACAAAATACACATAGATAGATATATATACATAGATATACACATAGACCTTTTTTATCTATATGTCAAAAATTAGATTAAACTTTGACATATATTTTGACCCATTTTAACCTATAGGTTAAAAAGACGTTAAATTTTAAATAGATTTTGACGTATCGTAGATACGTTTATTGTCCTTTATTGTCCCTTTTTAAGTTGTAGTTAAATAAAAGTCAAATTACACATAGATTATGACGTAACTAAATGAGGGAGTAAAAATAAAACGTCAAAATTAGGTCAAAATTATAGGTGTAAGAGCAAACACAATTTTAAAATTACCTTACATTGTTAGGTCAGATGCCAAACTTCACCTCATCATTAAGTCTGTGCGCAGAAATTGTTTGACAAATTTTGACGTCTATGTCAAAGCTGCCCTCAAACTTGACCTAAATTTTGAGGGTAGCGGGAATTCTTTGTCAAATTTTGATGTGTAGGTCAAAACTGCCCTCAAAATTGACCTAAATTTTGAGGGTAGCGGAAATTGTTTGTCAAACTTTCACGTCTAGCTCAAAACTGCCCTCAAAATTGACCTAAATTTTGAGGGTAGCGGGAATTCTTTGTCAATTTTTGATGCGTAGGTCAAAACTGCCCTTAAAATTCACCTAAATTTTGAGGGTAGCGGAAATTGTTTGTCAAATTTTGACGTCTAGGTCAAAACTGCCCTCAAAATTGAATTCTTTGTCAAATTTTGACGCCTAGGTCAAAACTGCCCTCAAAATTGACCTATATTAACCACGGTGAGCTTGGATTGACTTGAACCCAAAAGTCCGCCCACCTTACCGTTTTCTTTTGGAATGACTTTGGTTATGTCTTCTGATTATTTTAAGACCAAAATGAAAATATTTGGTGGAAGGAAACTAAAATTATATTGATTTTTTTGCTTTTTTGTTGGTTATTCTGTGTTATTTTTTTTTAAAAGATTAAACTAAATTTTTTATGCAAAAGATATAGTTTGTATAAATTTTTTTTAAAAAAGTAGTTTTTTTAATCTACTGCGCATGCGTTTTGAAATATCTCGAAAATTGCAACGGCATTGGATTCTTTGGAAAATTTCCCATCGACTAGTACTTTTCCGAATTTTTTTTAGGCCAAAATTGACATTTTTTCAAGCAAAAATGGATTTTTTAATTTTAGTTTTTAAAAATGTCACTTTTCATGAAATTGAAGATTGTGAGTGATCTTTATGAGATACGCACTTAAAATTTTGGCTAGATCACAATTTTTGAAGGTAGAATACGCCTAAAAACTTTGAGACAAATCGATAACTTGTCACGTACAACTGTTTGATTTACCCGTGGAATCCCCCATGAAAATTACAGAATTTTGATTATTTGAATCTTTGTTTCCTTGATTACTTATAATTGTTTATTTTCGCTTTTGTTTTTTAACATGCCAGTGATCCATAGTTTTTCAGATAAGTTTTTGTATTAATTAAAATGCGAAAGGCAGGAACACATAATAAAAATCGTTCAAAAGTTTGATTATTGTGTTTTGGAAGGTCAAAAATTATTATGCGAGTGCAAGGAAAGTTAAATAATTACTTTAAGAAGATGTATGACTACAACCCTTGTGATAAAAGGTTACCTAATACTTTGTGCACGAATTGTCAAATAAAACTATGTAAAGTCAAAAGTGGTAGAGAAATCAATCTCAAATTATAATTTTCTTCTATTCTTAAACCACTCAACAAAATTAATACTCGTTTGAACAGCAAAGCTTTGAGTCTCTGTTATGTTTGCCAACATGTAAGGAATTCTGTACCCATAAATATTCGATCTTCGAGTTCAAAAATTGTTACTTCCAAGGGATTTCTTACAGATATAACAAAAAAAGCAATTTCAGGTAAGATATTTTATAACTTTTGTGTAAATTTATTACTTTCTACATCTGTACACCTGACTTCCGAAACTCTTTAAAATTTTCATTAAAATCTAATTTTAGGAAAAATCAATACTTTTTCAGAAAAACGTTGCTATTACTGTTTTTCATCAATTGGCAAATGATACTGATAGCATTAGAACTAATTGTTTCTTTAACTCCAAAAAATCACGCAGTATTATTCTATTATGTACTTGAATTCTGTTCAAAAGTACAAACCGGCCTCAGATTTTACAGTGAGCAATTGAGTCTGTATATTCTGACTTTAGAACCATTTGAAAAAAGTATAAAGTTTCCAATGATCTTTCGGATTATCCAAACCGACTCTTAAGAGCTGTATGTGAATACAATAATTTACATATCCTATGATACAGGATATAGGAATTTGAAAAAAATAATTTTACAAATAATAGGCTCAAAAGTCAAAAGTTTGATTTTTCCATTAAATATAAACTTAAACGAGTCATATTAAAACGTTTAACAGTTTTACATAAGATTTAATGTACTCTAATTCATATGTGGGTGATTTTATTGTTAAAAGGAATAATAGACAAGCTAATTTAAGAAAACTGAGAAAAATCCGTCTTTTCCCCTCAATTTTCAACAAATTTAATAATTTTAAATGTTTAAATATATTATATATTGTAGAGGGTGCTTTATTGATGCCAAAATATTTTTTTTGCATAAAAACAATTTAGATTAACCTTTTTAAAAAAATAAATAACACAAAATAACCAACAAAAAAGGAAAAAATCAATATAATTTTAGTTTCCTTCCACCAATTATTTTCATTTTAGTCTTAAAATAATCCGAAGACATTACCAAAGTCATTCCAAAAGAAAACGGTAAGGTGGGCGGACTTTTGGGTTGAAGTCAATCCAAGCTCACCGTGTAACGTAATGTGAGGCCGTTATTTATCCTCTTTTTGACCTACAGGTCAAAAAATAGGTCAAATTAGACATAGATTTTGACGTAATGTGAGGCCGTTATCCTCTTTTTGACCTATAGGTAAAAAAAATTGGTCAATTTTGACATAAGTTTTGACGGCCCCTTTGGGATAGGGCGCCCTTACAGGATCTTGAAACAGCGGCGGCGGCGATATCTTTTTGTAATATAGTAATATATATATACATATATTCTGTTTTCCCTGTGACCTATGAGTAGGGAGGAGGTTTTGAGGTTATTTTTGCCATGTGACCTGCGAGTAGGAAGGGGGTTTTGAGGTTATGTTTGCCATGTGACCTGTGAGTGGGAAGGGGGTTTTGAGGTTATGTTTGCCCTTTAACCTGTGAGTGGGAAGGGGGTTATGAGGTTATGTTTTCCCTGTGACCTATGAATAGGGGGGGGGGTTTGAGGTTATGTTTGCCAAGGAACCTGTGAGTAGGAAGGGGGTTTTAAGGTTATGTTTGCCCTTTGACCTTTGAATCTTGAAACAGCGGCGGCGGCGGCGATATCTTTTTATAAGATAGACAGATATATAGGGGGGGGTGTTAAAGCAAATGTCAACGTGGACATATAATCAAAGATATTTCCAAAAAAGATATCTTAAGCTTAATCAGGATGATCATAAGTTTCAGTTAGTCAATTTCCCTGACAAAATTCTTTTTACAGGAAAATATGAATGTTTACGGAAAATGAGTAAAATTTATGATTTTAATTATTTTTTAAAAGACAATTATAACCCTTCCTGAATTCAATTATTTTCTACAATTTCCACCCAGTAAAAAAAAAGTATTGGAAGAGAGCGAATAGTATTGTCGGTGAGTTTCTGCCAATACGGTTTTCACGCGAAAACATATTGGCAGAAACTCACCGCCAATACTATTCGCTCTCTTCCAATACTTTTTTTTTACTGGGCAACTAAACCTTCGTCTCTGAATCAATTAATTTAAATAATTTTCCGAAAGTTCTTCTAAAATTCTGTTATATTTTAAAATTATTTTTGAATTTGATTGATAAATTTTAATTAAAAATTTTTAACACAATTGTTTCCTCTAAAATGTTAAAAATAATTTTAAAATGTTATTTTTTTGTATATATTTGAATTTTTGAAAATATGTAATTGATAATATTGAATTTTAAAAAATTAGAAGCTAATTTTCATTAATTTTCATTTTTAAATTTACCTTTAAAGATTTTTTATTCTACAAAAATTGTAACAAAAGACTTGAAATAAATTAATTATTTTCAATTAAATTTTACAAAAGGACCCCGCACCAAATACATGGGAAAAAAGATCCCGGTGAAATTTTGTTATACTTCGCAATTTTGTAGTTTATGACCTTCTGATTAAGAAATGTAAATGCCAAAACTCAAAATAATGGACAGTTTTTTTGTTATATAACATTAAAGACATAAAAGGTACTGTACAAACTACAGCTTAAAAAGGGTAAAGCGCGCAACATAGAAAATGATAAACAGAATGAAATAAATATTATGCAGCTCTCCAAAGCAAAGAACATTTATTTAAAAGGGTTTAAAGTTCATGTATGGTAAATATTACTGCAACCAACAACCATAAAACAACCATTGTTGATAAAAAGTCACACGCTTTTATTTTAGAAGAGTAGAAAGATTTTTTGATATTCCTACAACAATTATACTCCTAGATTGTGTAGTCGAAAGTGTTAAAAAAATATTATAGTAGCTACCAACAACCATACAACAACCATTGTTCATTAAAAGTTACACACAATCATTTAAACTAACTTTTAAAGACTCTTATTTTTTTCAAATATTATACGCCTATATTGTGCAGTCTAATGTGTTAAAACAATATTATAGTTGCTACAAACAACCATACAACAACCATTGTTGAATTAATGTCATGCAGAATTGACTAAAGTAACTTAGAAGCCTCCGACATTTTTCTCCAACAATTATATGCCCAGATTGTGTGGCGGGATGTGTTAAAACAATATTGAAGTTGCTACCAACAACCATAAAACGATTATGGTTGAATCAAAGTCGCACACATTTATTGAAAGTACCTTAAAATAATCCCTTATTTTCTTCTAACTATTATTCGCCCAGATTGTGTAATCCGATGTGTTAAAAGAATATTATAGTTGCTATCAACAACCATACATCAACCATTGTTGAATGAAAGTCACTCACAATCATTTTAAGTATACATAAAAAGCCTTTCTTATTTTCTTTTAACACAGATAGCCTTAGATTGTTTAGCCGAATGTGGTAAAATAATACAGTTACTATCAACAACCATTCAGCAACCACTGTTGATTCAAAGTCACATACAATCATTTAAAGTTCCTAAAAAGTCTCCCTTATTTTTTTAATTATTTCTTTTTTTATTTTGATTACTTTCTTATCATATGAGAAGGTATTAGTTTTGTGCCAATTTTTTTGGTATGTTTTTTTACATTTTTTTATTTTATTTCAGACAATTATACTCCCAGATTATGAAGACTTTTAGCCAATAAAAAAATATTAAACTCCTCCTTTTCCTAAAATGCTGATTTCTTATTCGTTTTTCAATTTAAAAATGGCGAGAATATTTAATTTTTAAAGATGCAACATTTAGTCTAAACCTCTAAAAAAATAAAGACTTTTACCCAATTAAAAACTATTAAACTCCTCCTTTTTTTAAAATGCTGATTTCTTATTCGGTTTTCAATTTAAAAATGGCGAGAATATTCAATTCTTAAAAATATAACATTTAGTCTAAACCTCTAAAAAAATAAAGACTTTTAGCCAATAAAAAAATATTAAACTCCTCCTTTTCCTAAAATGCTGATTTCTTATTCGTTTTTCAATTTAAAAATGGCGAAAATATTTAATTTTTAAAGATGCAACATTTAGTCTAAACCTCTAAAAAAAATAAAGACTTTTACCCAATTAAAAACTATTAAACTCCTCCTTTTTCTAAAATGCTGATTTCTTATTCGTTTTTCAATTAAAAAATGTCGAGAATATTTAATTTTTAAAAATATAACATTTAGTCTCAACCCCTAAAAAAATAAGGACTTTTAGCTAATAAAAAAATATTAAACTCCTCCTTTTTCTAAAATGCTGATTTCTTTTTCGTTTTTCAATTTAAAAATGGCGAGAATATTCAATTTTTAAAAATATAACATTTAAGTCTCAACCTCTAAAAAAAATTAAGACTTTTGGCCAATAAAAACAATTAAACTCCTCCTTTTTTTAAAATGCTGATTTCATATTCGTTTTTCAATTTAAAAATAACAAGAGTATTTCATTTTTAAAAATGTAACATTTAGTCTCAACCTATAAAAAAATAAAGACTTTTAGCTAATAAGAAAATATTAAACTCCTCCTTTTTCTAAAATGCTGATTTCTTATTCGTTTTTCAATTAAAAAATGGCGAGAATATTTAATTTTTAAAGATGCAACATTTAGTCTAAACCTCTAAAAAAATAAAGACTTTTACCCAATTAAAAACTATTAAACTCCTCCTTTTTCTAAAATGCTGATTTCTTTTTTTTTTTTTTTTTTGCTTAGGGAATTTTGGGAAATCTGTTTACAGATACCTTGGATTCCGCACTCCAAGGTTATGTGGGGTTGGTAAAATAAAAAAAAGGGAATTTAAAAAAAAGGATAAATAAATAAATGTTATAATAAATTTAATAAACTGGCGACCTACTACCAGCCCGACCCACTAAAACCCGTAACCCTTCTTTTGGAGCCCTTTACCCTCCCTCGGAACTGTCGTAAGACTTTAGCCTTCGAGGGAGGCGCTCCAACTCTATCGCTGCTGCGACTTTGTTCTGTGTCTGCGGTTCTCCTGCGTCAATAGTTAAAAAATTTAAAACTATTTCAATATAAAAGCGGAATTAACAGCACAACAACAATAAAAAACAAAAATTTTAAGAAGTTTAAAAAGTCAAAAGATAAAATTATAAACGGATATATAAAAAAAAATAAAAATAAACGCGTATAAAATATTGAAAACATAAAATTGTACAAAGATGAATAAAAAAAAACAAAACAAATTAAAAAAAATGTATAGGGACAAATAAATCACAAAATAAATTAATAAAAAACAAACGAACAAAATTAAAAGCTGTTTAAATTACGCTTTTTGGCGGCCGTCGAGATCCTTCCTCGACATAACCGAGATTATGAAGTTCTCGACTTGCCGCCAATTCTCTTCCGACTGGGTCATCAGCGATACCATGTTCTCCGGTGTAACTTGACTGTTTACACCTTCGAACATGGCCCGCCTCTCCAAGTCCCAATTCTTGCATGAGAAGAGGGTGTGCTCCGCGTTGTCCTCAGGGAACTGGCAATATGCACACACCTCGTCCTCGCGTAATTTAAAGCGACACAGGTACGAGTTAAAACACCCGTGACCTGTGAGCGCCTGAGTCATATAATAGGAAACCTGACCGTGTTTCCTATTTATCCAGGTGGCGAGTGCCGGGATAAGGCGATAAGTCCATCGACCTTTTTCCTCACCATCCCATCTTTCTTGCCATCTTTCTATGAGCCTGTGCCTCGCTTCTTTGCGAATCAGGCCCTTGCTTGGTCTTAACTCCTCATCCAAGGAACTTCTTTCTTTAGAAAAGAGAAACATTTCTTCCCTTTCCCTCGCTAAAAGATCTGCTGGCGGGACACTTGCAAGGACCTGCACAGCACTCGTAGATACCGTCTTATATGCAGAGATGATACGCGTTGTTATCGATCTCTGCGCCGACAGTATCTTTTCACAGATGGTAACACATCTTTTGCTCCTCAGGGATGGGGCCCATGCTGGTGCTGCATAGAGCATTTTAGCGTGGGCGACACTCGCCACCAGTCTTCTTTTTTGTTCACGGGGTCCGCCAACATTTGGCATTAACCGTGAAAGATTAGCCGCACACTCGATCGCCTTATTCGACGCCGTAGCCATGTGGTGGTGGAAGTTTAACCTTCCATCCAACTCCACACCAAGGTATTTAATTTGTTTACTCCACTTGACCTCGAATCCGTCCATCACGATTCGTGGGAGCTCATAACCACGTCTGTCTGTGACTAGCAGTGCCTCGGTCTTTTCCAGGGCCATTTCAAGACCTCTGGTATCCAGCCAGCTTTTTGCTAGTCGCAGACATTCGTTCACCAATGTCCCAAGAGCCTCCTCACTCTCGGCAGTGCACACGAACAACGCGTCGTCCGCAAAGCCGATGATCATCGCACCTTCGGGCAGATCCATTCGCAGAAAATCATCGTAAGATACATTCCATACAAATGGACCCACCCTCGAGCCTTGAGGAGCCCCACGCTGCATCTCTTCCCTGAGAGTGCAGGTGTCTCCCTCATATATAACCCACCTGTCGCTAAGATAATTATCCATTATCCGCAACAAGTAGGGCGGCATGTTTTTCTTTTCCATCGACTCGATGAGATCTTTCCATCTTGCGGAATTAAACGCGTTGCGTATGTCAATTGCTACCAACGCGCAGAAGCTCTTCTTTTTCCCAGGTCCCAATTTGTTTTTTCCTGCTTTGGCTATGTCCACAACTGCCTGGATGGCATCAACTGTGGACTTGCCTTTACGGAAACCAAATTGGTAATCGGATAGACGATTCTCTTCGGTCAAGTGGCCCTGCATTCTCTGGAGAACCATATCCTCTAGAAGTTTACCCATCGTATCTAGCAGGCATATAGGCCTGTACGATGAAACCTTATCTAGAGGTTTTTCACCTTTCCTTAGGAGGACTAACCTCTGTCGCTTCCAGTCGCGGAAGAACTCTCCTCTCTCAAGGCAAAGATTGAAGCATCGAAGCAGAATCTGGGGTGAAGTGTCGATTACCAACTTTAGGATCTCGTTACTTATCCCATCGATTCCAGGCGCCTTGCCTGTTTTTAATCTTTTGCCTGCTTTTTTCAGTTCACTAAGTGTGAAGAGTTCTTCCTCTTCGACTTTGCAAAATCTCCAGTCCCTTCTAAGGTGAAGATGTGTTAAAAGAATATTATAGTTGCTATCAACAACCATACATCAACCATTGTTGAATGAAAGTCACTCACAATCATTTTAAGTATACATAAAAAGCCTTTCTTATTTTCTTTTAACACAGATAGCCTTAGATTGTTTAGCCGAATGTGGTAAAAAAATACAGTTACTATCAACAACCATTCAGCAACCACTGTTGATTCAAAGTCACATACAATCATTTAAAGTTCCTAAAAAGTCTCCCTTATTTTTTTAATTATTTCTTTTTTTATTTTGATTACTTTCTTATCATATGAGAAGGTATTAGTTTTGTGCCAATTTTTTTGGTATGTTTTTTTACATTTTTTTATTTTATTTCAGACAATTATACTCCCAGATTATGAAGACTTTTAGCCAATAAAAAAATATTAAACTCCTCCTTTTCCTAAAATGCTGATTTCTTATTCGTTTTTCAATTTAAAAATGGCGAGAATATTTAATTTTTAAAGATGCAACATTTAGTCTAAACCTCTAAAAAAATAAAGACTTTTACCCAATTAAAAACTATTAAACTCCTCCTTTTTTTAAAATGCTGATTTCTTATTCGGTTTTCAATTTAAAAATGGCGAGAATATTCAATTCTTAAAAATATAACATTTAGTCTAAACCTCTAAAAAAATAAAGACTTTTAGCCAATAAAAAAATATTAAACTCCTCCTTTTCCTAAAATGCTGATTTCTTATTCGTTTTTCAATTTAAAAATGGCGAAAATATTTAATTTTTAAAGATGCAACATTTAGTCTAAACCTCTAAAAAAAATAAAGACTTTTACCCAATTAAAAACTATTAAACTCCTCCTTTTTCTAAAATGCTGATTTCTTATTCGTTTTTCAATTAAAAAATGTCGAGAATATTTAATTTTTAAAAATATAACATTTAGTCTCAACCCCTAAAAAAATAAGGACTTTTAGCTAATAAAAAAATATTAAACTCCTCCTTTTTCTAAAATGCTGATTTCTTTTTCGTTTTTCAATTTAAAAATGGCGAGAATATTCAATTTTTAAAAATATAACATTTAAGTCTCAACCTCTAAAAAAATTAAGACTTTTGGCCAATAAAAACAATTAAACTCCTCCTTTTTTTAAAATGCTGATTTCATATTCGTTTTTCAATTTAAAAATAACAAGAGTATTTCATTTTTAAAAATGTAACATTTAGTCTCAACCTATAAAAAAATAAAGACTTTTAGCTAATAAGAAAATATTAAACTCCTCCTTTTTCTAAAATGCTGATTTCTTATTCGTTTTTCAATTAAAAAATGGCGAGAATATTTAATTTTTAAAGATGCAACATTTAGTCTAAACCTCTAAAAAAATAAAGACTTTTACCCAATTAAAAACTATTAAACTCCTCCTTTTTCTAAAATGCTGATTTCTTTTTTTTTTTTTTTTTTGCTTAGGGAATTTTGGGAAATCTGTTTACAGATACCTTGGATTCCGCACTCCAAGGTTATGTGGGGTTGGTAAAATAAAAAAAAGGGAATTTAAAAAAAAGGATAAATAAATAAATGTTATAATAAATTTAATAAACTGGCGACCTACTACCAGCCCGACCCACTAAAACCCGTAACCCTTCTTTTGGAGCCCTTTACCCTCCCTCGGAACTGTCGTAAGACTTTAGCCTTCGAGGGAGGCGCTCCAACTCTATCGCTGCTGCGACTTTGTTCTGTGTCTGCGGTTCTCCTGCGTCAATAGTTAAAAAATTTAAAACTATTTCAATATAAAAGCGGAATTAACAGCACAACAACAATAAAAAACAAAAATTTTAAGAAGTTTAAAAAGTCAAAAGATAAAATTATAAACGGATATATAAAAAAAAATAAAAATAAACGCGTATAAAATATTGAAAACATAAAATTGTACAAAGATGAATAAAAAAAAACAAAACAAATTAAAAAAAATGTATAGGGACAAATAAATCACAAAATAAATTAATAAAAAACAAACGAACAAAATTAAAAGCTGTTTAAATTACGCTTTTTGGCGGCCGTCGAGATCCTTCCTCGACATAACCGAGATTATGAAGTTCTCGACTTGCCGCCAATTCTCTTCCGACTGGGTCATCAGCGATACCATGTTCTCCGGTGTAACTTGACTGTTTACACCTTCGAACATGGCCCGCCTCTCCAAGTCCCAATTCTTGCATGAGAAGAGGGTGTGCTCCGCGTTGTCCTCAGGGAACTGGCAATATGCACACACCTCGTCCTCGCGTAATTTAAAGCGACACAGGTACGAGTTAAAACACCCGTGACCTGTGAGCGCCTGAGTCATATAATAGGAAACCTGACCGTGTTTCCTATTTATCCAGGTGGCGAGTGCCGGGATAAGGCGATAAGTCCATCGACCTTTTTCCTCACCATCCCATCTTTCTTGCCATCTTTCTATGAGCCTGTGCCTCGCTTCTTTGCGAATCAGGCCCTTGCTTGGTCTTAACTCCTCATCCAAGGAACTTCTTTCTTTAGAAAAGAGAAACATTTCTTCCCTTTCCCTCGCTAAAAGATCTGCTGGCGGGACACTTGCAAGGACCTGCACAGCACTCGTAGATACCGTCTTATATGCAGAGATGATACGCGTTGTTATCGATCTCTGCGCCGACAGTATCTTTTCACAGATGGTAACACATCTTTTGCTCCTCAGGGATGGGGCCCATGCTGGTGCTGCATAGAGCATTTTAGCGTGGGCGACACTCGCCACCAGTCTTCTTTTTTGTTCACGGGGTCCGCCAACATTTGGCATTAACCGTGAAAGATTAGCCGCACACTCGATCGCCTTATTCGACGCCGTAGCCATGTGGTGGTGGAAGTTTAACCTTCCATCCAACTCCACACCAAGGTATTTAATTTGTTTACTCCACTTGACCTCGAATCCGTCCATCACGATTCGTGGGAGCTCATAACCACGTCTGTCTGTGACTAGCAGTGCCTCGGTCTTTTCCAGGGCCATTTCAAGACCTCTGGTATCCAGCCAGCTTTTTGCTAGTCGCAGACATTCGTTCACCAATGTCCCAAGAGCCTCCTCACTCTCGGCAGTGCACACGAACAACGCGTCGTCCGCAAAGCCGATGATCATCGCACCTTCGGGCAGATCCATTCGCAGAAAATCATCGTAAGATACATTCCATACAAATGGACCCACCCTCGAGCCTTGAGGAGCCCCACGCTGCATCTCTTCCCTGAGAGTGCAGGTGTCTCCCTCATATATAACCCACCTGTCGCTAAGATAATTATCCATTATCCGCAACAAGTAGGGCGGCATGTTTTTCTTTTCCATCGACTCGATGAGATCTTTCCATCTTGCGGAATTAAACGCGTTGCGTATGTCAATTGCTACCAACGCGCAGAAGCTCTTCTTTTTCCCAGGTCCCAATTTGTTTTTTCCTGCTTTGGCTATGTCCACAACTGCCTGGATGGCATCAACTGTGGACTTGCCTTTACGGAAACCAAATTGGTAATCGGATAGACGATTCTCTTCGGTCAAGTGGCCCTGCATTCTCTGGAGAACCATATCCTCTAGAAGTTTACCCATCGTATCTAGCAGGCATATAGGCCTGTACGATGAAACCTTATCTAGAGGTTTTTCACCTTTCCTTAGGAGGACTAACCTCTGTCGCTTCCAGTCGCGGAAGAACTCTCCTCTCTCAAGGCAAAGATTGAAGCATCGAAGCAGAATCTGGGGTGAAGTGTCGATTACCAACTTTAGGATCTCGTTACTTATCCCATCGATTCCAGGCGCCTTGCCTGTTTTTAATCTTTTGCCTGCTTTTTTCAGTTCACTAAGTGTGAAGAGTTCTTCCTCTTCGACTTTGCAAAATCTCCAGTCCCTTCTAAGGTGAAGATGTGTTAAAAGAATATTATAGTTGCTATCAACAACCATACATCAACCATTGTTGAATGAAAGTCACTCACAATCATTTTAAGTATACATAAAAAGCCTTTCTTATTTTCTTTTAACACAGATAGCCTTAGATTGTTTAGCCGAATGTGGTAAAAAAATACAGTTACTATCAACAACCATTCAGCAACCACTGTTGATTCAAAGTCACATACAATCATTTAAAGTTCCTAAAAAGTCTCCCTTATTTTTTTAATTATTTCTTTTTTTATTTTGATTACTTTCTTATCATATGAGAAGGTATTAGTTTTGTGCCAATTTTTTTGGTATGTTTTTTTACATTTTTTTATTTTATTTCAGACAATTATACTCCCAGATTATGAAGACTTTTAGCCAATAAAAAAATATTAAACTCCTCCTTTTCCTAAAATGCTGATTTCTTATTCGTTTTTCAATTTAAAAATGGCGAGAATATTTAATTTTTAAAGATGCAACATTTAGTCTAAACCTCTAAAAAAATAAAGACTTTTACCCAATTAAAAACTATTAAACTCCTCCTTTTTTTAAAATGCTGATTTCTTATTCGGTTTTCAATTTAAAAATGGCGAGAATATTCAATTCTTAAAAATATAACATTTAGTCTAAACCTCTAAAAAAATAAAGACTTTTAGCCAATAAAAAAATATTAAACTCCTCCTTTTCCTAAAATGCTGATTTCTTATTCGTTTTTCAATTTAAAAATGGCGAAAATATTTAATTTTTAAAGATGCAACATTTAGTCTAAACCTCTAAAAAAAATAAAGACTTTTACCCAATTAAAAACTATTAAACTCCTCCTTTTTCTAAAATGCTGATTTCTTATTCGTTTTTCAATTAAAAAATGTCGAGAATATTTAATTTTTAAAAATATAACATTTAGTCTCAACCCCTAAAAAAATAAGGACTTTTAGCTAATAAAAAAATATTAAACTCCTCCTTTTTCTAAAATGCTGATTTCTTTTTCGTTTTTCAATTTAAAAATGGCGAGAATATTCAATTTTTAAAAATATAACATTTAAGTCTCAACCTCTAAAAAAAATTAAGACTTTTGGCCAATAAAAACAATTAAACTCCTCCTTTTTTTAAAATGCTGATTTCATATTCGTTTTTCAATTTAAAAATAACAAGAGTATTTCATTTTTAAAAATGTAACATTTAGTCTCAACCTATAAAAAAATAAAGACTTTTAGCTAATAAGAAAATATTAAACTCCTCCTTTTTCTAAAATGCTGATTTCTTTTTCGTTTTTTAATTTAAAAATAGCGAGAATATTTAATTTTTAAAAATGTAACATTTAGTCTCAACCTATAAAAAAATAAAGACTTTTAGCTAATAAGAAAATATTAAACTCCTCCTTTTTCTAAAATGCTGATTTCTTATTCGTTTTTCAATTAAAAAATGGCGAGAATATTTAATTTTTAAAAATATAACATTTAGTCTCAACCCCTAAAAAAATAAAGACTTTTAGCTAATAAAAAAATATTAAACTCCTCCTTTTTCTAAAATGCTGATTTCTTTTTCGTTTTTCAATTTAAAAATGGCGAGAATATTCAATTTTTAAAAATATAACATTTAAGTCTCAACCTTTTAAAAAAAATTAAGACTTTTAGCCAATAAAAAAATATTAAACTCCTCCTATTTCTAAAATGCACTTTTTCTCAACACATAAAAAGATAATGATCGTGTGCGGCTTTGAATCAAGAATGGTTGTTGTATGGTAGCAACTATAATATTTTTTAACACATACGGCTACAGAATCTAGGCCTGTCAGTGTTAACAAAAAATTAGGTAGACTTTTTTATGTACTTTAATCAATTCTGAGTGACATTGATTCAACAATGGTTGTTGTATGGTTGTTTGTAGCAACTATAATATTGTTTTAACACATTCGACTGCACATTATAGGCGTACAATATTTGAAAAAAATAAGAGTCTTTAAAAGTTAGTTTAAATGATTGTGTGTAACTTTTAATGAACAATGGTTGTTGTATGGTTGTTGGTAGCTACTATAATATTTTTTTAACACTTTCGACTACACAATCTAGGAGTATAATTGTTGTAGGAATATCAAAAAATCTTTCTACTCTTCTAAAATAAAAGCGTGTGACTTTTTATCAACAATGGTTGTTTTATGGTTGTTGGTTGCAGTAATATTTACCATACATGAACTTAAAACGCTTTTAAATAAATGTTCTTTGCTTTGGAGAGCTGCATAATATTTATTTCATTCTGTTTATCATTTTCTATGTTGCGCGCTTTACCCTTTTTAAGCTGTAGTTTGTACAGTACCTTTTATGTCTTTAATGTTATATAACAAAAAAACTGTCCATTATTTTGAGTTTTGGCATTTACATTTCTTAATCAGAAGGTCATAAACTACAAAATTGCGAAGTATAACAAAATTTCACCGGGATCTTTTTTCCCATGTATTTGGTGCGGGGTCCTTTCAACTATTCAAAAAGATTTGTTTATAGTTATTTTTCACATTATAAAAATCAAAATAACTTGTACTTTTTTTTTACTAAAAATTGTGGTATTTTGTCGCAATTATTTTAAATGAGTCGAAAAAAGTCACAATTTTCTTAATTTCCCTGACAAAAAAATTTTTCCAGACATTTCCCTGACTTTACTGACATTCTTGCTTTGAAATATGTTCAAAAATAATCTTTTTTATTTTTTAACATACAGGAGTAAAAAAAACTTATTTTTTTAATTTGCAATATCCACGTGGACAACTGTATAGGGGTCAAAAATTGGTGAAAAATTGTCCACGTGGTTTATGGACGACCCCTTAATAACAACATCGCTTGATTTATTAAATATTAAAATATTTTCCAAGATTTTTAAAAACATTATTCATCAACAATAACATCAAACACTTAATTATTATATTATTAAATATTAATTAATAGGTATATCATAATAATAATAAATTATTAAAAAATAAATTCAAAGCTATGAAAAAATGTGAGACTAACTCTGCTGGGGCTCGAAAAAAAAAATTAGTGAAAAATTCTGGGAAAATTCAAATAATAAATTATTATTTATTAATTATTATTTTAATAAATAATTAAATTATAAATAATTAAATAATTTAAAAATAATAAATAATAATTAATAAATAATTAAATTAATAATTTTTACCATATTTTTATGCTATACCTATTAATTAATATATAATGTCTTGTTAAAATGTATATAAATATCTATCCCTATAATATGAAATAATTTCGCCGCCGCCGCCGCTGATTCAGTCATTTCTAAGGGCCCCTTAGAAAGGGCACATAGTCAAGGTTGGCCCACTGTTAAGGTAGGCCCATCGTCAGAAACAAGTTACATTTGACCTATATTCAGGTCAATTTTAAGGGCAGTTTTAACCTACAGGTCAAAAATTGATAAACTAATCCCTCTGCCCTTAAAATTTAGGTCAATTTGAAGGGCAGTTTTAACCTACAGGTAAAAAATTGACAAACAATTCCCTCTGCTCTCAAAATTTAGCTCAATTTTAAAGGCAGATTTAACCTACAGGTCAAAAATTGACAAACTAATCCCTCTGCCCTTAAAATGTATGTCAATTTGAAGGGCAGTTTTAACCTACAGGTAAAAAATTGACAAGCAATTCCCTCTGCCCTCAAAATGTAGGTCAATTTTAAGGGCAGTTTTGACCTAAACGTCAAAAATTCACAAACAATTCTCTCTGACCTTAAAATGTAGGTCAATTTTAAGGGTTGTTTTAATCCACAGGTTAAAAATTGACAAACAACTCCCTCTGCTCGAAAAATTTAGTTTAATTTTAAAGGCAGATTCAACATGCAGGTCAAAAAATGACAAACTAATCCCTCTGTCCTTAATATTCATGTCAATTTGAAGGGTAGTTTTAACCTACAGGTAAAAAATTGACAAACAATTCCCTCTGCTCTCAAAATGTAGGTCAATTTTAAAAGATTTTGACCGAAACGGAGAAAATTGACGAACAATTCCCTCTGTCCTCAAAATTTAGGTCAATTTTAAGAGCAGTTTTTATCTACACCGCAAAAATTGTCGAGAAAACTCCTTCTGACCTGACCTTCCCTCATAATTTAGGTCAAATTTGACATATTTTTTAACCTACTTATCAAAAAAGCAAATTAATTAGGATACTTTAAGAGGTCGTTACCTTATATAAAAATTTGACAAAATTTTTGACCTATAGGTTAAAAGAAGCTTGATTTACATTTTAATAGTATTTTTAAAAATTTTATTAAAATTTATTTTCCTTTAGAGGAAAACATAACCTCAAACTTAGTTTAAAAGTTATAGGTGAGAGAGTAAAAATAAAACACCAAAATTAGGTCAAAATAATAGGTGGGAAAGCAAACATAACTTTAAAATTAAATAGAGTCAAAATATAAGTCAAAATTTAATCTAATTTTTCACATATAGGGGAGACTGGGGTAAACCCGCTCACTTTTTTTCAGGTCGGTAAAAATCTAGGAAATTATTCTCTAAATCCAAGTTAATTTATATCATTTGAAAGCTTATGATTTCTACTAAAAAAATAAAAAAGAGTTTTTGATTTATCTTTTTTAGTTTTACTTAGAGAAACTTTTTAATACACATATACCAAATTTCGAAATCACAATTTTCCAGGGTAAACCCGCTCACTTTATCTTTTCAAGACGGAACAGTTTTATTTTTTAAATATTAAAATTCGTCTTATTCCCGTCTTAAGTATGATTTATTATTGATAATTTATGAGTTATATAAACATTTCTATAAACAACAAATTGGTTTAATAAATAATGAACATAGATTTTATGAATTACAACTATGGATTTAAATAGTGTTATATTTTATTAAGAGAAAGTGAAATGTAGTTACAATTTTGGTTTTAATAAGTCATAAATTGTGTTATTGTTGAAATATAATACGCGAAATTATTTTATTCTAAATTTTAAATTAAAAACTAAGTGAGCGGGTTTACCCCGACTTCACGTGAGCGACTTTACCCCGAGTGTATTCCTCACATTTCAGAATAAATTTAATTAAATCTTTTTGAAATAAGATAAAACTATACATGTACTTCAAAAAAGGACATCCAATAGCAACAAAAAAAAATTTGCCAAATAAATTAAGACTCAAAAATAATGATCGAAAAACTTAAAAATCCAAAAAACGTTTTTTTTTCTGATACCTCTAAAAACATTTGATTGCCTCTGATTCTATGTTGAATTCATGAAACTAAACGAAAGTTCGTTAATATAAGTTGAATGGTAAGTACTATTCACAGTATCAATATCTCCATCTTAAGTTGAGTTCATCGCGTTAAATCGCTGGTGAGCGGGTTTACCCTGTGCGCGGGTTTACCCCAGTCTCCCCTAGGTTAAAAAAAGGTCAATAACGATTGTTTCATTACTTCAAAATCCATGTGTACTTTGTCATATACTTATTGTAATTTATTATGATGCATTTATATTAAAAAAACATTATTTGAAATTTATAAAAATTAAAATAAATATAAAAAATACAGATAGGGGGTTGTATGTAGTTTATTATGATGCATTCATATACACGGAAAAAACTGCATGGTTGGGACAACCATATATATTGAAAAATACGGAATATCCATTTTTAAGGTTATCACATCCATATACCACATCCATTTCTTTAGTTGACACATCCATAGAAAAAAATGGATATCCCGTATCTTTCAATATATATATATGGTTGTCCCAACCATGCAGTTTTTTCCATGTAAGAAAAAATTATTTTAAATTTATAAAAATTTAAATTAAAATAAATATAAAAATAGAGATAGGGGGTTGGCGCGCGAAGCGCGCAGGGGGGCGAAGCCCCCCTAGTATAAGATATATATTTATAATAATTTTTTTTTAAAGAACTATAATATACAGTGAATTCATTATTATAGCACTGTATATATCCTTCCCATAATTCAAAAGGAAGTTTAAGTAAAATCACTTCCAAGCTTACGTGGCATGCAGCTCACCTCAAAAAAGCGAGCATCTACTCCCGAAAGGTGAGCAGCTGCCCCTGAGGAGTTGCTGCTTACCTTTCGGGAGTAGATTCTCGCCTTATTGAGGTTAACTGCGAGCTTGAGGCAGCGAGCTCTAGCGGCACTCATGTAAAGCCTGCAGCCTGCCCAAAATTTTTTCAGTGTGCCAGTGATATTTTAATACTGCCGGTAAAAAACCAGTACTGGACAGCGTTACCAGCCAGGAATTTCCCAGTACTGGTGTCAGTACTGCTATACTGTCAGTCAGTACTGTGTCAGTACTATGCCAGTATTACATTTCTACTTGGGAATTGTAGAGCATTAAAAAACGCTTCGATTGACCTATTTTTGAACCTAATTCAATAATAAATTTCGAAATTATTGGTATTTTAAAAACAAAAATTGTGAAAAATGACATTTTCTCAACTTTTTTGTTTGAAACTTTTTATTTAACTATTAAATTATTGTAACTATCTTGTAGAGTATTTAAAAATATATTGATTGACTCAAAATTCAATCACTTTTACCATATTTATAAAAAGTTATTCATATACTTCTATTACTTCCTCATAGAGGAAGTATTGTAATACCAAAATTTTTCGAGTTCGATTTTTTGACATATCTTTATGTTATTTTACCTCAGAAGTTCAAAAATGACATTTTTAAAAAATGTCATTCCATATGTGTGTGTGTGTGTGTGTAAACATCACATTTTCATAAATATCTCGAAATCATGAAGAGCTTTTGGGTTGCATTGTTTTTAAATTGTATATCTCACCTGCGGACATAAAGTGAGAGTACTTTCTGATATATTAATAAAGTTTAACTAAATTTTTTTTGATTTTTAATTTTGCAAAAAAACGTTTTTTGCCCATAACTTTAAAAAAATGTTAGGACACCTATAAATGTTTTTCCATAATTTTGTAGAGTTTTTTTAGGCGCATCTTTTGAGAACTAATTGAACATTTTTCGTCCATATTAACCAGAGTTATTAAACTTTTAAAAATCAAAAATTTTGGAAAATAAGACTTTTTTAAAAATTTTGTTGAAAATTGTATAAGTAACTTTAAAATTATCGTTACCAACTTGTAGAGCATTAAAAAACGCTTCGATTGACCTGTTTTTAAATCTAATTCGTAATAAATTTCGAAATTATTAGTATTTTAAAAATCAAAAATTGTGAAAAATGACATTTTCTCAACTTTTTTGTTTGAAAATTTTTATTTAACTATTAAATTATTGTAACTATCTTGTAGGGTATTTAAATATACATTGTGAGGAATTGTGTGCGAGTTGACGTATGGTATAAGTGAAGATGTGTGCTGTGAGTAAAATGTGATATGGAAGTGGAAGTAGGAGGGGGCTACCATGCCTAGGTCTAATTGTCGAATTTCTCAAAAGTCGTGTAGTGGTCAGGGACCATCATCACGCATTGCGTGCAATCGTGACAAACAGCGGGTGCTTTGCTCCCTAAGTGTGTCATAACGCCCAATCGGGGTATGTATTATTTTTGAATCTCTGAAGTTGTATAAAAAAAATGGATTTGTTAGTAAATTCAGTTATTGTAACAAAAGAAAATGAATTTATAATTGTAGCGGTTGGTGCGAGAAGCATTGTAGCATCTATGATTTGGAGGTAAAGTCTCACTCTTTACAACTGGCCGAGCGTCTGGGAAATTAATTTGTTCTGTGCCGACATCACAATAAATTGTTGGATAAATCGCCGAACTTTATTGTACAATACACTCCAGGATAAAAAGAAAATATCTTCCTAAAAAACATCCTTACGTTTAACATCGGGACTTGGCCGATCCTACACTTGAACGTGAAGGAGGGATTTGCATTTGCCGCCAACTGCAATCATCTATGAGTGTTTGTATCTACCCATAATTGTAATCACCGACGCTGTGGTAAGTCCACGAAATAATTATTTGTCACATTTGGTCCTTGATCCATTCTATTTGATATTACGTTATTTGCAAAGAGTTAATTTCTTTCGACTCCATTTTTATTTATATAAAAATTATTTGACAAACGTTGCGACGATTATATTTTGGTGTGCGTAAGTGTATGTGTCGTATGAATGATTATCTGATTATAAAGTGTTAGTTTTGTTTTAAATTTCGAATCGTATCGCGAGATAAATTATATTGTAAATTATATTGATTTAATTGTCGACGGAAATAAATTTCATACATCATTAAACTTAGGCATAATTTCTTTTTCGTAACTTTAACATTAACTTATCTTTTATTTCAATTTTGTTTAAAACTAAGAGGATAAGAATAAATGAGTAAAAAAGATTTGTTACAATTGGCGCCCAACTAGAGGCAATTAATTCTTTGCAAAAATAAAACTGTATAATATTTTTAAATTCTAATTCGATATTTTATTTTTATGTAATGGCGAATACGAGGTCAGCGGCTAAAGATAAAATCAATGACAACGACGAAGGCTTTCAAATGTGTTTACAACTACAAGCCGAATTGAGGGAAATGAAGGATGAGTTGACGCGAGTCCAAACACAACGGACTGAATCTGATAAGGAAAACGAGACCTTGCGAAATGAAATTCGAAGAATGAAGGTCGATTTTGAACAACAATGGAATAATAAATTTGCTGAAATGGGCAAAGGTGGATTAAAAACAGACGTAGGTGCTCAAACCGATAATTTTGAAATTTATGTAAGTAATAATATTGAAAATAATATAGTCGACAGAACGGAGGATAATGGTGTTACTGAATTTGAGGGACAGTCAAGTTATTCTGATAAACAAGATGATAGTCGATATAAAAGGCGGGAAGAATATAGTAAAAAACCGCGTGAGGGGATTTGTGGGAATAACGAACGGCACGGTGACCAAAATGATTTTATGAGGGGTATCGTGTCATATTTTGATTCGTTGCAAGTAACTATTCCTTTACCAAAGTTTGACGGATTAAATAAAAATCCGATTGAGTTTATCAGTGACATAGAAAAATATTTTACTAGAAAAAATATTTCCGAAAATTTACAACTCGTAATAATAGAAGAGGCGTTAATCGGTAAGGCGAGAATGTGGCATGATGCTCGTTCTTTCCCATTTATTAATTACCAACACTTTAAAAATAAATTCCTCGAAGAATTTTATTCGATTGAAGCTCGTATGATGGCAAAATCCGAATGGGAAAGTCGACGTTATAAATCGAATGAAAATTCTTTACAAGGGTATTACGTGGAGCAGTTAAGTCGCGCTAAATTTTGTTTATCGTCATTAAAAGAATTCGAAGTTAATTACCTAATAATTAAACAATTGCCGCAAAGGGTCAGGGAAGTACTTTCTACCATTGATTACAATGACACGTCAAGAATAATGCAAGCGTTAAATCGGCTGGATGCAACTCGTCGTGACATTGAAGGGGGAATTTCCTCGAAAAATAAAAATAATACGGAATCGACAATTAATAATTCGAATCATAATAAATTCTATAAACAAAATAATCAAAATGAGGGGAATACCATTGCGAAGAACAATGGTGAACCGACGGGTCAACAGCAAAGTAGGTCGCGAAATTTTGAAAGCGATCGACAGAAAAATTGGAGACAACCGGGACAATCATCGAATAACAACGGACGCGCTCAATACGTAAATACAAATGATAAAAATGAGGACCGTAGTGGGGGAAATAATATTAAACCGAGTTCAAGTATTAATGCCATGTGGAATTCTAATATATCGGAATTTATTGACGATCTATGTTGGGACGTAGTACCGGGGGTGAATGAGATAAGTAGTGAAATCGAGACAAAAATAGTTAGCCCGAGAATCCGTGCAACAATTGAAAATCATGAAGTCGCTGTTTTAGTAGATAGTGGGAGCGAGGTAACCGCGATATCCGAAAATTTTTATAATTCGTTAAAAAAGCATACTAAAATCATAGAATTGCCAGTGAGTAATATAACAGTTAGTGTTGCGGTGGGAAAAAAATCGACGACAATTCGAAGACAAGTGCAATTAACACTTAAAATCGAGAATAACAATTTCGTAGCTCCATTTTTAATAGTACCGGGATTGGCGACGAATGTATTAGTTGGAATTAATTGGTTGTTAAAATTTAAATGTATGATAGATATCGAAAATCAAAAAATTCAAATAGCCGGAAATTTTTTGCCGGAATCATTAGTTACATTTAAAATGTCCGAGAAAAGAGAAATTAATTGTCGTATCGTAACTGCAACAAATGAATATAATAATGATCGAGAGAATTCGAATAGCGAACAGGAAATCGACGGATATAATATTCAAGAGAGATCGAGTAATGATATCGAGTCAGAACAAGTTTCGTACAATATGGAAGAGTTTGCTCAGGAAATTGACGAATATTTGTTTAAATTAAAGTCATTTGATAAAGCTAGTAAACAAAAGATTAAAGACATCTTAATTAAATATCGTCGCGTATTTTCAAAGCGTCCAGGTTGCACGAATGTCTATGAACATCGGATTACTCTCGAGAAACAAAAAACTATTGTGAGAAAATCATACCCTGTCGCGTTAAGTCGTCGAGATGCGGTACGTAAGGCGATTCACTATATGCTGGGTTTGGGAATTCTAGAAATTTCATATAGCGATTGTTGTAATCCCCTACGTATAGTATTTAAAAAAAACGGGGATGTACGCCTTTGTTTAGACGCACGATTTATAAACGTATGTATCAAATCAGATAATGAAAGTCCGCCGATTATGGAGGAGCTGCTCCAGAAATTTGAGGGGGCAAAATTCCTTTCGACAACGGATCTGGTAATGGGATATTGGCAGATACCTTTGGAAGAAGAATCGCGAAAGTACACTGCTTTTTTGTTTAAAGGTCACCTGTATCAATTCACGCGTGTGCCCTTTGGCCTAAAAACGGCAGAAAGCGGATTTATACGCGCGTTGAATATCGCATTATGACAGGAATTGTCTGAATTTATTTCAGTTTATATCGACGATATTTTAGTAGCGTCGCGAAGTTTCGATGAGCACTTAGATCATTTGTCGAGATTATTTAAAAAATTAATAGACAGTGGATTTACGTTGAGTCTTGAAAAATCGGCTTTTTTTGCGAGGAAGTATCTTTTTTGGGATTTAAACTCTCGTCAGAAGGAATTAGGCCAGATGAGGATAAATTATCGGTAATTAATGATTTCCCGTGTCCCAAGGACAAAAAGCAACTGCAGGCATTTCTCGGGGTATGCGGTTACTACCGAAGGTTTAGCATAAGGCATGCCGATTTTGTGGGACCGTTTCGAGATCTGTTAAGTAGTTCAGGGGAATGGAGATGGTTAGAAAAGCATTCTATCGCGTTTCAAGAAATGAAAAACAATTTTGTTCGGTCCGTTACGCTTAGTCACTATATGCCAAATAGAAGTTTCAAATTGCAAACTGACGCAAGTGATGTGGGAATAAGCGGGATACTGTACAGTACTTTTCAATTATGCCTTCTAAAATGGAAGGCACTAGTTTCAAGAGGTTTGCCTACTATCTATGTTGTTTCTGCGCCTTGGCGTATTAGACGAGTGGAATGTCGAACTGGACTGTCAAAACATTGAAAAGAGGTTTTGTTTACGTTTTAAAAATGTAGTTATATTATGTGAGAAAGTAAGTGAAATATATTAAAATAATAATGTATTGCTTTAATTTACTAAATTTTAAACATAATTTAAATTAAGTCTTAGTTAGTGCAAAAAAAATGTGACAAAAAATTGTAATTTTTGGATTTTTGTAATCGCAAGTTTTACAAATTATCGAATTTGCTTTTGTAAAAATTTCATTTTCTGGACTATTTAATTTAATTATAAGACAAATTTAATAATAGCATTTAATGATAATGTAACAGAATGATCAAATTTTTTTATGATATTGGAATTTTTTATTGAATTTGCTTTTCGCAAGAATTAAATTATTTTCATAAATAACAGAATTCTTTGGAAGGATTCAATTACTTTTATAAATACTAAAATTCTTTGCAGAAATTCTATTATTATTAATATGATTTTAATAAAATTTAAAATTCTAATTTCCAATTGTAATTATAAACAGACGAGATTATTTTCTTAAAAAATTTTAAATTCTTTGTTTAATTAAATTATTTTTCAAATTTTCAATTAAAATTTATTTAAAAAATTTTATATAAAAAAAAATAGGTCGAATTAATAAATTTTCAAGATTTAACAAAAAACGTTTTTCAAGGTCTAATGTGGTCGTCGCCGGAAAATCCTGGAACCACACAAAAAACACTAAGAGAGGAGTCGCTGGAAATTACTAATGCATGCAGTTCTACGTCTTCTCTGTATCTTCTAAGTGGGCAAACCGTCAAGTATTTACTGGGAAAAACCGATAATGAGCCAGGAATTTTATGCCAAACCGGGAATTTTTTCACAAAATTAAAAAAAGTTTTATTATTTTTATTTGTTTCTAAAGAATTGATTTTTATTTCAATTTTTATAGATATTTATACTCTTCTCTAAATTTGAAATAACTAAAAATAATTAATTTGATAATAAAACTTGTTTTAAAATTGATCAAATTAATAGAAACTTTGTGAAATTAAACTGAAAATTATTTAATTTTTTAAAGAAGTTAGTGACCGTAATAATAATATTATTTTTAAAATTATTAATTATTACTAATTATTTTCAAGAAATTTAATACAATTTTTCTCAAGAATTACATTATTTTCATATAAATAATAGAATTCTTTGGAAGGATTCAATTACTTTCATAAATAGTAAAAATCTTTGCAGATATTCTATTATTATTAATATGATTTTAATAAAATTGAAAAATCTAATTTTCAATTGGAATTATAAACAGAAGAGATTATTTCTTTTTAATTTTTAAATTTGTTTAATTAAATTGTTTTTCAAATTTTCAATTAAAATTATTTTAAAAAAACCTTTTTTTAAAAAAAAAATTTACAAAAACTCGCAAAAGAATTTAATTATTCATGAAATTTTGATTATGTTCGAAGTCAAATAAATTTAAAGTTGATGTGAAAAAAACTGGGAAAAATTATTTCAATGCCGGAAAAAATTTCTCTAATTTATAATGTTAAAAAGGTGACCTGGAAATTTATCAGATTTGATACAGGAAAACCTAGGAAAAGTCATGAAAATTTAAAAACAGGCTTCTGTATTAACCCTGAAATCGTAATTTTGGTTATTTGCGACGTCATGAGATGATTTCCTGATTTTCAAAATATTGGATACATTACTATTGATGTATTATTTACAGGTAATAAATTTCTTTTGAATAAAACATTATTTAATTTTATGAAAAAAGATTATTTACAATTAATTTTTTATTTTCAGACCAATAACGCCTTTGTAACTCCTGCACTGGAATAATAGACTCGCTGTCGTTTTCCGGAAAATGAGGAAGAATTATTCTTTCTTCAAATTTTATTCGGATTTTTAACACTAATATCAATTATTTTATAATTCAAGGCTGTTCTTATTTTTTACTGATACTCAAGAAACGACTAAAAATGAATTAAAATAAAAAAAGGAAAATTTATTTACAATTCTGACTTCGAATTTGGATTCAAGGAGAAGAAATGCATTAAGAATATGTAAAAGCTAAACAAATTTGTCTCTTTTGAATTTAATTCCTTTTTTTAGCAGTTTTCTTTAGATTTTCTTAAAATTTCCATACAATCTGACAAAATTATCATCGAATTCGTCTGCAGCGGGGAAAAATACATTGAAGTACACTAACGTCGCCAAAAATTTGACTTTTTCTTATTTTACTTCGTACTTTTTATCAGATCGCTTAGTTTATTGCAAAATATTGAGCCACTTACACAATTCTAGCTTCAAATTTGAATTTTTTATTTCTCTTTTTTTAATCGTCTTTTGACTATAATTCAAAAACAAGAACCAATCAAATAATTCTGACTTCAGATTTGGATTCAGCGGAGGAAAATATATGGGGAATATACTAGTCTAGTGTCTTGGCTAAATCACTTTTTTGTGCTTCTGTGTAATTAAAGCCCCTTTGAACTTTTACCAAATATTAGGTAACATATAAATGTAATTTGCTTTATTAAATTTCGAGTAAAAATAAAAAGTTTTTAATTTATTACACGTTCGTTTCAATATGGCTTCTTATAACGCAATACGTTTTTCTGGACAATTTACAAAAGTTTTGCGGAGTTTGATTCAAAATTGTTGTGAAAAATTTTGCAAAATCCATTCGAAAATGCTACATATTTTAATTCACAAAATTTTAAACATCTTTTAAATTCCATACGAAATCTTGTAGGTATGTAAATTTCTAAAGGGACTTCTGTATTATTGTATTCGTAAAATTGTTTTTTTGGAACAGGTCTATTATGTAATTTTTTTAATTTGTTAATGTAGGAAATTATTTGCTGATGAAGAATTTTAATTAAGGAAGATTTCGACTATATCAGCAATTAGTGACATCTATTAGAAGTCAATTGAACTCTTTGGTTTAGAGTCAGGTGTTATTCTTAAGATAATTATTCCGATATGGTTGTCGGTAAATAATTATATTTTTTGAATTTTAATTTTTGATCTGAAAAAATAAGCTGCGTGAACGACTGCACTGTGCATCTGTGAGGACTCGAACCCCAGTTAATAGCTGCCTTTCGCGGGACTAACGCCTACCAATGCACCATGCCAACACAGCATAGTCGAAATCTTCCTTAATTAAAATTCTTCATCAGCAAATAATTTCCTACATTAACTATACAGCTCTTCGACTAGTGTATGGGCTTGATCTGAGATTATAAGAAACGTGAACGTCCAGGCTGTGTTGGCATGGTGCATTGGTAGGCGTTAGTCCCGCGAAAGGCAGCTATTAACTGGGGTTCGAGTCCTCACAGATGCACAGTGCAGTCGTTCACGCAGCTTATTTTTTCAGATCAAAAATTAAAATTCAAAAAATATAATTATTTACCGACAACCATATCGGAATAATTATCTTAAGAATAACACCTGACTCTAAACCAAAGAGTTCAATTGACTTCTAATAAATGTCACTAATTGCTGATATAGTCGACATCTTCCTTAATTTTTTAATTTGTTTTCAAATTTTATAACTTTTTGCTTTTATTCTGAAAATAACAGGACTTGTCGAAATGTGAGAAGGCATTGTTTAATTTTTTATATTTCTACTATGATTTTCTTAATTATTTTACAAATTTTATTAAAATTTTCATTTATTCTTTTTTAATGTGTTAAGTGAAAAAACAAATGGAAATCGCCTCTCAAAATATTGCAAATTCTCGTTTGCAAATTAGACGTTTGGAAATTCCTTGTATAGAAGCTTACAAATTTAAGGTAAATATACAAAAAATGTAATTGTTTTTATTGAAAAACAAATTTGTTTTATTAACAAGACTTGTTCAATTTTTCAGTAATGAAATTAATTTTATACATAATTGATAAAATTATTTATTGAATTTGGCATTAAATTCTAACCCTAAACATAAAAGTTTCAGAATTTTATTAATTTTTAATTTTCGTTTTAAGCATGAGCCTAAAGTACCCTGAAGCTTTTTACGAAGATCATGTGGAGAGGATTTTGAAATTATCTACATCATTGAATCCACAAGCAATCAATAATTACTTAATGGAAAACAGCGACGTAATTGTTGATGATTATAACATTGTTACTCTTGCAATTTATCTTGTCATCAAACGTGATCTGCCTTTCGGTTGTCTTCAAACACTGCTTCAAACTTTCTGCGGAGATTTAGGTATTTTAGTTAATGGCTATACTCTATTGCAAACCATGATATTTTGCAAGAAATCGTATCATTTCATCAAAAATGCAATCGAGTGTGGTTTATTCACTAATGGCTTAAGTGAGTCTACAAATGACAAAGTCCTTACAATATTGTGCGGTGAAACAATAAAACTAGATAAGAATAATTTGAAAATCTTGATTAATAATTTCGACTTAATGGAGTATCTTCTAAGCATCGACGAGGAATCTAGCATTAATGATATGATTCATTTGTCCTTTTTATGGTTAAAATTTGACGATTTAATATCCAAACATCCTCTGATGAAGCAACTTCAAAATTTAAAAGAAAATCGAGAAATTTTTGAAAATTTAGTACTTACATTGGATATTTTTGGAAATAAAAATATTCTTGAAGGAAACGAGTACAGTATTCGTTCTCTTTTACATATTAATGCTAGACAAGTGGCGAAGATTTTAATTGATGACAACTTCAGAGAAGCACTGAATTTAAAACTCTCTAATCTGGCTTTGTTTAAATCCTTGTTAGCAGAAAAATTTAACGATGCAAATAGTTTGGCTAATCAAATAAAAAATGCCTTTAAATGTTTCCAAAAATTGCCCTCTTTCAACCTTGATTCCAGCTGTCAAATCATAGATTATTTATCGTATGAGGACTTGAAGAACTTCAATAATGCTTTGCTTGTTTAAGAGATAAAAAGGTATAGTTATTTTCATTTGTTGAAAATGCTGCAGTACTTTGTTACAAATGTTGATCCAAGTCAGATAAAAATATAATTTCAGTCGATTTTCTTTAGAAGAAGAGATCTATTATTTAAATTTATATTTTCATTAAATTTTAATATAAATCAATAATATATATTAAACTTTTAATTTAATAAATAAAATTAATAAATAAATAAAAATTCAGGGAATTTTAATCTGCTCTGAAATTAAATAATCCAAAGTTTAAATAATATAAATTAAAAGTTTTTTTTCTAATCTATTATATTTCTTATTTTATTTATAGATCTAATTCAACTTCGTAGTGGTTTCGAAATGGCTCCAGAGTATAATAATGCAAGCTGATATCCGCTAGTGGTTCACTCCAAAAGATTTTTTTTCTGAAATAAAAATTAAATTTTTTAATACATCCACATTACTGTTCACATTAAAATATGTAAAGTAAATTTAAATTGTAAAGTTTTATATAATAATAATTCATTGAAATCAAATGTATGTCTCGTTGAATATTATTATTTTAATTCAAAATGTTTCGATGAATTAAAAAAACATTTTTATCTGCATTCGAAAGAAAGAACTTAAATATCACTTACATATTGTTTAAAATATTTAAATTTTACTATTTAAGTAATATTAAATTCAATTTAAAAGCTATAGTATTAAAACGTAATTTTTTCTGAAGGTAAAATTTTTTAAAATTCAATAATTTCACAGGAACAAATGGTTATATAAAAACAGATTTATTTTCTGAATCTATATATTCTTATTAAACCTCTGTTAAATCAATGAAATGTCACTAATTCAGAGCATTTACAGTACGGAAAGACATCAAAAAGTGGAAATAGATATTAACCGGCGTATAAGTAAGGAATTTTAAGACTAAGACACTTGATCTCACGTGAAAGTGAGGTTATGTAAGTTTGTTTACAGACTGTCGTAATTTTAATTAATTAATTGTTTAATATTATTTAAAAAATTATTTTAAAAGAGGCAATGAAAACTAATTTATTAAGAGAAAAAATTAATGTAAATGAGAATGGATGAAAAGATGTCTTCTGTTCATGATAATTTCTTTTCTGGTTAAAGTAAAGTTTTATAGTTGTAAATTTCACGGTAAATTTAATAGAAATACTTGACAACACATTACTATAATTTTCTATTCACAATTACATTTTTATTTCTTTATAAATCACTTTTTATTGTTTTTTTAAATAATTAATCAACCAATTAATTAAAATTACGACGCATGTAAACGATGGCTGTTTTCGGCACTCACCCAGGGTTAACCCTGAGTTAAATATTATCCAATCAAGAAAAACATTCTGTTGGTCTAACCAATCACCATTAACCCGGAGTTAACTCGGGGCGAGTGCCGAAAACAGTCGATGTAAACAAACCGACATAACCTCGCTGTCGCACCAATATGAATATTTTCACAATATCATAACAACGGAGGATAATAAAACTTTCACTCATTTCTTTTTTCTATTCTTCTCAATAAAATTAAAACTATGTTTCTTGTTGTTAATGTTTTGTTGAATTTATTAATTAAAATTTATCACAACAAGTAGCTAAAATCCTAAAATTCCTTACTTACACCTATTGTCATGCGCGGCAACCATTTTTACGTTCGAAATTTAAAAATTGCTCCTGATTAATATCAATTTCCACTTTTTGACGTCAGTCTGATTGCAATAAGTTTTTATTATGATTGATATGTAGCTTTCCCTACTGTATATACATACTCTCAATTAGTGACATTTCACTGATTTAACATAGGGTTAACAAGAATTCAGATTTATAAACTAGACCTATTTGTTACTGTGAAATTATTGAATTTCAAAAAATTTTACCTATAGAAAAAAATTACGTTTTTAATACTATAGTTTTTTATTTAAATTAAATATTATTTAAATAGTAAAATCTGAATATTTTAAACAATATGTAAGTAATATTTAAGTTCTTCCTTTCAAATGTAGCTGAAAATGTATTTTTTAATTTGTTGAAAAATTTTGAATTAAAATAGTAATATTCAACAACATACATTTGATTTGAATGAATTATTTTTATATTAAACTTTATAATTTATATATATTTTACATATTTTGTAATGTGAATAGTAATGTAGGTGTGATAAAAAAATTTAATTTTTATTTTAGAGAAAGAATCATTTTGAGTAAACCACTAGCAGATATCAGCTTGCATTATTATATTCTGGAGCCATTTCGAAACCACTACGATGTTGAATTGAAATCTATAAAATAAGAAATATCATAGATTAAAAAAAATTTTTAATTAATTCGTTTAGACTTTGGATTAATTAATTTCAGAGCAGATTAAAATTCCCTGTATTTTTTTTTATTTATTAATTTTATTTATTAAATTATATAAAAGTTTAATATTTATTATTGAATCGAGGTTAAAAGATGTTAATTTTTGTAAATTTTTAATAGCATTTTTTATTCGATGAGCATTTCAGAATTTGTGGTAAACACGTCGCTACTTCAGATTTAAATTATACTTTTAAAAGTGCAGAAATTAAAAAATTTGTAACTCGAAAATTTGGCTATTTATAAATAAATATGAAAAATTGTTTTAAAAAACATATATTTTACTGAATTTAAAAGCTCTACTAAAATGAACATTATCTTAATGGAATTAATAAATTAAATTGAAACTAAACATACTCTTTTTAATTATCTCTTCTATTGAGATATTCTCTGTAAAAGGAAAATATCTTTAAAAATTCTTCATCTTCCTTACTCCTCTTCTCTTTCGGCTTCCGCAAAATACCAAAATATTTTACTTTTCCAGAAGTCCACAACATGCTAACTGTTTTTCCTATAAGTATATACGAATTATTAATTTTAAAAACTTAATTAATATAGATTAGACATTATGAATAACTATTTCTTTACCTGTTATGTAGAAATAGTTTTTATTTTTTCGAATTATTTCTGTTGCTATTTCTGTAAATGTATTCAATATGTGCTGTTTTCCTTTCTTGTTTTTATAATTTACACTTTTTGTATTGTATAAAAACAAAAATTTTTCTATTTCTTTTAGAATTAATTTTAAAGAGCTTTAAATCCATTTTGATTACTTTTTAGACTGTCAATTCGTCAGTTTAAAAACATACCACTCCAGAAATGCCGTTTTGTTTTTTATTTAAGTTGTTAGTTTCCATGGGGAAACAAAAAATATCATTTCTCGATTGTCTAATTTTTTTAAACGTCACGTTTTCCAAAACTAGTGTGAAGTGATGCGTTTCTGCATTTAACGGATGAAATATCTTACAATATTGCTTCTGAAATTATTTCTTTAAATAAAAAAGTTAAAATTTGTTTCATATCAATATAGATGTATAAATAAATATAAGTTTGCAAATTCTATTTACAAATGGAGGAACGACATCGGTTCGCGAACTTATCTGGTAAATATAAATTTTCTATTTTTGTCATTTCCAAGGAAAAAGTAGCCATTTTTGGTCCTTGCGTCACGACATAAAAAATAATATATCTTTGAAACATTTAGCTGTAAAATGGAAATTTAAATTGGCCATTTCCTTATATTTCTTTATGCATCATAGTTAAAAAATTGCCGATTAAGTCAGTAATTAATCAAATATTGAATTAAATTTAGAGTTTATTAAAATTTTAATTATTAAATATTTTGATTAATTAAAATTGAATAAACTTTTACTTTGATTAATTAATATTGAGAATTACTGAAATTTTTATAGAATTAGTTCTAATTTTATCGCAGAATTAGAAAACTGCTGTTTGCTTAAAATTTCAAACTAAATTGTTAAATGATTAAAATATTTAAATTGAATAAAATTTTTATTGAATATTTAAACTTTAGAATAATTCAATTAATTAATTAAATTTTTCATTGATGGAGTGTTAGAATTATTTTAAATAAATATATGTGGATCAATTGACTTATTAATTGCTTAATGTTTAGAATAATTAATTATAATATTAATCTTCGTATTTCATTCTTTCATTCATTCTGTCCACAATTTGAAGTTAGTTTTTGTGTTTGTTTGTTTAGAAAATATTGTTTGACAAATAGAAAATATGGAGGTTTTTTTATGATTTATAATAAAATAATATTTGAAATTAGAATATTAGAAAATTAAAAAAAATATTATTAACAAATAAATTTTATTTTGTATAACAAATTTCGCTTATGCAAATTTTTTTCCTTTATTATTTAGAAAAAATATTAGGAAATTGTTAATTGTTAAAAAATTATTATTAAGAAATAGGAAATATATCCATTTTATGTATAGGGGAGAGTGGGGCAAAATGGGGTACCTTTTTGAAATTGGCTGTTTACAGAGAACCAAACGAATAAATCGATTCAGCTATGCTTCAGAATTCTTCTTTGTACACTTAGCTCTGAGGAAATTATGATAATAGCGGAGAAAAAAATTTTTGAAAGAACTTATATCGTATTTTCGAAGAAAGTGCTAAAATCCCATTTTGCCCCACCCTTGGGGCAAAATGGGGTGGCATCAAATAACTATACAAAACATTGAGTATTTTTTCAAAATTCATTAAATTCTTGTTGTATGAGATTATAAATACGAACAAAAAGTAGGATTCTTTATTACTATGAAAAAACAAGTAATATTTATTAGAATTTAACAAAAAAAAACATGGATATTGCAAAATATCGATATATCGATAATGAAACATCGATAGTATAAATTCCTCGAAGCAAAAATATCGATTCTTCTGCAGGAAACCTTTAAATATGATATATGAATAATATTTTTAAATAGTTTTAATGAAACGGCGTAGCTTCCGGCATGCCCCACACTTAGGTACCCCATTCTGCCCCACACTGCATATTAAAACAAAATGCAATGTTTACAAGTTATTGTAAACAATTAAACAATCTATTCTATTGAAAATTACTCTAGAATAAGTACTGAAAAAGATCCCACACTTGCCAAATTAAATGCATTATCCCAAAAAGTTTGGAGAGCACTTTAATTTTGAAAAAAATTCATATTTTTTTTGCTTAAAACTTAAAAGTTGTATAACTTTCAAAAAAAAATTTCCTTTGGAGTGTCTTCATAATTAATAACAGTTTCTTATCAACATGAATGATATATGTCGAGAAAAAAAAAATTAAAAGTACCTATCATGGAAAAACAGAGGTACCCCATTTGACCCGCCTACCCCATTTTGCCCCACTCTCCCCTAATTTTTATTTTCCAATAACAATATTTTTTACAAAATTATTCTTTTCTTTACGAAAAAGACATTAATCCCGTTTCTTAATATGTTTGTAAAAAATTCACAATTTTCATAAGGAAATAATTTATAATATTTTTATTTTTTATCACAATTGATTTAATAAAATTCAAAGGTTTTTAAAAATAAAGGAAAAAATGGTTATAATTTCTATTTATATTGATAAATGGAGTTTATAAACATTTTTTTAACAATTGGACTGCAAATTTTAAATTGCAAATTATATTGATAATTTTTTAATTATTAGAAAATAATTTAAAAAATTTTACTTAAAAAATGTTCCGTTACATTTGTTTATAAATTTCATTAATTGTAAAATTATTCAAAAACTTCAACATTATTTTCATCATTTCAATTTAATTAGTATTTTCTACAATTTTTAACTAAAATTCTTCTCTAAACCAACTATTTTTAATAATTTTTGAAATAATTTAATTTTTTTGACAGATTTTAATCAAATTTTTAAGAATAATTACATTTTTCTACGAATTCGATTAAAATTGTACTAAAAATAATAAAAATTCTGCGATGAGCTTTAATTTATAAAAATAATTTAATTAGCTTTAATTTATAAAAATAATTTAATTAGCTTTAATTTATAAAAATAATTTAATTCTTAAAACAAAATAATTTATTATTCATAAAAAAATTGAATTCATTTCCCTACTGTTTATACTCTCAATTAGTAAAATTTCACTGATTTAATAGAGGGTTAACAAGAATTTATGAAATTTAATTGAATTATTGCGAAGAAATTTATAAAAAATTTGTTAATAATTGAATTTCTATGGAATTTGTATTATTTATGAAAATAATTGAATCGTGAATTTTAAAAAGGGCTCAACTCGGATTGAGCTCAAAAAAATTTTATTACATTTTAAAATTAAATAAAAATATAAAATAATTGTTTCTCGATAGTAAAACATTTAATTAATATATTTTTATGATTAAAACAATTTTCTCCAACTCTCTGTTATTAAGGATAATTCTTTTATCATTTTCTCATAAGAAATAGCATCTAGTTACTATGCTATTCAATTAAATGTTTGAGTACAATTTTAATCAAATTTTTTTTAAAAAAATTGAATTCTTTTGGGAAATTTATTAAAATAGTATAGAAATTGAAAATATCTGATGAGCAAAATATTTAAAAATAATTGCATTTTGGAAAAAAATATTTTTAACTAAAATTTTTCTATAAATCTATTATTTTTAGTAATTAAATAAATATAATCAGTTGAAAATAAAAATAATTTTTTTCAGTGGCAATTCGAAGTAAAATTGTGACTCTATATGGAAGAGGAGTAGAGATACCACAAATTGCGCTTGAAGCCCAATGCTCTGTTAAAACAGTAAAACATTGGGTGAAGGTTTCTCAACAAGGAGGATATGCTGCATTATCAGATCATCGTATTGGAAATAATAGGCCCAGGAGGACGACGGCGGAAGAGGACGATTTGATAAGAGACTCAGTGATAAATGACAATCCATTCCTTTCTTTCAAAGAAATTCGAAACAATCTACAGCTGGATATTTCTCTATCAACAATCAGAAGACGCCTGTTGGAAGTAGGAATCCGATCCTGCAGACCTGAAAAGAAAACACCCCTTACTGATGATCATCGAGAGGCAAGGATGGGGTACGCATTACAGTATTTTGCTGAACCAGAAGACTTTTGGAGGAACGTTGTCTGTATGGACGAAAAAACTTTTTGTTCGTCTGAAGATGGACGTTTATTAGTAAAAAGACCAAGATTGGTTGGACCCTCACTTTGTAGCTCCATTTCATCATAGTGGTCGCATCAGCTGCATGTTCTGGGGCTTTATTACCACTGATGGAGTAGGTGAAGTTGTCCAGGTAAATGGTCGAATGAACGCTGCTGACTACGTTTATATACTGGAAAATCACTTTCTTCCCAATGTTCGTCGATTACTTCCCAATGAAGAGGAGTATAAAGTAATCCAAGATCACAGTTCTGTCCACTCAGCTCGTTTGACAAATCAATGGTTTTAACGTCATCCAGAATTAACTTTAATACCACATACGGTAAAATCCCCAGACTTAAATCCAATTGAAAATGTATGGGGTTATATGACGCGCACTTGGGAATCAGGTGAAGATCGCACAAGGCAAACGCTAATTGACCATGTTCATAGATCTTGGAACGATTTAAGACAGAAGCCACAGATTATAGCGAATTGCATTTATTCCATGCCACGTCGCTTAAATAGCGTGATACAGAATAACGGTTATTGGACCAATTATTAGATGAATTTATTAAACATTCAACTTTTTAATTAATTAATTGAAGGTTAATTTTAAGCAAACTGCTTATTAAAACTGTAAAAAGTCAAAAAATAAAATTAATCAGTACCTTGTGAAAAATTAAAAGAAAATTCAGATTATTATAATAATAACAGTATGTTTTTTAAAATATTTTTAACCAAATATATTTATTGAAAATCACGAAATCTAGAAATCACCTCATGACTTCTTTTTCTTAGCTCCTTGAATAATCGCTGAATCCAAATCTGAAGAAAGAATAATTCTTCCTCAATTTGCGCAAAACGACAGCGAGTCTATTATTCCAGTGCAAGAGTTACAAAGGCGTTATTGGTCTGAAAATACAAATAAATTGTAAATAATCTTTTTTCATAAAAGTAAATAATGTTTTATTCAAAAAAAAATTATTACTTGTAAATAATACTTCAATAGAATTGTATCCAATATTTTGAAAATCATGAAATTTCTCCAAAACTTAAAAAAAAATATACTACGATTATTTACGAAACTGAAAAAATAAAGGTTCGAGAACAATTAGAATGTTTAAAAATGATAAAAGAAATTTTTTCAAAAAAATGAGAATGAAGGAAAATGGTTAAAAACGAAAATTAAAAATTAATAAAATTCTGAAACTTTTATGTTTGGGGTTAGAATTTAATGCCAAATTCAATAAATAATTTTATCAATTATGTATAAAATTAATTTCATTACTGAAAAATTGAACAAGTCTTGTTAATAAAACAAATTTGTTTTTCAATAAAAACAATTACATTTTTTGTATATTTACCTTAAATTTGTAAGCTTCTATACAAGGAATTTCCAAACGTCTAATTTGCAAACGAGAATTTGCAATATTTTGAGAGGCGATTTCCATTTGTTTTTTCACTTAACACATTAAAAAAGAATAAATGAAAATTTTAATAAAATTTGTAAAATAATTAAGAAAATCATAGTAGAAATATAAAAAATTAAACAATTCCTTCTAACATTTCGACAAGTCCTGTTATTTTCAGAATAAAAGCAAAAAGTTATAAAATTTGAAAACAAATTAAAAAAATTACATAATAGACCTGTTCCAAAAAAACAATTTTACGAATACAATAATACAGAAGTCCCTTTAGAAATTTATATACCTACAAGATTTCGTATGGAATTTAAAAGATGTTTAAAATTTTGTGAATTAAAATATGTAGCATTTTCGAATGGATTTTGCAAAATTTTTCACAACAATTTTGAATCAAACTCCGCAAAACTTTTGTAAATTGTCCAGAAAAACGTATTGCGTTATAAGAAGCCATATTGAAACGAACGTGTAATAAATTAAAAACTTTTTATTTTTACTCGAAATTTAATAAAGCAAATTACATTTATATGTTACCTAATATTTGGTAAAAGTTCAAAGGGGCTTTAATTACACAGAAGCACAAAAAAGTGATTTAGCCAAGACACTAGACTAGTATATTCCCCATATATCTTCCTCCGCTGAATCCAAATCTGAAGTCAGAATTATTTGATTGGTTCTTGTTTTTGAATTATAGTCAAAAGACGATTAAAAAAAGAGAAATAAAAAATTCAAATTTGAAGCTAGAATTGTGTGAGTGGCTCAATATTTTGCAGTAAACTAAGCGATCTGATAAAAAGTACGAAGTAAAATAAGAAAAAGTCAAATTTTTGGCGACGTTAGTGTACTTCAATGTATTTTTCCCCGCTGCAGACGAATTCGATGATAATTTTGTCAGATTGTATGGAAATTTTAAGAAAATCTAAAGAAAACTGCTAAAAAAAGGAATTAAATTCAAAAGAGACAAATTTGTTTAGCTTTTACATATTCTTTATGCATTTCTTCTCCTTGAATCCAAATTCGAAGTCAGAATTGTAAATAAATTTTCCTTTTTTTATTTTAATTCATTTTTAGTCGTTTCTTGAGTATCAGTAAAAAATAAGAACAGCATTGAGTTATAAAATAATGGATATTAGTGTTAAAAATCCGATTAAAATTTGAAGAAAGAATAATTCTTCCTCATTTTCCGGAAAACGACAGCGAGTCTATTATGCCAGTGCAGGAGTTACAAAGGCGTTATTGGTCTGAAAATAAAAAATTAATTGTAAATAATCTTTTTTCATAAAATTAAATAATGTTTTATTCAAAAGAAATTTATTACCTGTAAATAATACACCAATAGTAATGTATCCAATATTTTGAAAATCAGGAAATCATCTCATGACGTCGCAAATAACCAAAATTACGATTTCAGGGTTAATACAGAAGCCTGTTTTTAAATTTTCATGACTTTTCTAGGTTTTCCTGTATCAAATCTGATAAATTTCCAGGTCTCCTTTTAACATTATAAATTAGAGAAATTTTTTCCGGCATTGAAATAATTTTTCCCAGTTTTTTTCACATCAACTTTAAATTTATTTGACTTCGAACATAATCAAAATTTTATGAATAATTAAATTCTTTTGCGAGTTTTTGTAAATTTTTTTTTTTAAAAAAGGTTTTTTTAAAATAATTTTAATTGAAAATTTGAAAAACAATTTAATTAAACAAATTTAAAAATTAAAAAAAAATAATCTCGTCTGTTTATAATTCCAATTGAAAATTAGATTTTTCAATTTTATTAAAATCATATTAATAATAATAGAATATCTGCAAAGATTTTTACTATTTATGAAAGTAATTGAATCCTTTCAAAGAATTCTATTATTTATATGAAAATAATTTAATTCTTGAGAAAAATTGTATTAAATTTCTTGAAAATAATTAGTAATAATTAATAATTTTAAAAATAATATTATTATTACGGTCACAAACTTCTTTAAAAAATTTAATAATTTTCAGTTTAATTTCACAAAGTTTCTATTAATTTGATCAATTTTAAAACAAGTTTTATTATCAAATTAATTATTTTTAGTTATTTCAAATTTAGAGAAGAGTATAAATATCTATAAAAATTGTAATAAAAATTAATTCTTTAGAAACAAATAAAAATAATAAAACTTTTTTTAATTTGGTGAAAAAATTCCCGGTTTGGCATAAAATTCCTGGCTCATTATCGGTTTTTCCCAGTAAATACTTCACGGTTTGCCCACTTAGAAGATACAGAGAAGACGTAGAACTGCATCCATTAGTAATTTCCAGCGACTCCTCTCTTAATGTTTTTTGTGTGGTTCCTGGATGTTCCGGCGACGACCACATTAGACCTTGAAAAACGATTTTTGTTAAATCTTGAAAATTTATTAATTCGACCTATTTTTTTATATAAAATTTTTTAAATAAATTTTAATTGAAAATTTGAAAAATAATTTAATTAAACAAAGAATTTAAAATTTTTTAAGAAAATAATCTCGTCTGTTTATAATTACAATTGGAAATTAGAATTTTAAATTTTATTAAAATCATATTAATAATAATAGAATTTCTGCAAAGAATTTTAGTATTTATAAAAGTAATTGAATCCTTCCAAAGAATTCTGTTATTTATGAAAATAATTTAATTCTTGCGAAAAGCAAATTCAATAAAAAATTCCAATATCATAAAAAATTTGATCATTCTGTTACATTATCATTAAATGCTATTATTAAATTTGTCTTATAATTAAATTAAATAGTCCAGAAAATGAAATTTTTACAAAAGAAAATTCGATAATTTGTAAAACTTGCGATTACAAAAATCCAAAAATTACAATTTTTTGTCACATTTTTTTTGCACTAACTAAGACTTAATTTAAATAATGTTTAAAATTTAGTAAATTAAAGCAATACATTATTATTTTAATATATTTCACTTACTTTCTCACATAAAATAACTACATTTTTAAAACGTAAACAAAACCTCTTTTCAATGTTTTGACAGTCCAGTTCGACATTCCACTCGTCTAATACGCCAAGGCGCAGAAACAACATAGATAGTAGGCAAACCTCTTGAAACTAGTGCCTTCCATTTTAGAAGGCATAATTGAAAAGTACTGTACCAGGTGGATGAGGAGGGGGATGTGCGCATTATTTCGTTGAGTAGTCGAGTTTTAACCGATGCGGAAAGGCGCTATACGACTTGTGAAAAGGAATTATTAGCCATTATATACTCGCTTCTTAAATTTCGCTTGTATGTGATTGGTAATAAATTTGAAATTATTACTGATCACCAAGCTTTAACTTATCTCTTGTCAACTCCGTATCATAATGCCAGGCTTATGAGGTGGGTATTGTTCTTTCAGGAATATAATTTCGATATATTTCATTGTAAGGGGTCGGACAACCTCGTGGCTGATTTTTTTAGCAGAAATTTTTCGAGTGAAACAGAAATAGAGCGCGATAATGAGTTTTTATTGTGTACTATGATTCGAAGGGATCTTGAAATAAGGGCGTTAAATGAAGCAACGGGGTATGAACGACCTCCCTTTATTAGAATCGAAAGAGATTTGATAACGGAATTGCAAAACATTCATGACCTGCAGCAGGATTTATGTATACGGCAGTTGAGAGATAAAATCTCAACAAAATTTGAGTTATTCGAAGAATCTGGAATTTTGTACAAAAGAAATGCGGGTGATAACGTGGTGAAAATTATGTTGCCTAAATGTCTGGTTAGTAAAATAATTAAGTCGGTTCATGAGAAATTCGCACACGCCGGATGTTATAAAACATATAAATACATCGATAAGTATTTTTTTTGGAAGCACATGAGGCGTGATGTTAAAATATTTGTTCGTGGATGCGATCTTTGTCAGCGCACAAAACCTATTAATTATAAAATGGAAGGGGACATACGATTCGTATCTTCAACTGAGCCAAATGATTTGGTTGCAGTTGATTTTTATGGCCCGCTTCCAGCTTCTGTTGGAGGGGTTACTTACATCTTCGTGGTGCAGGATATTTTTTCTAAACTGGTTACTCTTTTTCCAATAAAAAAAAGCGAATACTAAAACTTGTTTATCTAAGTTAATTGATAGGTATTTTCCGCAAGTAGGGAAGCCTCGATGTATATTAAGCGATCATGGAACGCAATTCACGTCACCAGTTTGGAAATCGGGTTTAGAAGCACACGGGGTAAAAAGCATTTTTTCGTCCATCAGGCATCCACAGTCGAATCCGGTGGAGCGTACTATGCGAGAGTTGGGGCGTTGTTTCCGGATGTATTGTGCCGATAAGCACACTAGTTGGATGCGATATATTAATCTCGTTCAGGATTGTCTCAATCTCGTTTCTCATTTTAGTACGGGGGCGATACCATATGAGCTTCATTTCGGAAAAAGACCCCGGGATAAATTGACGGAAATTTTTCCCATGTTAAAAGAAATTGAGCCTGATAGAGAAATTCAAATACAGCTTGCTAGAGAA